>NC_134354.1:301851724-302451724 GCF_048569485.1 Anomaloglossus baeobatrachus
GAGGGCGTACACATAGCCTGACCGGCTTGGTGTTAGCTTCACGTGGTCCAGGGCCACCAACTCCAGGGGCTGCTTCGTGACAATTGGCTGTAGGGGAGACCTTTGACTGGCATCATCCTTCCGCCTCAGGTTACACGGGCCACAGTCTCGGCACCACTTCTCGATCATCTTTCTCATGTGCACCCAATAGAACCGATCACGGAGTAGGGCCTCCAACTTCTTCCACCCGAAGTGTCCTGCGTTATCATGATACGCTGCTAGGACCATTGGAGCATCCCTCTGCGGAACCACTATCTGCCAGACAAGTTCATTTGTTTGCCAGTTGACATATCTCTTGCAGAGCTTGCCTTGGTAGGTGAACAGTCGTCCCCTCTCCTTCCACAGCTGCTGGGCTTCCTCTGGAGCGTCTGGGCCAAGATGGGTCTCAGCTTGCGCTAGCTTCTCTTTGACCAATCGCACGGCCGGGTCACCATTCTGTGTTTCTTCCCAATTATGGTGGAGTAATGGGTTGACCGAGACCTCGTGCTGGCATGAGCGCTTCACTCCCACAGCATGCTCACACTGGGAAACACCTTGGTGATGGAAAGCCGGTAACTCTATCTCTTCGAGTTCATCCAGGTCTTCCCCAGACTCGGGTAAGTGAGGCATTCTGGACAGCGCATCAGCATTGTTATTCTTCTTGCCAGCCCGATACTTGATGGTAAAGTCAAAGTTAGACAGCCGGGCCATCCATCGCTGTTCCATCGCACCTAACTTGGCTGTTGCCAGGTGTGTCAACGGATTGTTGTCCGTGAAGATGGTGAACTTGGCCGATGCCAGATAGTGCTTGAAGCGTTCAGTCACTGCCCAAACAATAGCGAGGAACTCCAGCTTGAAGGAACTGTAGTTTTCTGGATTCCTTTCTGTGGGCCGAAGCTTCCTACTGGCGTACGCTATCACCCTCTCTCTGCCTCCCTGTACCTGGGACAGAACTGCTCCCAGTCCCACGTTGCTGGCGTCTGTATACAGTACAAACGGTTGGCTGTAGTCAGGGTAGGCCAGAATTTCTTCTCCCGTGAGAGCCCCTTTCAGCCGGACAAAGGATGTTTCCAGTTGGCTGCTCCATTCAAATGGAGGGCTCTGCTTCTTAGCCTGCTTTGGCTGGCCCACCAGGAGATTTTGAAGGGGCGCTGCTATCTTGGTGAAACCATCAATGAACCTTCGGTAGTAGCCCACCAGTCCAAGGAACTGCCGCACCTCCTTCACTGTGGTGGGTCTTGGCCAGTCCTTGATTACAGTGACTTTCTCCGGATCAGGTGCCACACCTTCTGCGCTGACCACATGACCCAGGTACTGTACCTTTGGCTTCAAGAGGTGACATTTGGACGGCTTGATCTTCAGGCCATATTTCGACAAGGACTCAAACACTTCTGCTAAGTGCTTCAGGTGGTCCTCATAAGTCTTGGAGTAGACTATGACGTCATCCAGGTACAACAGCACGGTTTCAAAGTTGTGGTGGCCCAAGCAGCACTCCATCAACCTTTGGAATGTCCCTGGGGCGTTGCAGAGCCCGAATGGCATACAATTGAACTCACAGAGGCCCATTGGTGTCGTGAATGCAGTCTTCTCCTTGTCCGCCTCTGCCACGGGAACCTGCCAATACCCACTGGTGAGATCCAAGGTGGAGAAATAGTTAGCTGACTTTAAGGCTGTTAGTGACTCCTCTATTCTGGGCAGTGGATAAGCATCTTTATGTGTAATGCGGTTAATTTGCCTGTAATCTACACACATTCTCATCGTACCATCTTTTTTCTTTACGAGCACTAGTGGAGCTGCCCAGGGGCTACAACTATCTCTGATAACCCCAGCCTCCTTCATTTCCCGTAACATTTCCTTGGCACACTGATACTGTGCGGGGGGTACAGGGCGGTATCTCTCTTTAATGGGATGATGATCACCCGTGGGGATTTGATGTTTAACCCCTTTCACCTGCCCAAAATCTAGGGGGTGTTTGCTGAAGACCCGCTCGTACTCCTGTACCACCCGGTAAACCCCATGCTTTTGGTGCGAGGGGGTGGAGTCGGTGCCTACATGTAATTTTTGGCACCAGTCTTCCAGCTGCCCCTTGGAGCCATTATCTTCCGCCTGGTCGGACGGGATCAAGGGTTCCACTGCTTTAATGGTATTGTTGCTGACAGTGTACAGTTTTGCTACAGTGGCGTACCGGGGCAATTTGGCCTCCTCCTCCCCACAATTCAAGACACGGATGGGCACTCTCCCCTTGCGGACGTCCGCTACCCCTCTGGCTATCAGGACTCCAGGCCTACTGTCTGAATACACCGGTTCTACCAAGGCATGGTAATCCTGACCCTTGATGCCTATTGCTGCCCGACACCATATCAACATTTCACTTCTTGGGGGTATTACAATGGGGAGGGGGTCACTTACCCTCACACTGCCAATTTCTCCTCCGGTCAGCTCTACCTGCTGCCTCCTCATCAGGGCTCTGATCTCCCTCTGTAGGGCACGCTGCTGCCCGGAGCTGGCAGTTTCAGACGCCTGTTGAAACAAAATTATCACTTCGGCAATACAATTTTCTATCACATTTGTGCCAATGGTTAGCAGTGGGTCAGATTCTTTGCGATCAATATCTACAATTATCATCCCCTGACATGGCAATTCCACCCGCCCCACTTTAATGGTTACTTCTTTGTACCCAATTTGAGGTAAGGGCTGACCATTACTGGCCACAATTGTTAAATCATCATCTGGGCCATGGTCAATGTCTGAATCCGCCCAATATCTTTTGTACAGTTTGTGGGGGATGGTTGTTACCTGGGACCCCGTATCCAGGAGGGCATTCAAAGGGATCCCATCCAGCACAATGGGAAGGACCGGTCGTCCTCCCACATACTTGCTGCGGCTGGGGTTTGAGCCGGGCTTCCTTACACCTGGGGGTTGGCTCCTGGCCCCAGGCTCAGCCCATTTAAAGGACAGCGTCGTGCAATGTGGCCCGCCTGGTTGCAGTGGCGGCAGATCGGTTGTCCTGTTGAATCATACCGGTCTGTGTCTCTGCCTCGGGTCGGCGGAATCCTCCTCTGTCGCATCCATGGGACGTCATCTGGGCTGGAGGCCAACTCGATTTTTGCAGGCGAGGGGGTCATTTGTAGAGACTGCACGGTCTTGGCAAGGGCAGCCACAGTCTTGGTCAGCTCCTGGAACTGCTGTCTGAGCTCTGCAGTGGGATCCTTATCCAGGGACTGCGCCTCAGCCCCTGCAGTGGCTCGTGTTGCAGGCACCACCCCGGGGTACGTGATAGCAAGAGGCCGGAGGGGTACTGGGTCATTCGGTGTAGATTCTCTCAGTACCCTGATGGCCTGGTCCTTAAACTTGGCAAAGTCCAGAGCAGGGTTCTGCAGGACCATGATACGCAGCTGGGTCCTGTGGGCATCTGACAGGAGCCCCTCTATGAACTGCTCAGTTAGGAGTTTGTCTTCTTCACGTACACTCTCTGGATCCACCTGTTTAACTGCTTTCAGGGCCTCCTGCAAGTTTAAGGCATAGTCCCTTATGCTGTCTGTGGCCCGCTGCTTGCACCCAAAGAATCTCATCTTTATCTCTGCTGCGGTGCGGGTGTCAAACGTACTCTTTAGCTTGGCCAGTATCTGGGCTGCTGTCCCTTTATCTGTATCAGGCCAGGACTTCGCTTCACGCTGGGCTGCGCCGGCTAGCTGTCCCATTACTATGCCCACCTTCTGGCTCTCAGTCAGCGGATACACCCGGAATAAGCTGTGCAGGCTTTCTCTGAAGTCACTCAAGGTATGGGACTCCCCGGAGTACTGCGGCAGCCATTCTGCTCCCGGTATGTACGGCATGGTGATCGGCATTACCGGCGCTACAGTGGGGGCCGGGGCGACGGCGACTGGGACTGCTTCGGCCGGTGCTGCGGCGCCTTGGGCGATGGCAGCCACCTGCTCTCCCTCTGAGTCGGACATCTTCCTCCCCCTTAGTGAACCTTACCAGGCTCCGTTCACTTTTCAAATTTCCTTCTGGGTCGCGCGGGGTTAACAGCGCTCTGCTCTGATGGCGCGCTCCCTTCGTGCTCTTTTTCAGGCACGCCCCCCTTCTTCCTGCGCTCGGCGAGGCTAATGGCGGCGGCGGTTTACAGACAGTACACAGTCTTTTAAGCACAATTCCTGCAGGCGCACAGTACCCGGTGTGACCGGGCACGAAATCCTGTTCGTGAAGCCAAAAGTTGACTCGCCCACCCCAGGGCTATGGGACACCCGGTGCCGGGCCGGACTAGTCCGGTGGTAGTCAGTGGTGGCTGGGCCCGGCTCCGTGGCCCTGGTGGGTGTCAGTTGAATATGTGGCGGATGACTTTAAGTTTGTATTCGTGACGCCACCTGTGGTCTGCGGCTATTAAGCCGCCGCTGCTGTGTGAGGCCACCGGGATGATGTTATAGCAGCAATGGTGGTACTGCTCCCCACAGGTGGAGCAATGCCCGGGGCACAGTTGGTGCTTGTGGAAGTCTATGGTGCTGTGTGACTAACACGGTGCAGGGCCGACCAGCAATGAAAGAAACAGGCACAAACAGTAGTCTCTTTACCTTCTCCTCTTTTACTCGGCAGAAACTTAGTCCAGGGAGACCGTCACAGATGGTAAAGATGATCCGGCCGGCCTGGAAGTGCCTGGGGTGATCTTTGGCCAGTTGAGTATGAGGCCTACTCCTTAATCTTTCTCTGCTGTTTTAGGACACTGCACTTTAGGTTTGCAATTGCCCTCTTGCTGCTGGGACTTGTTGTTCGTCCCCTTTTCTGTGTGGTAGACTGCGCAGGCCCTCTCTGGTGCTTCTCTGCTGGAGCCCACACCAGGCCCTTGGGATGCAGTTGTACCTTCAGATTGCTTCTGGGACAGGGGGCTTGCAGCTCTCCTGCCCTCCGGATTCAGCCACCAGGGATGGATTTTATGCCCTGGCAACTACAGACTCCGATGTCTGAGTCTCTGCTGTGCCTCTCTGCTCCCCTTGCTTCACTGGGCCAAGCTATCCAAGCTCTAGGCCCCAGTTTCACAAGGCAGCACTACTCTGCGTCTGCACTCTTTCACTCCTGTCCCCAGACTAACCACTACTTCCTCCCTGCAGCCAGACTTAAGGAATCCTCCCTGAAGTTCCAGGTTCAGAGCTCCCTCTGCTGGCCGGAGGGAGAATTGTGTTGAGTGTTAACTTACTGGCCAATAGATCTCCCAATTACCTCCAGGCTCAGCATTAACCCTTTGGGAGGGCAATGCTGTTGTGGCGACCAGGTCCTGGGGCGCCACACTTATGCAGTCACCCAAGCGGCTCTTCCAGTGTGACATGGCACTTGCAAACCATTCCAACAAATTTTGAAGTTCAATATGCTACTCTTTCCTTTTACAGATTTCCACTGTACATCAAAAGTAGTTTCCAATTACCGGTATATGAAGGGTATTGGCATATTCAAGAAATACACAACAAACTATGTGGTCCATTTTATTTTTTTATTTGTCCTTATAAAAATTAAAAACTTTGAGCTAAAACAACATTTCAGTGAAAAAAATGTTAATTATTCTTTCTTCACCTCCCAAATTCTGTGGGATACTTGTAGTGTCAATAGTCTCACTGCAACCCTACATGAATTCAGTGAGGGGTGTACTTTGTAAAATGGTGTCACTTATGAGGGTCTAGTTTTTTGGCATGTGGCTCTGGCAATGTGACATAGCACCCCTATACCATTCCAACTAAATCTTAACTCTAGGCGGGCTTTGCACACTACGACATGGTGTGATGTCAGTGGGGTCAAATTGAAAATGACGTACTTCCGGCATCGCATGCGACATCGTAGTGTGTAAAGGCTTGATGATACGATTAACGAGTGCAAAAGCGTCGTAATCGTATCATCGGTGCAGCGTTGGCGTAATCCATGTTACGCTGACGCGACGGTCCGATGTTGTTCCTCGTTCCTGCGGTAGCACACATCACTGTGTGTGAAGCCGCAGGAGCGAGGAACATCTCCTACCGGCGTCACTGCGGCTTCCGTAGGATATGCGGAAGGAAGGAGGTGGGCGGGATGTTTACATCCCGCTCATCTTCGCCCCTCCGCTCCTATTGGCTGCCTTCTGTGTGACGTCGCAGTGACGCCATACGACCCGCCCCCTTAATAAGGAGGTGGGTTGCCGGCCAGAGCGACTGTCGCAGGACAGGTGAGTCCATGTGAAGCTGCCGTAGCGATAATGTTCGCTACGGCAGTTATCACAAGGATATCGCAGCTGCGACGGGGGCGGGGACTATCGCGCTCAGCATCGCAGCATCGGCCTGCGATGTCGCAGCGTGCAAAGTGCCCCTAAGATGGTGCTTCTTCCATTGTGAGCTTTCCATTATGTAGT
The DNA here is from genome assembly GCF_048569485.1 of Anomaloglossus baeobatrachus. Taxonomy (NCBI): domain Eukaryota; kingdom Metazoa; phylum Chordata; class Amphibia; order Anura; family Aromobatidae; genus Anomaloglossus; species Anomaloglossus baeobatrachus. Next base: position 301,858,110 of record NC_134354.1, read on the forward strand.
TTTTGACTACATATGGGGTATGGTCGAATTCAGGAGAAATTATATGGTCTATTTTCTCCAATTACCCTTTTTGAAAATTAAAACTTTGGGTTAAAACAACATTTTAGTGGAATATTTTTATTTTCACAACTGAATGTTATACAATTCTGTGAGTCACCCAAGGGCTAAAAACTTTACCCCTAGATGAAATACTTGAGAGATGTAGTTTCCAAAATAGGTTCACTTGTGGGTTGCTTCTGCTGTTTTTGCATGTCAGGGAATCTTCAAATGTGACATGGCATCCAATCTAGTGCTACCAAAATGGCGCTCCAAGTTAAAATTGAGCTCCTTCTTCCTGAGCCCTACCATGGGCCCAAACAGTAGTTTTCCATTACACATGGAGTATCGTTGTAATCAGGAGAAATTGCACTACAAATTGTATATTCCATTTTGTCCTGTTACCCTTGCAAAAATTAAAAATGGGGGGATAAAGCATTATTTTTTGGTAGAAATCTATTTTTCCATTTTTATGGCTCAATGTTATAACATTCTATGAAGCACCTGTAAGTTCAAGGTTCTCCCCACACATCCAGATAAAATCCCTGAGGGGTCTAGTTTCCAAAATGGGGTCATTTATGAAGAGGTTCTGCTGTTTAGGCATTTCAGGGGCTCTGCAAATGCAACAATAGCGCTTCTTCCATTTAGAGCCTTGCCATGCAAACAAACAGTAGTTTTCCACTACATATGGAGTATTTCTATACTCAGGAGTAATTGCACAACAAATTTTATGGTTCATTTTTTGTTATTAATTTTATAAAAATGAAAACAATTGGGGTTAAAGCAACATTTTTGTGGTAAAAATTTAGTTTTTAATTTTCACAGCTTAAAGTGAACCTGTCAGGTCTAGTATGCACCTAGAACCACGAGTAGTTCTGGGTGCATATTTGTAATCCCTGTCTAAAGCCTGCTTTACACGAGACGATAGATTGTGCGATAGCACAATCGATCGTACCTGCCCCCGTCGTTTTTGCGTCACGGGCAATTAGTTGCCCATGGCACACAAACTCGTTTAACCCCATCACACATACTTACCTTCCAGACGACCTTGCTGTGGGGGACGAACGTCCACTTCCTGGAGTGGGAGGGACGTTCGGCGTCACAGCGACGTCACACGGCAGGCGGCCAATAGAAGCGGAGGGGTGGAGATGAGCGGGATGTAAACATCCCGCCCACCTCCTTCCTTCCATTAAGCCGTCGGGTGCCGCGGGAGGCAGGTAAAGCTATTGTTCATCGTTCCCGTGGTGTCACACGGAGCAACGTGTGATGCCACGGAAACGATGAACAACCGCCGCTATTTTAATTAAACAATTTAATGAAACCTAGTGACGAGTACACGACTCACGATTTGTGAGCGATACTGCGTTGCTAGGAGGTGTCACACGAGACGACGTCGTGCGGTATGCCGGATGTGCATCACGAAAACCGTGACCCCGACGACATATCGCACAATCTCTCGTCTCGTGTAAAGCCCGCTTTACTGTCCCAGTATTTACTTGCATAAAGATATCTTTGAAAAAAGTGTTCCTAAATATCCTTTATGATATGTTAATGACTGCAGGGGCTAGTTGCAGGGGCCTTATTTCCCCTGATTAGTTTGTCCACCCTTTTATTATATTATCATGCACACAGGGGTGTGCTAACGTGCTATTCAGTGCCCATTACCCAGCAATATCAGCGGTGATGCACTTAACTGTGTCCGTTGTCACTGCCTCAGATGCCGGGTTTAGGGTCAGTGTGCATGATCAGAAGACCGTGCACTTCCGGTCATGCGCACTAGACATCTCTTCTGAACACGTACACCCTGCTTCAAAGTATGCATTACCGGAAGTATCGAGACTTTTGATCATGTGCACTGAGCCTAAACCTGGCATTTGAGGTGGTGACAACGGACACAGTTTTGTGCGTCACTGACGATGACGCTGGGCAATGGGCATTGAATAGCATGTTAGCAAGCCACTGTGGGCGTGCTTACATAATAAGAGGGTGGACAAGTTGGGGGAAATAATGACCCTGCGACTAGTCCCTGAGCTCATTAGCACATCAAAAAGGATCTTTAGCAACACTTTTTCTAAAGATTTCTTTATGTATGATACTATATGCTGGGACAGTTAAGCAGAGATTAGAAATATGCACCCAGAACTGCTCATGTTTCTGGTTGCATTTTGGACCTGACAGGTTACCTTTAACGTTATCAAATTCTGTGCAGCACCTGTGGGTTCAATGTAATCACCACACATCTAGATAAATTCCTCAAGGTGTCTAGTTTCCAAAATGGGATAAATTGGTGGGGGTGTTTCACTGTTTAGACACTTCATGGCTTCTGCAACCACCCCATGGCGTCCACTATCTATTCCAAACATTTTTATACTACAAAATTCAAACAGCATTCCTTCTCTTCCAAGGCCTACTGTGTGCCCCAACAGTAGTTTTCCACCACATATGGGGTATCAGCCTGGAGGAATTGCACAATAAATTTTGTGGTTCATTTTCTCATGTTACCCTTGTGAAAATGCAAAATTTCAAGCAAAGTAAAATTTTTGTGTGATAATGGAACATTTCCATTTTTTCCGTCCACATCGCTTTAGTTCCTGTGAAGCACCTGAAGGTTTAATAAACTTCTTGGATGTTCCCTGTGCACTGCTATCTGTGCCCTGTATGTGCCGGGACAAAAAGGGTTGCCCTCTCTGTCTAGGACACTGTCAGTGCTGTTTGCCCGACGATGTCCTCAGCTCATTATGATGTATGGTGTCCGGTTAACTATGACCTCCCTCCCCCGTGCGCTGTCTTTCTCCTCACACTGTGATGAATGCAGCCTCTGGCGCTCCTGGCTTTTGAATACAGTCAGGATCAGAGAGCAGTGATGTCACCTCACGACACGGTCAGCAGCACTGAGCTCTGCATCGCTCAGCTGTAACGACGCTGCATCACAGCACAGAGGAGAAAAGACAGCATTGTGGTGCCCCTGAGGCTCAGGTCACCACAGGGTACTGCACCCCACTCAGGGTGTGGTGCTGATCATGGATCCAAAAGGAGGTCGATACCGGTTTCACAATCCACAACCACATACACACATGGGTTGCCGCTATCCCACTGGGGACTGGGCTAAGGTTGGGTATAAAAGGGATTTCCAACAGTGTGTGGCATTTACAGGATGCCATCACAACAGAGACCCAATCCACTAGCTTAGGACCTGGGTAGGGGGAGGAGCAGCCACCAGGGGAGTCACACACGCAGTTTACAACTTTAGAGAATTCTCTGTTATGATTCAGGGACCGAGGATGACCAAAAAATGCGGAATCCCAATATAGAATAGAATAGCAAAACCCAAAAACGTCTGAAGGCTTTTCAAAGAAGTAGGCTGTACCCAATTATGAATGGCCTGGACTTGACCGGATCCATCTCAATAGAAATGGGGACAAATTAAACCCCAAAAAAGAGATCTTTTGTACGCCAAACAGACTTTTCGATCCCTTGACATATAACGCATTGTCCCTGAGAACCTGAAATACTGTCCGAACCTGTTAAACATGAGAATCCCAGTCATGAGAAAAAATCAAAATGTCATCCAAATAGACAATCAAAAACATGTCCACAAAGTCCCGGAAAATAACATTCATGAAAGATTGAAAGACGGATGGGGCATTAGTGAGCCCAAAGGTCATCACTAGGTACTCAAAATGCCCCTCAGGGGTATTAAACGCCATCTTCCATTCATCACCCTGCTTAATGCGAATGAGATTATATACTCCCCGAAGATCGAGTTAAGTAAACCAACTAGCACCCTTCACTCTAGAAAACAGGTCAGAAATCAGAGGCAATGGATACTGATATTTAACCGTGATTTTATTAAGAAGATGATAATCAATACAGGGCCGCAATGAACCATCCTTCTTGGCCACAAAGACAAAAACGGGGAAGATGATGGTCTAATGTGACCTTTTTCCAAAGACTCCTTAATGTAAGTCCGCATAGCAACATGTTGAGGCACAGATAAATTGAAAAGCCGTCCCTTAGGATATTTACAACCAGGCACCAATTCTATAGCGCAATCACAGTCCCTATGCGGAGGCAAAGACGCAGCCTCGGTCTCATTAAACACATCGATAAAATCTGCCAAATAGTCAGGGACCTCCCGTGTCTGAGATGAAATAGACAAAACAGGAGTATCACTATGCACACATTGGCAGCCCCAACTAGTCACAGATAAAGAAGTCCAATCAAGAACTGGATTATGGTCTTGCAACAAAGGAAATCCCAGTACCAAAATGTCATGCAAATTATGCAAGACCAAAAACTTACAAACCTCCTGATGATCAAGCGCGACCTGCATTGAAACTGGGGCTTATTTTCACCTAAAGGAGTAGCATCAATACCCCTTGAAGGGATAGGAGCATGCAAATGCACCATAGGAAAACGACAACGCTCAGCAAACCCAAAATGCATCAAGTTCAGGGCAGCTCCTGAATCAATAAAAGCCATAGCCGAAAACGATGATAGGGAACAGATCAAAGAAACCGACAAAAGAAACTTAGACTGTATACCGCTCAAAGTAAATGAATGGGCAAATTGTTTCTCGCGCTTAGGGCAGACAGCTTATTAAGGCATCAAAAATCCTGCCGTTCCACCCTAGAAAGGACCCTATCACACTGCATAGGCTCCAGAGATCTCTCTGAGAGCAACACCTCTGCATACATTGTTTTACATTCACTTAATCGTTTATCAATCTGAATGGCCAATGACAGAGGCATCAAGACCAGAGGGGACAGGAAAGCCCACCATAACATCCTTTACAGGCTCTGCCAACCCCTTCCGAAAGAGAGCCTCAAGCGCCGCATCATTCCACTCAGTAAGGACTGCCCACTTACAAAATTTCTGACAATATATCTCTGCAGGTTCCTGACCCTGGATCAAAGCCAATAAAATTTTCTCGGCTTGATCAAGATCATTAGGTTCATCATATAACAACCCTAGAGCCTTAAAAAAAAATCCCCATCAGCAAGAGCAGGATCTTCAGGCGCCAGGGAAAAGGCCCAATCCTGGGGGTCACCATGCAGCAGAGAGATAACAATCTGAACTCGCTGCCTGGGAGACCCTGAGGACTTTGGTTTCAAGGCAAAGAATAACTTACAATTGTTCTTAAAGTTCAAAAATTTAGACCGATCCCGAGAGAACCAATCCGGTAAAGGTACCTTAGGTTCTAACGCAGGAGTCTGAGCAAGATAATCGGATATATCCTTCACCTGAGAAGTAAGCTGATGACTTGCCCAGCTAATTGTGTGACATCCATAACAGCACAAGATCTTTCACAGCACCCAGAGATAAAGAGCAAAAAACAAACAAGAAAAAACAAAAATATTCTGCCTTTTTTTCCCCTTCTTTTGAGTACCCTGGAATCTAGGTGAGGCCGGTGGTACTGTTATGATTCAGGGACCGAGGAGGATCAAAAAATGCAGCATCCGAAAAGGTAACAGTGTGGCTGGAACCTTATCGGACTGCAGACCTAATCTTGACACACAACTAGAAGTAGCCATAGGGCGTGCCTACGATGACCTGGACGCCTCGACAAAGCAAGAGAACTAAATAATCTCAAAGATAGAGATATAAGAAAGCTAATCTGCCTCGGAGCAGTCCCCAAAGAGATAGATAGATAGCCCCCCACATGTAAAGGCTACGGTGATATAGAAAAACACAATACAAAGTTAGAAAAGACAAATTTAAGCAAAGGTGAGGCCCAAACTATCTTTATAGGAAAGGATAGGAAAGAGCAACTGTCTGCAGAAGTAAAAATCCCTAATATAAACCAGCACTTCTGATATGGAAAAATCTTGAGGTCACACAACCTCTCCCCCACTGTATCAGCACTCAGATGTTACTGGGATCTTAAAACACTAATACAGATGAGGGACTAAATTAATACCAAGCATGACAAACACATTACACCAAGAACTCCACCCAGACAAAATAGGAATCAACGTCCCCTGTGGAAGATTCTACACCCTTCATGAATTGAAATGTACGTAGGGCGTTCTGGGGGCCTCCCTAACGTCTGGACTGTCCGGTATACCTTTCACTATCTAACAGCTCTCCCTGGGTTTTTCTGCGGGCACTTTTTAAATGTTGTTCGCCCACTAGGGAACCATTGTATTTTTAATTACCTGGATTTTACAATATGGAATGACTAATTCAATGGACATTTTGTCTTTTATCATGATACATGGTTATTACATTACCTTGCAAACCATCTATGCCTATGCATGACCTGCTTCATATATTTTGATGTATAGTACTGGTAACCTGCCACTTGGCTTGGTGGTTATGCATAATTGTACATCTCATGTGCCTTGCTAACTTTGTTGGGAGACTATTTCTACCTTTATATTGTAACCCAATATACTCCGGATTAGTCCTGGCGTCCTTGTTCTTAAAAAGTTTTTTACTGAAATGTGTCACTTTTGTCTAAATAAATATTGTACACTTGCACTTTAAAAAACTCAGATCTTTTTGTCTCTATGAATTATGATTATGAGTTTGTGCTACCCGAGGGGTCTTTGTAGTTACTGGACCCACGGGAATTTTCCTAGTATGGTTACATGGAATATTTATCTAAAATAGGAATCAAGCATTGGTATCAAAGCAGAAAAAACAACAAAAAAGTGGAAAACAAACAGCAGAGGTACAAACACCACTTATCTGAGAGGAGTTCTGGTAGGGAGCAGAGCTGGTGACAGAATGTCCTTTACACACAGGAGACATTGACCACCGGCAAGTAACAAGAGAAAACTACTCAGTTAAATAGCCCAATCTGACCCTGATTGCCAGTCCTCCACAGGTGTGGCTTTCATTCCACACATCAACTGCACCGCCAGCACTGACCACAAGAGGAAGCCCCAAACTGAAAAACATACTCACAACAGTTCTCCAGCAGGAGTGACAGTGAACAACGTCTTTCCTGGTAGCTCCTGTGTGATATAGGATTTTAACGGTCGCTGAGGAGGATACCGTGTCAGTTCCCCCGGGGCAAGCACTGTTTAGGGTGCAGCACCCTAGAGTGGTGTAATTTCACGTTGCACAACCAGATTCTGCTGCACGGAGAAGTTCCTCGCTTCTTCGACCACCCAAGTTTCCAGAGCTAAGTGGCAAATAGGACTCCCGGGGCCTACATCACAGTCAGACTCAAGGGGATTCCCACTACTAGCATAGGGAACAGTACTCTACACTCCCTGACAGAAGTTCTGTCGCTTATCCATTTATCCATGTTATGTAAATAAAAGCTTATAACCTGACTTTAAATTCATCCATTGGTTTTATAAATTACTCTTTTGAAAGCTGAAACCCTCCCAAATTTGGTTTAGGTTATGAAAATAAATTTGCTGCAAAGCTGAAATATTGATCATTTAATGAACACAGAAATGTCAGATTTTGTCAAGACAAAGGTTTTGTCGCCCACAGAAAGTAATGTGAAATTCAAACAAATAATTAACTTCTAATACAAAGATATGTTGCATAACATTGGTGAATGAAGTTGTGGTGCTATCATAGCCATATTTAATATTTTGTGAGACTTCCATGAGCTTGAAGGACTGCATCCATGCAGTTCAACAATGATTCATACAAGTTATTGATGAAATCATCAAGAATGCAGTCTTACATGCCTCCCAGAGTTCATCTAGATTCTTTGGTTTTGCCTTCCAACCTTCCTCTTTCATCCTACCCCAAACATGCTCAATGATGTTCATGTCTGGTGACTGGGCTGGCCAGTCCTTGATCTTCTTTGCAAGGAGGAACTTTGTTGTAGAGATGTATGTATGAGATGGAGCACCATCCTGCTGCAGAATTTGACCCCTTTTTTGATTGGGAATGTAAGAGGTAGCTAATACTTCTTGATATTTTAGGCTATTGATATTGCCTTCCACTTGCAAATGTTTTGCATACCCCCATACTGAAGGTAACCCCAGACCATGATTTTTCCACCACCAAACTTAACTGTTTTCTGGGTGTATTTTGGATCCATACAGGCTCCAGTAGGTCTCATGCAGTATTTGCGGCGGCTGTGGTGTAATTCACTTGAAGATTCATCAGAGAAATCCCCCTTCTGCCACTTTTTCACTGTCCATCTGTTTAGCAGGCTGTGGGACTTGGCAAATGCCACACATTTTTTTAATTGCCTTTTGCTTAGTGCTGGCTTCTGGGCACTGATTCGACCATGGAGTCCATTTCGAGACAGAATCCTACAAACTGTTCTAGTTGACACAGGGACTTGAGGTGATCAGGCCTGTTGAAGCTCTGCTGCAGTGGAAAAGGGGCTGGCTTTGGATTTTCTAACCAACAAACATTCCTCCTGAGCAGGGTCTGCCAGACCTAGGCTGATCAAAAACATCTCCAGTCTCTTCAAATCTTTTTTTAATTCTTTGTACTTAAAGCTGAGACACATTAAATGTGCCAGTCACCTCTGCAGTGGATCTGGTCTTCAGCCTCTTGATAATCAAGGTTTTGGTCTCAGGGTGGATTTTTGGCTTGTTGTCAGAGGTCAAGTTGCAGTTCAAGTGAAGGTCTGGGGTGCTGGGTTTCTTTTTATACACACCCACTAATTAACCAATCATTTAGTGAGCACAGGTGAGGATGTAAACTAGGATTGGATGCATTATATGACAAGGCGACGGAACTTTTGTCTTGCCAAAATCTGACCTTTCTGTGTTCATTAAATGATCAATATTTCAGCTTTGAACTTTATTTTCATAACCTAAACCAAATTTGGGAGGGTTTCAGCTTTCAGAAGAGTAATTTATAAAAACAATGTATGAATTTAACCCCTTAGTGACGGAGCTAATTTTCACCTTAATGACCAGACCAAATTTTGCAATTCTGATCAGTGTCACTTTATGAGGTTATAACTCTAGAACGCTTCAACGGATCCCGGTGATTCTGAGATTGTTTTTTCGTCACATATTGGACTTCATGTTAGTACCAAATTTAGGACAATATTTTTTGCGTTTATTTATGAAAAAAATTGAATATTGGCAAAAATTTTGAAAATTTTGCAATTTTCAACTTTTGAATTTTTATACCGTTAAACCAGAGATTTCTGTGACACAAAATAGTTAATAAATAACATTTCCCACTTATCTACTTTACATCAGACCAATTTTGGAAACAAAATTTTTTTTTGTTAGGAAGTTAGAGGGATTCAAAGTTTATCAGCGATTTCTCATTTTTACATTAAAATTTACAAAACCATTTTTTTAGGGACCACATCACATTTGAAGTGACTTTGAGAGGCCTAGATGATAGAAAATACCCAAAAGTGACACCATTCTAAAAACTGCACCCCCCAAAGTACTCAAAACCACGTTCAAGAAGTTTATTAACCCTTCAGGTGCTTCACATGAACAAAAGCACTGTGGAATGAAAAAAAGCAAACATTAAATTTTACCTAAAAATGTTGCTCTAACCCAAATTTATTCACTTTTAGAAGAAATAACACAACAAAATGGACCCCAAAACTTGTTCCCCACTTTCTTATGAGCACGCCGATACCCCACATGTGATCAGAAACCTCTGTTTGGACAAATGGGAAGGCTCGGAACAGAAGGAGCAATATTTGAATTTTGGAAAGCAAATTTGGCTGAAATAGATTGCGGGCACCATGTTGCATTTACAGGTCCGCTAAGGTACCTAAACAGAAGAAATCCCTCACAAGTGACACCATTTTGGAAACTAGACCCCTCAAGTATTCTATCTAGGGGTATAGTGAGCATTTTAGATCCACAGGTACTTCACAGATTTTGTTAACGTTACGTTGTCATATTGAAAATTTTAATAATTTTCTCAAAAATGTTGCTTTAGCATCAATTTTCTCACTTTTTCAAGAGGTAATTCCAAAAATTTGACCTCAAGGTTTGTTAACCACTTTTTTATGAGCGCGGTGATACCTCACATGTGGTCTGAAACCTTTGTTTGGACAAATGGGAGGGCTTGGAACGAAAGGGGCAATATTTGAATTTTGGAAAGGAAATTTGGCTGAAAAAGATTGCGGGCACCATGTCACATTTGGAGGACCCCTAAGGTACCTAAACAGCAGAAACCCCGCACAAGTGACCCCATTTTGGAAACTAGGCCCCTCAAGGAATTTATCTAGATGTTTGGTGAGTACCCTGAACCCCCAGGTGCTTCACAGAATTTTATAACGTTGAGCCATGAAAAAAAAAAAATAAAATTTTACCACAAAATTGTTATTTCAACCAGGTAGCTTTTTTTTTTACAAGAGTAAAAGGAAAGTATTCAGCATAACATTTATTGTGCAATTTCTCCTGAGTTTGACGATACCTTATATGTGGTGGAAATCAACTGTTTGGGTGCACAGCAGGGCTCGGAAGGGAAGGAGTGCCATTTGACTGCAAAATTGGCTGGAATCAATAGCGGACGCCAGGTTGCATTTGGAGAGCCCCTGAGGTGCCTAAACAGTGGCTGTCCCCCACAAGTGACTCCATTCTGGAAACAAGACACCTCAAGGCTTTTATCTAGGTGTATAGTGAGCAGTTTGAATCCACGAATACTTCACAGATTTTGATAAGCTTAGGTTGCCATATTGAAAATTTTCATTTTTTTCACAAAAATGTTGCTTCAGCATCAAATTTCTCACTTTTTCAAGAGACAACAACAAACCGTGGACCCAACAGGTTGTTATCCAATGTCTTATGAGCACAGGGATACCCCACATGTGGCCAAAAACCTCTGTTTGGATAAATGGGAGGGCTTGGAATGGAAGGAGCACCATTTGAATTCTGGAAAAGTTGAGATAAATTGCGGGCACCATGTCACATTTGCAGGGCCCCTTGGGTACCTATACATTAGAAACCCCCCACAAGTGACTCCATTTTGGAAACTGGATTTTATTCAGGAGTATAGTAGCATTTTGAATCCACAGGTACTTCACAAAAATGTTGCTGTAGCAACAAATGTCTCACTTTTAGGCTATGTGGCCATGATCCAGCGACACGGCGTCTAGTACACAGTGTCAGCCTCCTGCAGAGATGTGAGTGTTGTCCACGGGAGAACGCAGCTGCCCATGCCCACGATTTGGGTTCAGGCCGCTGTGGGGCTCTATGCTACCTGCAGAGAACACTCATCTCCGCAGCATAAATTGACATGCTGAGGCTCGGGAAGCTGCCGCCACAGGTCGGTTTATGCTGCGGAGAAGAGAAGTACATTGGGCAAGCACATTGGGCATGGGATTTCTAAAAATCCTTCCACTGTGCTTCTACTGCACAATGCAGCGTTATGGACGCAGGGAAAACACTCTGCGCCCAAAACGCTGCAAATCCCGATTGTGGGCGCACAACCTAAAATGCTACAATGGATGAATGGATAGATGTCAAACAAATATAACGTCCCACCCCCTGCATATTCTAAGCTGGCGCCCTTTAGTGCCTTTCATGTGGCACTAAAGGGTGCCTAGCCTTGTATTTAGCCCCCCAAAAAATTAATAATTAAAATAAACGACGTGGGGTCCCCCCTATTTTTGATAGCCAGCTAGGGTAAAGCAGACAGCTGTAGCCTGCAAACCACAGCTGACAGCTTCACCTTGGCTGGTGATCAATTTGGAGGGCTCCCCAGGCGTTTTTTTAAAAAAAAACAAAAAACGTGGGGTCCCCCCAAATTAGATCACCAGCCAAGGTGAAGCAGACAGCTGGGGTCTGGTATTCTCAGGGTGGGAAGAGCCATGGTTATTGGACTCTTCCCATCCTAAAAATAGCAGGCCGCAGCCGCCCCAGAAGTGGCGCATCCATTAGATGCGCCAATCCTGGCGCTTCGCTCCAGCTCATCCCGCGCCCTGGTGCGGTGGCAGACGGGGTAATATATGGGGTTGATACCAGCTGTAATGTCACCTGGCATCAAGCCCTGGGGTTAGTGATGTCACGGCATCTGAACAGATACCTGACATCACTAACCCAGTCAAGAAATAGAAAAAAATAAAGACAAAAAAAAAATTTATTTGAAAAAAAACTCCCCGAAACATTCCTCTTTTACCAATTTATTGTAAATAAATAAATTTCGGTCGCTGTAATCCATTTTTGAGGTCCCACGCCGTCTCTGGATCTTCTAGAATATGGGGGGCACGTTCAGGGAACGTATCCCCCATTTTCTGGAAGAGCAAGCTCTCCATGAGCAGTGTGGGTGCAGTAATCTGAGAATACTGCACTCACACTGCCCCGGTCCAACCTAGGGTAGAGTGACCTGCACTAACCTCATTCTAGAATATGAGGGGCACGCTCACAGAACGTACCCCCCATTTTCTAGAACAGCAGGCTCTCCATGTGAGGAGTGTGTCTGCAGATTACTGCACTCACCCTCCCCCGGTCCACAGTGGAGCAGCCTACTGCAGCAGCGACGTCAGCGTCCCTGCTTGCAGGGATCCAGCTGACAGCCGCTGTCTGCGCATGCGCCGCCAGCATTCAAGAGAAGGAGGCGGCGTGATCGCGGGGCCGGAGCACCAGCAGCCAGGTAACGTATGACCGGGGGCTGGGGGGGGTGACGGGGGGTGACGGGGGGACCTGGGGACAACTTTCTGCCGCATGTGACGTGTCACATGCGGCAGAAAGAGTAGGATGAATGCGGCCGCCATTTTCCACGCTCCGGAGGGGGGAGGGGGGAGGCGGCTCTGGAGACCGGAGGGGGCTCCGGGGACCAGAGATCTCCGGTGTACCGGAGGAGGGGTCAGGGGGAGGACATTTCCCTCCGATCTGAAATGTTTGATCATTTCAGATCGGAGGGAAATGAATGCAGAGCCGACGGCGGCGGCAGTTTTCAGCGCGCGTCGGCGCCATCTTGGATTTTCCGGAGGGGGGTAGGGGTGGTGGGGGGACTCTCCGGTACCGGGGGCTTTGGGGGCACTAGAGGATTATATTTATTTCTCATCTGACATGTTTGATCACGTCAGATGAGAAATAAATCAATTTTACCGGCCATTTTTTTTTTTTTAATGTTGTCGCCGGTATACGGTGTATACCGGCGATCGCATTAACGGGGTCCAAAAAAAACACCCCGATTCATAATCTTGGGGGTCTCAGCTACCTCCGGTAGCTGAAACCCCCGAGATTTTTCGTCACTGGGGGGTGCTACAAGCTTTTTCCGGCCTGACGTCTCAAGACGTCGGAACAGAATAAGTACCCTGTTTTTCCGACGTCTTGAGACGTTAGGCCGTCGCTATGGGGTTAAAGTCAGGTTATAAGCTTTTATTTACATAACTTGGATAAGCGACAGAACTTCTGTCAGGGAGTGTACCTAGTACAGAAGGGACTTTAAGTGCTTCAAGCCACAGGGACCCACACTACAAAGTGCGGTGAGGAAGGGCCCACAGACTACTGGACTAGTTCTGACCTCCTGTGGATTTGGAATCGACCTGAGCCCATCACGTCAGTGTCCATTGTGAACAGGCTGGCAGATGAAGTTGTGAGTGAACTACACCCTGAACCCGCATGGACTGTGTTGGCTCGTCCTCATCGTCGCTGTCGCCTAGAGCTTAGGCACCAGCGGCCATTACCTTCCCTCATCACCCACCAGGGGCCCGCTCCACCTTTGGGGGGCGATACCATCCCGGCTACCTTAACACCTGCCCTGGAGAGGAATTCTGCAGCGGCGGCTACTACTGGCCATATATCATAGGTGGCGTCACGGCAAACTCTCCCCAATACCCCGCTTCCCCCACCATTTACTGTACGCCTCAGGGCAACATTACTGGGCAAGGTCAACCCATGACAACACCTGACCCGACCCGAAACAGCCCGGCGACAAGGTTAACCACCTGCCCCGTGGGGCGCTACAGCATGGGTGACAGAGAGAGAGCGTAGGGGCTGAGTACAGAGTGCACAGGTGAGAGATAGAGTGGGAGGGAGAAGAGACTGCACGGGTGAGAGACAGAGAGGAGAGTGGGGTGCTGGGGGGCAGAGAAGACAGTGCTGGGGGAGAGAAGAGAGTGCATGAGGGGACATTATATATAATATAATATATAACTCTAGATGTGTGTGGGTGGGTATATATGTGTATATATCCCCTATAGACTCACATTAGGGGCTATATATAATTTTCATTACATAGTATTCATTTATCTATCAGGTGCAGAATACTGACAGGGATTGTGTGTGCAGAGGGCGGGCAGAGGGCGGGGCTGGACACTGAAGCTGGGCAGTGCCAGCTGTAACTGTGAAGTTCGGTAGTCAAACATGTCATGTTTGGTTGAGCTGCAGGTAAATAAAGTGACTGCAGAGAATAAAATGAAAATTCAAGAAGAACAAAAGTTCGAAAACAAAAAAAATAATGTAGGGATGTTTTATATGACAATACAGAACATATTAGCTTAAAAAAAAATTGGAGTTTATGTCAGACAACTCCTTTAAAGGGAAGGTGTAAAAAAAAATAAAAAAAAATTCAATAACTGAAAAAATGTAAAGTAATAATGTTTTAATGTTTTGTTTAAATATTATTCGTTTTTAAGTGAGCAAAATATAAAAAAAAATTAAAAAGTTTGATATTTTCCACTGTTAAACACTAGGGGGAGCAGCTTCTGAAATCCCACAGAAATTCACTGTAGTAAAAGCTCACATTACAGCTGCAGTAAAGTGGGAGGAGTCTGCTCTCCTGTGTGTGATGTCACAGCTCCTTCTCCTAATCTGAGTGTTTACAACAGATAACAGAGAATGACATATAGGGACATAGTGCAGAGCCATTTTGTTGGTGATGTCTAAAGTGTCACCAAGGACAGCAGGAGCATCACACAGGATAGGATTAGATACACAGCTCAGCAGACAGTATCACACAGGATAAAATTAGATACACAGCTCTGCAGACAGTATCACACAGGAGAGGATTAGATACACATCCCAGCAGACAGTATCACACAGGAGAGGATTAGATACATGTCTCAGCAGACAGTATCACACAGGATATGATTAAATACACGGCTCAGCAGACAGTATCACACAGGAGGATTAGATACACAGCCCTGCAGACAGTATCACACAGGAGAGGATTAGATACACAGCCGTGCAGACAGTATCACACAGGAAAGGATTAGATACACAGCCCTGCAGACAGTATCACACAGGATAGGATTAGATACACGGCTCAGCAGACAGTATCACACAGAATAGGATTAGATACACGGCTCAGCAGACAGTATCACACAGGATAGGATTTGATACACGGCTCAGCAGACAGTATCACACAGAATAGGATTAGATACACGGCTCAGCAGACAGTATCACACAGGATAGGATTAGATACACGGCTCAGCAGTTTCACACAGGAGGATTAGATACACAGCCCTGCAGACAGTATCACACAGGATAGGATTAGATACACAACCCTGCAGAAAGTATCACCCGCACACACACAGGCCGACAGGTGGCAGGCGGAAGGGGAAGAGGGTTGAGCGGGGGGTGTTTATGGAGATGGTAGCAGCGGCAGTACTCACGTGCAGTGGCACATAAACACACAAACACACACACACACACAGCAGCGGCGGCGGGCAGAGCGGGGGCTGGGTAGAGCGGAGGGAGGGGGTGTCATTAGAGATGGTAACGGCGAAGGGGGAAGGGCGGCGGTAGCAGTAGCAGGGGCAGAGCGGCGGCTGGGGAGAGCGGAGGGAGGGGATGTCATCGGAGATGGTAATGGGGGGAGGGGAGGCGGCCCATACTCACACATCCCAACGGTTGACAGGGGTAAAGTGGAGCAAACAGCAAGGCTGTGAGCTCCACAATGATGGCTCTGATCTCCTCCCTCTGCTGTGATTTAGACAGCCCAGGGGGCGCGTCAAGGTCACAGCAGATGCCTACTGTAACGTTACTGATGGGGTCGGATCCTGACCACTGTTCTCTATGCACAGGGGCTGCCATAAAAGAGTGAGTAAGGCTATATGCCCACGTGTGCGCTCTGCACCGCAGCTAAAAGGTGCGCTTCAGAGCACAGCTGAACAGCTGCGTTCTGAAGCGCATGGTGCCTGCAGAGAACGTGCGCTCTGCATGCTGCCTCTCCCTATAGACAGCATGCAAACCGCATGGAAGAAGTGACATGTCACTTCTTAGAACGCACGCTTCGGGCAGCAGCCGAAGTGCTGCGCTCTAATACGCCACATGGGCACGGCTCCTGCACAATCTCCATAGATTGTGCAGGAGACGCAGGACGCATGCAGTTATGCTGCGGTGCAGATCGCAGCGTAACTGCATGTAAACACGCAACGTGGGCACATAACCTAACTGTCGTTACACACACAGCAAATCCAGCATGACCCCCAGTGCCTCCAGTAAAATTAGAATTAAATAAAAACTAAATAAGCAGCAATTTTCATTTTGCATTAAAAATACTTGATTTCATAATCACTATTTTTAATGCAAAAATGATCAGACAGACATTATTTAGCAGCTACCTCCAATTTGTGGCAAAAGCAAGACTAACTAAAGATAGCTTATCTACATAAGTAAAATCACCATGGATCAAAGTGAAGATATTTTCTCACAATTTACATAACTTTTAAAGGATGAAAGGTTATGGGTAAACATTTCCAAAGCTCTCACTGAGCATTTAAAGTGTGTGTTGACTCCTGTGTGGGAAGGTCTTTATCCTTCCATGAGTCATGACATATGATTTAAGTAGGAGTATTATTGGGCGCCCCTGACCTGGTCAGGCACCACATCAGTACCATGCTGGGGGCAGTACAATACAAGTAATCCAGAAGGCTGACCGAGGTGTGGTTACACAGGTGCATAATAATTAGGTCTCCCACATTGACCTTTGAAGGGACCCCTGGGGAATCCAGGAGGGGGCGCGGCCTCCATCTCCACTCAAGGGGTGTGGTAGAGAGCCTGGTTGCTAAGTTGCGTAGGCAGGCACAGACGGGAGGAAGTAGTGAGCCAGTCGGTTAGTGCAGCTCAGGGAAAGCGGTCACAAGAAGCAGACCCTGCAGGCTGTCATGATCCTGACAACGCACGTGCAGTGGTTACTGACGGAGGAGAACGGTCACCTGGTAGTGCCGCCCGAATTCCACCCAATGCTGGAGTGCAAAGAAGTGGCTGAGTACGGGGACTGCCAGGGAGCTACCAGGCCCGCATGGGTTACAGGTTCCCAGAGCAGGGGCTCATTCAGTTGGCCTGCTCAACCTGCAGGTGGGGGTACTTCATACCCTCCACCAAACACTACTGAGTCCGCAGCCACGTAGCAACGAGAGGGCCCATAGCTCACAAGAGGAAAGCAGCCGGAGTAACCTGGTCCAGGCTACAAGCAGACGGGCCGAAGAAGGGGAGAACAGGCAGCAGCAACTTCCCTGGGTGATCCCGTAGGACTACAAGTCTGGGTCACCCCAAAAACACAAGGGCTAGGAAGGCGAGTCAGTAGCCACCCTCACAAGTCAGCCTGAAGGAGCCTGGTTCCCTACTTTGTGCATCACAGCTACGCCCGGGTTACTCACCCTGCCACCTGACATGAGTAAAAACCCTGAGAGACACTGTGGTTGTGCGTGTGAGTCATTCTGCGACCTGTGGTTCCACACATCCAAACTGGGTCCTGGGGCTAGCCTCACTCTCGGGAGGCCACCACATCTAGCTGCACTCAACACCAGCCCCAGGTGTCCCCTAATCTGCAGTGCCGGTCACACTGACCGCAATACTGAGAGAGGCATCACGAATCCTAAAGAAGACAAATTACCTGTTACCAGACTGTCCCTCCATGTGGAGTCCCTGAAGACCCTGAAGATAATGCAGACCGGGGCTCCACATCTGGCGTCACGAACAGGATAAGTAAAAGGAGAGCTCCGGCACACTACCTCAATGTAGTCAGACACAAAAGGTTTCTTTTTATACTTATTTTTATTTTGAAAAAAAGGAATTCATGCATATGATGTCCACAATTTAACGTTTCGACCATATTTTGGTCTTCATCAAAAGGACCATCTAAATACAAATGTGAACACAAATAAATACATAAATAAACAAATAGCAAATGAACAAAAAATCATCACATACTGTCAATGTAGGGGTTCAGTTTAGAAGGAGGAAGGATCAATTAGGAATTGTGATCACTGTAGGTTGAACATAGGAGGTATATATTAACCATGACACCAACACCCTGACACTAATTAGAAGGTGCCCGTGTGTTGAGGATAGTATTCTACGGAGTGTAACTGATGAAGCTAATATATCGAATAGACCTGGCTCACTGAATATAATAGGGTGCTCTGGAGAAAAATAGTCAGCTGAAATCCAAAAACGAATCTCCGGCACTCCAATGGAAAAATGAGAATAAAGTCTGGGTTTCTTTGGTGTTTTTTATTGAAAAAGGCAAGAGAAAAAGTCTGTCTCAACGTTTCGGTCACAATGAGACCTTTATCGAGAGTATTAACAGACTATGAGGTAAAGGAATTGACGTGTGAAAAGCACCAAGGAAAAACGATGTGAGTCAACACTTAGAATGGGGAGAGGAAAGTTGATGCGTGTGAGCACTGTGACCTTATAGCGTGATAATGACGTCAGCCGGTCGGGATCGCCAGGGGGATCATATAGTGGTATTCTGCCAGATCAGGGTAAACAGTTCAGTAACTACTATGTCGATAGAATACCTATCTCCTCCAATAGGGGGAGGGGGAGAGAGGGTGAGCCTGTCAGAAGTAGTAAGCAGGTGTACAGTGGATGTTGGTATCAAACGTATAAAACGGGATCAATCTGAGTTAGGCCGGAATTGCCCTGGTTAACAATGCCCGTCTTCCTGTACTCGCTGTGAGCTACTGGCACGTAGAAGCAACAGGTTTATGCTCAGAGTGGAGTAATCTGCGTAAGGACGTGCTCTATGCTGTAGGCTATTCCCAAAGGGATACTGAGAGGTGAATCGGTCAGACGACCCATAGGAAGCATAGGGGACCTGCGTCCGGTAAGAATACTGACTGGCAGCCAGCCAGTATTCTTACCGGACGCAGGTCCCCTATGCTTCCTATGGGTCGTCTGACCGATTCACCTCTCAGTATCCCTTTGGGAATAGCCTACAGCATAGAGCACGTCCTTACGCAGATTACTCCACTCTGAGCATAAACCTGTTGCTTCTACGTGCCAGTAGCTCACAGCGAGTACAGGAAGACGGGCATTGTTAACCAGGGCAATTCCGGCCTAACTCAGATTGATCCCGTTTTATACGTTTGATACCAACATCCACTGTACACCTGCTTACTACTTCTGACAGGCTCACCCTCTCTCCCCCTCCCCCTATTGGAGGAGATAGGTATTCTATCGACATAGTAGTTACTGAACTGTTTACCCTGATCTGGCAGAATACCACTATATGATCCCCCTGGCGATCCCGACCGGCTGACGTCATTATCACGCTATAAGGTCACAGTGCTCACACGCATCAACTTTCCTCTCCCCATTCTAAGTGTTGACTCACATCGTTTTTCCTTGGTGCTTTTCACACGTCAATTCCTTTACCTCATAGTCTGTTAATACTCTCGATAAAGGTCTCATTGTGACCGAAACGTTGAGACAGACTTTTTCTCTTGCCTTTTTCAATAAAAAACACCAAAGAAACCCAGACTTTATTCTCATTTTTCCATTGGAGTGCCGGAGATTCGTTTTTGGATTTCAGCTAACTGATGAAGCTAACATTACCTGTGGTAGTTAGGCCAGGTGAGCTGTTACTGGGAAATGCTTTGAGGCAAGTACCATTACTCAAGAGTATAATTGACCATACAATCTATCAAGATAAAAAACACAAAAGGTCTAGACAACTGGATATAAATGTCAAATCCTTATTCTATATGTACCCAATATTGATACCTTAGAGCTATGGATCATGAATTATATGTCAGGCCACTATATTGGTTCGGCTCATTCATATTCTATACTCAGGTATAGCCACCGATTCCTCTACATGGAGACAAAAAAACGTAAATCCAAAGGATCCACACACTGGATCATATTAGAAGGAGAGAACTCACATATACTTGCTCTGTAACTGGGTCTAGTTAGAAAATAGGGAGGCAATATTTCGCTCCAGTATCCTAGAATAAATAATATAGTATATTGTGACTGTATTAATTATATGTCTATGGACATATGACTACATAGTGAGACCTACCTATAAGGTACAGCAGAGTAGTGTCCGTGTCCTGGTTAAACTCGTGCCTGTATACTATAGTGTTGCATTTGGTAGTCCTCTAAGTAATATTCACTGTCTCATATAGGGATACAAGCTGCTGTGTATACACATAGGTAAAGGGTTTCTAATGAATGAAAAAAAAATTTTTTAAGTGAATATACTTAACTTATTTATTAGAACTTAGAGGTCAGAACATAGATGATAGACCTGTTCAGGTTCCTAAGTGGTTATGGATATCACCCAAAGGGGGACCGGACTTTCTAAACAAAGACAGAAGGAGGACATGAGCAAAATTATATCAACAGGCCGCAAGGCATCACCCCCTAACTCACCTGAGCCTGTGTGAAATGGCAATAGGACCTGCTCCCTCTGTGTGGCGGTGATAAATGCCAGCTAGTGGGGGTTTATAAAAGGAAACCTGCGTGAATCACTTCCTGTAATAACAATGAGGAAGTGGGGAGGTGGACCGCTGTGACGCTTGCGTTTCAAACGTCATGTGACCGTCCGTCGCGTCACTTCCGGTTTCGTGTGATCGTCCGATACGTCACTTCCGGTTTTCGTTTGCCGGTGTCAGGTGCCACTAGTGAGGAGGGGAAGGCCAGGAGGTGTGTCCTATGAGTGACGCTAGTGTAGGGGGCGTCACTAATCCAAAGTAGGTGGTAAATAGGTGCCGTTCCTACGACTGTACGTTTCTGTGCCTATGGGCGGCATGTCAGGGAAAGTGCCCAGGAGTGCGGTGTCAGTAATTCTGAAAAAAAGAAAATATATTAGAATCGCAATTTGGCTGTAGATCATTATATTTCATCATAGTTATCATGTTCTAAACATAAGATGATCTATCGTATCCCATATGTAAACCTATATCAATGTTACTTTTTAACGTGTGTATACTGATAAAGCAGGCATACAATCTATGTGCACGTATGTACATATCTTACACACAATAGAAGGAATGTGTACAATGTGCACGTATGTATATATTTATACACCGGATTACACATGAGCAAAAAATAAAAGGGGACCTCCAATATATTGCTGTACTATGTATTAACATTCCTAATATACATGGTTGCAGGATCCCAGGGGTAAATGAAAAGGTGAAGTAGGATAAGGGCGGGGGGGAAAGGGGTGGGGGGGGGGGTTGGGGTTGGGGTAAGGAAAGGGGAGGAGGAGGGGGTTTAATCTATATGAACCCTATCATTATATGAAAAGCAGTGGGTCCCGCAAACTATATACAGTTTAAACTATATACATCTATATACAAATTATACAAATTAACCAGCCTGAAAACATCCCAGGTTGTTAGGTACCTAAAAGAATCATACAAAAAGTAATCTTATCAGAAACTGTATTGTCATACATAAATGAACCAAAATACTGCAAGGTAAGATCGAGAGCAGAGCCATAACGACCAATACCAGGGAAAACCACTTATAGTCCTGATTCGTATCTACGGTTCAGCCCATGGGGTTCGATAGTGTCTAAGGTGTGAATCCATTTGGCTTCAACTTCCCTTAATCGCTTAATCCTATCACCACCTCTGCGGAAGACATCCACATAATCAATCACCTGAAAGCGTAGTTGTGAAATCGTGTGTCCTTTTGCAATGAAATGTTGGGGTATGGGTAGTAACGACCGGCCACAACGAATATCAGACTTGTGTTTATTAATGCGGTCCCGGACATGCTGGGTAGTCTCCCCAACATATCCGAGACCACACGGACACTTAATAAGATAAACCACATAGGCACTGTTACAAGTGAATAGGCCCTTGATGTTGTAAATTTTGCCCGTTCTAGGGTGTGAGAATGTCCCACCCTTAATTACATTGGAACATTGGGCACATCCCAAACATGGGAATGTGCCCCGTTGTGGTGTGTCCAAAAACGCTTGTCGTGATTTGTGTGTGGTCGAGCCTATGTCTGCCCGGACCAAACTGTTTCTCAAGTTATCCGATCTTTTGAAACAAAACAGTGGAGGGTTGCCAAATTCCGTTACACGTGGATATGCCGCAGATAACAGGGACCAATGTTTCAGTATGATCTGTTTCAGTAGTGGAGAAAAGGGATGAAAGGTGTTAATAAACGGTATACGGTCACTGGTATCACTTGGTCTAGTTGTTCTGGGTTGAGTGGCTGAAGCCACCCCTGGGGGATAGCCCCTCTCAAGGAACTTGTTACTCATTTCCTGGTGGCGTTTCGTCCTGGTGTCACTGTCAGAGACCAATCTATCGACACGTATGTGCTGTGAGCGTGGTAACGATCTCTTCATATGTTTAGGATGGTTACTAGTATACATCAATAAACTATTCCTATCTGTTGGTTTGGAATAAATATCTGTAGCCAGTGTCCCTTCTTTCTGCTTGATAATCATACAATCAAGGAAATTGATCTGGGTTAGGTCTTGATGTATTGTGAACGTGAGCCCTACCATGCACGAATTAATATGACTAAAGAATTCCATCAAGGAGTCCAAATCCCCATCCCAGATGAGAAAGATATCGTCAATATATCTACGCCAAACCAAGGCGTGTTTGATGACTAAGGGGTGGGGGTGGACGAATTTTTCCTCAAAAAATGCCATAAAAATATTCGCATAGGGGGGTGCCATGTTAGAACCCATGGCAGTCCCCCTCCGTTGGAGATAGAACTTATCCTGAAATAGGAAATAGTTCCTATCCAGGATGATTCTGAGTAAATCAATACAAAATTTCTTGTTATTTTCAGGTAGTGAGGTGTAGTTTTCAAGGAACCAATTCGTAGCTTGTATACCATCTTCATGATTAATACTAGTGTAAAGGGTTTTGACATCCAGACTCGCCAGAATGGATGTTGACGGAATATGATGTAATTCTGAAATAATCTCAAGAAAATGAGACGTGTCCTTGATGTATGACTTTGTTAATGGTACAAGCGGGGACAGAATCCTCTCGACAGTTTTTGCCAATGGGGACAATATAGAGTCGGTCGAGGCCACAATAGGCCTCCCCGGTGGATGGGTTTTTTTAGGTCCATCCGCCTTAAAGCTCATTTTGCACAGAATGAGCTGTCGGGCACACAAGGCATTAATATTATGCCGACTACAGAAGAGTTGTGTTTTTCTTTGAAAAAGCTCAATTTACAGGTCCCCAGTTCCTATGTACCCCCAAGGTCCTACCATCCTATAGAGACGTATGTTGAACTGGTTTCCAATGAAGTCAGGGAATTAAACAGAAGAATCACGGCAGGTGATTTTCATGTCAGAAATAATTTATCTGTGGAAGAGAGCAGAGCTATAGCCAGCCTTAGAAATAATTCTTCTATTGTCATTAAGCCAGCAGATAAAGGTGGGGCGGTAGTTATCATGGATAAGCAATATTATGTTTCCGAGATAACGGGTCAATTATCAGATCGTGAAGATATCTGGAATTGGGCATTATAGATCAGAAAGAGGTGACCGGAGCGGCGGTGTCTTCTGCAGCTCCTGTCACTTCCATGCAGCAGAGCTGGACGCGACGCCGGAGGACTGTGGAGTACGCCGGACATGGAGGGTTTGTCGGGGTTAATAAATTGGTAATGAGGGACTTTGTTAGTGTTTTTTATTTCTAATAAAGGATTTTTCGGGTGTGTGTGTTTTTTAACTGTAATTTACAGATTAATCATGGAAGGAATCTCGGGGAGACGCCTGACATGATTAATCTAGGATTTAGTGGCAGCTATGGGCTGCCATTAACTCCTTATTACCCCGATTTGCCAACGCACTAGGGTAAATCGGGAAGAGCCGGGTACAGCCCCAGAACTGTCGCATATAATGTATGCGGCAATTCTGGGCAGCTGCTGACTGATATTGTTAGGGTGGGGGGCTCCCCATAACGTGGAGCTCCCCATCCTGAGAATACCAGCCTTCAGCTGTATGGCTTTATCTGGCTGGTATTAAAATTGGGGGGACCGCACGCCGTTTTTTTTAATTATTTATTTATTTATTTTACTGCACAGTATAGACCCGCCCACCGGCTGCTGTGATTGGGTGCAGTGTGACACCTGTCACTCAGTGTGGGAGCGTGTCTCACTGCAACCAATCATAGGCGCCTGTGGGCGTGGAAAGCAGGGAATATGAGATGGCTGTGTACAGAGCACAGCGCGCCCGCCGGTATAAAGGCTCGGTCACGCTGTGCGGGCCGGCCAATCACTGCAATTCCACAACTAACAGGGCTGTGGCATTGCAGTGGTCTGCCAGCCAATCCCTGCATGAGGGCTGGCTCTCAAAAGAGCGCCAACATGCAGGGATGAAGACCACGAGTAAAGCACGAGTATTGCAAAATTACTCGGTACCCGCCGAGTAGCCCGAGTACAGTGATACTCGTGCGAGTACCGAGTAGTAACAAGCATACTCGCTCATCACTACTCACTACCTGAAAATAACAAGAAATTTTGTATTGATTTACTCAGAATCATCCTGGATAGGAACTATTTCCTATTTCAGGATAAGTTCTATCTCCAACGGAGGGGGACTGCCATGGGTTCTAACATGGCACCCCCCTATGCGAATATTTTTATGGCATTTTTTGAGGAAAAATTCGTCCACCCCCACCCCTTAGTCATCAAACACGCCTTGGTTTGGCGTAGATATATTGACGATATCTTTCTCATCTGGGATGGGGATTTGGACTCCTTGATGGAATTCTTTAGTCATATTAATTCGTGCATGGTAGGGCTCACGTTCACAATACATCAAGACCTAACCCAGATCAATTTCCTTGATTGTATGATTATCAAGCAGAAAGAAGGGACACTGGCTACAGATATTTATTCCAAACCAACAGATAGGAATAGTTTATTGATGTATACTAGTAACCATCCTAAACATATGAAGAGATCGTTACCACGCTCACAGCACATACGTGTCGATAGATTGGTCTCTGACAGTGACACCAGGACGAAACGCCACCAGGAAATGAGTAACAAGTTCCTTGAGAGGGGCTATCCCCCAGGGGTGGCTTCAGCCACTCAACCCAGAACAACTAGACCAAGTGATACCAGAGACCGTATACCGTTTATTAACACCTTTCATCCCTTTTCTCCACTACTGAAACAGATCATACTGAAACATTGGTCCCTGTTATCTGCGGCATATCCACGTGTAACGGAATTTGGCAACCCTCCACTGTTTTGTTTCAAAAGATCGGATAACTTGAGAAACAGTTTGGTCCGGGCAGACATAGGCTCGACCACACACAAATCACGACAAGCGTTTTTGGACACACCACAACGGGGCACATTCCCATGTTTGGGATGTGCCCAATGTTCCAATGTAATTAAGGGTGGGACATTCTCACACCCTAGAACGGGCAAAATTTACAACATCAAGGGCCTATTCACTTGTAACAGTGCCTATGTGGTTTATCTTATTAAGTGTCCGTGCGGTCTCGGATATGTTGGGGAGACTACCCAGCATGTCCGGGACCGCATTAATAAACACAAGTCTGATATTCGTTGTGGCCGGTCGTTACTACCCATACCCCAACATTTCATTGCAAAAGGACACACGATTTCACAACTACGCTTTCAGGTGATTGATTATGTGGATGTCTTCCGCAGAGGTGGTGATAGGATTAAGCGATTAAGGGAAGTTGAAGCCAAATGGATTCACACCTTAGACACTATCGAACCCCATGGGCTGAACCGTAGATACGAATCAGGACTATAAGTGGTTTTCCCTGGTATTGGTCGTTATGGCTCTGCTCTCGATCTTACCTTGCAGTATTTTGGTTCATTTATGTATGACAATACAGTTTCTGATAAGATTACTTTTTGTATGATTCTTTTAGGTACCTAACAACCTGGGATGTTTTCAGGCTGGTTAATTTGTATAATTTGTATATAGATGTATATAGTTTAAACTGTATATAGTTTGCGGAACCCACTGCTTTTCATATAATGATAGGGTTCATATAGATTAAACCCCCTCCTCCTCCCCTTTCCTTACCCCAATCCCAACCCCCCCCCCTTCCCCCCCGCCCTTATCCTACTTCACCTTTTCATTTACCCCTGGGATCCTGCAACCATGTATTTTAGGAATGTTAATACATAGTACAGCAATATATTGGAGGTCCCCTTTTATTTTTTGCTCATGTGTAATCCAGTGTATAAATATATACATACGTGCACATTGTACACATTCCTTCTATTGTGTGTAAGATATGTACATACGTGCACATAGATTGTATGCCTGCTTTATCAGTATACACACGTTAAAAAGTAACATTGATATAGGTTTACATATGGGATACGATAGATCATCTTATGTTTAGAACATGATAACTATGATGAAATATAATGATCTACAGCCAAATTGCGATTCTAATATATTTTCTTTTTTTCAGAATTACTGACACCGCACTCCTGGGCACTTTCCCTGACATGCCGCCCATAGGCACAGAAACGTACAGTCGTAGGAACGGCACCTATTTACCACCTACTTTGGATTAGTGACGCCCCCTACACTAGCGTCACTCATAGGACACACCTCCTGGCCTTCCCCTCCTCACTAGTGGCACCTGACACCGGCAAACGAAAACCGGAAGTGACGTATCGGACGATCACACGGAACCGGAAGTGACGCGACGGAGGGTCACGTGACGTTTGAAACGCAAGCGTCACAGCGGTCCACCTCCCCACTTCCTCATTGTTATTACAGGAAGTGATTCACGCAGGTTTCCCTTTATAAACCCCCACTAGCTGGCATTTATCACCGCCACACAGAGGGAGCAGGTCCTATTGCCATTTCACACAGGCTCAGGTGAGTTAGGGGGTGATGCCTTGCGGCCTGTTGATATAATTTTGCTCATGTCCTCCTTCTGTCTTTGTTTAGACAGTCCGGTCCCCCTTTGGGTGATATCCATAACCACTTAGGAACCTGAACAGGTCTATCATCTATGTTCTGACCTCTGAGTTCTAATAAATAAGTTAAGTATATTCACTTAAAAAAATTTTTTTTCATTCATTAGAAACCCTTTACCTATGTGTATACACAGCAGCTTGTATCCCTATATGAGACAGTGAATATTACTTAGAGGACTACCAAATGCAACACTATAGTATACAGGCACGAGTTTAACCAGGACACGGACACTACTCTGCTGTACCTTATAGGTAGGTCTCACTATGTAGTCATATGTCCATAGACATATAATTAATACAGTCACAATATACTATATTATTTATTCTAGGATACTGGAGCGAAATATTGCCTCCCTATTTTCTAACTAGACCCAGTTACAGAGCAAGTATATGTGAGTTCTCTCCTTCTAATATGATCCAGTGTGTGGATCCTTTGGATTTACGTTTTTTTGTCTCCATGTAGAGGAATCGGTGGCTATACCTGAGTATAGAATATGAATGAGCCGAACCAATATAGCGGCCTGACATATAATTCATGATCCATAGCTCTAAGGTATCAATATCGGGTACATATAGAATAAGGATTTGACATTTATATCCAGTTGTCTAGACCTTTTGTGTTTTTTATCTTGATAGATTGTATGGTCAATTATACTCTTGAGTAATGGTACTTGCCGCAAAGCATTTCCCAGTAACAGCTCACCTGGCCTAACTACCACAGGTAATGTTAGCTTCATCAGTTACACTCCGTAGAATACTATCCTCAACACACGGGCACCTTCTAATTAGTGTCAGCGTGTTGGTGTCATGGTTAATATATACCTCCTATGTTCAACCTACAGTGATCACAATTCCTAATTGATCCTTCCTCCTTCTAAACTGAACCCCTACATTGACAGTATGTGATGATTTTTTGTTCATTTGCTATTTGTTTATTTATGTATTTATTTGTGTTCACATTTGTATTTAGATGGTCCTTTTGATGAAGACCATAATATGGTCGAAACGTTAAATTGTGGACATCATATGCATGAATTCCTTTTTTTCAAAATAAAAATAAGTATAAAAAGAAACCTTTTGTGTCTGACTACATTGAGGTAGTGTGCCGGAGCTCTCCTTTTATTAGTCTACGTATTTTCTCCTGAGCATCTACATGGTGAAGCAGGGTCTTCTTTCCCTTTTGTATATTGTCTTTTTTGACCCTGCTCCCAACCTCAAGGCAGACGAATTTTGAAGTTAAAAGTAACTTTATCAGAATATTGAGTAGAATTTTTGACATCCTTATGTCGCAGTCTCACTTTACAACTTTTTCCTATAATGAGGAAGAGACTAATAACATTGTATCAAAAATAACATCTTCCAGCAATTTTTTAAGCATCCCGTCAGAGGATGTACGGAAAAGAGACCTGGAGAAGGAACTACGTAGACATACGTCATTAGAACTTTATGCAATTACTTTAGCGGAATATCACCGCACGAAAAGGATCCCGCGGGGCCTCAGAGTGGCATTAAGACCAACCCTCTTTTCCGAAAATATTGAGTTTTGTGATCGGTTTGAGGCAATTATTAACAAATGCTCTATGGATATTATCGTTCTAACAATAGATTTCTTACAGAAAGAAATTAATCTTGTATCCGACAACA
The DNA here is from genome assembly GCF_048569485.1 of Anomaloglossus baeobatrachus. Taxonomy (NCBI): domain Eukaryota; kingdom Metazoa; phylum Chordata; class Amphibia; order Anura; family Aromobatidae; genus Anomaloglossus; species Anomaloglossus baeobatrachus. The sequence goes on from NC_134354.1 coordinate 301,886,804, forward strand.
TCAGATCAGCGGACGAACAACTGAAGCAGACATTATCTGCATCAGACCGAACACAACTCAAGAAGAGGACTGACGACATTATCGGTGAGTTCGGAGGGACCTAGAGGCCAGAAAGAGGAATAAGTTCCTTAGAGACCAGGAGGACTACACCAGAGGAACGGTATATAGATGGCGGGCTGGAGAATCCTACAACACCAGACGACCCCAGGGCTACGGAGGATACTCCTCCTCGGACACATCAGACACCGACTCCAGACCACAGAGGCAGCCACCAACTTTTTTAGAACAACGCAGGTTGCCACCAAGAAGAAGACAAGGAGGGGGCGGAGATCCCAACCGGTACCAGAGGGGAGAACGTGTTTGGACCAGATCACAGGTAAATTCAACCTGGTCTTTAATATCTCCTCCTACATCTTATCACCAGCAGAATACTTAGTACTACAAAAGGGCTTAACATTTTGCCCTACTCCATCATATGACACATTTAAGGTCGAACAGGAACTCCTGCGTTTTTTTAGATCCATCCGCCTTAAAGCTCATTTTGCACAGAATGAGCTGTCGGGCACACAAGGCATTAATATTATGCCGACTACAGAAGAGTTGTGTTTTTCTTTGAAAAAGCTCAATTTACAGGTCCCCAGTTCCTATGTACCCCCAAGGTCCTACCATCCTATAGAGACGTATGTTGAACTGATTTCCAATGAAGTCAGGGAATTAAACAGAAGAATCACGGCAGGTGATTTTCATGTCAGAAATAATTTATCTGTGGAAGAGAGCAGAGCTATAGCCAGCCTTAGAAATAATTCTTCTATTGTCATTAAGCCAGCAGATAAAGGTGGGGCGGTAGTTATCATGGATAAGCAATATTATGTTTCCGAGATAACGGGTCAATTATCAGATCGTGACACATATGAGTTACTGGCACAGGATCCCACTTCACAAATTGCCAAGATAATTAGAGATTTGACTAGAAGATATCTGGAATTGGGCATTATAGATCAGAAATTGCATGGGTTTCTAAATAACACACATCCCGTTATACCTGTATTCTACACTTTGCCCAAGATACACAAGAACCCCTCCCATCCACCGGGGAGGCCTATTGTGGCCTCGACCGACTCTATATTGTCCCCATTGGCAAAAACTGTCGAGAGGATTCTGTCCCCGTTTGTACCATTAACACAGTCATACATCAAGGACACGTCTCATTTTCTTGAGATTATTTCAGAATTACATCATATTCCGTCAACATCCATTCTGGCGAGTCTGGATGTCAATAGCCTTTACACTAGTATTAATCATGAAGATGGTATACAAGCTACGAATTGGTTCCTTGAAAACTACACCTCACTACCTGAAAATAACAAGACATTTTGTATTGATTTACTCAGAATCATCCTGGATAGGAACTATTTCCTATTTCAGGATAAGTTCTATCTCCAACGGAGGGGGACTGCCATGGGTTCTAACATGGCACCCCCCTATGCGAATATTTTTATGGCATTTTTTGAGGAAAAATTCGTCCCCCCCCACCCCTTAGTCATCAAACACGCCTTGGTTTGGCGTAGATATATTGACGATATCTTTCTCATCTGGGATGGGGATTTGGACTCCTTGATGGAATTCTTTAGTCATATTAATTCGTGCATGGTAGGGCTCACGTTCACAATACATCAAGACCTAACCCAGATCAATTTCCTTGATTGTATGATTATCAAGCAGAAAGAAGGGACACTGGCTACAGATATTTATTCCAAACCAACAGATAGGAATAGTTTATTGATGTATACTAGTAACCATCCTAAACATATGAAGAGATCGTTACCACGCTCACAGCACATACGTGTCGATAGATTGGTCTCTGACAGTGACACCAGGACGAAACGCCACCAGGAAATGAGTAACAAGTTCCTTGAGAGGGGCTATCCCCCAGGGGTGGCTTCAGCCACTCAACCCAGAACAACTAGACCAAGTGATACCAGTGACCGTATACCGTTTATTAACACCTTTCATCCCTTTTCTCCACTACTGAAACAGATCATACTGAAACATTGGTCCCTGTTATCTGCGGCATATCCACGTGTAACGGAATTTGGCAACCCTCCACTGTTTTGTTTCAAAAGATCGGATAACTTGAGAAACAGTTTGGTCCAGGCAGACATAGGCTCGACCACACACAAATCACGACAAGAGTTTTTGGACACACCACAACGGGGCACATTCCCATGTTTGGGATGTGCCCAATGTTCCAATGTAATTAAGGGTGGGACATTCTCACACCCTAGAACGGGCAAAATTTACAACATCAAGGGCCTATTCACTTGTAACAGTGCCTATGCAAGCGTCACAGCGGTCCACCTCCCCACTTCCTCATTGTTATTACAGGAAGTGATTCACGCAGGTTTCCCTTTATAAACCCCCACTAGCTGGCATTTATCACCGCCACACAGAGAAAGCAGGTCCTATTGCCATTTCACACAGGCTCAGGTGAGTTAGGGGGTGATGCCTTGCGGCCTGTTGATATAATTTTGCTCATGTCCTCCTTCTGTCTTTGTTTAGACAGTCCGGTCCCCCTTTGGGTGATATCCATAACCACTTAGGAACCTGAACAGGTCTATCATCTATGTTCTGACCTCTAAGTTCTAATAAATAAGTTAAGTATATTCACTTAAAAAAAAATTTTTTCATTCATTAGAAACCCTTTACCTATGTGTATACACAGCAGCTTGTATCCCTATATGAGACAGTGAATATTACTTAGAGGACTACCAAATGCAACACTATAGTATACAGGCACGAGTTTAACCAGGACACGGACACTACTCTGCTGTACCTTATAGGTAGGTCTCACTATGTAGTCATATGTCCATAGACATATAATTAATACAGTCACAATATACTATATTATTTATTCTAGGATACTGGAGCGAAATATTGCCTCCCTATTTTCTAACTAGACCCAGTTACAGAGCAAGTATATGTGAGTTCTCTCCTTCTAATATGATCCAGTGTGTGGATCCTTTGGATTTACGTTTTTTTGTCTCCATGTAGAGGAATCGGTGGCTATACCTGAGTATAGAATATGAATGAGCCGAACCAATATAGCGGCCTGACATATAATTCATGATCCATAGCTCTAAGGTATCAATATCGGGTACATATAGAATAAGGATTTGACATTTATATCCAGTTGTCTAGACCTTTTGTGTTTTTTATCTTGATAGATTGTATGGTCAATTATACTCTTGAGTAATGGTACTTGCCGCAAAGCATTTCCCAGTAACAGCTCACCTGGCCTAACTACCACAGGTAATGTTAGCTTCATCAGTTACACTCCGTAGAATACTATCCTCAACACATGGGCACCTTCTAATTAGTGTCAGGTTGTTGGTGTCATGGTTAATATATACCTCCTATGTTCAACCTACAGTGATCACAATTCCTAATTGATCCTTCCTCCTTCTAAACTGAACCCCTACATTGACAGTATGTGATGATTTTTTGTTCATTTGCTATTTGTTTATTTATGTATTTATTTGTGTTCACATTTGTATTTAGATGGTCCTTTTGATGAAGAACATAATATGGTCGAAACGTTAAATTGTGGACATCATATGCATGAATTCCTTTTTTTCAAAATAAAAATAAGTATAAAAAGAAACCTTTTGTGTCTGACTACATTGAGGTAGTGTGCCGGAGCTCTCCTTTTATTAGTCTACGTATTTTCTCCTAAGCACCTACATGGTGAAGCAGGGTCTTCTTTCCCTTACGAACAGGATAAGGACTAGACTAGAGTTGAGCGCGGTTCGTGGTTCGTGGTTCTCCAGTTCGCGGTTCGAGTGATTTTGGGGGCTGTTCTAGATTGAACTAGAACTCGAGCTTTTTGCTAAAGCTCGATAGTTCTAGTTACGTTCGAGAACGGTTCTAGCAGCAAAAAGCCAAGCTAATTACTAGCTGGCTTTCCGCTGTAATACTGTAAGTCACTCTGTGACTCACACTATTATGAAATTTCAGCATATAGTCTGCGGGAACAGCGCGTTCAGATCACAGCTGCTAGGATAATGACAATCGCCATTTTTTTTTCTGTTCTTCCTTCCCTCCCTAAGTGCGCGTGTAGTGGGGCGGGCCAGCATGTCAGGAAATCCCAGACACACACACAGCTAAGTGGACTTTTAGCCAGAGAAGCAACGGCATGTGTGATAGGATGTCCATGTCACATGTCCCTGCATTATAAATACGGGCATCTGCCCGTCTGGACGCCATTATCTGCCTTCTGCGTCTGGGTGTCAGTCTCCGCAGGTGCAGCTCCCGTCTCCGATACGGCTGTGTACGCTCTACACACAGCGCTATACAGAATAGGGATAGAAGTTTCTTTCAGCCCTTGTAAGGGATAATAACAGCAGGCTCAGAGCCATAGGTGACAATCAGGTCCGTGGAAAGAGGTTTTAACAGCTACAGATAAGAGCGTATGTGTAGCTAAGGTCAGGGAGTTCCTTGCTGCGTTTCACCATTAGGAAGGATAGAAAGTGAGGCTTCCTTTCCTCTACACTGACCCACAACCTGTCCACTGTACCCTCCTGCCTTTTGCACACTCAAGCTCATTGTTACTAAGCCATTATACTAGCAAACACTGAGGAAACTTAGTGGCATCCTAAAAGTGGCTGTTGGACTTCCATTAGTGTCCCATTAGTGCAAATCTATTTGCAGCACTTCTGCATTGCACATTCAAACTCATTGTTACTAAGCCATTAGGCGGGCTTTGCACGTTGCGACATTGCAAGCCGATGCTGCGATGTCGCACGCGATAGTCCCCGCCCCCCGTCGCAGGTACGATATATTGTGATAGCTGGCGTAGCGAAAATTATCGCTACGCCAGCTTCACATGCACTCACCTGCCCTGCGACCGTCGCTCTGGCCGGCGACCTGCCTCCTTGTTAAGGGGGCGGGTCATGCGGCGTCACTGCGACGTCACACGGCAGGCGGCCAATCGGAGCAGAGGGGCGGAGATGAGTGGGATGTAAACATCCCGCCCACCTCCTTCCTTCCGCATATTCTACGGAAGCCGCGGTGACGCCGGTAGGAGATGTTCTTCGCTCCTGCGGCTTCACACAGCGGTGTGTGCTGCCGCAGGAGCGAGGAACAACATCGGACCATCGTGTCAGCGTAATTATGGATTACGGCGACGCTGCACCGATGATACGATTACGACGCTTTTGCACTCGTTAATCGTATCATCTAGATTTTACACACTATGATATCGTCTGCGATGCCGGATGTGCGTCACTTTCAATTTGACCCCACCGACATCGCAGCTGCGATGTCGTAGTGTGCAAAGTACCCCTTATACTAGCAAACACTGAGGAAACTTAGTGGCATCCTAAAAGTGGCTGTTGGACTTCCATTAGTGTCCCACTAGTGCAAATCAATTTGCAGCACCTCTGCATTGCACACTCAAGCTCATTGTTACTAAGCCATTATAATAGCAAACACTGAGGAAACTTAGTGGTATCCTAAAAGTGGCTGTTGTACTCCATTTGTGCCCCACTGGTGCCAAGCTATTTCTAGCATCTCTGCATTACACCCTCCTGCTCTGTTTTTAATAAGCTATAATAATAGCAAAAAATGCTGCCAGTTAGTGGCATCCAAAAAGTGGCTGTTGTACTCCATTTGTGCCCCACTGGTGCCAAGCTATTTCTAGCACCTCTGCATTACACCCTCCTGCTCTGTTTTTAATAAGCTATAATAATAGCAAAAAATGCTGCCAGTTAGTGGCATCCAAAAAGTGGATGTTGTACTCCATTTGTGCCCCACTGGTGCCAAGCTATTTCTAGCACCTCTGCATTACACCCTCGTGCTCTGTTTTTAATAAGCTATAATAATAGCAAAAATGCTGCAACTTAGTGGCATCCAAAAAGTGGCTGTTGTACTCCATTTGTGCCCCACTGGTGCCAAGCTATTTCTAGCACCTCTGCATTACACCCTCCTGCTCTGTTTTTAATAAGCTATAATAGTTAAAAATACTGCCAGTTAGTGGCATCCTAAAAGTGGCTGTTGTACTCCATTTGTGCCCCACTGGTGCCAAGCTATTTCTAGCACCTCTGCATTACACCCCCCTGCTCTGTTTTTAATAAGCTATAATAGTTAAAAATGCTGCCAGTTAGTGGCATCCTAAAAGTGGCTGTTGTACTCCATTTGTGCCCCATTGGTGCCAAGCTATTTCTATAGCCTCTGCATTACACCCTCCTGCTCTGTTTTTAATAAGCTATTATAACAGCAAAAAATGCTGCCAGTTAGTGGCATCCAAAAAGTGGCTGCTGTACTCCATTTTTGCCCCACTGGTGCCAAGCTATTTCTAGCACCTCTGCATTACACCCTCCTGCTCTGTTTTTAATAAGCTATAATAGTAAAAAATGCTGCCAGTTAGTGGCATCCAAAAAGTGGCTGTTGTACTCCATTTGTGCCCCACTGGTGCCAAGCTATTTCTAGCACCTCTGCATTACACCCTCCTGCTCTATTTTTAATAAGCTATAATAATAGCAAAAAATGCTGCCAATTAGTGGCATCCAAAAAGTGGCTGTTGTACTCCTTTTGTGCCCCACTGGTGCCAAGCTATTTCTAGCACCTCTGCATGACACCTTCCTGCTCTATTTTTAATAAGCTATAATAATAGCAAAAAATGCTGCAACTTAGTGGCATCCAAAAAGTGGCTGTTGTACCCCATTTGTGCCCCACTGGTGCCAAGCTATTTCTAGCACCTCTGCATTACACCCTCCTGCTCTGTTTTTAATAAGCTATAATAATAGCAAAAAATGCTGCCAGTTAGTGGCATCCAAAAAGTGGCTGTTGTACTCCATTTGTGCCCCACTGGTGCCAAGCTATTTCTAGCACCTCTGCATGACACCCTCCTGCTCTGTTTTTAATAAGCTATAATAATAGCAAAAAATTCTGCCAGTTAGTGGCATCCAAAAAGTGGCTGTTGTACCCCATTTGTGCCCCACTGGTGCCAAGCTATTTCTAGCACCTCTGCATTACACCCTCCTGCTCTGTTTTTAATAAGCTATAATAATAGCAAAAAATGCTGCAACTTAGTGGCATCCAAAAAGTGGCTGTTGTACTCCATTTGTGCCCCACTGGTGCCAAGCTATTTCTAGCACCTCTGCATTACACCCTCCTGCTCTGTTTTTAATAAGCTATAATAGTAAAAAATGCTGCCAGTTAGTGGCATCCAAAAAGTGGCTGTTGTACTCCATTTGTGCCCCACTGGTGCCAAGCTATTTCTAGCACCTCTGCATTACACCCTCCTGCTCTATTTTTAATAAGCTATAATAATAGCAAAAAAAGCTGCCAGTTAGTGGCATCCAAAAAGTGGCTGTTGTACTCCATTTGTGCCCCACTGGTGCCAAGCTATTTCTAGCACCTCTGCATTACACCCTCCTGCTCTGTTTTTAATAAGCTATAATAATAGCAAAAAATGCTGCAACTTAGTGGCATCGAAAAAGTGGCTGTTGTACTCCATTTGTGCCCCACTGGTGCCAAGCTATTTCTAGCACCTCTGCATTACACCCTCCTGCTCTGTTTTTAATAAGCTATAATAGTAAAAAATGCTGCCAGTTAGTGGCATCCTAAAAGTGGCTGTTGTACTCCATTTGTGCCCCACTGGTGCCAAGCTATTTCTAGCACCTCTGCATTACACCCTCCTGCTCTGTTTTTAATAAGCTATAATAATAGCAAAAAATGCTGCCAGTTAGTGGCATCCAAAAAGTGGCTGTTGTACTCCATTTGTGCCCCACTGGTGCCAAGCTATTTCTAGCACCTCTGCATTACACCCTCCTGCTCTGTTTTTAATAAGCTATAATAATAGCAAAAAATGCTGCCAGTTAGTGGCATCCAAAAAGTGGCTGTTGTACTCCATTTGTGCCCCACTGGTGCCAAGCTATTTCTAGCACCTCTGCTTTACACCCTCCTGCTCTATTTTTAATAAGCTATAATAATAGCAAAAAATGCTGCAACTTAGTGGCATCCAAAAAGTGGCTGTTGTACTCCATTTGTGCCCCACTGGTGCCAAGCTATTTCTAGCACCTCTGCATTACACCCTCCTGCTCTGTTTTTAATAAGCTATAATAGTAAAAAGTGCATTCTACACTCCTTTCCATTTGTGAAACGCAATAATTAACTGCAGGTAGTCCAGCCAATCTTTCACGAAGGTGCAGGCGTGGATATAATGTTTCCTTCATCCAATGGTGGTTCTCTCTATGTCTGACAGCTCAACAATACCATCTGTTTGCACTTAAAAAACAAGTGACGACCTGCCAATCACACTCCCGCTTACGGGTAATGGGGTGGAAGTTCAGTGTGAAAAAGCATGTGTGACTGCTGTCCCCACAGTCACAGAGGGTGAAGAGCACGCAGATGCACGTCATGGGGCAGGCGGTAGTTGCACAGCCCCGCTAGGCCGCATTGCAGCACAGTGAAATTCCCTTTGCGACTTATGCTTCATTTTAAGTCTTGTATTTGGTGGGATCCACAGTATGCAGCAAAACCACGCAACATGAAAGTACTGTTTGCAGTTGGGTTCATAAATGATTGTTTCACTTTCCCAAAACAAACAATAAGAACCATGCATTAAATTGAAATAATAGAACAATCTATTCAGTTGCCTACTGCTTGCTAAGCTCTCTGCGTAGCAGCAGTAAGTGTGTGTGTGTGTGTGTGTGTGTGAAGACAACTTAGGGGTGCTTCACACACAGCGAGATCGCTGCTGAGATCGCTGCTGAGTCACGGTTTTTGTGACGCAGCAGTGACCTCATTAGCAATCTCGCTGTGTGTGACACTGAGCAGCGATCTGGCCCCTGCTGTGAGATCGCTGCACAGCCCTGGTTCGTTTTTTTTATTGTTGCTTTCCCGCTGATAAGCACACATTGCTGTGTGTGACAGCGAGAGAGCAACAATCCTGAATGTGCAGGGAGCAGGAGCCGGCGTCTGACAGCCTGCGGTAAGCTGTAACCAAGGTAAACATCGGGTAACCAAGGTGGTTACCCGATATTTACCTTCATTACCAGCCTCCGCAGCTCTCACGCTGCCAGCGCCGTCTCCCAGCTCTCTGCACATGTGGCTGCAGTACACATCGGGTAATTAACCCGATGTGTACTGTAGTTAGGAGTGCAGGAAGCCAGCGCTAAGCAGTGTGCGCGGCTCCCTGCTCTCTGCACATGTAGCTGCAGTACACATTGGGTAATTAACCCGATGTGTACTGTAGCTAGGAGAGCAGGGAGCCAGCGCTCAGTGTGCGCGGCTCCCTGATCTCTGCACATGTTGCAGCACAGCGACACATGTCGTTATGATCGTTGCTTCGGCTGCTGTGTTTGACAGCTAAGCAGCGATCATAACAGCGACTTACAAGATCGCTGTTACGTCACAGAAAATGGTGACGTAACAGCGACGTCGTTGTCGCTATCGCTTAGTGTGAACCCAGCTTTACTAGTGGCGCATCACAAGAGCTTCCCAGTTATCTACCTAAATATAGACAAAACACATCACCCACCCTCAATACCCTTCTTAAGGTCCAGTCACACTAAGCAACTTACCAGCGATCCCAACAACGATAGGGATCGCTGGTAAGTTGCTAGGAGGTTGCTGGTGAGATGTCACACTGCGACGCTCCAGCGATCCCACCAGCAACCTGACCTGGCAGGGATCGCTGGAGCGTCGCTACACAAGTTGCTGGTGAGCTCACCAGCAACCAGTGACAAGCCCCCAGCGCAGCGTGGAAGATGCTGCGCTTGGTAACTAAGGTAAATATCGGGTAACCAACCCGATATTTACCTTGGTTACCACCGCACGGAGCTACACGTGCAGAGAGCAGGGAGCAGCGCACACTGAGCGCTGGCTCCCTGCTCTCCTAGTTACAGCACACATCGGGTTAATTACCCGATGTGTGCTGCAGCTAAATGTGCACAGAGCAGGGAGCAGCGCACAATGCTTAGCGCTGGCTCCTTGCTCTCCTAGTTACAGCACACATCGGGTTAATTAACCCGATGTGTGCTGCAGCTAAATGTGCACAGAGCAGGGAGCAGCGCACAATGCTTAGCGCTGGCTCCCTGCTCTCCTAGTTACAGCACACATCAGGTTAATTAACCCGATGTGTGCTGCAGCTACATGTACACAGAGCAGGAGCCGGCACTGACAGTGAGAGTGGAGGAGACTGGTATCGAAGGTAAATATCGGGTAACCAAGGACAGGGCTTCTTGGTTACCCGATGTTTACATTGGTTACCAGCCTCCGCAGAAGCCGGCTCCTGCTGCCTGCACATTTAGTTGTTGCTGTCTCGCTGTCACACACAGCGATCTGTGCTTCACAGCGGGAGAGCAACAACTAAAAAATGGCCCAGGACATTCAGCAACAACCAACGACCTCACAGCAGGGGCCAGGTTGTTGCTGGATGTCACACACAGCAACATCGCTAGCAACGTCACAAAAGTTGTTCGTTAGCAGCGATGTTGCTAGCGATGTTGCTTAGTGTGACGGGGCCTTTAGTTGAAGCCTCACAGATAAGGCAGATGATAACAGTGTGAATGCAAACCACACAGCTCTGCAGATGTAAATCTTGAAAAGCAACATTCAATGCAAACATGTGTCGCTGTCCCTCTATGACGTACGTGACAATTTGATAGTGCAGAGGCAGCAAGTGTGATTGTCTATATAGTCGTCCTACCCAGAACAGATATGTGTTTTCATAATAAAACAAAGTGTTGCGTGCACGCATTACTGTCTGCGCACAGCCTACCGTACCCGGGTACTGTGATGTCCAGTTGCCATAAATACAGACTTTACGCTTCTATCATGGTTAACAGTATAGACAGCACCTGAAGAATGTTGGTCTGTGGCACAGGATGCTGCTCACTGGCGTTACGGTACTCCTCACCAAACTCCAAAATGACTCCCCTCACAATTGAACGATGTGATTCCGCGGTTGCTCCTTCTTGTGTGCTGATTTACCCCAGCCGCAGCCTAACTCCAGTGTTTCGCCAACTGAGTATACTCTGCCTGACTTTGTCATTCCTGAGGCAAAGTCTTAATTTTGGGCTACAGCACATGCTCGTTTGGACTGTGCCTGAGCCATTCTGCGACCTGCGGCTCAACACACTTACACAGGGCCCTGGGGCTTGACTCACTCTCACCACTAAAACTAACTGCTCCCAACATCAGCTCCAGGTGTCCCCTTACACTGCAGTGGCGGTCCCCACTGACCGCAATACCGAGAGTGGCGTCACGAAAATACATATAAAGAAGCAACCTAAGTGTGACCAGACTCTTCCTCCACGTGGAGTCCCTGAAGGTAATGCCCCAACACAACACCTGTGGGGCTTCACACTGACTGAGAAAAGCCTCTTTGCACAGGTACTTGCACTCCGTGCCAGGTCTAAGTCCTGTGTTGTGCCTAGACAGCATGCTGAAGTGGATAGTCTTTTTTTCAGAAACTGTATTTCATGCTACTGAGCATGCTTAGGCACTTACTGCATCAGAGGCTAGGTCGGGTAATGAACTCTTTGGCCCTGCCCCTGATGTGGGGGGCCCATATAGACCACAGGGCATCAGGTGTCCTGACAATTTGGCCAGGCCACTCCCAACAGGCTTGCAGAGGCCCGCCCCTATGACTTGTCACCTCATTGTTGTTGGTCAGACGATGACTGTTGAGGTGTTTTGGTTGTGGCAGCCATGAGGTCATCATTCAAGTGGCGGTTCAGAATAGGACGCTAGTTATGCCACTCATGACGTGTCACTCTGCTTTTGTCTCCCGGACCCATGTTATAAAAGGGGCTGGAGCCAACAAGAAGGTGCCCAGTCTTCTATTATGCTCCAAAAGAGCACACTTCCATGTGTTGAACCCATTGCGGCTTTAGGCCAGAGATAGGCAGGGATAGGTCATCGATGCAGGCCGCCACCACAGTTGGTAACGCAGAACGTTTAAGAACAGCTCCTGTCCTACCAGTCCTGCACTAGTGGCATAAACAGGCCTGCTGCTGCTGATGCGCCTGCTGTCCACAGGTGTGTCCCCTACGCACATGGACAGCGTAACCAATGGCCCCTGTGTTGTTAACAGGGAGTTCCGGGGCTGGGTGGTCGTGTGGACCCTGTCACGCTAACAGGGCTCCCAGTCTCCAGATCCGAGTGGCGTCTAACTCGGTTCAGGCTACTATTTGTTTGAGAGTCAACCTGCTCTGTATCCTCCACCTAACCTTCCAGTTGCCAACCTCTCCTTTTCCATCTGTGAGCACGGTCGACACCGAATGGCGATTGGGATACCTACCTTTCTCTTTCTTTTCTTCCTAATATTTTTTATATAGCGGTAACATAGTATATACCACCTTATCCACATCTGCCAGTCCCACTGTGGCGCCCTGGACAAGCCAGGGGCAACAGAGAACAACACCCACACACCCCACACTCCCAGCAGGCACACCGAAGTCAAACACAAAACCCTTGTTGCCTTCCTCCAGGGGCTGATGTCCACACCAGGGGGTGGGCCAGGCGGTTGGTCCCGCCCACAGAGGAGTTCACAGTCCTGGAGGCGGGAAAAGTAAACAGATTAGATTAGTTTTGGAGAGGAGTGAGGACAGTTGGAGAAGTGAAAGTGGAAGGAGGAAAGTAGTAAAAGAGCAGCCTGAAGTTGGTCCGGGTGTGTAGCCCGGACAGATCAGCAAGGTTGGACCGTGGACCGTGGACGGGCGGTGGCCCGGCGGTACCGGACCGGTACGCGAAGAGAAGCCAGCACCACCTGGCAGGGGCTTACGGACCCCGGCAAGGCTAGGAGTCGCCGTGAATTTCACAAATTCATTAGTGAAGGGAACCTCCTAGGTTTCCCAACAGCCAAGTCCCGACAGAAGGCAACAGTCCAACCAAGTGAGGGAGACACCGCCACCGCCAAGGCAACCGTTTCTCAGGGCCAGCACCTGCGGGCAAAAGGGGCTCCTCCGGCCTATATCCAAGCCGGGGAGTGGGTTACCGGTGGGAACCTATTGGAACCATCTACCGTATCTAGGTGCAGGGAAAGGCAGTCACCATCAACCTGCCGGGAGAAAATAACACTGCAACCGTCTGTGGGACCCGTCCATCCAGCCGTGTGTTTTACCAAGAACTGTGTCCTCATCATTGGCTGAGTGAGTACCACCGTGCCGTGCGGCACAGTGCTGCCCCCGCGACCCTGCACCTCACCAGGCCCCGTAACCCGCCTGCCATTCATCCCTACCCCATCACCGGGCCCCGGGACAACCAACCCCCTACCCACGGAGGAGAGAACTAACAACAAAGCTGCTCCCTGTCACCCCTCCTGAGATCCCCGTCCAGAGCAGCGGTGGTGTCACCAATATCACCACAACCGTGGGTGGCGTCACGGACAATAATCAAAACCCCCACAATCAAAATCCCCTTTTCACTCACGGGCGAGGAATGCTGCTCGAGTCCCCGGGATCCGGCCCACCGCTCGAGCTACCACCGAGCAGCAGCAGCCGCAGCAGCAGCGGCAGCCGGACCCGAGCAGTGGGAGAGCGCAGCGTCCCCTCCTCCGCCCGCGACAACTTGGTGTCACGAACAGGATCCTACCATTCTACCGACTGGTGGAAGTGCGCCTTGTGTGACCGCCGGAGGTGTCTGGCCGGAAAATTTGAAAAGCCGACATCTTGGGCGCGAAGAGTTCCCGCTCCAGCGTCTCCTCGAGTAGTGAAGGTGCGAAGGCCTAAACCCCGCCCCGATAGAGGAGGAGCCGGAAAGAGGCTAAAGGGAACGGGATGGAAAATGTCGGCTCCCGGGTCTGATGCTAGCCCCGAACCGCCTGATGGAGCGGCGGCGCCCGCGGGGGCAAAGGATGGTGAGATGGCTGCAGCCCCTGCTTCGGTCGCAGGAGGCGCGGGCCCCGAGAATGCGGCAGTAATTCCCCGCGCGTCAGCTGACAGCGGCCCGCCTGCCGCGGGAAGGGTGTCTGTCCCGGCAACCCGCCCAACCGTGACCGGAATGGAGGGTGGCGCAGAAGACCCAGGTGGAGCCAGCTCGGGACAGGAGACGACAGATAGATGTAGCTCAGGGGAAGATACGGAGTCCCTGTCGGGAGATGAGGCCCCGCTCGTCATCCGCGCCTTCGGAGACACATGGATGGCGCGCTGCAGGTACTGTCGGCAGTGGGGGCATTTTGCAGGTCAGTGCCCTGCAAATGGCCGGCCTTGAAGTAAGAAAAGTTCAAGCATGGTAGCGGTTCCCGGTTACCTTGCTGTCGGTCCCCATTGGGACTCTGCTGACGTTCCAGACGGCCCTCAAGGCTAAGGAGTCCGGTTGAAGGGGCAGTCGTACCCGCATCATCGGCAGCTGAAAATGGAGTCCTGTGGGACAGTGTCACCCCTGTGTGTGGGTGGCGTTGGGGGCTCGTGCTGTTCGGTGGTGGACTGTGGGAAAGCTGCGGAGGAAGTTGAACCGGAGCAAGGTGTTGTGGATGGCCCCTGGGACCCAGCTGACGGTCCCCGTCGGGACCCTACGGCAAGTCTCCGTTGGGATCCTACAGTTTTGTTTATGGTAGCCCGTTGGCTACGAAGCACTGTTGTTCACCTGATTTGCTGCTGATTTAAACCGGTCGTTGCCGGCAACTGGTCCCCGTTGGGACCCCCTTCACCATTTTACATAAGGAACTCCTTATGAACAGGCCCGAGAACTTGCAGGGCAACCACAAACTAGTGGCATGTAAATAAATATGTTTGCTGTGGCTTCTACGTTACCGCCTCCGGAGAGGCCGATTGGAGGAAGGGCCCGCAGTGGAGCAGGCTGGGGCCCAGCCACCACCGGAACCGGTGGCAATCCTCTGGGGGTTTCAGGGGTTCCCCATGGATGTGGGTCCCCTGAAAAGGACAGAACCCGCTCGGGCAACTTGTGCAGGACTGGGGTCAAGGGGTGCTGCCTGTTTGCTTAGGGGCAGCATCAGGGCCAGGTTGCTTGGGTGGGAGAGAGCGGAAGCCGTAACCGTTTATTACCGTTAGTAACGTTAAAGTAAGAGTACCTCCCGATGTGGGAAGAAGTTATTATAATTGTATGTGTGTTACCGTTTTTCTATCTTTTCCAGTTTGTGAAAATAAAACCGGTGATGGACGGGCAGCCCGCGGACGGTCTGCATTTAACTAAGGGGGAATGTGGCGCCCTGGACAAGCCAGGGGCCACAGAGAACAACACCCACACACCCCACACTCCCAGCAGGCACACCGAAGTCAAACACAAAACCCTTGTTGCCTTCCTCCAGGGGCTGATGTCCACACCAGGGGGTGGGCCAGGCGGTTGGTCCCGCCCACCGAGGAGTTCATAGTCCTGGAGGCGGGAA
This sequence comes from Anomaloglossus baeobatrachus, assembly GCF_048569485.1. NCBI lineage: Eukaryota > Metazoa > Chordata > Amphibia > Anura > Aromobatidae > Anomaloglossus > Anomaloglossus baeobatrachus. The sequence goes on from NC_134354.1 coordinate 301,902,156, forward strand.
AAGTAAACAGATTAGATTAGTTTTGGAGAGGAGTGAGGACAGTTGGAGAAGTGAAAGTGGAAGGAGGAAAGTAGTAAAAGAGCAGCCTGAAGTTGGTCCGGGTGTGTGGCCCGGACACATCAGCAAGGTTGGCAGACGGTGGTGACCGTCTGCAGGAGTGGCCGATTGGAGTCTACCGTAAGGACCGTGGACGGGCGGTGGCCTGGCGGTACCGGACCGGTACGCGAAGAGAAGCCAGCACCATCTGGCAGGGGCTTACGGACCCCGGCAAGGCTAGGCGTCGCCGTGAATTTGCCAAATTCATTAGTGAAGGAAACCTCCTGGGTTTCCCAACAGCCAAGTCCCAACAGAAGGCAACAGTCCAACCAAGTGAGGGAGACACCGCCACCGCCAAGGCAACCATTTCTCAGGGCCAGCGCCTGCGGGCGAAAGGGGCTCCTCCGGCCTATATCCAAGCCGGGGAGTGGGTTACCGGTGGGAACCCATTGGAACCATCTACCATATCTAGGTGCAGGGAAAGGCAGTCACCATCAACCTGCCGGGAGAAAACAACACCGCAGCCGTCTGTGGGACCCGTCCATCCAGCCGTGTGTTTTATTGAGAACTGTGTCCTCATCATTGGCTGAGTGAGTACCACCGTGCCGTGCGGCACAGCGCTGCCCCCGCGACCCTGCACCTCACCAGGCCCCGTAACCTGCCTTCCATTCATCCCTACCCCATCACCGGGCCCCGGGACAACCAACCCCTTACCCACGGAGGGGAGAACTAACAACAAAGCTGCTCTCTGTCACCGCTCCCGGGATCCCCATCCAGAGCAGCGGTGGTGTCACCAATATCACCACAACCGTGGGTGGCGTCACGGACAATAATCAAAACCCCCACAATCAAAATCCCCTTTTCACTCACGGGCGAGGAACGCCGCTCGAGTCCCCGGGATCCGGCCCACCGCTCGAGCCACCCCCGAGCAGCAGCAGCAGCAGCGGCAGCCGGACCCGAGTAGTGGGGGAGCGCAGCGTCCCCTCCTCCACCCGCGACACCATCATACCAGATGTTGTTTCTTCAGCAAATATTAATGTTGCTTAACCACCAAACCCAAGGACACAAACTTTTTTACCCTTTTTAACACACCTGTTCCCCTTTCCACCAGCATCTGTCCTTTTTCAACTTAGTTTGTATATGACGAAAAATGCAACTCTGGAGAGACACCGTACTCAACGCCATCTGAGCACAGCAGCCAGCCCTCGGGTCCCTCAGATGTGGACAAGTAAGACCATTTCCTCCTATCGATGAAAAAGCGTTGAGATTCACTCTGTGCACCACTGGTGTTTAGTGGAAAAGCAGATGTAAGATTGCGTAACACCTTCTGCTAATACTCCTGCATACGTGCGTCCCTTTCTATGGCAGGAGTTATTTTGCAAAATTTTGTGTTGTACCGGGGATCTAACAGTGTGGCAACCCAGTAGTCAGCATGACTTGGAATTCGGACAATCCGAGGGTCATGTTGTAGGTAGTGCAGCAAGAAGGCGCTCATGTGGCTTGAGCATCCAGGAGGACCAAGTCCTTGGTGTGTTGGCGGCGGAGAGGTGAGAATCGTGCCTCCTTCCTCTGCCCTCTCCCCACAACCTCGCACAACCGCAATGTGAGCAAGCTTTCACTAATCTGCTGAGTGTCGCGGGCGGAGGAGGGAACGCTGCGCTCACCCACTGCTCGGGTCCGGCTACTGCTGCTGCTGCTGCTCGGTGGTGGCTCGAGCGGTGAGCCGGATCCCGGGGACTCGAGCGGCGTTCCTCGCCCATGAGTGAAAGGGGGTGGTTTATGTTTAGGGATATTGTCCGTGACGCCACCCATGGTTGTGGTGAGATTGGTGACCCCACCGCTGCTCTGGACGGGGATCCCGGGAGCGATGACGGAGCAGCTTGGATGTTGGTTCTCCCCTCCGTGGGTAGGGGGTTTGGTTGTCCCGGGGCCCGGTGAGGGGTTTAGGGATGGCAGGTGGGTTACGGGGCCTGGTGAGGTGCAGGGTCACGGAGGCAGTGCTGTGCCGCACGGCACGGTGGTACTCACTCAGCCAATGACGAATGCAAAGTCTCCGGTAAAACAAACGGCTTGATGGACGGGTCCCACAGACGGCTGCAGTGTTTCTCCTCCCGGCAGGTTGATGGTGACTGCCTTTCCCTGCACCTGTGTTGTGTTACGGTTCCAATGGCTTCCCACTGGTAACCCGCTCCCCAGCTTGGATGGATGCTGAGGGAGCCCCTTTTGCCCGCAGGCTCTGGCCCTGGGAACTGTAGCCTTGGCGGTGACTGTGTTTCCCTCTACGGTTTGAGCGGTTGCCTTCAATCGGATCTTGACTGCTGGGAAACCCCGGAGGTTCCCTTCACTAACGGATTTGACAAATTTGACGGCGACTCCTAGCCTTGTCGGGGTCCGTAAGCCCTGCCGGATGGTGCTGGCTTCTCTTTACTCCGTGATCCGGTACCGCCGGGCCACCGCCCGTCCACGGTCCATACGGTTTGCTCCAATTAGCCTCTCCTGCAGACGGTCACCACCGTCTGCCAACCTTGCTGTTCCGTCCGGGCCACACACCCGGACCGCCTTCAGACTGCTCCTCTACCACTTTACTTCCTCTCACTTCAAAACTCTAATCTCAACTCCCTCCTTTTTCCGCCTCCAGGACTGTGAACTCCTCGGTGGGCGGGACCAACCGCCTGGCCCACCCCCTGGTGTGGACATCAGCCCCTGGAGGAAGGCAACTGTTACGGTTGCTGCGAGCACTGGAGACTATGTCCAGATTTCTTGCTACTGCACATGTGCGAGCGCTGGAGACTAAATCCAGATTTCTTGCTACTGCACATGTGCGAGCGCTGGAGACTAAGTCCAGATTTCTTGCTACTGCACATGTGCGAGCGCCGGAGACTAAGTCCTATCTTGGAGCCATTGCACATGTGCGGGTGACATCATCGCTGACACGAGGTCACATGTCTCTGACACCTTCTATGCCGATTGGTCGCTGGTCATGTGCTTGTGACTCCTTGCTCGGTGATAGGCCTGCATGATGTCACTCCTGTCGTTCTGGCAGCGGATTGGCTCTGGTGTCCTCCATCTTGGATGAGGCACAGAGTCTATATAAGACCCTGACACATGCCGCATGGCGCTCAGTCCTCTTGGTTCATGCATAAGAGTAGACGCTCTGTGCGCGTTCCTCTAGGCATTCCTCTGTCTATGCTAGGTGAGCGCTACCGGCAGGGTAGCGTTCTTATACCTTACAGCTTCGGCTGCTGTCCGTATCCTTACCTCTTAGGGGAGCGGACATAGGCAGGTGCCTGAGGCACATGGTCTGGCTGGGCCTTGTGGTTCGACTCGTAGGTGGACGTTGCCGCTAGGGTAACGTTCCTTATACTGCGTCTGGCAGTTGTTCGTATCCTCGCACACTAGGGGAGCGAACAGAGGTAGGAGCTTTGTGCGGCTTACGCTGCTGTTCGTCTCTTTTGCACCACTAGAAGAGCGGACCTAGGCTGGTGCCATATCTAGTGGTTCGTGTCCTCGCACACTAGAAGAGCGGACCTAGGTAGGTGCCATTTCGCACACATTGCCTTTGTCTCTGTGATTATTAACAGAGATCATTCCACACACCCTCCAAGTAAGGGAGGAATTGCTTTACTTACTTATTATATCCTTCTGTGAGTTAACAGAGGTATTGCACTCTGCCATAGTCTGCAGCAGAGTCTTTGCACGGTGGACCCTGACTGTCTGATACTCCTTTAGGTTATTATCAGACAGCCCCCCGTAACAGCAACAAGGATTTTGTTTTTGGCTTCGGTGTGCCTAACCGGGGTGTGGGGCGTGTTGGTGTAGTTCTGTGATGACCTGGCTTATCCAGGGCGCCACATTCCCCCTTAGTAAAATGCAGACTGTCCGCGGGCTGCCCGTCCATCACCGGTTTTATTTTAACTGTAAAAGATAAAAAACGGTAAACATGTAAAACAAGCATTTTTCAATCTTCCCACATCGGGAGGCAAATTTCTTAAACGTTACCAACATTTTTAATAAATACGGTTACGGCTTCCGCTCTTCTCCCACCCAAGCAACCTGGCCCTGATGCTGCCCCTAAGCAAATGGGCAGCACCCCTTGACCCCAGTCCAGCACCAAGTTGCCCCAGCGGGTTCTGTCCCTTTCAGGGGACCCGCGTCCATGGGGACCCCTGAACCCCCCGGAGGATCTCCACCGGTTATGGTAGTGGCGGGCCTGGGCCATCACTTTCCTCCAGGCCCATCCTCCAAATCAGCCTCTCCGGAGGCGGTAACGGTTTCAAGCCCAACATTTTTATTTACATTCCACAAGTTCGTGGTTGCCCTGCAAGTTCTCGGGCTTGTCCGTAAGCAGTTCCTTATGCAAGGATCAAAGACAGTCCCCATGGGGACAACAGTTGCCGGCAACAACCGGTTCAATCACGGTTGTTAATCAGGTAAACTTTCAGTTGATCATTTTCATTTATCATTCTCAAACTTCCAAATGATACTGGTGGTCCCAACGGGGACAACTTGCAGCGGAGGACCGCTGACTCTCACTTTAAGTCCACGGGGGCGACCGGAGGAGGGGGCTGGGCTGGCACTCGGGCCTCTTGACCGCCCCTCAGCTTTGCATCCAGCGCGAACCAACCCCTCTCCCCGCAGTGCCTGGTGTACTGCACCAAGTCTCCCGGCATCAGGTTGCGGCCCGGGTGGTCTTCCGGCAGATGGGCATTGACGTCCCGTCGGGCCACAAAGACTTCGGCCTCCAGGCCCGGCTCATATATAAAACCATAGCCCCGACGGACGTCAAACCTCCTCACTTGCCCCTCATAGAGCGGGCCCCGGACACGGAAGGTCCCTTGGTGGAGGCTTTCCTTCTCTCGGATCGTGCGGGCCACCAGCTCCGCCTTTCTTCGCTCCCTCTCTGCAATTTCCTGGCCCAGCGGGGTCTGTCCTCTGTCCCAGTAAGGGGCTACTGCGGGCCCAGTGCACGGGTCGGGCCCCGCGAGACCTCCTTCACGCTGCCCAGGACTGGCATTCTGGGGGGAAGGTCCCGTGGTGTCATGGCCTGAGGTGCTGCCCTGCAGCGACAACCCAGCGCGGCCTCAGCCGAGGCGTGGGGAATGGGCACAGGAGTCGTCTCCCGCTGGACCTCCTGCACGGAGCGGTCTGTCGGCACCGGTTAGGGGGAGTCTCCACAGGTGCCTCTGGTTCGGACTTCGGCACTTTCCACGGGAGCGGCTCAGAGCGGTCACGGGCCCCGGCTGCAGGTCGGTCCGCCTGGGCGGATGGGCGGGGTACCGCTACCGGTGGTGGTGGTAGCGGGCCTAGTGGCGGGGCAGCAGCAGGCAACACGGGTAGCGGGGGAGGTAGCAGGGCGAGCGGGTATAGACTGGGCCCCTCGGCCACGATGACCGACCCACTAGGGGTACAGGAGCGTGGATCACTTACCCTCTCTTCCAAAACTCCCTCCACTTCGCGTCTCCGTATGACCACCACAACTTCCGCCATGTCGGCCTCCCACTCCTCCATGAGGAGTTGCATCCTGATCTGCAGCCACTGTTGCAGCTGGGCGGTCCGGACCTCCACCCACGCCGCGGTTCCAAGCGCGGGGGCTACGGTGCTGTGGGACGGCTGGTACATTTCTGCGGAGGCCTCTTCCAGGAACCAACAAAAAGATGGCCGCAGGGTCCTGGCGTCCCTGCTTTTCTAGCCGCGGCTTACATGCGGCCAGACGCCATCCGTCCCCCCCTTAGTCTTTTTCCGGCTCCTCCTCTACAGGGGCGGGGTTTCAGCTTTCTCACCTCCTCTACTCGGGAAGACGCTCGAGCGGGGACTTTTTGCGCCCAAAATGGCGGCTTCTCCAAGTTTTCGGCCGGACACCTCCGGCGGTCACAAGGCGCACCTCTACCAGACGGCAGAGCTGTAAGATCCTGTTCGTGACGCCAAGTTGTCGCGGGCGGAGGAGGGGACGCTGCGCTCACCCACTGCTCGGGTCCGGCTACTGCTGCTGCTGCTCGGTGGTGGCTCGAGCGGTGGGCCGGATCCCGGGGACTCGAGCGGCGTTCCTCGCCCGTGAGTGAAAGGGGGTGGTTTGGGTTTAGGGATATTGTCCGTGACGCCACCCACGGTTGTGGTGAGATTGGTGACACCACCGCTGCTCTGGACGGGAATCCCGGGAGCGATGACAGGGAGCAGCTTGGATGTTGTTTCTCCCCTCCGTGGGTAGGGGGTTTGGTTGTCCCGGGGCCCGGTGAGGGGTTTAGGGATGGCAGGCGGGTTACGGGGCCTGGTGAGGTGCAGGGTCGCGGGGGCAGCGCTGTGCCGCATGGCACGGTGGTACTCACTCAGCCAATGACGAATGCAAAGTCTCCGGTAAAACAAACGGCTGGATGGACGGGTCCCACAGACGGCTGCAGTGTTTCTCCTCCCGGCAGGTTGATGGTGACTGCCTTTCCCTGCACCTGTAATGTGTTACGGTTCCAATGGCTTCCCACTGATAACCCGCTCCCCAGCTTGGATGGATGCTGAGGGAGCCCCTTTTGCCCGCAGGCTCTGGCCCTGGGAACTGTAGCCTTGGCGGTAACTGTGTTTCCCTCTACCGTTTGAGCGGTTGCCTTCAATCGGGTCTTGACTGCTGGGAAACCCCGGAGGTTCCCTTCGCTAACAGATTTGACAAATTTGACGGCGACTCCTAGCCTTGTCGGGGTCCGTAAGCCCTGCCGGATGGTGCTGGCTTCTCTTTACTCCCTGATCCGGTACCGCCGGGCCACCGCCCGTCCACGGTCCATACGGTTTGCTCCAATTATCCTCTCCTGCAGACGGTCACCACTGTCTGCCAACCTTGCTGTTCCGTCCGGGCCACACACCCGGACCGCCTTCAGACTGCTCCTCTACCACTTTACTTCCTCTCACTTCAAAACTCTTATCTTAACTCCCTCCTTTTCCTGCCTCCAGGACTGTGAACTCCTCGGTGGGCGGGACCAACCACCTGGCCCACCCCCTGGTGTGGACATCAGCCCCTGGAGGAAGGCAACAAGGATTTTGTGTTTGGCTTCGGTGTGCCTAACCCTTCTGTGATGACCTGGCTTGTCCAGGGCGCCACACTGAGTCTTCCATGCCCATCGCCAGTTCGTCCTCCATTTCTTCCTGGGCTCCTGCACCTTCCTCAACTGTTTTGCTGATACTATGCGCCCTTGATAATCCCTCTCCCCCACCGTACCATGACTGCCGCCAAGGTGCCGCTGACCGTCTGGACCTTGTAGATCTTGTTATCCCTTCCGCATATGACTCCTCCAGTACTTCCTCCTTTCCTCTTAGACCAACACCTGACTTCGAATAATGCTTACAGTGTGCTCCATCATGTAGATGACCAAAATTGTCACGCTGAGAATGTCATCGCCAGTGTTAAACATCTGCGTCGACATTTGTAAACTGTGTAGAACGGTGCATATGTCCTTGATCTGACACCACTCCAGCAGTGTGATCTGCACCACCTCTGGATCAAGTTAGCACAGGGTATACATCATAACATATTTCAGCTGGGCTCTGCAATGCTGCCACAGACGCTGCAACATGTGCCTGCGTGTCGGAACATCGCATTTCAGACGTTTAACCGCCAGACCTTAAGACTTCAGGAGCGATGAAAGTTGTTGAGCTACTGGGTGCGAACGATGGAAATGAGCACATAGCGAGCGTGCCCGCTGTACAAGGCCATGTAGGCCGGGATGTTGTTTTAAAAATTGCTGGAGAATCAGATTAAACACGTGAGCCATACAAGTCACGTGTGTCACATTGGCCTGACGAAGGCACGCTGCCATGTTTGCATCATTGCCGCACACGGCTGTTAAGTCACCACCGTAGTCCGCTACGTCAATTTGTACTCCTGTCGCAAGGTGACGTGTTCCTTTCGTGCATAGTGCTGATGATGTGAGAGGAGTCGACGCTAGCGGCGCAGGTGGACGCAGGTTATGCTCACCCACTGGGCTGCGTTACCTTGACATATGCAGAACCAATGGCTGAATGCAGGTGGTGGGTATCTCACAGATCATTCAGCTACAACCAATGGGAAGACACAACACCCTTTTTTAGGCCCCTCCTGTCTGAAGACCACTGCCAGATATAGATATGAACCTCTGGTTACTTTTACCCCCAGTTCAGTTTTATGATTTTGTGTGCTTGTTACCTGACTACTTTTCCTGCTTGCTGTTTAGGTACCTCGTTGGCCGATTTGCATTTCACCTCTGCTTGTTTTCTGATTAAGTCCTGTCCCTCCCATTCTGTTCCTCTTCCTCAATTAATGTTTTGACCCTGCCTGACTACTATTCTCTGGAACTGCAGCCTTCCAGGTATTGATCAACTTGGGCCCTGTGTCATTCAAAATCACTGTATAGGGTGTAACAGGGTTACTGGTCCTATAGTCGATGTGTCGCAGAGATGGTTATCCTCTGTAATGTAAGCCCGGGAGTAAGCTCGAGTACATGTAGTGCTGGGAGAATATTAGGAGAATATTAGGAGAATATTAGGGTCGGGTTTTACGAGCAGCCGGAGAGATGGGTGGGTCTGGCTGCTCACATACCTCCACTTCTGGGTCTGCTTGTGGATATAAAAGGAGACCAGGAGTCTCATAGGGTGTCTGTGTTTGGGGATTGCTGGACTCTAACAGAGAGGAGCTCTGTGTGAAAGTGGACTGTTTATGCCGAGCAGGCACGCCCGCAGTGACACGGATTTATTGGGGTTTTTTTTGTTGTTTTATACCTTTGTGGCCGAAAAGGCTTGCTTTATGTTTCTGCTGAAGCAGGTTATGAGACTTTTAAAATAAACCTGCTGGACTTTTCTAATGAAACCGTTCCTGTCCTTACCTCAACACGCAGCCAAGTGAGTAGCCTTGTTACATTTGGTGTTGGTCTGCGGGCATCGTTCCCAGGAAACACGTGTGACGGCGGCAGGAGCAATATATGTCCTGGGTGAAGGCGGCTGTGAGTGGCAAGGCTGATTCACCCAAGATGGAGGACGTGATTAAACACCTGGTGCAGGCTCAGCAGCAACAACAACAAGCCCAGCAGCTACAACAACAGGCCCAGCAGGAAACCAATAGGCTGTTGTTACAACAGTTGCAGCAGCGAGAGGAACAGCAGCAGCAGCAGATTAAACTTCTTGCAGAGGCGATACGTGGTCCGAGAACTGATCCAACACAGAGAGCATGTGATGACTCATGCGTCCGGAAGGCGGTAAGGAATGCGATGCAGAAAATGACCCCTGGGGATGACATAGAGGCCTTTTTAACGGTGTTCGAGAGAATTGCCGAGCGTGAGAAACTTCCGCAAGTACTGTGGGCGGAGGTGCTGGCGCCATACTTAACAGGGGAGCCGCAGAAGGCATACTATGACTTGGCCCAACAAGATGCGCAAGAATATGTAAAATTAAAAACCGAAATCTTGGCACACCTGGGGGTGACAATGACTGTCAGGGCCCAACGGGTCCATCGCTGGGCATATCACCGTGACAAACCACCCCGCTCCCAGATGTTTGACTTAGTACACCTGGTCCAGAAATGGTTGATGCCAGAGACTTCTACCCCAGCACAGATGGTGGAGCGAGTGGTAATGGATCGGTTCGTGCACTCCCTTCCGAGGCCGGTTTGCCCAGGGTGATCCCCAGAACGCTGACGACCTGGTCGGTTTGGTCGAGCGATACCAGGTGGTAGAGGGGTCGTTGGGGAAGCCACAGAACTCACCCTCTACATACTGGGGTTCCCAACAGGGGGTGGATACCCAAAAAGGGGCGGGACGTTCAAGGTAAAAGGGGGCCCCGGAGCTAGTACCGAAGGTCTCAACTGGGGACATAATTTGCTTTAGATGCCATGGCCCAGGTCATATTGCTGCCCATTGTCCCCTGACCACCGAACAGATGGAATGTAACTTAGGTCGGCGGTGATCCTATTACGCATATCCAGCCTGCAGTGTGGACTGTCCCTCCAGTGAGGTGCCACAAGCATGTCCCGTAAAGGTAGACGGGGTGCGAATGACTGGTCTATTAGACTCGGGGAGTTTGGTGACCCTGATAAGGGCCACACCCCCACTGAACTTGATCCCAGGAAAGAGGATTGGAGTCTGCTGTATCCACGGGGATGCGAAAGACTATCCTGTGGCCAGAGTGATTATTGAGACGATGCAAGGTTCTGATTCCCATGAAGCGGGCGTGGTCCCGGACTTGTTGCACCCCATTATCCTTGGTCGAGACTTTTCCTTATTTTGGGACTTGGGGGGGGAAGGGGGACGTGACCGGAGGCTCGGAGCAAAGCCAGATCGCTCCAAACGAAGCCCCACCACAGCCGGTGTCTGACTGTTTCCCTTTGTGTGTGCTTGTGGGTGATGAGGAGGAGACAACGTCTTCTGAGCCAGATGTTCATGAGTTAGGCGTGAGCATAGAAAACTTTGGGTCTGCCCAGCATAGGGACCTAGCTCTGAGGGAAGCATTCAATAGTGTAACAGTCATAAATGGCGTAGCTCAGGAGCCCGGAGCTGACACTAGATTTCCATATTTCATGATGGGCGGGGATTTGTTGTACCGTGTCACAAAGATAGGAGAGGAAACAATTGAGCAGCTGCTAGTCCCAGGGCCCTATAGGCGGAAGGTGTTGGACTTAGCCCATTCACATATCTTGGGTGGCCACCTGGGCGTAGAAAAAACGCAAGAAAGGATTACTAGAAGATTTTTCTGGCCCGGATGTTACCGTGAGATCGAGGAGTATTGCAGGTGATGTCCCACCTGCCAGCTAACCGCTCCAACTTCTCACTTCTGCAGTCCCCTACTGCTGTTACCCATCATAGAAGTTCCGTTTGAGAGAATTGCCATGGACTTGGTAGGTCCTCTTGTCAAGTCTGCTCGTGGGCACCAATATATATTGGTGGTCCTCGATTATGCAACACGCTACCTGGAAGCAGTGCCCCTGAGAAACTAGTCAGCCAAAAGTATAGCCCGTGAGTTGGTTCACATCTTTGCCCAGACAGGGCTACCAAAGGAGGTCCTGACTGATCAAGGGACCCCTTTCATGAGCAAGGTGATGCGGGAGTTGTGTAAAATCCTCCAGATTAATCAATTGAAGACGTCGGTTTACTATCCGCAGACGGATGGTCTAGTGGAAAGGTTTAACAAGACATTAAAGAATATGCTCAAAAAGGTAATTGAGAAGGATGGCCGCGACTGGGACTGCCTGCTACAGTATTTACTATTTTCTATCCGGGAGGTTCCACAGGCCTCTACTGGCTTCTCTCCATTTGAACTCCTGTATGGCCGACACCCCCGGGGACTCTTAGATGTAGCCAAGGAGACCTGGGAAGCCGAAGTGACCCCCTACCGAAGCGTCATTGAACACGTCACCGAGATGCAGGAGAGGATGGCTAAGGTAATGCCCATCGTAAAAGAGCACCTTCTCCAGGCGCAAGAAGCTCAAGCAAGGATCTACAATCGGTGATACACTTCAGCCCCGGAGACAGGGTACTCGTGCTGATTCCGACAGTGGAGAGTAAGTTTCTGGCCAAATAGCAGGGCCCATATGAAATAGTAGAAAAACTGGGAGAAGTGAACTACAAAGTGCATCAACCCGGGAAGCGGAAACCCTATCAAATCTACCACATCAACCTTATCAAGCCATGGCAAGACAGGGAATCCCGGGAAACCTCATGTTTGGTGGCCAAGCCAGAAGATAACATTGAAGATGTAATAGTGGCAGAGTCGCTGTCGAAAGCCCAAAAACAGCAATGTCGAGAGTTACTTCAGCAGAACAGAGACCTGTTCTCGGACCTACCTGGATGTACCCAGGTAATAGAACATGAGGTTCTGATGGAACCCCACATGCGGGTGAACATAAAACCCTATTGAATTCCTGAGGCTCGGCGAGAGGTGATCTCCAAAGAGGTGAAACACATGCTGAAACTAGGAGTCATCGAGGAGTCCAAGAGTGGTTGGTCCAGTCCAATTGTCCTTGTGCCGAAGCCGGATGGGGAATGGAGATTTTGTAACGATTATCGGAAGCTGAACGAAGTCTCCAAGTTTGATGCATATCCGATGCCTCGTGTCGACGAGCTGATTGAGAGGTTGGGCCTGGCACGGTATATAACCACCCTGGATCTGACAAAAGGATATTGGCAAATTCCCATGTCACAAAATGCCAAAGAGAAGACAGCCTTCTCTACGCCTGACGGATGCTTCCAATACACCCGGATGCCGTTTGGACTGCAAGGAACCCCGGCCACCTTTCAGAGGGCCATGGACCAGATCCTGGCACCCCATAAGGATTATGCAGCGGCATATTTGGACGACATTGTGATCTTTAGCCCTGAATGGGGAAGCCATCTGGGAAAGGTCCAGGCGGTGTTTGATGCACTGAGGAAGGCGGGGTTTTCTGTAAATCCGAAAAAGTGTGCCATGGGAAAGGAAGAGGCCAAGTATCTAGGCTATGTGGTAGGTAGAGGTGTAATTAAACCCCAAATCAACAAAGTGGATGCAATCCAGAACTGGCCAAGACCACTTTCGAAGAAGCAGGTCAGGGCCTTTCTAGGAATCGTAGGGTACTATAGAAGATTTATTCCCAACTTTGCCATGGTAGCTGCACCTCTGACTGACCTCCTTAAGGGGACAAAATCAGCTATGGCCAAGTAGACCTCGGAGGCGGAAACGGCATTCCAGGAATTGAAAGTAGTTTTGTGTAAACAACCGCTCCTGGTGGCACCCGACTTCAAGAGAGAGTTCGTGGTCCAGACGGATGACTCGGAAGTTGGATTGGGAGCGGTCCTGTCTCAAGAATTACACGGAGAGGAACATCCCATTCTTTACCTGAGTAGAAAACTGTCACCTTGTAAGAAGAATTATTCTATCGTAGAAAAAGAATGTTTAGCCATAAAGTGGGCGGTGGAAACGTTACGTTACTACCTGCTGGGTAGACAGTTTCGGCTGATCTCGGATCATGCCCCGCTCAGGTGGATGAGGGAGAAAAAGGGTAGGAATGCCAGAGTTACCCGTTGGTTTCTAGCCCTACAGGATTATAGCTTCCATGTTGAACATAGAGCTGGGCGGCTGCATGGTAATGCTGATGCCCTATCGAGACTCCCTTGTCTAGTGGTATGTGGTGCCAAGCCCCACGGCTTTGGGCAGAGGGGGGAGGTGTGGACCTATAGTTACTGGGTTACTGGTCCTATAGTCGATGGGAGGTATGTGTCGCAGAGATGGTTATCTGTCACGCTCCCCGGGTCCTCTGCTCCGCTCCCCGGCTCACCTGCCACGCTCCCCGCTCTCCAGCCTCCAGTGCCCGCGCTTCCCAAGCCTCCTGGTCCCCGCTCCCGGCGCCCGTCGGCTTCCCAGTCCCTGGTCGGCTCTGCTGCGTCCTCCTCTCAGCTTCCTGCCCTGGCTTCTGGCACCCGGGCCGCGCGCATGCGCATTAGGGCGCGCGCGCGGTCACTGACCCTTTCTTAAAGGGCCAGTGTCCACTGACAGGAAATGATGCATACAGGTACAGGGTATAAAGGGGGTTAATGTCCAAGGGAGCGGGGCCTGTTCTTCGTGTTTTCCCAAGCTAGGAGTCAGGTCTCCTTGTGTTCTGTGAGATACTTACCTCTCTGTCTTCTAGAGCCGATCCTGCATCGCCATCCGGTCCTGCTGTATCTCGAACCCCGAACGCTGCCCATCTGCCATCCTGACAGTCCGTACCATCTCGGTTCCCTGCGGTGACCCGTCATCTCGCTCCAACGGTTCCGGACCCCGCCAGACATCATCACGGCTTCCGAACCTGAGCTCCGTCACCCGGACCACCATCAGTGACCTCGTGGTCCCAGGGACTTCTCCATTGTGTTCCAGTGCACGGACTGTCCTGCTACCTAAAGTGCTCCGGCTACCGGACTCCTTTCCCTCATCGGGGAGTTCGGCCCAGTGGATCCACCTCCCGGGTCTGCCCGTCCATCTGGCCCTAACAGTAAGAACAGGCCATGGATCCCGCCGAAGCACTATCGGCCTTGCAAGAGGAACTCCAACGCCAGCGTGAAGTCCAGACCCGCATGCTGAACTTCATGACCTCCGTGGACGCCCGCTTGAACACACTACAAGCCTCGGTCACATCTTCAGCGCCCCGGGTCTCCACTAGTCAATCCACGGCCCCCGGTCCTGTGGCAGCCTCCTCGGATGCTTCCAGACTGCGTTTGGCCTCACCACCCCGGTACGCCGGAGATCCCAAGACCTGCAGGGGGTTTATAAACCAATGCTCCCTCCATTTCACGCAGCTGCCACATTTGTTTGCCTCCGACCAAGCCAAGGTCGCCTTCATCATGTCTCACCTAGAGGGCGAGGCACTGGCGTGGATGAACCCTTTGTGGGAGAAGGAGGACCCTATGACCAAGAACCTCCAGGAGTTCCTGCAGGCCTTTCGCAGCACCTTTGACGAACCCGGACGCGCCTCCGCGTCTGCTTCATCTCTTCTCCGGTTACGTTAGGGGACTCTGACGGTGGGTCAATACGCCATCCGTTTCCGCACCTTGGCTTCAGAACTCGGGTGGAATAACGAGGCCCTAACCGCCGCCTTCTGGGAAGGACTCTCGGGTCGAATCAAAGATGAGCTGGCTGGACGTGACGTACCGTCCACCCTGGACGCCCTGATTACCCTAGCGACTCGAGTGGACATACGCTTTCAGGAGCGGTCCAAAGAGGTGTCCCGTGAGAGACGTCCGGTAAGGCATTCCTCTCCTCCACAGAAGCCCGCCGTACTCCAGTCAACGGCCTCTGGTGTCTCCGTCCATGAGCCCATGCAGATCGACCGTGTGCGACAGTCAGAACAACGCCGAGCAGAGCGGCTCGCCAAGGGTCTCTGCTTCTACTGCGGAGAGGGCACACACCTGCTACGCTCCTGTCCAGAGAGGCCGGGAAACTCCAAAGCCTAGGGTTGGTAGGAGAGGCCACCCTAGGTGCTGGGACTCTCTCAGATCCAGTTACATGGACTGTGCAAGTGACAACGGGAGAGACGCGGTTTACGGCTGAGGCGTACCTTGATTCTGGGGCAGCAGGCGATTTCATCCAGCAGGCCACGGTGGACAAATACCAGGTGCCTGTTACTCCACTCGCCAAACCTCTTGTGATTGCCTCTGTGGATGGGAGACCCCTCTCTGACATCACAGAGAGCCTGGCTAAGGGATTCATTCGGAGATCCTCCTCTCCTGCTGGAGCAGGCTTCTTCTTCGTAAAGAAGAAAGAGGGCGACCTACGCCCATGTATAGACTACCGGGGATTGAACCTAATCACCGTAAAAAACAAGTACCCCCTGCCGCTCATCCCCGAATTGTTTGATCGGCTCAGAGGAGCTCGTGTGTTCACCAAGTTGGATCTTCGGGGTGCCTACAACCTGGTCCGTATCCGCTCAGGGGATGAATGGAAGACCGCGTTCAACACTCGCGATGGGCACTATGAATACTGCGTGATGCCCTTCGGCCTGTGTAACGCACCAGCAGTCTTCCAAGAATTAGTGAACGATGTGTTCCGGGACCTTCTCTACGTTTGTGTGGTGGTATATCTGGATGACATCCTTGTCTTCTCTCCGGACCTCCAGACCCACCGAGAGAACGTGCAACTGGTTCTACAAAGACTGAGAGAGAATCGTCTGTACGCCAAGTACGAGAAGTGCGTCTTCGAACAGTCTTCTCTCCCCTTCCTGGGTTACCTCATCACCGATACCGGACTGCAGATGGATCCAAAGAAGGTCTCTTCCGTTCTCAACTGGCCTCCTCCTTCTGGACTGAAGGCAATCCAACGCTTTCTGGGATTCGCCAACTATTACCGCCAGTTTATTCCTCACTTCTCGGCTCTGACTGCTCCTCTTTCCGCCTTGACCAAGAAGGGGGCTAATCCAAAGGACTGGTCACCTGCGGCCGACGCCGCGTTTGGCTCTTTAAAGCGAGCCTTTGCCTCCTCTCCTGTACTCCATCGTCCAGAGTTAAACCGCCAGTTCACCTTGGAGGTGGATGCCTCCTCCTCGGGAGCCGGAGCAGTACTCATGCAGAAGTCCTCCTCCGGGAAGATGGTGACTTGCGGTTTCTTCTCCAAGAGCTTCTCAGCACCTGAACGCAACTACACCATCGGTGACCGAGAGCTGTTGGCAGTCAAACTGGCTCTGGAGGAATGGCGCTATCTTCTGGAAGGAGCAGTGTACCCCGTCATTATTTACACGGACCACAAAAACCTGGAATACCTGCGGACGGCTCAGCGACTGAACCCACGGCAAGCCAGGTGGTCCTTGTTCTTTGCCCGGTTCGACTTCCAGCTCCATTTCCGACCCGCGAACAAGAATGTACGCGCTGATGCCTTGTCTAGGTCTTTCATGCCCATGGAGCAGGAGGAAGAGACATCCCAACCCATCATCTGCCCTAGTAAGATCATTCCGGTGGCTCCTGTCACCCTGGCCCAGATACCGCCTGGGAAGACCTATGTCTCTGAGACTGACAGGCAAAAAGTGTTACACTGGGGCCATGCCTCGAAAACAGCCGGTCATGCAGGTCAGAAGATAACATGGAGTGCGATTGCACGTCATTACTGGTGGCCATCTCTTCGCACGGATGTCGCCTCTTTTGTCTCTGCCTGCTCCTCCTGTGCCAGGAACAAGACTCCCAAACACCTGCCATATGGCCGTCTTCTGCCTCTGCCCATACCCTCAGTTCCCTGGCAACACATAGCGATGGACTTTATTACGGACTTGCCATTGTCCTCCGGACACACAGTCATATGGGTCGTGGTGGATCGGTTCTCTAAAATGGCCCATTTCGTTCCTATGGCTGGACTGCCCTCTGCCCAGGAACTCGCGGACGCCTATATACATCACATCTTCCGCTTGCATGGCTTTCCATCACACATAGTGTCCGACAGAGGAACTCAGTTCACCTCCCGCTTCTGGAGGGCTCTCTGTAAACATCTGGGAGTGACTCTGGACTTTTCTTCGGCCTACCATCCTCAGGCGAACGGCCAAGTGGAACGGGTCAATCAGATATTGACCTCTTTCTTACGTCACTACGTCAACGCCCATCATGACGATTGGTCCACGCTTCTTCCTTGGGCTGAATTCTCCCATAATCACCACGTCAGTGAGTCTTCCTCCAGTTCTCCCTTCCATGTCGTCTACGGACTTCAGCCGTCTGTCCCATTGCCTGTATCCTCTTCCTCGGACATCCCTGCTGCTGATGCAGTACTCCGTGACTTTACAACCATTTGGGACTCAGTTAAGGCCTCCCTTGCACGTGCATCCCTGCGGATGAAGAGACACGCGGACAAGAGACGTCTGGATCCTCCGTGTTTCTCTCCGGGAGATCTCGTCTGGCTTGCTTCCAAATACATCCGACTGAAGATACCATCCTACAAGTTGGGACCTCGCTACATCGGACCGTTTAAAGTCCTCGGCAAGATCAATGAGGTCTCCTACAAACTACAGCTCCCGGCCACGATGAGGATACCCAACTCCTTCCACGTGTCTCTGCTCAAGCCGGTTGTCCTTGGTCCCTTCTCCGCTGCCGCCAGTCCGGCTCCTCCTCCTATTGCTGAGGACGACATCTCTGCGGTAAGGGATATCGTGGCCATGAAGACCGTACGAGGTCGACAGTTCTTCCTGGTGGACTGGGAAGGGTATGGTCCTGAGGATAGGTCCTGGGAGCCCAGGGAGAACGTGGGCACTCCTCTGATCCGTGCCTTCCTGTCCCGGTTGCGGGGAGGGGGGCGTGGGGGGGGGTACTGTCACGCTCCCCGGGTCCTCTGCTCCGCTCCCCGGCTCACCTGCCACGCTCCCCGCTCTCCAGCCTCCAGTGCCCGCGCTTCCCAAGCCTCCTGGTCCCCGCTCCCGGCGCCCGTCGGCTTCCCAGTCCCTGGTCGGCTCTGCTGCGTCCTCCTCTCAGCTTCCTGCCCTGGCTTCTGGCACCCGGGCCGCGCGCATGCGCATTAGGGCGCGCGCGCGGTCACTGACCCTTTCTTAAAGGGCCAGTGTCCACTGACAGGAAATGATGCATACAGGTACAGGGTATAAAGGGGGTTAATGTCCAAGGGAGCGGGGCCTGTTCTTCGTGTTTTCCCAAGCTAGGAGTCAGGTCTCCTTGTGTTCTGTGAGATACTTACCTCTCTGTCTTCTAGAGCCGATCCTGCATCGCCATCCGGTCCTGCTGTATCTCGAACCCCGAACGCTGCCCATCTGCCATCCTGACAGTCCGTACCATCTCGGTTCCCTGCGGTGACCCGTCATCTCGCTCCAACGGTTCCGGACCCCGCCAGACATCATCACGGCTTCCGAACCTGAGCTCCGTCACCCGGACCACCAGAAGTGACCTCGTGGTCCCAGGGACTTCTCCATTGTGTTCCAGTGCACGGACTGTCCTGCTACCTAAAGTGCTCCGGCTACCGGACTCCTTTCCCTCATCGGGGAGTTCGGCCCAGTGGATCCACCTCCCGGGTCTGCCCGTCCATCTGGCCCTAACAGTAAGAACAGGCCATGGATCCCGCCGAAGCACTATCGGCCTTGCAAGAGGAACTCCAACGCCAGCGTGAAGTCCAGACCCGCATGCTGAACTTCATGACCTCCGTGGACGCCCGCTTGAACACACTACAAGCCTCGGTCACATCTTCAGCGCCCCGGGTCTCCACTAGTCAATCCACGGCCCCCGCTCCTGTGGCAGCCTCCTCGGATGCTTCCAGACTGCGTTTGGCCTCACCACCCCGGTACGCCGGAGATCCCAAGACCTGCAGGGGGTTTATAAACCAATGCTCCCTCCATTTCACGCAGCTGCCACATTTGTTTGCCTCCGACCAAGCCAAGGTCGCCTTCATCATGTCTCACCTAGAGGGCGAGGCACTGGCGTGGATGAACCCTTTGTGGGAGAAGGAGGACCCTATGACCAAGAACCTCCAGGAGTTCCTGCAGGCCTTTCGCAGCACCTTTGACGAACCCGGACGCGCCTCCGCGTCTGCTTCATCTCTTCTCCGGTTACGTCAGGGGACTCTGACGGTGGGTCAATACGCCATCCGTTTCCGCACCTTGGCTTCAGAACTCGGGTGGAATAACGAGGCCCTAACCGCCGCCTTCTGGGAAGGACTCTCGGGTCGAATCAAAGATGAGCTGGCTGGACGTGACGTACCGTCCACCCTGGACGCCCTGATTACCCTAGCGACTCGAGTGGACATACGCTTTCAGGAGCGGTCCAAAGAGGTGTCCCGTGAGAGACGTCCGGTAAGGCATTCCTCTCCTCCACAGAAGCCCGCCGTACTCCAGTCAACGGCCTCTGGTGTCTCCGTCCATGAGCCCATGCAGATCGACCGTGTGCGACAGTCAGAACAACGCCGAGCAGAGCGGCTCGCCAAGGGTCTCTGCTTCTACTGCGGAGAGGGCACACACCTGCTACGCTCCTGTCCAGAGAGGCCGGGAAACTCCAAAGCCTAGGGTTGGTAGGAGAGGCCACCCTAG
Organism: Anomaloglossus baeobatrachus; assembly: GCF_048569485.1. Classification (NCBI taxonomy): domain Eukaryota; kingdom Metazoa; phylum Chordata; class Amphibia; order Anura; family Aromobatidae; genus Anomaloglossus; species Anomaloglossus baeobatrachus. Next base: position 301,921,639 of record NC_134354.1, read on the forward strand.
GTGCTGGGACTCTCTCAGATCCAGTTACATGGACTGTGCAAGTGACAACGGGAGAGACGCGGTTTACGGCTGAGGCGTACCTTGATTCTGGGGCAGCAGGCGATTTCATCCAGCAGGCCACGGTGGACAAATACCAGGTGCCTGTTACTCCACTCGCCAAACCTCTTGTGATTGCCTCTGTGGATGGGAGACCCCTCTCTGACATCACAGAGAGCCTGGCTAAGGGATTCATTCGGAGATCCTCCTCTCCTGCTGGAGCAGGCTTCTTCTTCGTAAAGAAGAAAGAGGGCGACCTACGCCCATGTATAGACTACCGGGGATTGAACCTAATCACCGTAAAAAACAAGTACCCCCTGCCGCTCATCCCCGAATTGTTTGATCGGCTCAGAGGAGCTCGTGTGTTCACCAAGTTGGATCTTCGGGGTGCCTACAACCTGGTCCGTATCCGCTCAGGGGATGAATGGAAGACCGCGTTCAACACTCGCGATGGGCACTATGAATACTGCGTGATGCCCTTCGGCCTGTGTAACGCACCAGCAGTCTTCCAAGAATTAGTGAACGATGTGTTCCGGGACCTTCTCTACGTTTGTGTGGTGGTATATCTGGATGACATCCTTGTCTTCTCTCCGGACCTCCAGACCCACCGAGAGAACGTGCAACTGGTTCTACAAAGACTGAGAGAGAATCGTCTGTACGCCAAGTACGAGAAGTGCGTCTTCGAACAGTCTTCTCTCCCCTTCCTGGGTTACCTCATCACCGATACCGGACTGCAGATGGATCCAAAGAAGGTCTCTTCCGTTCTCAACTGGCCTCCTCCTTCTGGACTGAAGGCAATCCAACGCTTTCTGGGATTCGCCAACTATTACCGCCAGTTTATTCCTCACTTCTCGGCTCTGACTGCTCCTCTTTCCGCCTTGACCAAGAAGGGGGCTAATCCAAAGGACTGGTCACCTGCGGCCGACGCCGCGTTTGGCTCTTTAAAGCGAGCCTTTGCCTCCTCTCCTGTACTCCATCGTCCAGAGTTAAACCGCCAGTTCACCTTGGAGGTGGATGCCTCCTCCTCGGGAGCCGGAGCAGTACTCATGCAGAAGTCCTCCTCCGGGAAGATGGTGACTTGCGGTTTCTTCTCCAAGAGCTTCTCAGCACCTGAACGCAACTACACCATCGGTGACCGAGAGCTGTTGGCAGTCAAACTGGCTCTGGAGGAATGGCGCTATCTTCTGGAAGGAGCAGTGTACCCCGTCATTATTTACACGGACCACAAAAACCTGGAATACCTGCGGACGGCTCAGCGACTGAACCCACGGCAAGCCAGGTGGTCCTTGTTCTTTGCCCGGTTCGACTTCCAGCTCCATTTCCGACCCGCGAACAAGAATGTACGCGCTGATGCCTTGTCTAGGTCTTTCATGCCCATGGAGCAGGAGGAAGAGACATCCCAACCCATCATCTGCCCTAGTAAGATCATTCCGGTGGCTCCTGTCACCCTGGCCCAGATACCGCCTGGGAAGACCTATGTCTCTGAGACTGACAGGCAAAAAGTGTTACACTGGGGCCATGCCTCGAAAACAGCCGGTCATGCAGGTCAGAAGATAACATGGAGTGCGATTGCACGTCATTACTGGTGGCCATCTCTTCGCACGGATGTCGCCTCTTTTGTCTCTGCCTGCTCCTCCTGTGCCAGGAACAAGACTCCCAAACACCTGCCATATGGCCGTCTTCTGCCTCTGCCCATACCCTCAGTTCCCTGGCAACACATAGCGATGGACTTTATTACGGACTTGCCATTGTCCTCCGGACACACAGTCATATGGGTCGTGGTGGATCGGTTCTCTAAAATGGCCCATTTCGTTCCTATGGCTGGACTGCCCTCTGCCCAGGAACTCGCGGACGCCTATATACATCACATCTTCCGCTTGCATGGCTTTCCATCACACATAGTGTCCGACAGAGGAACTCAGTTCACCTCCCGCTTCTGGAGGGCTCTCTGTAAACATCTGGGAGTGACTCTGGACTTTTCTTCGGCCTACCATCCTCAGTCGAACGGCCAAGTGGAACGGATCAATCAGATATTGACCTCTTTCTTACGTCACTACGTCAACGCCCATCATGACGATTGGTCCACGCTTCTTCCTTGGGCTGAATTCTCCCATAATCACCACGTCAGTGAGTCTTCCTCCAGTTCTCCCTTCCATGTCGTCTACGGACTTCAGCCGTCTGTCCCATTGCCTGTATCCTCTTCCTCGGACATCCCTGCTGCTGATGCAGTACTCCGTGACTTTACAACCATTTGGGACTCAGTTAAGGCCTCCCTTGCACGTGCATCCCTGCGGATGAAGAGACACGCGGACAAGAGACGTCTGGATCCTCCGTGTTTCTCTCCGGGAGATCTCGTCTGGCTTGCTTCCAAATACATCCGACTGAAGATACCATCCTACAAGTTGGGACCTCGCTACATCGGACCGTTTAAAGTCCTCGGCAAGATCAATGAGGTCTCCTACAAACTACAGCTCCCGGCCACGATGAGGATACCCAACTCCTTCCACGTGTCTCTGCTCAAGCCGGTTGTCCTTGGTCCCTTCTCCGCTGCCGCCAGTCCGGCTCCTCCTCCTATTGCTGAGGACGACATCTATGCGGTAAGGGATATCGTGGCCATGAAGACCGTACAAGGTCGACAGTTCTTCCTGGTGGACTGGGAAGGGTATGGTCCTGAGGATAGGTCCTGGGAGCCCAGGGAGAACGTGGGCACTCCTCTGATCCGTGCCTTCCTGTCCCGGTTGCGGGGAGGGGGGCGTGGGGGGGGTACTGTCACGCTCCCCGGGTCCTCTGCTCCGCTCCCCGGCTCACCTGCCACGCTCCCCGCTCTCCAGCCTCCAGTGCCCGCGCTTCCCAAGCCTCCTGGTCCCCGCTCCCGGCGCCCGTCGGCTTCCCAGTCCCTGGTCGGCTCTGCTGCGTCCTCCTCTCAGCTTCCTGCCCTGGCTTCTGGCACCCGGGCCGCGCGCATGCGCATTAGGGCGCGCGCGCGGTCACTGACCCTTTCTTAAAGGGCCAGTGTCCACTGACAGGAAATGATGCATACAGGTACAGGGTATAAAGGGGGTTAATGTTCAAGGGAGCGGGGCCTGTTCTTCGTGTTTTCCCAAGCTTGGAGTCAGGTCTCCTTGTGTTCTGTGAGATACTTACCTCTCTGTCTTCTAGAGCCGATCCTGCATCGCCATCTGGTCCTGCTGTATCTCGAACCCCGAACGCTGCCCATCTGCCATCCTGACAGTCCGTACCATCTCGGTTCCCTGCGGTGACCCGTCATCTCGCTCCAACGGTTCCGGACCCCGCCAGACATCATCACGGCTTCCGAACCTGAGCTCCATCACCCGGACCACCATCAGTGACCTCGTGGTCCCAGGGACTTCTCCATTGTGTTCCAGTGCACGGACTGTCCTGCTACCTAAAGTGCTCCGGCTACCGGACTCCTTTCCCTCATCGGGGAGTTCGGCCCAGTGGATCCACCTCCCGGGTCTGCCCGTCCATCTGGCCCTAACATTATCCTCAGTAATGTAAGCCCGGGAGTAAGCTCCAGTACATGTAGTGCTGGGAGAATATTAGGAGAATATTAGGAGAATATTAGGGCCAGGTTTTACGAGCAACCGGAGAGATGGGTGGGTCTGGCTGCTCACATACCTCCACTTCTGGGTCTGCTTGTGGATATAAAAGGAGACCAGGAGTCTCATAGGGTGTCTGTGTTTGGGGATTGCTGGAATCTAACAGAGAGGAGCTCTGTGTGAAAGTGGACTGTTTATGCCGAGCAGGCACGGCCGCAGTGACACGGACTTATTGGGGGGGTTTTTTTGTTGTTTTATACCTTTGTAGCCGAAAAGGCTTGCTTTATGTTTCTGCTGAAGCAGGTTATGAGACTTTTAAAATAAACCTGCTGGACTTTTTGGACTTTTCTAATGAAACCGTTCCTGTCCTTGCCAGAGATGAGCGAACCGGTCCCGGTTCGGCTCGAGGTCGATTCGTTGAACGGAGGTCTCGTTCGAGTTCAGTTCATCGAATGTTCGACGAACCGAACTCGAACCGCATTGAAAACAATGGCAGGCATTCACAAACACATAAAAACACCTAGAAAACACCCTCAAAGGTGTCCAAAAGGTGACAAACAACTCACAACACAACATAAACACATGGGAAAGTGACAAGGACATATACTCATGCGAAAACAAAAGAGCTGGACAAGGAAAAAGAGGAGGACACACAGATATATGAGTATATGCAAGGAAACGTCGATGCCATTATTGTGCAACTTGAGCCCTGCTCATTTTAGGCTTCCAATCTGGATAAATTGCCTGAGCTTGCCATGTACGCCTTGGGGATCTTGTCGTGTCCTGCAGCCAGCGTTCTCTCGGAAACTGTCTTCAGTGCTGCTGGGGGTCTGCTGGCAGATAAGCACACGTGTCTGTCCACTGACAATGTGGACATGGCTCTCAAAGGACTTTTCTTCCCCTGGGTCATCAAGGGGAGGCGAAAGGCACGCATATTTTTGAGAGTGCATCTTTTTCTTTTTCAAAAGGGGGGTCAACTGATGCCAGTCAAGTGGGGGGGTGTGGCCCAATTAGTGGAAACGAGGGAGACTGTGGTTGGAGTCCCCTCGCTTTTGAAAAAAGAACCAAGATGAACAAGTCATGGCTCTCAGAGGACTTTTCTTCCCCTGGGTCATCCAGGGGAGGCGAAAGGCACGCGTATTTTTGAGAGTGCTTCATGCAAAGCATCTTTTTCTTTTTCAAAAGGGGGGTCAACTGATGCCAGTCAAGTGGGGGGGGTGTGGCCCAATTAGTGGAAACGAGGGAGACTGTGGTTGGAGTCTCCTCGCTTTTGAAAAAAGAACCAAGATGAACAAGTCATGGCTCTCAGAGGACTTTTCTTCCCCTGGGTCATCCAGGGGAGGCGAAAGGCACGCGTATTTTTGAGAGTGCTTCATGCAAAGCATCTGTTTCATTTTGAAAAGGGGGATCAAGTGATGCCAGTCAAGTGGGGTGTGTGTGGCCCAATTAGTGGAAATGAGGGAAACTGTGGTTGGAGTCCCCTCGCTTTTGAAAAAAGAACCAAGATGAACAAGTCATGGCTCTCAGAGGACTTTTCTTCCCCTGGGTCATCCAGGGGAGGCGAAAGGCACGCGTATTTTTGAGAGTGCTTCATGCAAAGCATCTGTTTCATTTTGAAAAGGGGGATCAAGTGATGCCAGTCAAGTGGGGTGTGTGTGGCCCAATTAGTGGAAACGAGGGAAACTGTGGTTGGAGTCCCCTCGCTTTTGAAAAAAGAACCAAGATGAACAAGTCATGGCTCTCAGAGGACTTTTCTTCCCCTGGGTCATCCAGGGGAGGCGAAAGGCACGCGTATTTTTGAGAGTGCTTCATGCAAAGCATCTGTTTCATTTTGAAAGGGGGATCAAGTGATGCCAGTCAAGTGGGGTGTGTGTGGCCCAATTAGTGGAAACGAGGGAGACTGTGGTTGGAGTCCCCTCTCTTTTGAAAAAAGAACCAAGATGAACAAGTCATGGCTCTCAGAGGACTTTTCTTCCCCTGGGTCATCCAGGTGAGGCGAAAGGCACGCGTATTTTTGAGAGTGCTTCATGCAAAGCATCTTTTTCTTTTTCAAAAGGGGGGTCAACTGATGCCAGTCAAGTGGGGGGGGTGTGGCCCAATTAGTGGAAATGAGGGAGACTGTGGTTGTAGTCCCCTCGCTTTTGAAAAAAGAACCAAGATGAACAAGTCATGGCTCTCAGAGGACTTTTCTTCCCCTGGGTCATCAAGGGGAGGCGAAAGGCACGCGTATTTTTGAGAGTGCTTCATGCAAAGCATCTGTTTCATTTTGAAAAGGGGGATCAAGTGATGCCAGTCAAGTGGGGTGTGTGTGGCCCAATTAGTGGAAACGAGGGAGACTGTGGTTGGAGTCCCCTCGCTGTGTTTTACATGATTTTCGAAGGGCATGACATGCCTAAGAGGTTGAGTTTCATCATCTGCAACTTGTTGGCAACAGAAAGGCTGCCTTTACACCCTTTTGAGACCGAGGATTTTCGAGACCTTATGCCCATTGCAGTGCCCCAAGAGCCGATGGCCAGTCGTCACTCCTTCTCCAAGAAAGGCGTGCCCGCGCTACCACAGCAGGTCGCACACAACCTCACCGATTCCTTGAAAAACTCTGTGTGTGACAGGGTGCATTTCACCACCGATACTTGGACCAGTAAGCATGGACAGGGGAGTTACATGTTGCTGACTGGGCACTGGGTAACTATGGTGAGAGATGGAGAAGGGTTTGCTGTACAAGTCTTGCCGTCCCCATGACTTGTGTGTCAATCCTTCCTCTGTATGTACAAGTTCCTCCACTGCTTCTGCCTCCTCAACCTCGTGTGAGTCCTCCACCTCGGCCCAAACCCTGTGTGGTTAGTCCACCCTTCCTTGTAACTGCGCTCAAGGAATCCCACACAGCTCCTTACTATGCTGGCAGCAGAGCTCAAGGCCATCAGGCGGTCAAATGTTTACTTTGAAATGTAGGGGAAATGTGAGACACCGCTGAGGAATTGTGGACGGTTAGCTCTGGAGAGTGAGACCAAGTTTCATCAATGGTTGTCTCCACTCAACCAGCAGCCAGGGAAGGTCGGGTGCGACAATGATGCAAACCAGTCTGCGACCCTTCTTCAGGGCAATGTGACACACGTGCCTTGTATGGCTCACGTGTTGAACCTGGTTGTCCAGCAATTTTTAAAACACTATCCCGGCCTACATGGCCTTCTGACCAGGGCACGGTGTAACGCCTGCCTGGATCGACACACTCAGATGGGCTGTAAAGGATAGGCTAGAGGGAAGCCACTCACCAAGCTGGACACCCAGAACCCTGAAACCCTTTAACCTCTATAGTGATTTGGAATTACACAGGGCCCAAGTTGATCAATACCTGTGGAAGGCTGCAGTTCCAGAGAATAGTAGTCAGGCAGGGTTAAAACATTAATTGAGGAAGAGGAACAGAATGGGATGGCCAGGACTTAATCAGAAAACAAGCAAAGGTGAAATGCGGATCGGCCAACGAGGTACATAAACAGCAAGCAGGAAAAGTAGTCACAGGTAACAAGCACACAAAATCATAAAACTGAACTGGGGGTAACAGTAACAAGAGGTTCATAGCTTTGTCTGGCAGTGGTCTGCAGAAAGGAGGGGCCTAAAAAAGGGTGCGGTGTATTCCCATTGGTTGTAGCTGAATGATGGTACTTCATCTGTGAGATACCCACCACCTACATTCAGCCTGTGGTTCTGCATCTGTCAAGGTAATGCAGCCCAGTGGGTGACCATAACCTGCGTCCACCTGCGCCGCTGGCATCGACTCCTTTCCCATCATCAGCACTATGCATGAAAGGAACACAATGTCACCTGGCGACCGGAGTACAAATTGATTGAGTGGACTACGTTGGTGACTTAACAGCTGTGTGCGGCAATGATGCAAACCTGTCTGCGGCCCTTCGTCAGGGCAATGTGACACACGTGCCTTGTATGGCTCACGTGTTGAATCTGATTCTCCAGCAATTTTTAAAATACCATCCCGGCCTACATGGCCTTGTGCAGCGGGCACGCTGCTATGTGCTCACTTTCATCCTTCGCACCCAGCAGCTCAACAACTTTCATCGCTCCTGAAGTCTTAGGGTCTGGTGGTTAAACGCCTGAAATGCGAAGTTCCGACACGTAGGAATTTGAATCTGCACATGTTTCAGCGTCTGTGGCAGCACCGCAGAGCCCTGCTGAAATACGGTATGACGTATACCCTGGGCTAACTTGATCCAGAGGTGGTGCAGATAACGCTGCTGGAGTGGTGTCAGATCAAGGACCTATGCACCCTTCTATACAGTTTACAAATATCGACGAAGATCTTTAGCACTGGCGATGCCATTCTCAGCGTGATAATTCTGGTCATCTACAAGATGGAGCACACTGTATGCATTATTCGGAGTCAGGTGTTGGTCCAAGAGGAAGGGGAGGAAGTACAGGAGGAGTCATATGCAGAAGGGATAATAAGATCTACAAGGTCCAGACGGTGAGCGGCACCTAGGCGGAAGTCAAGGGACGGTGGGGGAGAGGGATTAACAAGGGCGCATAGTATCAGCAAAAATTGTTGAGGAAGGTGCAGGAGCCTATGAAGAAATGGAGGATGAACTGGCGATGGGCATGGAAGACTCAGCAGATGAGTGAGAGCTTGCTCACATTTCGGTTGTGCGAGGTTGGGGAGAGGGCAGAGGAAGGAGGCACGATTCTCACCTCTCTGCCACCAACACACCAAGGACTTGGTCCTCCTGGATGCACAAGACACATGAGCGCCTTCTTGCTGCACTACCTACAACATGACCCTCGGATTGTACGAATTCGAAGTAATGCTAACTACTGGGTTGCCACACTGTTAGATCCCCGTTACAAGACAAAATTTGGCGAAATAATTCCTGCCATAGAAACGGACCCACGTATACAGGAGTGTCTGCAGAAGGTGGTACGGATTCTTAGTTCTGCTTTTCCAGTAAACACCAGTGCTGCACAGAGTGAATCTCAACGCTTTCTCATGGATAGGAGGAAATGGTCTTTTACTTATCCACATCTGAGGGACCGAGGGTTGGCTGCTGTGCTGAGATGGCATTGAGTACGGTGTCCCTGCAGAGTTGCACTTTTGGTCATATACCAAATGAGTTGAAAAAGGACAAATGCTGGTGGAAAGGGGAACAGGTGTGTTGGAAAGGGGAAAAAAGTTTTTGTCCGTGGGTTTGTTGGTTAAGCAAAAGTAACATTTGATGAAGAAACACCATCTGTTACGGTGGGACTGGCAGATTTGGATAAGGTGGTATATACTATGTTACCGCTATATAATGAAAATTAATAAGAATAGAAAGAGAAAGGTATATATCCCCATCAGCAGTCAATGTCCACCGTGCTCCCAGATGGAAAAGGAGAGGTTGGCAACTGGAAGGTTAGGTGGAGGATACAGATCTGTGTGGCTATGAAACTAATAGTTGCCTGAACCGAGTTAGACGCCACTCGGATCTTGAGACTGGGAGCCCTGTTAGCGTCACAGGGTCCACACGCCCACCCAGCCCAGGAAATCCCTGTTAACATCACAGGGGCCATTCAGTACGCTGACCGTGTGCATTGGGGCCACACCTGTGGACAGCAGGCGCATCAGCAGCAGCAGGCCTGTTAATGCCACTGGGCTGCACAAGCAGGACTTGTAGGACAGGAGCTGGTCTTAACCGTTCTGCGTTACCAACTGTGGTGGCGGCCTGCATCGACGCCCTATCCCTGCCTACCTCTGGCCTAAAGCCGCAATGGGTTCAACACATGGAGGTGTGCTCTTTCGGAGCATAATAGAAGACTGCGCACCTCCTTGTTGGCTCCAGCCCGTTTTATAACCTGGGTCCGCCCCAAACCAGGGTGGACCACAATGCACCTCCTGGAGACAAAAGCAGAGTGACACGTCATGAGTGGCATAACTAGCGTCCTATTTGGAACCGCAACTTCAATAATGACCTCATGGCTGCCACGACACAAACACCTCACCAGTCATAGTCTGACCATCAATAATGAGGTGACAAGTCATAGGGGCGGGCCTCTGCAAGCCATTTGGGAGTGGCCTGGCCACATCGTCAGGACACCTGATGCTCTGTGGTCTATATGGGCCCCCCCACATCAGGGGCAGGGCCAAAGAGTTCATTACCGGACCTAGTCTCTGATGCAGTAAGTGCCTGAGCATGGTCAGTTGCATGAAATAGAGTCTCTGAAAAAAGACTATCACCTTTAGCATGGTGTCTCGGCACAAAACAGGACTTAGACCCGGCACAGAATGCAAGTACCTGTGCAAAGAGGTTTTTCGCACTAAGTGTGGGAGCATGCGCTGTATCCCGAAATGAAGACTTAGCCTCAGGAATGGCACAGTCAGGCTGAGCATACTCACTAGGCGAAACACTGTAGTTAGGCTGCAGCTGGGGTAAATCGGCACACGCATGCGCACTAGCTGCCTCTCCACACTTACACATGGAGGAGAAATTGCTCTTCGGGTGTGGACTTGGAGATGCTGTCTATGAACAGAAGGAAAAGCTAAAGGAAGCCTCACTTTCTATCCTTCCGAATTATCAAATGCAGCAATGAATTCCCTGAGTTTGCTATAACATTAGCATAGCAAAATGTGCATGAGGGTGTCATGCAGAGGTGCTAGAAATAGCTTGGCACCAGTGGGGCACTAATGAAATACAACATCCAGTTCTATGATGCCACTAAATGGCAGCATTTTTTGCTATCATTATAACTTATTAAAAACAGAGCAGGAGGGTGTCCTGCCCAGGTGCTAGAAATAGCTTGGCACCAGTGGGACAATAATGAAATACAACATCCAGTTCTATGATGCCACTAAATGGCAGCATTTTTTGCTATCATTATAGCTTATTAAAAACAGAGCAGGAGAGTGTCCTGCACAGGTGCTAGAAAAAGCTTGGCACCAGTGGGACAATAATGAAATACAACATCCAGTTCTATGATGCCACTAAATGGCAGCATTTTTTGCTATCATTATAGCTTATTAAAAACAGGGCAGGTGGGTGTCATGCAGAGGTGCTGCACATAGATTTGCACCAGTGGGGCACTAATGGAGTACAACAGCCAATTCTTGTATGCCACTAAGTTCACTCAGTGTTTGCTAGTATAATGGCTTAGTAACAATGAGTTTGAGTGTGCAATGCAGGCAGAGGTGCTGCAAATATCTTTGCACTTGTGGGACGATACAGAAGTCCAACAGCCACGTTTAGGATGCCACTAAGTTCACTCAGTGTTTCTAGTATAATGGTTTAGTAACAATGAGTTTGAGTGTGCAATGCAGGCAGAGGTGCTGCAAATATCTTTGCACTTGTGGGACGATACAGAAGTCCAACAGCCACGTTTAGGATGCCACTAAGTTCACTCAGTGTTTGCTAGTATAATGGCTTAGTAACAATGAGTTTGAGTGTGCAATGCAGGCAGAGGTGCTGCAAATATCTTTGCACTAGTGGGACGATACAGAAGTCCAACAGCCACATTTAGGATGCCACTAAGGTTCCTCAGTGTTTGCTAGTATAATGGCTTAGTAACAATGAATTTGGGTGTGCAATGCAGGCAGAGGTGCTGCAAATATCTTTGCACTTGTGGGACGATACAGAAGTCCAACAGCCACGTTTAGGATGCCACTAAGTTCACTCAGTGTTTGCTAGTATAATGGCTTAGTAACAATGAGTTTGAGTGTGCAATGCAGGCAGAGGTGCTGCAAATATCTTTGCACTTGTGGGACGATACAGAAGTCCAACAGCCACGTTTAGGATGCCACTAAGTTCACTCAGTGTTTGCTAGTGTAATGGCTTAGTAACAATGAGTTTGAGTGTGCAATGCAGGCAGAGGTGCTGCAAATATCTTTGCACTTGTGGGACGATACAGAAGTCCAACAGCCACGTTTAGGATGCCACTAAGTTCACTCAGTGTTTCTAGTATAATGGCTTAGTAACAATGAGTTTGAGTGTGCAATGCAGGCAGAGGTGCTGCAAATATCTTTGCACTTGTGGGACGATACAGAAGTCCAACAGCCACGTTTAGGATGCCACTAAGTTCACTCAGTGTTTGCTAGTGTAATGGCTTAGTAACAATGAGTTTGAGTGTGCAATGCAGGCAGAGGTGCTGCAAATATCTTTGCACTTGTGGGACGATACAGAAGTCCAACAGCCACGTTTAGGATGCCACTAAGTTCACTCAGTGTTTGCTAGTGTAATGGCTTAGTAACAATGAGTTTGAGTGTGCAATGCAGGCAGAGGTGCTGCAAATATCTTTGCACTTGTGGGACGATACAGAAGTCCAACAGCCACGTTTAGGATGCCACTAAGTTCACTCATTGTTTGCTAGTATAATGGCTTAGTAACAATGAGTTTGAGTGTGCAATGCAGGCAGAGGTGCTGCAAATATCTTTGCACTTGTGGGACGATACAGAAGTCCAACAGCCACGTTTAGGATGCCACTAAGTTCACTCAGTGTTTGCTAGTATAATGGCTTAGTAACAATGAGTTTGAGTGTGCAATGCAGGCAGAGGTGCTGCAAATATCTTTGCACTAGTGGGACGATACAGAAGTCCAACAGCCACATTTAGGATGCCACTAAGTTTCCTCAGTGTTTGCTAGTATAATGGCTTAGTAACAATGAATTTGGGTGTGCAATGCAGGCAGAGGTGCTGCAAATATCTTTGCACTTGTGGGACGATACAGAAGTCCAACAGCCACGTTTAGGATGCCACTAAGTTCACTCAGTGTTTGCTAGTATAATGGCTTAGTAACAATGAGTTTGAGTGTGCAATGCAGGCAGAGGTGCTGCAAATATCTTTGCACTTGTGGGACGATACAGAAGTCCAACAGCCACGTTTAGGATGCCACTAAGTTCACTCAGTGTTTGCTAGTATAATGGCTTAGTAACAATGAGTTTGAGTGTGCAATGCAGGCAGAGGTGCTGCAAATATCTTTGCACTTGTGGGACGATACAGAAGTCCAACTGCCACGTTTAGGATGCCACTAAGTTCACTCAGTGTTTGCTAGTATAATGGCTTAGTAACAATGAGTTTGAGTGTGCAATGCAGGCAGAGGTGCTGCAAATATCTTTGCACTTGTGGGACGATACAGAAGTCCAACAGCCACGTTTAGGATGCCACTAAGTTCACTCAGTGTTTGCTAGTATAATGGCTTAGTAACAATGAGTTTGAGTGTGCAATGCAGGCAGAGGTGCTGCAAATATCTTTGCACTAGTGGGACGATACAGAAGTCCAACAGCCACGTTTAGGATGCCACTAAGTTCACTCAGTGTTTCTAGTATAATAGCTTAGTAACAATGAGTTTGAGTGTGCAATGCAGGCAGAGGTGCTGCAAATATCTTTGCACTTGTGGGACGATACAGAAGTCCAACAGCCACATTTAGGATGCCACTAAGTTCACTCAGTGTTTGCTAGTGTAATGGCTTAGTAACAATGAGTTTGAGTGTGCAATGCAGGCAGAGGTGCTGCAAATATCTTTGCACTTGTGGGACGATACAGAAGTCCAACAGCCACGTTTAGGATGCCACTAAGTTCACTCATTGTTTGCTAGTATAATGGCTTAGTAACAATGAGTTTGAGTGTGCAATGCAGGCAGAGGTGCTGCAAATATCTTTGCACTAGTGGGACGATACAGAAGTCCAACAGCCACATTTAGGATGCCACTAAGTTTCCTCAGTGTTTGCTAGTATAATGGCTTAGTAACAATGAATTTGGGTGTGCAATGCAGGCAGAGGTGCTGCAAATATCTTTGCACTTGTGGGAGGATACAGAAGTCCAACAGCCAAGTTTAGGATGCCACTAAGTTCACTCAGTGTTTGCTAGTATAATGGCTTAGTAACAATGAGTTTGAGTGTGCAATGCAGGCAGAGGTGCTGCAAATATCTTTGCACTTGTGGGACGATACAGAAGTCCAACAGCCACGTTTAGGATGCCACTAAGTTCACTCAGTGTTTTCTAGTATAATGGCTTAGTAACAATGAGTTTGAGTGTGCAATGCAGGCAGAGGTGCTGCAAATATCTTTGCACTTGTGGGACGATACAGAAGTCCAACAGCCACGTTTAGGATGCCACTAAGTTCACTCAGTGTTTCTAGTATAATGGCTTAGTAACAATGAGTTTGAGTGTGCAATGCAGGCAGAGGTGCTGCAAATATCTTTGCACTAGTGGGACAGTACAGAAGTCCAACAGCCACTTTTGGGATGCCACTAACTTTCCTCAGTGTTTGCTAGTATAATGGTTTAGTAACAATGAGTTTGAGTGTGCAATGCAGGCAGAGGTGCTGCAAATATCTTTGCACTTGTGGGACGATACAGAAGTCCAACAGCCACGTTTAGGAAGCCACTAAGTTCACTCAGTGTTTGCTACTATAATGGCTTAGTAACAATGAGTTTGAGTGTGCAATGCAGGCAGAGGTGCTGCAAATATCTTTGCACTTGTGGGACGATACAGAAGTCCAACAGCCACGTTTAGGATGCCACTAAGTTCACTCAGTGTTTGCTAGTATAATGGCTTAGTAACAATGAGTTTGAGTGTGCAATGCAGGCAGACGTGCTGCAAATATCTTTGCACTAGTGGGACAATACAGAAGTCCAACATCCACGTTTAGGATGCCACTAAGTTCACTCAGTGTTTGCTAGTATAATGGCTTAGTAACAATGAGTTTGAGTGTGCAATGCAGGCAGAGGTGCTGCAAATATCTTTGCACTTGTGGGACGATACAGAAGTCCAACAGCCACGTTTAGGATGCCACTAAGTTCACTCAGTGTTTGCTAGTATAATGGCTTAGTAACAATGAGTTTGAGTGTGCAATGCAGGCAGAGGTGCTGCAAATATCTTTGCACTTGTGGGACGATACAGAAGTCCAACAGCCACGTTTAGGATGCCACTAAGTTCACTCAGTGTTTGCTAGTATAATGGCTTAGTAACAATGAGTTTGAGTGTGCAATGCAGGCAGAGGTGCTGCAATTATCTTTGCACTAGTGGGACGATACAGAAGTCCAACAGCCACGTTTAGGATGCCACTAAGTTCACTCAGTGTTTCTAGTATAATGGCTTAGTAACAATGAGTTTGAGTGTGCAATGCAGGCAGAGGTGCTGCAAATATCTTTGCACTTGTGGGACGATACAGAAGTCCAACAGCCACGTTTAGGATGCCACTAAGTTCACTCAGTGTTTGCTAGTGTAATGGCTTAGTAACAATGAGTTTGAGTGTGCAATGCAGGCAGAGGTGCTGCAAATATCTTTGCACTTGTGGGACGATACAGAAGTCCAACAGCCACGTTTAGGATGCCACTAAGTTCACTCAGTGTTTGCTAATGTAATGGCTTAGTAACAATGAGTTTGAGTGTGCAATGCAGGCAGAGGTGCTGCAAATATCTTTGCACTTGTGGGACGATACAGAAGTCCAACAGCCACGTTTAGGATGCCACTAAGTTCACTCATTGTTTGCTAGTATAATGGCTTAGTAACAATGAGTTTGAGTGTGCAATGCAGGCAGAGGTGCTGCAAATATCTTTGCACTTGTGGGACGATACAGAAGTCCAACAGCCACATTTAGGATGCCACTAAGTTCACTCAGTGTTTGCTAGTATAATGGCTTAGTAACAATGAGTTTGAGTGTGCAATGCAGGCAGAGGTGCTGCAAATATCTTTGCACTAGTGGGACGATACAGAAGTCCAACAGCCACATTTAGGATGCCACTAAGTTTCCTCAGTGTTTGCTAGTATAATGGCTTAGTAACAATGAATTTGGGTGTGCAATGCAGGCAGAGGTGCTGCAAATATCTTTGCACTTGTGGGACGATACAGAAGTCCAACAGCCACGTTTAGGATGCCACTAAGTTCACTCAGTGTTTGCTAGTATAATGGCTTAGTAACAATGAGTTTGAGTGTGCAATGCAGGCAGAGGTGCTGCAAATATCTTTGCACTTGTGGGACGATACAGAAGTCCAACAGCCACGTTTAGGATGCCACTAAGTTCACTCATTGTTTGCTAGTATAATGGCTTAGTAACAATGAGTTTGAGTGTGCAATGCAGGCAGAGGTGCTGCAAATATATTTGCACTTGTGGGACGATACAGAAGTCCAACAGCCACGTTTAGGATGCCACTAAGTTCACTCAGTGTTTGCTAGTATAATGGCTTAGTAACAATGAGTTTGTGTGTGCAATGCAGGCAGAGGTGCTGCAAATATCTTTGCACTAGTGGGACGATACAGAAGTCCAACAGCCACATTTAGGATGCCACTAAGTTTCCTCAGTGTTTGCTAGTATAATGGCTTAGTAACAATGAATTTGGGTGTGCAATGCAGGCAGAGGTGCTGCAAATATCTTTGCACTTGTGGGACGATACAGAAGTCCAACAGCCACGTTTAGGATGCCACTAAGTTCACTCAGTGTTTGCTAGTATAATGGCTTAGTAACAATGAGTTTGAGTGTGCAATGCAGGCAGACGTGCTGCAAATATCTTTGCACTTGTGGGACGATACAGAAGTCCAACAGCCACGTTTAGGATGCCACTAAGTTCACTCAGTGTTTGCTAGTATAATGGCTTAGTAACAATGAGTTTGAGTGTGCAATGCAGGCAGAGGTGCTGCAAATATCTTTGCACTTGTGGGACGATACAGAAGTCCAACAGCCACATTTAGGATGCCACTAAGTTCACTCAGTGTTTGCTAGTGTAATGGCTTAGTAACAATGAGTTTGAGTGTGCAATGCAGGCAGAGGTGCTGCAAATATCTTTGCACTTGTGGGACGATACAGAAGTCCAACAGCCACGTTTAGGATGCCAATAAGTTCACTCATTGTTTGCTAGTATAATGGCTTAGTAACAATGAGTTTGAGTGTGCAATGCAGGCAGAGGTGCTGCAAATATCTTTGCACTTGTGGGACGATACAGAAGTCCAACAGCCACGTTTAGGATGCCACTAAGTTCACTCATTGTTTGCTAGTATAATGGCTTAGTAACAATGAGTTTGAGTGTGCAATGCAGGCAGAGGTGCTGCAAATATCTTTGCACTTGTGGGACGATACAGAAGTCCAACAGCCACGTTTAGGATGCCACTAAGTTCACTCAGTGTTTGCTAGTATAATGGCTTAGTAACAATGAGTTTGAGTGTGCAATGCAGGCAGAGGTGCTGCAAATATCTTTGCACTAGTGGGACGATACAGAAGTCCAACAGCCACATTTAGGATGCCACTAAGTTTCCTCAGTGTTTGCTAGTATAATGGCTTAGTAACAATGAATTTGGGTGTGCAATGCAGGCAGAGGTGCTGCAAATATCTTTGCACTTGTGGGACGATACAGAAGTCCAACAGCCACGTTTAGGATGCCACTAAGTTCACTCAGTGTTTGCTAGTATAATGGCTTAGTAACAATGAGTTTGAGTGTGCAATGCAGGCAGAGGTGCTGCAAATATCTTTGCACTTGTGGGACGATACAGAAGTCCAACAGCCACGTTTAGGATGCCACTAAGTTCACTCAGTGTTTGCTAGTGTAATGGCTTAGTAACAATGAGTTTGAGTGTGCAATGCAGGCAGAGGTGCTGCAAATATCTTTGCACTTGTGGGACGATACAGAAGTCCAACAGCCACGTTTAGGATGCCACTAAGTTCACTCAGTGTTTGCTAGTGTAATGGCTTAGTAACAATGAGTTTGAGTGTGCAATGCAGGCTGAGGTGCTGCAAATATCTTTGCACTTGTGGGACGATACAGAAGTCCAACAGCCACGTTTAGGATGCCTCTAAGTTCACTCATTGTTTGCTAGTATAATGGCTTAGTAACAATGAGTTTGAGTGTGCAATGCAGGCAGAGGTGCTGCAAATATCTTTGCACTTGTGGGACGATACAGAAGTCCAACAGCCACGTTTAGGATGCCACTAAGTTCACTCAGTGTTTGCTAGTATAATGGCTTAGTAACAATGAGTTTGAGTGTGCAATGCAGGCAGAGGTGCTGCAAATATCTTTGCACTTGTGGGACGATACAGAAGTCCAACAGCCACGTTTAGGATGCCACTAAGTTCACTCAGTGTTTGCTAGTGTAATGGCTTAGTAACAATGAGTTTGAGTGTGCAATGCAGGCAGAGGTGCTGCAAATATCTTTGCACTTGTGGGACGATACAGAAGTCCAACAGCCACGTTTAGGATGCCACTAAGTTCACTCAGTGTTTGCTAGTATAATGGCTTAGTAACAATGAGTTTGAGTGTGCAATGCAGGCAGAGGTGCTGCAAATATCTTTGCACTAGTGGAACGATACAGAAGTCCAACAGCCACGTTTAGGATGCCACTAAGTTCACTCAGTGTTTCTAGTATAATGGCTTAGTAACAATGAGTTTGAGTGTGCAATGCAGGCAGAGGTGCTGCAAATATCTTTGCACTTGTGGGACGATACAGAAGTCCAACAGCCACGTTTAGGATGCCACTAAGTTCACTCAGTGTTTCCTAGTGTAATGGCTTAGTAACAATGAGTTTGAGTGTGCAATGCAGGCAGAGGTGCTGCAAATATCTTTGCACTTGTGGGACGATACAGAAGTCCAACAGCCACGTTTAGGATGCCACTAAGTTCACTCATTGTTTGCTAGTATAATGGCTTAGTAACAATGAGTTTGAGTGTGCAATGCAGGCAGAGGTGCTGCAAATATCTTTGCACTTGTGGGACCATACAGAAGTCCAACAGCCACGTTTAGGATGCCACTAAATTCACTCAGTTTTTGCTAGTATAATGGCTTAGTAACAATGAGTTTGAGTGTGCAATGCAGGCAGAGGTGCTGCAAATATCTTTGCACTAGTGGGACGATACAGAAGTCCAACAGCCACATTTAGGATGCCACTAAGTTTCCTCAGTGTTTGCTAGTATAATGGCTTAGTAACAATGAATTTGGGTGTGCAATGCAGGCAGAGGTGCTGCAAATATCTTTGCACTTGTGGGACGATACAGAAGTCCAACAGCCACGTTTAGGATGCCACTAAGTTCACTCAGTGTTTGCTAGTATAATGGCTTAGTAACAATGAGTTTGAGTGTGCAATGCAGGCAGAGGTGCTGCAAATATCTTTGCACTTGTGGGACGATACAGAAGTCCAACAGCCACGTTTAGGATGCCACTAAGTTCACTCAGTGTTTGCTAGTATAATGGCTTAGTAACAATGAGTTTGAGTGTGCAATGCAGGCAGAGGTGCTGCAAATATCTTTGCACTTGTGGGACGATACAGAAGTCCAACAGCCACGTTTAGGATGCCACTAAGTTCACTCATTGTTTGCTAGTATAATGGCTTAGTAACAATGAGTTTGAGTGTGCAATGCAGGCAGGCAGAGGTGCTGCAAATATCTTTGCACTTGTGGGACGATACAGAAGTCCAACAGCCATGTTTAGGATGCCACTAAATTCACTCAGTGTTTGCTAGTATAATGGCTTAGTAACAATGAGTTTGAGTGTGCAATGCAGGCAGAGGTGCTGCAAATATCTGTGCACTAGTGGGACGATACAGAAGTCCAACAGCCACATTTAGGATGCCACTAAGTTTCCTCAGTGTTTGCTAGTATAATGGCTTAGTAACAATGAATTTGGGTGTGCAATGCAGGCAGAGGTGCTGCAAATATCTTTGCACTTGTGGGACGATACAGAAGTCCAACAGCCACGTTTAGGATGCCACTAAGTTCACTCAGTGTTTGCTAGTATAATGGCTTAGTAACAATGAGTTTGAGTGTGCAATGCAGGCAGAGGTGCTGCAAATATCTTTGCACTTGTGGGACGATACAGAAGTCCAACAGCCACGTTTAGGATGCCACTAAGTTCACTCAGTGTTTGCTAGTATAATGGCTTAGTAACAATGAGTTTGAGTGTGCAATGCAGGCAGAGGTGCTGCAAATATCTTTGCACTTGTGGGACGATACAGAAGTCCAACAGCCACGTTTAGGATGCCACTAAGTTCACTCAGTGTTTGCTAGTATAATGGCTTAGTAACAATGAGTTTGAGTGTGCAATGCAGGCAAAGGTGCTGCAAATATCTTTGCACTTGTGGGACGATACAGAAGTCCAACAGCCACGTTTAGGATGCCACTAAGTTCACTCAGTGTTTGCTAGTATAATGGCTTTGTAACAATGAGTTTGAGTGTGCAATGCAGGCAGAGGTGCTGCAAATATCTTTGCACTAGTGGGACGATACAGAAGTCCAACAGCCACGTTTAGGATGCCACTAAGTTCACTCAGTGTTTCTAGTATAATGGCTTAGTAACAATGAGTTTGAGTGTGCAATGCAGGCAGAGGTGCTGCAAATATCTTTGCACTTGTGGGACGATACAGAAGTCCAACAGCCACGTTTAGGATGCCACTAAGTTCACTCAGTGTTTGCTAGTGTAATGGCTTAGTAACAATGAGTTTGAGTGTGCAATGCAGGCAGAGGTGCTGCAAATATCTTTGCACTTGTGGGACGATACAGAAGTCCAACAGCCACGTTTAGGATGCCACTAAGTTCACACATTGTTTGCTAGTATAATGGCTTAGTAACAATGAGTTTGAGTGTGCAATGCAGGCAGAGGTGCTGCAAATATCTTTGCACTTGTGGGACGATACAGAAGTCCAACAGCCACGTTTAGGATGCCACTAAGTTCACTCAGTGTTTGCTAGTATAATGGCTTAGTAACATTGAGTTTGAGTGTGCAATGCAGGCAGAGGTGCTGCAAATATCTTTGCACTAGTGGGACGATACAGAAGTCCAACAGCCACATTTAGGATGCCACTAAGTTTCCTCAGTGTTTGCTAGTATAATGGCTTAGTAACAATGAATTTGGGTGTGCAATGCAGGCAGAGGTGCTGCAAATATCTTTGCACTTGTGGGACGATACAGAAGTCCAACAGCCACGTTTAGGATGCCACTAAGTTCACTCAGTGTTTGCTAGTATAATGGCTTAGTAACAATGAGTTTGAGTGTGCAATGCAGGCAGAGGTGCTGCAAATATCTTTGCACTAGTGGGACAGTACAGAAGTCCAACAGCCACTTTTGGGATGCCACTAACTTTCCTCAGTGTTTGCTAGTATAATGGTTTAGTAACAATGAGTTTGAGTGTGCAATGCAGGCAGAGGTGCTGCAAATATCTTTGCACTTGTGGGACGATACAGAAGTCCAACAGCCACGTTTAGGATGCCACTAAGTTCACTCAGTGTTTGCTACTATAATGGCTTAGTAACAATGAGTTTGAGTGTGCAATGCAGGCAGAGGTGCTGCAAATATCTT
This sequence comes from Anomaloglossus baeobatrachus, assembly GCF_048569485.1. NCBI lineage: Eukaryota > Metazoa > Chordata > Amphibia > Anura > Aromobatidae > Anomaloglossus > Anomaloglossus baeobatrachus. The sequence continues at coordinate 301,942,477 of NC_134354.1, forward strand.
TGCACTTGTGGGACGATACAGAAGTCCAACAGCCACGTTTAGGATGCCACTAAGTTCACTCAATGTTTGCTAGTATAATAGCTTAGTAACAATGAGTTTGAGTGTGCAATGCAGGCAGACGTGCTGCAAATATCTTTGCACTAGTGGGACAATACAGAAGTCCAACATCCACGTTTAGGATGCCACTAAGTTCACTCAGTGTTTGCTAGTATAATGGCTTAGTAACAATGAGTTTGAGTGTGCAATGCAGGCAGAGGTGCTGCAAATATCTTTGCACTTGTGGGACGATACAGAAGTCCAACAGCCACGTTTAGGATGCCACTAAGTTCACTCAGTGTTTGCTAGTATAATGGCTTAGTAACAATGAGTTTGAGTGTGCAATACAGGCAGAGGTGCTTCAAATATCTTTGCACTTGTGGGACGATACAGAAGTACAACAGCCACGTTTAGGATGCCACTAAGTTCACTCAGTGTTTGCTAGTGTAATGGCTTAGTAACAATGAGTTTGAGTGTGCAATGCAGGCAGAGGTGCTGCAAATATCTTTGCACTTGTGGGACGATACAGAAGTCCAACAGCCATGTTTAGGATGCCACTAAGTTCACTCAGTGTTTGCTAGTATAATGGCTTAGTAACAATGAGTTTGAGTGTGCAATGCAGGCAGAGGTGCTGCAAATATCTTTGCACTTGTGGGACGATACAGAAGTCCAACAGCCACGTTTAGGATGCCACTAAGTTCACTCAGTGTTTGCTAGTATAATGGCTTAGTAACAATGAGTTTGAGTCTGCAATGCATGCAGAGGTGCTGCAAATATCTTTGCACTTGTGGGACGATACAGAAGTCCAACAGCCACGTTTAGGATGCCACTAAGTTCACTCAGTGTTTGCTAGTATAATGGCTTAGTAACAATGAGTTTGAGTGTGCAATGCAGGCAGAGGTGCTGCAAATATCTTTGCACTAGTGGGACGATACAGACGTCCAACAGCCACGTTTAGGATGCCACTAAGTTCACTCAGTGTTTCTAGTATAATGGCTTAGTAACAATGAGTTTGAGTGTAAAATGCAGGCAGAGGTGCTGCAAATATCTTTGCACTTGTGGGACGATACAGAAGGCCAACAGCCACGTTTAGGATGCCACTAAGTTCACTCAGTGTTTGCTAGTGTAATGGCTTAGTAACAATGAGTTTGAGTGTGCAATGCAGGCAGAGGTGCTGCAAATATCTTTGCACTTGTGGGACGATACAGAAGTCCAACAGCCATGTTTAGGATGCCACTAAGTTCACTCAGTGTTTGCTAGTATAATGGCTTAGTAACAATGAGTTTGAGTGTGCAATGCAGGCAGAGATGCTGCAAATATCTTTGCACTAGTGGGACGATACAGAAGTCCAACAGCCACATTTAGGATGCCACTAAGTTTCCTCAGTGTTTGCTAGTATAATGGCTTAGTAACAATGAATTTGGGTGTGCAATGCAGGCAGAGGTGCTGCAAATATCTTCGCACTTGTGGGACGATACAGAAGTCCAACAGCCACGTTTAGGATGCCACTAAGTTCACTCAGTGTTTGCTAGTATAATGGCTTAGTAACAATGAGTTTGAGTGTGCAATGCAGGCAGAGGTGCTGCAAATATCTTTGCACTTGTGGAACGATACAGAAGTCCAACAGCCACGTTTAGGATGCCACTAAGTTCACTCAGTGTTTGCTAGTATAATGGCTTAGTAAAAATGAGTTTGAGTGTGCAATGCAGGCAGAGGTGCTGCAAATATCTTTGCACTTGTGGGACGATACAGAAGTCCAACAGCCACGTTTAGGATGCCACTAAGTTCACTCAGTGTTTTCTAGTATAATGGCTTAGTAACAATGAGTTTGAGTGTGCAATGCAGGCAGAGGTGCTGCAAATATCTTTGCACTTGTGGGACGATACAGAAGTCCAACAGCCACGTTTAGGATGCCACTAAGTTCACTCAGTGTTTCTAGTATAATGGCTTAGTAACAATGAGTTTGAGTGTGCAATGCAGGCAGAGGTGCTGCAAATATCTTTGCACTTGTGGGACGATACAGAAGTCCAACAGCCACGTTTAGGATGCCACTAAGTTCACTCATTGTTTGCTAGTATAATGGCTTAGTAACAATGAGTTTGAGTGTGCAATGCAGGCAGAGGTGCTGCAAATATCTTTGCACTTGTGGGACGATACAGAAGTCCAACAGCCACGTTTAGGATGCCACTAAGTTCACTCAGTGTTTGCTAGTATAATGGCTTAGTAGCAATGAGTTTGAGTGTGCAATGCAGGCAGAGGTGCTGCAAATATATTTGCACTAGTGGGACGATACAGAAGTCCAACTGCCACATTTAGGATGCCACTAAGTTTCCTCAGTGTTTGCTAGTATAATGGCTTAGTAACAATGAATTTGGGTGTGCAATGCAGGAAGAGGTGCTGCAAATATCTTTGCACTTGTGGGACGATACAGAAGTCCAACAGCCACGTTTAGAATGCCACTAAGTTCACTCAGTGTTTGCTAGTATAATGGCTTAGTAACAATGAGTTTGAGTGTGAAATGCAGGCAGAGGTGCTGCAAATATCTTTGCACTTGTGGGACGATACAGAAGTCCAACAGCCACGTTTAGGATGCCACTAAGTTCACTCAGTGTTTGCTAGTATAATGGCTTAGTAACAATGAGTTTGAGTGTGCAATGCAGGCAGAGGTGCTGCAAATATCTTTGCACTTGTGGGACGATACAGAAGTCCAACAGCCACGTTTAGGATGCCACTAAGTTCACTCAGTGTTTGCTAGTGTAATGGCTTAGTAACAATGAGTTTGAGTGTGCAATGCAGGCAGAGGTGCTGCAAATATCTTTGCACTTGTGGGACGATACAGAAGTCCAACAGCCATGTTTAGGATGCCACTAAGTTCACTCAGTGTTTGCTAGTATAATGGCTTAGTAACAATGAGTTTGAGTGTGCAATGCAGGCAGAGGTGCTGCAAATATCTTTGCACTTGTGGGACGATACAGAAGTCCAACAGCCACGTTTAGGATGCCACTAAGTTCACTCAGTGTTTGCTAGTATAATGGCTTAGTAACAATGAGTTTGAGTGTGCAATGCAGGCAGAGGTGCTGCAAATATCTTTGCACTAGTGGGACGATACAGAAGTCCAACAGCCACGTTTAGGATGCCACTAAGTTTCCTCAGTGTTTGCTAGTATAATGGCTTAGTAACAATGAGTTTGAGTGTGCAATGCAGGCAGAGGTGCTGCAAATATCTTTGCACTAGTGGGACAATACAGAAGTCCAACAGCCACTTTTAGGATGCCACTAAATTTCCTCAGTGTTTGCTAGTATAATGGCTTAGTAACAAATGAGCTTGAGTGTGCAATGCAGGCAGAGGTGCTGCAAATATCTTTGCACTTGTGGGACGATACAGAAGTCCAACAGCCACGTTTAGGATGCCACTAAGTTCACTCAGTGTTTGCTAGTATAATGGCTTAGTAACAATGAGTTTGAGTGTGCAATGCAGGCAGAGGTGCTGCAAATATCTTTGCACTTGTGGGACGATACAGAAGTCCAACAGCCACGTTTAGGATGCCACTAAGTTCACTCAGTGTTTGCTAGTATAATGGCTTAGTAACAATGAGTTTGAGTGTGCAATGCAGGCAGAGGTGCTGCAAATATCTTTGCACTTGTGGGACGATACAGAAGTCCAACAGCCACGTTTAGGATGCCACTAAGTTCACTCAGTGTTTGCTAGTATAATGGCTTAGTAACAATGAGTTTGAGTGTGCAATGCAGGCAGAGGTGCTGCAAATATCTTTGCACTAGTGGGACGATACAGAAGTCCAACAGCCACATTTAGGATGCCACTAAGTTTCCTCAGTGGTTGCTAGTATAATGGCTTAGTAACAATAAACTTGGGTGTGCAATGCAGGCAGAGGTGCTGCAAATATCTTTGCACTTGTGGGACGATACAGAAGTCCAACAGCCATGTTTAGGATGCCACTAAGTTCACTCAGTGTTTGCTAGTATAATGGCTTAGTAACAATGAGTTTGAGTGTGCAATGCAGGCAGAGGTGCTGCAAATATCTTTGCACTTGTGGGACGATACAGAAGTCCAACAGCCACGTTTAGGATGCCACTAAGTTCACTCAGTGTTTGCTAGTATAATGGCTTAGTAACAATGAGTTTAAGTGTGCAATGCAGGCAGAGGTGCTGCAAATATCTGTGCACTTGTGGGACGATACAGAAGTCCAACAGCCACGTTTAGGATGCCACTAAGTTCACTCAGTGTTTGCTAGTGTAATGGCTTAGTAACAATGAGTTTGAGTGTGCAATGCAGGCAGAGGTGCTGCAAATATCTTTGCACTTGTGGGACGACACAGAAGTCCAACAGCCATGTTTAGGATGCCACTAAGTTCACTCAGTGTTTGCTAGTATAATGGCTTAGTAACAATGAGTTTGAGTGTGCAATGCAGGCAGAGGTGCTGCAAATATCTTTGCACTTGTGGGACGATACAGAAGTCCAACAGCCACGGTTAGGATGCCACTAAGTTCACTCAGTGTTTGCTAGTATAATGGCTTAGTAACAATGAGTTTGAGTGTGCAATGCAGGCAGAGGTGCTGCAAATATCTTTGCACTAGTGGGACAATACAGAAGTCCAACAGCCACTTTTAGGATGCCACTAAATTTCCTCAGTGTTTGCTAGTATAATGGCTTAGTAACAAATGAGCTTGAGTGTGCAATGCAGGCAGACGTGCTGCAAATATCTTTGCACTAGTGGGACAATACAGAAGTCCAACAGCCACGTTTAGGATGCCACTAAGTTCACTCAGTGTTTGCTAGTATAATGGCTTAGTAACAATGAGTTTGAGTGTGCAATGCAGGCAGAGGTGCTGCAAATATCTTTGCACTTGTGGGACGATACAGAAGTCCAACAGCCATGTTTAGGATGCCACTAAGTTCAATCAGTGTTTGCTAGTATAATGCCTTAGTAACAATGAGTTTGAATGTGCAATGCAGGCAGAGGTGCTGCAAATATCTTTGCACTTGTGGGACGATACAGAAGTCCAACAGCCACGTTTAGGATGCCACTAAGTTCACTCAGTGTTTGCTAGTATAATGGCTTAGTAACAATGAGTTTGAGTGTGCAATGCAGGCAGACGTGCTGCAAATATCTTTGCACTAGTGGGACAATACAGAAGTCCAACATCCACGTTTAGGATGCCACTAAGTTCACTCAGTGTTTGCTAGTATAATGACTTAGTAACAATGAGTTTGAGTGTGCAATGCAGGCAGAGGTGCTGCAAATATCTTTGCACTTGTGGGACGATACAGAAGTCCAACAGCCACGTTTAGGATGCCACTAAGTTCACTCAATGTTTGCTAGTATAATGGCTTAGTAACAATGAGTTTGAGTGTGCAATGCAGGCAGAGGTGCTGCAAATATCTTTGCACTTGTCGGACGATACAGAAGTCCAACAGCCACGTTTAGGATGCCACTAAGTTAACTCAGTGTTTGCTAGTATAATGGCTTAGTAACAATGAGTTTGAGTGTGCAATGCAGGCAGAGGTGCTGCAAATATCTTTGCACTTGTGGGACGATCCAGAAGTCCAACAGCCACGTTTAGGATGCCACTAAGTTCACTCATTGTTTGCTAGTATAATGGCTTAGTAACAATGAGTTTGAGTGTGCAATGTAGGCAGAGGTGCTGCAAATATCATTGCACTTGTGGGACGATACAGAAGTCCAACAGCCACGTTTAGGATGCCACTAAGTTCACTCAGTGTTTGCTAATATAATGACTTAGTAACAATGAGTTTGAGTGTGCAATGCAGGCAGATGTGCTGCAAATATCTTTGCACTAGTGGGACAATACAGAAGTCCAGCAGCCACTTTTAGGATGCCACTAACTTTCCTCAGTGTTTGCTAGTATAATGGCTTAGTAAAAAATGAGCTTGAGTGTGCAATGCAGGCAGAGGTGCTGCAATTATCTTTGCACTTGTGGGATGATACTGAAGTCCAACAGCCATGTTTAGGATGCCACTAAGTTCACTCAGTGTTTGCTAGTATAATGGCTTAGTAACAATGAGTTTGAGTGTGCAATGCAGGCAGAGGTGCTGCAAATATCTTTGCACTTGTGGGACGATACAGAAGTCCAACAGCCATGTTTACGATGCCACTAAGTTTCCTCAGTGTTTGCTAGTATAATAGCTTAGTAACAATGAGTTTGAGTGTGCAATGCAGGCAGAGGTGCTGCAAATATCTTTGCACTAGTGGGACAATACAGAAGTCCAACAGCCACTTTTAGGATGCCACTAACTTTCCTCAGTGTTTGCTAGTATAATGGCTTAGTAACAAATGAGCTTGAGTGTGCAATGCAGGCAGACGTGCTGCAAATATCTTTGCACTAGTGGGACAATACAGAAGTCCAACAGCCACGTTTAGGATGCCACTAAGTTCACTCAGTGTTTGCTAGTATAATGGCTTAGTAACAATGAGTTTGAGTGTGCAATGCAGGCAGAGGTGCTGCAAATATCTTTGCACTTGTGGGACGATACAGAAGTCCAACAGCCACGTTTAGCATGCCACTAAGTTCACTCAATGTTTGCTAGTATAATGGCTTAGTAACAATGAGTTTGAGTGTGCAATGCAGGCAGAGGTGCTGCAAATATCTTTGCACTTGTCGGACGATACAGAAGTCCAACAGCCACGTTTAGGATGCCACTAAGTTAACTCAGTGTTTGCTAGTATAATGGCTTAGTAACAATGAGTTTGAGTGTGCAATGCAGGCAGAGGTGCTGCAAATATCTTTGCACTTGTGGGACGATACAGAAGTCCAACAGCCACGTTTAGGATGCCACTAAGTTCACTCAGTGTTTGCTAGTATAATGACTTAGTAACAATGAGTTTGAGTGTGCAATGCAGGCAGAGGTGCTGCAAATATCTTTGCACTGGTGGGACAATACAGAAGTCCAGCAGCCACTTTTAGGATGCCACTAACTTTCCTCAGTGTTTGCTAGTATAATGGCTTAGTAAAAAATGAGCTTGAGTGTGCAATGCAGGCAGAGGTGCTGCAAATATCTTTGCACTTGTGGGACGATACAGAAGTCCAACAGCCACGTTTAGGATGCCACTAAGTTCACTCAGTGTTTGCTAGTATAATGGCTTATTAACAATGAGTTTGAGTGTGCAATGCAGGCAGAGGTGCTGCAATTATCTTTGCACTTGTGGGATGATACTGAAGTCCAACAGCCATGTTTAGGATGCCACTAAGTTCACTCAGTGTTTGCTAGTATAATGGCTTAGTAACAATGAGTTTGAGTGTGCAATGCAGGCAGACGTGCTGCAAATATCTTTGCACTAGTGGGATGATACAGAAGTCCAACAGCCACGTTTAGGATGCCACTAACTTTCCTCAGTGTTTGCTAGTATAATGGCTTAGTAACAAATGAGCTTGAGTGTGCAATGCAGGCAGACGTGCTGCAAATATCTTTGCACTAGTGGGACAATACAGAAGTCCAACAGCCACGTTTAGGATGCCACGAAGTTCACTCAGTGTTTGCTAGTATAATGGCTTAATAACAATGAGTTTGAGTGTGCAATGCAGGCAGAGGTGCTGCAAATATCTTTGCACTTGTGGGACGATACAGAAGTCCAACAGCCACATTTAGGATGCCACTAAGTTCACTCAGTGTTTGCTAGTATAATGGCTTAGTAACAATGAGTTTGAGTGTGCAAAGGGCAGGAGGGTACAGTGGCAGGGTTGTGGGTCTCTGGGTAGAGGAAAGGAAGCCTGCCTTTTTATCCCTCCTAATGGGGAAATGCAGCGAGGAAATCCCTGACCTTAGCTACACAGACGCTGTCATCTTGTGTAGCTGTTAAACTCTGTTTTCACGGACCTGTCACCTATGGCTCTGACCCTGCCGGTATGAGCCCTTAAAAGGACTGATAGAAAGTGCTATCCCTATGCTGTACAGCGCTGTGTATGGAGCGTACACAGCAGTATCAGCGATAGGAGCTGCGCCAGTGATGACTGACACCAAGGACGCAGAAGGCAGATAATGGCGTGCTGGAGGAAAATGTCCGGTTTTATAATGCAGGGACATGTGACATGGACATCCTATCACACATGCCGTTGCTTCTCTGGCTAAAAGTCCACTTAGCTGTGTGTGTGATTGTAATTGGCTGACATGCTGGCCCGCCCCACTACACGCGCGCGCTTAGGGAAGGAAGACAAGGAAAAAAAAAAAAAAATTGCGATCGCCATTATCCATACAGCAGTGATCTGAATGCGCTGTTCCCGCACACTATACACTGAAATTTCATAATAGTGTGAGTCACAGAGTGACTTACACTATTACAGCGGAAATCCAGCTAGTAATTAGCTGGTCTTTTTGCTGCTAGAACCGTTCTCGAACGTATCTAGAACTATCGAGCTTTAGCAAAAAGCTCGAGTTCTAGTTCTATCTAGAACAGCCCCCAAAATCACTCGAGCCGCGAACTGGAGAACCTCGAACCACGAACCGCTCTCAACTCTAGTCCTTACCTCAACACGCAGCCAAGCGAGTAGCCTTGTTACAAGGGGTTAAAGGGTTTCAGGGTTCTGGGGGTCCAGCTTGGTGAGTAGGTTCCCTCTAGCCTATCCTTTGCAGCCCGTCTGAGTGTGTCGATCCAGGCAGGCGTTACACCGTGCCCTCTACAGAAGGACATGTAGGCCGGGATAGTGTTTTAAAAATTGCTGGAGATTTGGATTCAACATGTGAGCCATACAAGGCACGTGTGTCACATTGCCCTGAAGAAGGGCCGCAGACTGTTTAGCATCATTGTCGCACCCAGCATTCCCTGGCTGCTGGTTGAGTGGAGACAACCATTGATGAAACTCGGTCTCACTCTACAGAGCTAACCGTCCACAACTCCTCAGCGGTGTCTCACATTTCCCCTACATTTCAAAGTAAACATTTGACCGCCTGATGGCCTTGAGCTCTGCTTCCAGCATAGTAAGGAGGTGTGTGGGATTCCTTGGGCGCAGTTACAAGGAACGGTGGCCTGACCACACAGGGTTTGGGCTGAGGTGCAGGAACAACATGAGGTTGATCAGGCAGAAGCAGTGGAGGAACTTGTACATACAGAGGAAGGATTGAAACACACAACTTGTGGGGACGGAAAAACTTGTACAGCAGACACTTCTCCATCTATCACCATAGTTACCCAGTGCCCAGTCAGCGACATGTAACGCCCCTGTCCATGCTTACTCTTCCAAGTATCTGTGGTGAAATGCACCCTGTCACACACAGAGTTTCTCAAGGAAGCGGTGATGTTGTGTGCGACCTGCTGTGTTAGCGCGGGCACTCCTTTCTTGGAGAAGGAGTGGCAAATGGCCATCGGCTCTTGGGGCACTGCAATGGGCATAAGGTCTCGAAAATCCTCGGTGACAAAAGGGTGTAAAGGCAGCCTTTTTGTAGCCAACAAGTTTGAGATGCTGAAACTCAACCTCTTAGGCATGTCATGCACTTCAAAAATCATGTAAAAAACATCAAGGGGACTCCAACCACAGTCTCCCTCGTTGCCACTAATTGGGCCACACACACCCCACTTGACTGTCATCAGTTGACCCCCCTTTTCAAAATGAAAAAGATGCTTTGCATGAAGCACTCTCAAAAATACGCGTGCCTTTCGCCTCCCCTGGATGACCCAGGGGAAGAAAAGTCCTCTGAGAGCCATGACTTGTTCATTTTGGCTCTTTTAGAAACACATCAAGGGGACTCCAACCACAGTCTCCCTCGTTGCCACTAATTGGGCCACACACACCCCACTTGACTGTCATCAGTTGACCCCCCTTTTTAAAATGAAAAAGATGCTTTGCATGAAGCACTCTCAAAAATACGCGTGCCTTTTGCCTCCCCTGGATGACTCAGGGAAAGAAAAGTTCTCTGAGAGCCATGTCCACATTGTCAGTGGACAGACGCATGTGCTTATCTGTCAGCAGACCCCCAGCAGCACTGAAGACAGGTTCCGAGAGAACGCTGGCTGCAGGACACGACAAGATCCCCAAGGCGTACGTGGCAAGCTCAGGCAATTTATCCAGAATGGAAGCCTAAAATGAGCAAGGCTCAAGTTGCACAGTAATGGCATCGATGTTCCCTTCCAGATACTCATATATCTGTGTTTCCTCCTCTTTTTCCTCGTAACGCTGTTTTGTTTTCGCATGAGAATTTGTTCTTGTCACTTTCCCATGTGTTTGTGTTGTGTTGTGAGTTGTTTGTCACCTTTTGGACACCTTTGAGGGTGTTTTCAAGGTGTTTTTATGTGTTTGTGATTGCCTCCCATTGTTTCCTATGTGGTTCGAGCGGTTCGCTGAACCGAACTCGAACGAGACCTCCGTTCGGCGAACCGAACTCGAGCCGAACCACGACCGGTTCGCTCATCTCTAGACTAGACCTGTTAAGACAGGTGACCATGTGCCATGGCGGTCCGCTTAAAAAGTTTGAAGCGCCGCCATATTGCCACCATGAAAAGAGCGCCAAGAAACAACAGCAGTGCGTGAAAGAAGAAGTTACCGCCCATGAAGAGGTGTGGCTACCCATAGAACCCCGGCAGCGTACTGACCTTGCAAGAGAGGATGAGAGGCAGATCTGTCCCTGGATGGCGGGAAGTTATCAGTCTGCAGAAAACAAAACTCAAGAGATGCAGAGAGAGGACTGGACGAGCAGCAACCTATGAAGCATGGCGTCTGTGTACAGAGACCCAGAGCCAGGCTCCGCTGCATGGTGGGACTGGGAGCTTGCCCAGTTCTGCAACCAGCTGGAGGCCAGGATCGTACAGCAGCTGCAGGAAGGACGAACAGAGCTCCGGGAGATGGCTACAGCGGTACGGGCCTACGAGAGGTGGACCGCGCGACAAGTGCCACACCGAGCGGCGACCACCCAGACTCCGATGATGCTGCCAATGAGTGAAATCAGTGTCACCCTGGCCCTCGTGAGAGTACCGACCCTGCCGCCGCTGTCCCTATGTGAGGCCGCTGCGATGCCTGCGGCGCGCCCCGCTGCCACGCCTGCGAAGATCCCTGCTGCGACCTTGGAGGCAATGCCCGCTGCGAAGCCCGCGGTCCCTGCAGAGACGCCAGGTGGACTGACGCCCAGCCCGGCCCGACAAGTCCAGGCTGCAGCAGCGACGCCCAGCACGGCCCGCCAAGACCAAGCCGCAGCAGCGATGCTCAGCCTGGCCCGCCAAGAACAGGCCGCAGCAGCAACGCCCAGCCTGGCTCGCCAAGAACAGGCCGCAGCAGCAACACCCGGCTCGGCCCGCCAAGACCAGGCAGCAAAGCCATCTACTCCAGCCTGCAAGGCAAAAGCGACCACCGCACCCCAGCCACCGCCTAAGGAACAAGGTCCTGCGTCCCTGCTAGAAGAAGACCCCATGTTCCTGAAGCTAAAAAAGGAGCTGAGTGCCCGCTACCCCAAGGACCTGGTGGACACGTACCTAGTCCCCAGGTGCTCACCCAGAGTGTCCCCAGTGACTCCCACGGCTGAAGGCCCGCTGCCCTGTCCAGAGGAGGGAAGTTTGTCCCCAGCACTGCCATCAGAGAAGTGCTCAGAAGAACTAAGGGGCAGTGGAGGCCAGGAGGCTGAGGAGTCGACCCCATCAGAAGAAAACGCCGCACCATGCGTGATTGAGGGGGGCCCGGAGCCAGAAATGCTACCTTACTCCCGCTGGGATGAGGAGAGCCCGACACCTCCGAAGACGATGCGCTGGCCATCACGATACCGCGCATGTTTGTAACCTGGGAGCCTGCAGTTACCAAGAGCCCCACGAGCAGAGCACGGTGCCGCGCCAGAGCAAAACAGACAGCAATGCAGCAGTCCCCAGATCGGCACAGACAAGATGTCACAGCACGGGACTTAGAAGATAGACAGTTCCTAAGAAAAACCCGCCACCAGGAAAGAGGACCCCTTTGCCGTGGTGTAGTCGAAGAATTTAGTTTAAAATCAGGATACGGCTTCATCGTTGCATCTGGTGTCAGAGAAGGAATCTTTGTCAGCCAGAGAGATGTGAGAGCCCATTTGCCCAGAGGACATCCTGGAAGAAATTTACACAAGGGAGACCTGGTGGAGTTCACAAAGCATCAAGGAGAACGTGGCTGGTTTGCGCTAGACCTGACACCATGTCCCAGAAATGCCTATAGCAGCCCAGCTGTCTCCACCCAGCCTACCCCAAAGTCAACAACAACAGGAAAGGAAAGAATAGAACAAGTTAGAGAAAAAGAAATAGAAACAGAGGAAAGAACAGACAAAGACAAAGAGAGAGAATTAGACAAAGAACAAGCGGAAGATATTACCACAGATGACGACGACAAAGACACAGTGATTGACAGGTGCCACAGCCCTACAGGCCCAAGCCCTGGTAAGAAGAAGGAAAAGTCCATGTAAAGAAAAGTACAGCCAAGTTACCAGTTGAAGTTCCAGTTTGCAATGTTAGAGAAAGTTCAAGAATGTGCCCACGTGAACTAATGTGAGAACCCTGTTGATAAGCATACTTTGCACCTGGTTTGTGCACTTTTACGAACCATAAGGCTATGAACTGGCTATAGCCAAAAACTCTTGCAGTGTATGTAGTTACCTTGAATGGTACCCCCCCAGAGCCTGCCTGTTTAGGGGCCTGGCTCGCCTGTGAACAGGGAGCACGCCTGTTCATGGGGTTTGGCTCTCCACCACAAAGAGGGTACCCTGACTGTATCAACTGTGGATGCCCCCTCTACATTCCTGCTAGAAGAGGCCGAAGGCGCGGCTCCACAAGGCAAGGTATACACTGTTAACCACCAGACCAAGAAAGCCGCCTCTACATCCTGCCAGACGTGGCCGAAGGCGCGGCTCGACGGGATAGGAAGATTGGAGGAAAGGTCTGGGGGAAAATATGGCCCAGACCTGGTTGCTAAAAGGACCGGTGACCCGCCTCCTGAGAGGGTTTTGGGTGGGAAACGGACTTGTGGGTGGAGGGTGGTGATGTATGGTACCTAGTGTGGTTTTATAGTGTTTTTATGATGCTTTTATAATGTTTTACTGTTTTATGCATTTTAAAATGTTTGTCTTGCAGCCCCGAGGACATGCTGTTGATAACTAAGGGGGAATGTGGTACCCCTGACCTGGTCAGGCACCACTGAGTACTGCACCCATGCTGGGGGCAGTACAATACAGGTAATCCAGAAGGCTGACTGAGGTGTGGTTACACAGGTGCATAGTAATTATGTCTCCCACATTGACCTTTGAAGGGACCCCTGGGTAATCCTGGAGGGAGCGCGGCCTCCATCTCCACTCAAGGGGTGTGGTAGAGAACCTGGTTGCTAAGTTGCATAGGCAGGCACAGAGGAGAGGAAGTAGTGAGCCAGTCGGTTAGTGCAGCTCAGGGAGAGAGGTCACAAGAAGCAGACCCTGCAGGCTGTCACGATCCTGACAACGCACGTGCAGTGGTTACTGATGGAGGAGAACGGTCAACTGGTAGTGCCGCCCGAAATCAACCCAAGGCTGGAGTGCAAAGGGGTGGCTGAGTACGGGGACTGCCAGGGACGTACCAGGCCCGCACGGGTTACAGGTTCCCAGAGCAGGGGCCCATTCAGTTGGCCTGCTCAACCTGCAGGTGGGGGTACTTCATACCCTCCACCAAACACTACAGAGTCTGCAGCCACGTAGCAACGAGAGGGCCCATAGCTCACAAGAGGAAAGCAGCCGGAGTGACCTGGTCCAGGCTACAAGCAGACGGGCCAAAGAAGGGGAGAACAGGCAGCAGCAACTTCTCTGGGTGACCATGTAGGACTACAAGCCTGGGTCACCCCAAAAACACAAGGGCTAGGAAGGCGAGTCAGTAGCCACCCTCACAAGTCAGCCTGAAGGAGTTCCCTACTTCCCAAAGTAGTTCCCTACTTTGTGCATCACAGCTACGCCCGGGTTACTCACCCTGCCACCTGACGTGAGTAAAAACCCTGAAAGACACTCTGGTTGTGCGTGTGAGTCATTCTGCGACCTGTGGTTCCACACATCCAAACTGGGTCCTGGGGCTAGCCTCACTCTCGGGAGGCCACCACATCTAGCTGCATTCATCATCAGCCCCAAGTGTCCCCTAATCTGCAGTGGCGGTCACTCTGACCGCAATACCGAGAGTGGCGTCACGAATCCTAAAGAAGACAATCTACCTGTGACCAGACTGTCCCTCCACGTGGAGTCCCTGAAGACCCTTAAGGTAATGTAGACCGGGGCTCCACATTATTATTAAAGAGGTGGTTCACTACTCTGCAATAGTGGCCACATCTCTTTAAAACTGATAGGGAAGGCTTTTTCTAAATACCTTGTTCAGCCAATTCTGCCTCTGAGCAGTGATATTGCGGTCTGCTCATCCCCATGAAGTGACCGCCTCGGGCTCTTTGACCTCTGAGATCAGGTTTTGTCACGTCAACTTCCAGTTGACCCACACCACAGAGGTCGGCCCCAGTCTTCCTGGGTGACTGGGCTATGGATGGTGTTTTGCCACTCGTCACAGCTCTGCAGCGAAGGAGAGAGCGCGTGACATGCTGGGCTGTGATGAGTGAGTGGTGAAACACCGCCTAAAGCCCAGTCACTTAGGGACTGATGTCAGGTCAATTGGAAGTTGACATGGCATCACCAGATCTCGGAGGTTACAGAGCCCGGGGGGGGGATGTCACTTCATGGGGATGAGCGGAGTGCAATAGCGCCACTCAGAGGCAGAATTGGCTGAACAAGGTATTTAGAAAAAGCCTTCCCTCTCAGTTTTACAGGGATGTGGACACTATTGCATATTTGCATATTTGTGAATAGAGATGAGCGAACCTGTTTGATAAAGGCTCACCAAACTCAGGTTTGGTACGAGCCTGATCTTGTTCGCTCAGGCTCGGCAAGACGAGCATTGCACTTAAAACTCGAAGATCGGTTTTCACACGAACACCGCGTTATCAAAAATACATTTGGAATCCGGCGCAAATGGGTAGGAAAAAGTGGCGCTTCATATTCACTGATCACCAGGGCGGCTGTCACACTGCTCCATCGCAGCTGTACGCTGTTCTTGCGGCCTCGCCTTCACTTCCTTGGCCACTCATCATTGCTCATTGCATATGCACTGATTTTCCTGCTTTCCTGCCCACCGGCCGGCCTGGTGTCTGTGATTGATTGCAGTCAGACGTGCCTCCAACCAATCACTGCAGATGCTGTCTGCGGGTCAGTAAGTATGATGGTATAAAAATAAATACATAAAACAATTGGTGTGGGGTCCTCCATATTATGATACCCAGCACAGATAAAAGTATTTGACCTGGCCTTGCGCTTACCTAGGCTGTGTATCAAAAAATAACAGGAACAACATGTGGCATTTTTTTAACTATTTAAATGTCATTTTAAAAACCAATGTGTGATTCCCCCCCCCCCAATTTTGATACCCAGCCATTATAAAGCCCTACAGCTGGGGGTTGGTATTCTCAGACTGGGGAGGTCTATGGTTATTAGACCCTCCAGCCTAAAAGTAGCAACCTGTAACTGCTCGAGATTGTCGCATCCATTAGATGTGACAAGCTCGGCACTTTAGCCGGCTCTTCCTAATTGCCCTTATGCGGTGGCAATCGGGGTAATGAGGGGTTAATAACAGCGCATAATTGTCATCAAGCCCAAAATTAGTGATGGGAAGCGGTCTATGAGATCCCCCATCACTAATCCTATAAGTAAAAAGAAATACACAAACACCAAGAAAAATCCTTTATTTGGAATAAAATACAAAACCACCCTCTTTCCCCTCTTTATTAACCCCAAAATACACCCCCTGCAGGTCGGAAATAATCCATACAAGGTCTTACGATGATTCAGCTCTGCTACATCCTAGCCTGGAGAGACTGAAATCATGTCCGATCTCTGCAGGCCCACAGCCTGCTATCTCCTGTCACCCTGGTGTCTCTCAGCAGGGCCTCCTGGCAGAGCACACAGCACTGATAGAAGGGGCTGCTAGGGGCTGTTGTCAATACATGCTGCGGCCAGCGGTGATCACAGGCTGCCATCTCCTGTCAGTCTTGTGTCTCTTGGCAACTCCTCCTGGCAGAGCACACAGCGCTGACAGGAGGAGCTACCGGGGACCAGGGTCAGCACATGCTGTGGCCAGCGGTGATCCCAATCTGCCATCTGAGGTCAGCCTGCTGTCTCTCGGCAGCTCCTCCTGGCAGAACACACAGTGCTGACAGGAGGAGCTGCCGGGGGCCGAAGTGAGTACAGGTTGTGGCAAGTGGTGATCAAAGCCTGCCATCTCCTGTCAGCCTGGTGTCTCTTACTGGGGAGAAGAAAGCTCATGCATAATGGACGTGCAAACCGCAAAGTGAGACCATGATACTGAAAATGTAAGTAGAAAAATATGAAATTTATTAAACAAACCCAAAACACACAATATATTAAAATCACTTAAAACCATGAAACATCAAAGTCCCACATCTCTCATGCTGGTAATAGGGGGTACCGCCCTGTACAACCATTCAGTGTGCAATATGTAAGCAGATTTTAATCAGAAAGTACATTATGCGCTTAAGGTAATCCCTATACATACATGAAAAATCTCCCCTGACGAAGCTGCTTGACAGCGATACGCGTGGGGCTTCTCTCCACATCTCTCCCCTCTTGCTGGGCTCTGCCGTGCGCTCAGCTCCCTCTCAGACCGTGAGCTTGTCAGTCCTGTGTTAGGTATCTGCATGTGCACCATGGGGGATTTTTGGGCACCAATCCTCTATGGCATATAATATGTTGTGGTTATCTCCAATGGAACTGCATACTATATATATATATATATATATATATACAGAATATTTTTCTTTATGCTTCATCTGAATGATATATCATATGTGTAGTCATTGGTTGCCCTATACACCTTCCATTGCTTTATATAGAGCTATGTTTCATGCCTTTCATTTTTGAATAATATACCATATGCTGTGGTTATTGGTTACCCCCTACACCCCTCCATTTTTGTCTTGTGTCACATGCAGGTATCCTCCTTTTACCACATTGGGGGTTCCACACAGTGTTTTATTCAGCTTAACATTGGGCACTGCCTATTAGTTCTGCTCCCGGCCACTCAGATTCTATGATTTTTCATGTATGTATAGGGATTATGTCACGCTCCCCGGGTCCCCTGCCCTGCTCCCCGGCTCACCTGCCACGCTCCTCGGCTCCCCTGCCTCGCTCCCCGGTTCTTCGGTCCGGTCTCCGCGGCTCCCCGCTCTCCAGCCTCCATTGCCTGCGCTTCCCAGGCGTCCTGGTCCCCGCTCCCGGCGCCCGTCGGCTTCTCAGCCCCAGCCCGGCTCTGCTGCTTCCTCTTCACAGCTTCCTGCTCTGGCTTCTGGCTCCCGGGCCGCGCGCATGCGCATTAGGGCGCGTGCGCGGTCATTGACCCTTTCTTAAAGGGCCAGCGTCCACTGACAGGAAATGAAGCACACAGGTACAGGGTATAAAGGGGTTTAGTGTCCCAGTGGGCGGGGCCTGTTCTTCGTGTTTCCCAAGCTAGGAGTCAGGTCTCCTTGTGTTCCTGTGAGATACTCACCTCTCTCTCTTCTAGAGCCGATCCTGCCTTGCCATCCGGTCCTGCCGTATCCCGCACCCCGAACGCTGCCTATCTGCCATCCTGACAGTCCGTACCATCTCTGATCCCTGTGGTGACCCGTCATCTCGCTCCAACGGTTCCGGACTCCGCCTGACATCATCTCGGCTTCCGAACCTGAGCTCCGTCACCCGGACTACCATCAGTGACTCCGTGGTCCCAGGGACTTCTCCATTATACTCTTGTGCACGGACTGTTCTGCTACCTGTAGTGCTCCAGCTACCGGACCCCTTACCATCATCAAGGAGTTCGGCCCAGTGGATCCACCTCCTGGGTCTGCCCGTCCACCTGGCCTTAACAGTAAGAACAGGCCATGGATCCCGCTGAAGCACTAGCGGCCTTGCAGGAGGAACTCCAACGCCAGCGTGAGACCCAGACCCGCATGCTGACCTTCATGACTTCGGTGGACGCCCGCCTGAACATGCTACAAGCGTCAATTACATCTTCAGCATCTCGGGCTTCCACTAGCCAATCCACGGCTCCAGCCCCCGTGGCAGCCTCTTCGGATGCTTCCAGACTTCGTTTGGCCTCACCACCCCGGTACGCCGGAGATCCCAAGACTTGCAGGGGTTTCATAAACCAATGCTCCCTCCATTTCACGCAGCTGCCGCATTTGTTTGCCTCCGACCAAGCCAAGGTCGCGTTCATCATGTCCCATCTAGAGGGTGAGGCACTGGCGTGGATGAACCCCTTGTGGGAAAAGGAGGATCCTGTGACCACAAACATCCAGGAGTTCCTGCAGGCATTTCGTGGCACCTTTGACGAGCCCGGACGCGCCTCCGCGTCTGCCTCCTCTCTTCTCCGGTTACGTCAGGGGACTCTGACGGTGGGTCAATACGCCATCCGTTTTCGCACCTTGGCTTCGGAACTCGGGTGGAACAACGAGGCTCTAACCGCCGCCTTCTGGGAAGGACTCTCGGGTTGAATTAAAGATGAGCTGGCTGGCCGTGACGTACCGTCCACCCTGGATGCCCTGATTACCCTAGCGACTCGAGTGGACATTCGCTTTCAGGAGCGATCCAAAGAAGTGTCCCGTGAGAGACGTCCGGTACAGCATTCCTCTCCTCCGCAGAAGCCCGCCGTACTTCAGTCAACGGCATCTGGTGTCTCCGTCCACGAGCCCATGCAGATCGACCGTGTGCGGCAGTCTGAACAACGCCGAGCAGAGCGGCTCGCCAAGGGCCTCTGCTTCTACTGCGGAGAGGGCACACACCTGCTACGCTCCTGTCCAGAAAGGCCGGGAAACTCCAAAGCCTAGGGTTGGTAGGAGAGGCCACCCTAGGTGCTGGGACTCTCTCAGACCCGGTTATGTGGACTGTACAAGTGACAACGGGAGAGACGCGGTTCACGGCTGAGGCGTACCTCGATTCTGGGGCAGCAGGCAATTTCATCCAGCAAGCCACGGTGGACAAGTACCAGGTGCCTGTTACTCCACTCGACAAACCCCTCGTGATTGCCTCTGTGGATGGGAGACCCCTCTCTGACACCATCTCATGGATCACCAAGCCGGTCGAACTGCGTATCGGTGCCCTGCACACCGAGACCATCGCTCTCTACGTCCTTCCACACATGTCCCATCAAATCCTGCTGGGACTTCCCTGGTTACGGACACACGAGCCATCAGTCATCTGGGGCACTGGTGAAATCACCCGATGGGGCTCTTCTTGCCATGAAAACTGTCTGAAGACCATACAACCCATCCGACGACCTCCGGTTCCAGAGTCTCTACCGGGACTGCCCTCGGCCTATTGGTCCTTCGCGGATGTCTTCGATAAAAAGGAATCAGAGGTACTTCCGCCACATTGTCCATACGATTGTGCCATCGACCTGCTCCCGGGAACTACACCTCCTCGAGGACGGATATATCCGCTGTCTCCAGCCGAGACAAGGGCCATGTCTACCTACATCACAGAGAGCCTGGCAAGGGGATTCATTCGGAGATCCTCCTCTCCTGCTGGAGCAGGCTTCTTCTTCGTTAAGAAGAAAGAAGGCGACTTACGCCCATGCATAGACTACCGGGGATTGAACCAAATCACCGTGAAAAAACAAGTATCCCCTGCCGCTCATCCCCGAATTGTTTGATCGGCTTAGAGGAGCTCATGTGTTCACCAAGTTGGATCTTCGGGGTGCCTACAACCTGGTCCGCATCCGCTCTGGGGACGAATGGAAGACCGCGTTCAATACTGGCGATGGGCACTATGAATACTGCGTGATGCCCTTCGGCCTGTGTAACGCACCAGCAGTCTTTCAAGAATTGGTGAACGACGTTTTCCGGGACCTTCTCTACGTCTGTGTGGTGGTATATCTGGATGATATCCTTGTCTTCTCTCCGGACCTCCAGACCCACAGACAGAACGTGCAGCTGGTTCTACAAAGACTGAGAGAGAATCGTCTGTACGCCAAGTACGAGAAGTGTGTCTTTGAGCAGTCTTCTCTCCCCTTCCTGGGTTACATCATCTCCGATACCGGACTGCAGATGGATCCAAAGAAGGTCTCCTCCATTCTCAACTGGCCTCCTCCTTCTGGACTGAAGGCAATCCAACGCTTTCTGGGATTCGCCAACTACTACCGCCAGTTCATCCCTCACTTCTCTGCTCTGACTGCTCCTCTCTCCGCCTTGACCAAGAAGGGGGCTAATCCAAAGGACTGGTCACCTGCGGCCGACGCCGCGTTTGGCTCTCTGAAGCGGGCATTTGCCTCCTCTCCTGTACTCCACCATCCGGAGTTAAACCGCCAGTTCACCTTGGAGGTGGATGCCTCCTCCTCGGGAGCCGGAGCAGTGCTCATGCAGAAGTCCTCCTCCGGGAAGATGGTGACTTGCGGTTTTTTCTCCAAGAGCTTCTCAGCGCCTGAACGCAACTACACCATCGGTGACCGAGAACTATTGGCAGTCAAACTGGCTCTGGAGGAATGGCGCTACCTTCTGGAAGGAGCAGTGTACCCCGTTATTATTTACACGGACCACAAGAACCTGGAATACCTGCGGTCTGCTCAGCGACTGAACCCACGGCAAGCCAGGTGGTCCTTGTTCTTTGCCAGATTCGATTTCCAGCTCCATTTCCGACCCGCGGACAAGAATGTACGCGCTGATGCCTTGTCCAGGTCTTTCATGCCCATGGAGCAGGAGGAGGAGACATCTCAACCCATCATCTGTCCTAGTAAAATCATTCCGGTGGCTCCTGTCACCCTGGCCCAGATACCGTCCGGGAAGACCTATGTCTCTGAGACTGACAGGCAAAAAGTGTTACACTGGGGCCATGCCTCGAAAACAGCCGGTCATGCTGGTTAGAAGAGAACATGGAGTGCGATTGTACGTCATTACTGGTGGCCATCCCTTCGCACGGACGTCGCTTCTTTTGTCTCTGCCTGCTCCTCTTGTGCCAGGAACAAGACGCCCAAACACCTGCCATATGGCCGTCTTCTGCCTCTGCCTATACCCTCAGTACCGTGGCAACACATTGCGATGGACTTTATTACGGACTTGCCATTGTCCTCCGGACACACAGTCATATGGGTCATGGTGGATCGATTCTCTAAAATGGCTCATTTCGTCCCTATGACTGGACTGCCCTCTGCCCAAGAACTCGCGGACGCCTATATACTTCACATCTTCCGCTTGCATGGCTTTCCATCACACATTGTGTCCAACAGAGGAACTCAGTTCACCTCCCGCTTCTGGAGGGCTCTCTGCAAACATCTGGGAGTGACTCTGGACTTTTCTTCAGCTTACCATCCTCAGTCGAACGGCCAAGTGGAACGGGTCAATCAGATCTTGACCTCCTTCTTACGTCACTACGTCAACGCCCATCATGACGACTGGTCCATGCTTCTTCCTTGGGCTGAATTCTCCCATAACCACCACGTCAGTGAGTCCTCCTCCAGCTCTCCCTTCCATGTCGTTTACGGACTTCAGCCTTCCGTCCCTTTACCTGTATCCTCTTCCTCGGATGTTCCTGCTGCTGATGCTGTAGTCCGTGACTTTTCTACGATTTGGGACTCTGTCAAGACGTCCCTTGAACGTGCTTCCCTGCGAATGAAGAGACACGCGGACAAGAGACGTCTGGACCCTCCGTGTTTCTCTCCTGGAGATCTCGTCTGGCTTGCCTCCAAGTACGTCCGATTGAAGCTACCATCCTACAAGCTGGGTCCTCGCTACATCGGGCCGTTTAAAGTCCTCAGCAAGATCAATGAGGTCTCCTACAAGCTACAGCTCCCGGCCACGATGAGGATACCCAACTCCTTCCACGTCTCCCTGCTCAAGCCGGTTGTCCTTGGTCCCTTCTCCGCTGCTGCCAGTTCGGCTCCTCCTCCTATTGCCGATGACGACATCTATGCGGTAAGGGATATCGTGGCCATGAAGACCGTACGGGGTCGACAGTTCTTCCTGGTGGACTGGGCAGGGTATGGTCCTGAGGATAGGTCCTGGGAGCCTCGGGAGAATGTGGGCACTCCTCTTATCCGTGCCTTCCTGTCCCGGTTGCGGGGAGGGGGGCGTGGGGGGGGGGTACTGTCACGCTCCCCGGGTCCCCTGCCCTGCTCCCCGGCTCACCTGCCACGCTCCTCGGCTCCCCTGCCTCGCTCCCCGGTTCTTCTGTCCGGTCTCCGCGGCTCCCCGCTCTCCAGCCTCCATTGCCTGCGCTTCCCAGGCGTCCTGGTCCCCGCTCCCGGCGCCCGTCGGCTTCTCAGCCCCAGCCCGGCTCTGCTGCTTCCTCCTCACAGCTTCCTGCTCTGGCTTCTGGCACCCGGGCCGCGCGCATGCGCATTAGGGCGCGCGCGCGGTCATTGACCCTTTCTTAAAGGGCCAGCGTCCACTGACAGGAAATGAAGCACACAGGTACAGGGTATAAAGGGGTTTAGTGTCCAAGTGGGCGGGGCCTGTTCTTCGTGTTTCCCAAGCTAGGAGTCAGGTCTCCTTGTGTTCCTGTGAGATACTCACCTCTCTCTCTTCTAGAGCCGATCCTGCCTTGCCATCCGGTCCTGCCGTATCCCGCACCCCGAACGCTGCCTATCTGCCATCCTGACAGTCCGTACCATCTCTGATCCCTGTGGTGACCCGTCATCTCGCTCCAACGGTTCCGGACTCCGCCTGACATCATCTCGGCTTCCGAACCTGAGCTCCGTCACCCGGACTACCATCAGTGACTCCGTGGTCCCAGGGACTTCTCCATTATACTCTTGTGCACGGGCTGTTCTGCTACCTGTAGTGCTCCAGCTACCGGACCCCTTACCATCATCAAGGAGTTCGGCCCAGTGGATCCACCTCCTGAGTCTGCCCGTCCACCTGGCCCTAACAGATTACCTTAAGCGCATAATGTACTTTCTGATTAAAATCTGCTTACATATTGCACAATGAATGGTTGTACAGGGCGGTACTCCCTATTACCAGCATGAGAGATGTGGGACTTTGATGTTTCATGGTTTTAAGTGATTTTAATACATTGTGTGTTTTGGGTTTGTTTAATAAATTTCATATTTTTCTACTTACATTTTCAGTATCATGGTCTCACTTTGCGGTTTGCGCGTCCATTATGCATGAGCTTTCTTCTCCCCAGTTGGTGTCTGTCTATTCATGCAGGATGCAGCATATCTGTTGTTGATTACTTGCAACATTAGCTGTGCACCCAGAATCTTTTTGGTTCAAGCCTGGTGTCTCTTGGCAGCTTCTTCTGTCAGAGCACACAGCGCTGACAGGAGTAACCGCCAGGGGCCGAGGTCAGTACATGCTACGGCGAGCAGTGATCACAGCCTGCCATTTCCTGTCAGCCTGGTGTCTCTCGGCAACTCCTCCTGGCAGAGCACACAGCGCTGACAGGAGGAGCTACCAGGGACCAGGGTCAGTACATGCTGCTGCCAGCGGTGATCCCAGCCTGCTATCTGCTGTCAGCCTGGTGTCTCTTGGCAGCTCCTCCTAGCAGAGCAATACAGTGCTGACAGGAGGAGCTGTCGGGGGCCGAAGTGAGAAGATGCTGTGGCTAGTGGTGATCAAAGCCTGCCATTTAATATCATCCTTGTGTCTCTTGGCAGCTCCTCATGGCAGAGCACACAGCACTGACAGGAGGAGCTGCCAGGGGCTGAGGTAAGTACATGGTGTGGTGAGTGTTGATCACAGCCTGTCTTCTGCTTTCGGCCTGGTGTCCCTCAGCAGTTCCATTT
The DNA here is from genome assembly GCF_048569485.1 of Anomaloglossus baeobatrachus. Classification (NCBI taxonomy): domain Eukaryota; kingdom Metazoa; phylum Chordata; class Amphibia; order Anura; family Aromobatidae; genus Anomaloglossus; species Anomaloglossus baeobatrachus. Next base: position 301,966,250 of record NC_134354.1, read on the forward strand.
GGTAGCGCACACAGCACTGACAAGAGGAGCTGCCAGGGGCCGAGGTCAGTACATGCTGTGGCCAGCGGTGATCATGTGGCGCCCTGGACAAGCCAGGACGTCACAGGTACAGCAACAACACACCCCACACCCTGGTTAGGAACACCAGAGTCACACAAAAATCCTTGTTGCCTCCCTCCAGGGGCTGATGTCCACACCAGGTGGGGCGGGGCCAGGTGGTTGGCTCCACCCACCGAGGAGTTCACAGTCCTGGAGGCGGGAAAAGGAGGGGAGTTGAGTTTGAGAGTTGAGGGAAGTGGTAGTGGAGCTGACTGGCCGTGTCCGGGTACGTGGCCCGGGCACATAAACAGCAAGGTTGGCAGACGGTGGTGACCGTCTGCAGGCGAGGCCGATTGATGCACAACCGTAAGGACCAGGGACGGGCGGTGGCCCGCCGATACCGGACCGGGGAGCGAAGAGAAGCCAGCACCACTCGGCAGGGCCTATGGACCCCGACCAGGCTTGGAGTTGCCGTTAAACCGGTCAAATCCATCAGCGACGGGAACCTCCGGGGTTTCCCAGCAGCAAAGACCCAACTGAAGGCAAAGGGAAATACAGCTACCGCCACAGGAAATACAGTCACCGCCAACCTACCGGGGGTGACCACCGCAGCCGTCTGTGGCACCCGTCCATCCAACCATTTGTTTTACCAGAGATTCCGTGTACGTTACTGGCTGAGTGAGTACCACCGTGCTGTCTGGCACTGCGCTGGCCCGCGACCCTGCACCTCCCCAACTCCTGCCATCCACCCTCCAGTCGCTATTGTGGCGCCCTGGACAAGCCAGGGGCCACAGAGTACAACACCCACACACCCCACACTCCCGGTCAGGCACACCGAAGTCAAACACAAGGGGAGCGGGTTACCAGTGGGAACCCATCGTAACCATCTACCGTACATGGGTGCAGGGAAAGGCAGTGACCATCAACCTGCCGGGAGCAGAAACCACCGCAGCCGTCAGTGGGACCCGTCCATCTAGCCGTGTGTTTTACCAAGAACTGTGTCTTCATCATTGGCTGAGTGAGTACCACCGTGCCGTGCGGCACAGCGCTGCCCCTGCACCTCACCAGGCCCCGTAACCCTCCTGCCATCCATCCCTTCCCCATCACCGGGCCCCGGGACAACCAACCCCCCTACCCACGGAGGGGAGAACTACCAACAAAGCTGCTCCCTGTCACCGCTCCCGGGATCCCCGTCCAGAGCAGCGGTGGTGTCACCAATATCACCACAACCGTGGGTGGTGTCACGGACAATACTCAAATCCACCATCCAATCAATTCCTACCCCTTTTCACTCACGGGCGAGGAACGCCGCTCGAGTCCCCGGGATCCGGCCCACCGCTCGAGCCACCGCCGAGCAGCAGCAGCCGGACCCGAGCAGTGGGAGAGCGCAGCGTCCCCTCCTCCGCCCACGACACTATCACCGGGCCTCGGGACCACCAAACCCCCCTACCCACGGAGGGGAGAGAAACGTCTCAGCTGCTCCCTGTCATCGCTCCCAGGATCCCCGTCCAGAGCAGCGGTGGTGTCCCATTATCACCACAAACCGTGGCTGGCGTCATGGACTAAATCCCCAAACCAAACCATCCCTTTCACTCACGGGCGAGGAGCGCCGCTCGAGTCCCCGAATCCGGCCCACCACTCGAGCCACCGAGCAGCAGCAGCGCCGGACCCGGGCGTGGTGAGCACAGCGCCCTCCCCGCCCGCGACAATCACAGCCTGCTATCTGCTGTCAGCCTGGTGTTTCTAGGCAGCTCTTTATGACAGAGCACACAGCGCTGACAGAAATAGCTGCCGGGGGCTGAAGTGAGTACATGCTATGGCCAGTGGTGATGTTGTGATGCCCACCTGCAGCGGTCACCCCAGGAACTTCACTCCACCTTCAGGGACGCCACAGGGTCTCCACTTTTTGGTATTTCTGGCTACAGGTATGTCAGGTTTATTTACATGGGAGTCGTGACGCCACTCACAGTTTGCGGTCAGGGGTATGGGTGACCGCCACTGCAGATTTAATGAGTGTCTGGGGCTGATGGAGTCTGCAGTCTGATGGTGTGGCCTCCCATGAGTGAGGCTGGCCCCAGGGGCTTGGGTGTGTGGAACAACAGGTCCCAGAATAACTCAGTCTCAGTCCGGAAAGTCTTTCAACTTGTTTTTACTCACTTTTAGATGTTTTGTGAGGTACTGAGATAAACCAGGTGGAACCAGGAACTCCTTCAGGCCGATCTGTGGGTAACCATTAACTCGCCTTCCTAGCACTTCTTGTTTCGGATAACCCCTGACTGAAGTAACGTGGGATCTATCCAGGGAAGTCGCTATTGTCTTTCTCCCCTTTTTGGCCCGTTTGCCGGCAGCGTGGACCAGGTGAGATGGCTTCTGGCTCTATCTTCTTGTGGGTCCCCCTGTTGCTGCTGAAGCTCGGACTCTAGATGGTTGGTGAGGGACCTGTGGTTCCCCTCACCGGCAGGTTTAGCAGGTAGTTAACTTGAGCCTGCTCTGGGAACCTGTTTTCCGTACGTGCCTAGTCACCAGCAGTCCCCGTACTCGACTGCCTCCCTTCAGGTGTCTTTTCTGACTGACTCTCTGGTAACCGTTCTCCCCCGCTAATGGCTACTTCACATGCAGGGTCTCTCTAGAGTGTTTGTGTGTGTTTCCTTAGCAACTACCGCACTCCACCCCCAGACTGGCTCGCTCCTCCTACTTTCCTTACAGCCTCTGCAACTTTAGCTCCCAGCCCCTCCACTACACCCCTTGACAAAAATTGTAGGCCAGACCCCTCAGGGACTGCCCAAGGGTCCCATCTAATGGTGTGGGAGACTTGGTTGCTATGTGTTTGTGCATACACACCTCATTCTGGCCTTTGGAATTACCTGGAAGCACTGTTTCAGCATGGGTGTAGTACTCAGTGGTGCCTGACAAGGTCAGGGGCCCCACAATGTCACTCAAATGAAGGAGGACCATGGGAATCTTTCTGCTGTGACCATAACTTACCTGAATGACGTCACTGCTGATCGCGGCTGACCGCCTCCCGACACTGCCACTGTTAAAGTGCGGGGCCATGTCCTGCTCTCTGCTAGCCCTTCAACACTGACAATGCGGTCTGGGCAGTGAAGGGTAGCTCGCACCTCGATGCCGGCACTGTCACTGTTAAAGTGTTGGTGGGGACAGGGACACAGCCATGTACTTTAAGCCATATTTTCGGCCTCTCCAGGCTTGGATATAGCGGAGCCAAGACCGTCGTGGGACCTTGTGTGAATTACGTCAGACCTCTGTGTTTTGGCTTTAATAAAGTGGTGAAAGAGGGTGGTTTTGTACTTTAATCCAAATAAAGGATTTTTCTTGGTGTTTGTGTATTTATTTTTACTTATAAAACTAGTAATGGGGGAATCTCATAGACCCCTTCCATCACTAATTTTCACTTGATGACAGTCGTGCACTGTTATTAACCCCTCATTACCCCATTTGCCACTGCATCAGGGAAGAGCCGGGTAAAGTGCCGAACTTGTCACATCTAATGGATGCGACAAGCTCGGGCAGCTACAGGTTGCTATTTTTAGGCTATGGGACCTAATAACCATAGGCCTCCCCAGTTTGAGAAAACAAACCACCAGTTGTTGGGCTTTATCATTGCTGGGCATCAAAATGGGGGGGGGGCGCAAGCCGTTTTTTAAAATTATTTATTTAAATAATACATTTTTTTTAAAAAGCAGCATTATTTTGATTCACAGCCAAGATGAGAGTAGCACTGGGTGCTGCAGCCTGTAGCAATGGGTTTATCTCTGCTATGTATCAGAATATTAGGGGACCCTGCGCAAATTGTTTTATTGATTTAATTTTATACCACAATACTGACGGTAAAAGCTAGAGTGTACGGGCTCCTTCCAGGTATGACATTTCAACACACCCCTTTCACATGATAGGGGCGTGTTCAAAATTCAGTCCTACATTCCCATCCAGAATAAACATTATTTTTCTAAGTCCACATGGGCATGGAGTTGTTTCTAATAGAAGCCTCCCTTTGCATGATTATGGTGGAGCCCCATCTGTGGGTCTTACCCCAGACCCCTGCTTCTATTATAAACAACTCCATGCCCACATGGACTTAGACAAATATTGCTTCCTCGTATCAGCTATGTTGGTGGAGGCCTTTGCTTACATCATGCACATGTGACCAGAAAGGGCAGCCCTCCTGGTAACATGGGCATGGTGTTAGCAAAGGCCCTTTTAGCCACTGGGATTTAGACGTTACCGTTAACGTAGCAAATGTAGACACGCGGACCCGGTATCAACAGCATCGCCGATAAGTACCCAGCAGTGTGTGTGCAGTGACAGGAGGTCATCGGAGTATCTTATGAACTCGGATGACCTCCTGACAACACCGCTGTGACACCAGCGCTTTCAGGTGTCGAGGGGTTGTCGTCAGGAGGTCATCCTAGTTAAAGGTATAAGGCTCAGATAAAGGCTTGGGTTCAGTTTGATAAACACTTGCGAGCGCTCCCCTTGCTCGGCTCGTTAAGCTGAGATGCGTTGTGTTCGCTTATCTCTACTAGTGAACCACCTCTTTAAGTATTTGCTGACAATGTAAAAAAAATGCAAATTGGTTTAAAAGATGTCACTTGTGGAAGAAAAATGTATGTGGTGGCTGTAACTATTTGCACCTTTCATCAGTGTCATGAAATAACTTTTTAAGACGTCAAAAAGAAACAAAAAAACCTGTCTTTTCCTGTTTCTTCTGGACCAGTGTAATGTAGTTGGAACCTCTAATATTTTGCTATGGTGGCCTCCTTCTAAGAAACATCTGGAGTCTACAATATTTTATATGACTATGAAGATCTGTGTGTGTATGTCCGCTAAAGGAATCCGCACCGTCGCATTTACAATCACAACATTTTGCACAGCTGCCTCATTTGACTCAAGGAATGTCATAGACTGTTTTGATGGGGAAATTTAACACCACATTTTACAGTTATTCACCAAAAATTCTGCTTACATTAAAGTCAATGGAGCTGGAAGCTACAAGTCATTATTAGAAGCTCTGATTCGTGACACACACAGACAGAGGCAGATAGACAGAGGCAGACACACATAGGCAGACAGACAGACACAGACAGACAGAGACAGGGAAAGAGACACCCAGACAGACAGAAAGCGACAGACAGACAGACACTTAGTTACTATCCCGGGCAACACTGGGTACTACAGCTAGTATATAATAATCATCAGGTCTGTACATGAAACAGTCCAACTATTTCCTGTTTTCCAATTATTGGTTACTTGTAGGTGACCTTCAAAGCTTTGTCAATACTATGATTTAGCTGCTACTTTTCTGATAGACTCTTTAATTAAAAAGTAATGAGTACTTTTGGCCTAAGGAAACACAATGAGCTCTAATGAAGTACTCGTGCAGGGAGATTCTAGTTTTCGCTTTTTCTTTCTATGTCACAGAGTAAGTTCACTGTCGCGCTCAACTCTCTCAGAATCACTTTGTCACTGTCTGCTAAGCTTCACCTATTTCTGCTCCTGTCACTGATTTGTTGTCTCTCTCTTTGTCAGTGCCACATGTATCTTCTCTGCCTTTTGCTTGGTCTGTGGATCTCCGTCACTGTCACAGCCTGTCACATTGTGTTTTATGTGAATGAATGTACTTTTCACTGCAATTTTATTTATGTATGCAAATTGGCTTGTTAATTCATTGTCAGTAATAATAGTAAGAGCTTCCAGATCATTGAACACTAAATTTACTGTTGAATGGATATATGAGAATGTTGAAATTAAACCAAGACTTTGTGGTGTATTAGGAGGCTGCAAACATCATATATATGTGTTGAAGGCATTATTTATTTTTTAGTCTTTAAATGCCCAGAAAAAACTTGAGTTATTTTTTTGTACTATTTCAGTTGCTTCTGGATAGTAGTCAAAATGATCAATATTTATATTTGAGAATGTGTGACCAGAAATGTAATGGATTTTACCTTTAATTTTAGTCTCTCACTTTGATTGCATTGACTAGGCCTGGATATATCTGGACACTTTTCAGTTAATCTAATAAATTTAACATTTTACTTTAATTTCTCACTTTGACTAAATATACGTTTATTAGGATAAGTGCAGTATTAGTCTATTGATTACCTTGTTGGGTCCCGTCCGTGACACACGAATGTAATGTACACTGGGGATATCCACGCCTTGGCATTTGGCACACTTTTGACTGGAACTCTTGCTTTACTAATATCATATCGATGTAGCATGCAGAACAGTTTATATTAACAGGAGTCAAATAGAATGGTCTTTAAAAAACATCTCTTTTCTGGCTGCATGAAAGATAAGTCATATATAACCAACATGTTTGGGTTCTATGGGGGGTAAGTGCAAATCTGGATATTGGCAATGCAGCTGATGTGATTTCTCTGACGTTTGCAAAGGCGTTTGATACTGTACCATATAACCGCCTTACAATGAAGCTCCAGAAGAAACAAAGTAGTCATAAATGGTACATTCTCTAATTGGGCTATAGTCAGCAGTGGGGTGCCACAGAGATCTGTTCTAGGACCGATTTTTTTAAGTTCTATATTAAGACATTGTGGATGGGATTGAGAGTAAAGTGTCAGTCTTTGCTGATGACACCAAACTATGTAGGATATTTAAAACTGACATTGACACTACAATATTACAAAACAATCTTGATAAGATGTCAGAATGGGCAGATTCTTGGCAAATGAGATTTAAAGTTGATAAATGTAGAGTATTGTATCAAAAACGAAGCAATCCTATTGCTGCATATAAATTAAATGGAAGTAAACTCCGGACTACAGAACAGAGAAAATTAGGTATTATGGGTACAGATAAGCATCGGCTGTAAAGGTAAACAAGATTTTAGGGTGTAAAGAAATCACTCAACTGCGAGTGAAAGAAAGGTGATTCCAGCAGCTAAATAGGAAAGGGTTCTTTACAGCTAGAGTAGTCTGATTGTGGAATGTTCTACCACAAGAGGTAGTAATGGCAGATACTATAACAGCTTTTAAAAAAGGGCTGGATGATTTCCTCAGTACACACAACATTGTCAGTTAGAAATGATTTAGTGACAAAATATATAATTGGGGGAGGAAGGTTGAACCAGATGGACCTAGGTCTTATTTTTTATCTATGTAACTATAACTGCAATTTGTTTAAAAAAATATGCATTTTTTTACCCTCCTTGGGTCCAGCACTAAGCCTCTGCAGATGCTCTGTTTTTTTTTGTCTGCAGTGCCAACATCATGTTGATAGTGCTACAGCTAACAACTGAGCTTCACATCTTTGCCGTTGATGCCACAAGCTGCTCAGAGCTACTGAGCTCACTGATTAGCTACAGAACTGTCAATGTCATGTTAGTGCTGCAGACAATAACAGACACCAGGAGCAGAGATTCAGTGCTGGACCACAGGAATAAGGAGTAATGCACAGGTTTTATTTACTACAACCTGAATCTGCAACTTTTAAGATTCTTTGTCATCAGATCTTATCTTACCCTTAGTTTGTGCATGTGTCTGTAATATTCTTGAACAAGTTGACATTTTAACTTTTAATTTTTTTGCAATTTTAAAGGACAGCATGGAAGCACAGACATGGGTCTTTGCAGAATAACATTTTAACGTAAGCCTTCCTTGAATGTGAATAGTTACACATTCAGCCATAATGCAGCTTGGCACTCCCAGGTTTTATAGAAAAATCGAAGAACATTCCTAATTTGATCAGTCATCTCTGCATTTTTTTCACCAAAAGTTATGAGTTTTGAAACCATGCTCTACAGCAGAGGTCACCAATGTTTTTATCTTAAGAAATATATTCAACTTTGATACATGGTCAAAAGATATTTTCTTTCCAAAGAAATCATAGAAGTCCCCCATGTGTGCCTCTTGGAAGGTTGTAATTCATCATAGTGTAGCCTTGTAAAGTAATAATGACCCAAGCCCTCCTTTTAAATAGAGATGAGAGATCCTATCAAGGATTGTATCGGTTCAGGATCACCGAACCTGCCTGAGATTACCGATCGGATCGCCGATCCAATCGGTGATACTAGCAGAACCTATTAAATTCAATAGGAGGCAAAAGTGATGTGTTGTAAAATGGTGTAGGGGGGCAGGAAAAGAAAGAAAATAAAAAAGGGTTAAAGCAGTACATACTTACCTGGTCTCCTCGCGGCTGCAGTGCTACTTCCGGGTTCGCTAATTATCCATCATACATATTCACTGCTTTCCTCTTCTACTAGTGTCTCTGACTGGCTGCCATTGGACCACATGTTACCCTCTGAGACAGCGTTTGTGATTGGTTGGAATCATAAACTCTGTGTCATTATAATGGTGTAAAATATAAATAAATGAATAAAAAAAAAAGTCATAGGGTACCTTCCTGTATTGATACCAGCACCACAGATAAAGCCAAGGCTATGGGCTACAGTCCCCAGCTGTGTGCATATTGTGGCTTTGTATCAGAATAAAAGGAACTGCATGTGGCTTTGTTTTTATATATATATATATATATATATATATATATATATATATATATATATATATATATATTTAGATGTGTGGTTCCCCCCCTCAATTTTGATACTTAGACAAGATAAAACCCAACAGCTGGGGGCCAGAATTCTAAGGCTGGGAGAGCAATGCTCATTGGGCCCCCCTAGCCTAAAAATAGCAGCCGCCCAGGATTGCCGCATCGGTTAGATGCGATGATCTCTGCACTTAACCCAGCTATTCCAGATTGCCCTGTTGCAGTGGCAATCGGAAAAAGCCAAATCAGGGTAATAAGGGGTTAAAGACAGCTGTGAGCTGCCACTAAGCCCTGGATTAGTAATGTGTAGGGGTCTATGAGAACCCTCACCATTAATCCTATAACTAAAAAAAATATAAACACAGGCACACAGAAAAATCCTTTATTTAAAATAAAGCACCCCTTTCACCAATGTATTAACCCCCAAAACATTCAGGTCCATTTAATCTACACTATGAGGTCCAACGACAACTCCAGCTCTGCTACATCTGAAGGCACAGTGAGAGGCCATAGAATATGGCCGCCCACTGAGAGCTTCAGGCAAAGAATGAGGTGCAGCGATGAGCGTTGACATCACTCAGGTTAGTTGTGGCCACAGCTAGAGGTTCCCTTGGCCCTCCCCCTTTGACCGCATGTAATCTGACCTCAGGGAACCTCAACACTCGACACTACATACCATTTTGTAAATTAATTTATTTAAATAATTGAAGAAAACAAAGTGTTACGGGGGGACCAGCAGATTAGAACCAGGGGGTATATAGTGCCTACAAGTAGTATTCAACCCCCTGCAGATTTAGCAGGTTTACACATTCGGAATTAACTTGGCATTGTGACATTTGAACTGTAGATCAGCCTGGAAGTGTGAAATGCACTGCAGCAAAAAAGAATGTTATTTCTTTCTTTATTTATTTTTCTTTTTAAATTGTGAAAAAAGTTTATTCAGAGGGTCATTTATTATTCAACCCCTCAAACCACCAGAATTCTGTTTGGTTCCCCTAAAGTATTAAGAAGTATTTCAGGCACAAAGAACAATGAGCTTCACATGTTTGGATTAATTATCTCTTTTTCCAGCCTTTTCTGACTAATGAAGACTCTCCACAAACTTGTGAACAGCACTCATACTTGGTCAACATGGGAAAGACAAAGGAGCATTCCAAGGCCATCAGAGACAAGATCGTGGAGGGTCACAAGGCTGGAAAGGGGTACAAAACCCTTTCCAAGGAGTTGGGCCTACCTGTCTCCACTGTTGGGAGCATCATCCGGAAGTGGAAGGCTTATGGAACTACTGTTAGCCTTCCACAGCCTGGACAGCCTTTGAAGGTTTCCACCCGTGCCGAGGCCAGGCTTGTCCGAAGAGTCAAGGCTAACCCAAGGACAACAAGGAAGGAGCTCCGGGAAGATCTCATGGCAGTGGGGACATTGGTTTCAGTCAATACCATAAGTAACGTACTCCACCGCAATGGTCTCCGTTTCAGACGAGCCCGTAAGGTACCTTTACTTTCAAAGTTTCATGTCAAGGCTCGTCTACAGTTTGCTCATGATCACTTGGAGGACTCTGAGACAGACTGGTTCAAGGTTCTCTGGTCTGATGAGACCAAGATCGAGATCTTTGGTGCCAACCACACACGTGACATTTGGAGACTGGATGGCACTGCATACGACCCCAAGAATACCATCCCTACAGTCAAGCATGGTGGTGGCAGCATCATGCTGTGGGGCTGTTTCTCAGCCAAGGGGCCTGGCCATCTAGTCCGCATCCATGGGAAGATGGATAGCACGGCCTACCTGGAGATTTTGGCCAAGAACCTCCGCTCCTCCATCAAGGATCTTAAGATGGGTCATCATTTCATCTTCCAACAAGACAACGACCCAAAGCACACAGCCAAGAAAACCAAGGCCTGGTTCAAGAGGGAAAAAATCAAGGTGTTGCAGTGGCCTAGTCAGTCTCCTGACCTTAACCCAATTGAAAACTTGTGGAAGGAGCTCAAGATTAAAGTCCACATGAGACACCCATAGAACCTAGATAACTTGGAGAAGATCTGCATGGAGGAGTGGGCCAAGATAACTCCAGAGACCTGTGCCGGCCTGATCAGGTCTTATAAAAGAGGATTATTAGCTGTAATTGCAAACAAGGGTTATTCCACAAAATATTAAACCTAGGGGTTGAATAATAATTGACCCACACTTTTATGTTGAAAATTTATTAAAATTTAACTGAGCAACATAACTGGTTGGTTTGTAAGATCTATGCATCTGTTAATAAATCCTGCTCTTGTTTGAAGTTTGCCGGCTCTAACTTATTTGCATCTTATCAAAACCTGCTAAATCTGCAGGGGGTTGAATACTACTTGTAGGCACTGTATATCCCAATCCCGAGTCGGGGCACAACTTGCTCCAGATGGCAATGGAGCTGCTGGCACCCTGTGGGTTAGGTGGAGACTATAGAGCTGATGACTGAGAGATAACCCAGGAGACCTGAGAAGTGGTCACGTGTGTAGGGACACGTCAAACTGGATGTCAACCCAGTTAGCGTTTCGGTGGAGCGGGCGCTACTCAGACCATGTGTGTAGGGAACATGTCTGGCCGGATGGTAAACAGTTAGCGTTGACCGAGAATACTGCTGCGACAGCGCCCTGTCGGCCACATGTGTAAGACACGTCAGGCCGAGCAGTCCTCTGATTAGCGTTTATGGTCACCACTTGACTGGCCACGTGTGTGAAGGACACGTCAGATCAGGTAGTCACACCAGTAGCATTTGACTGGGGAGCCAAGGAGGGAAATAGGGTTCACCCACGCAATCCAGGAACACCCTGTTAACTCCACAGGGGTTCTGGGATACGCTGTCCGTGCGCATAGAGGGCCCAACTGGACAGGTGGCACAGCAGGTACGCTGTCTGTGTGCCTAGAGGGCACTCTCGGACAGGGGACGCAGCAGGTGTGCTGTCCGTGTGCATAGAGGACACAACCGGACAAGTAATACAGCAGCCACAGCCAAGTTAATGCCACTGGACTGCTATAGCACAACTGGAATGGCAGCAAGGAAACACGGCGCCTGATCCTGATGTGCTGAGCCACGAATCTTGGCTTGACAGGCACCGGTCGCCTAGCCCTACCTACCGCTTCCAACAAAGCTTATACCACCATGAACTCTAAGTGAAGACTGCGCACCTCCATGTTGTCTCCAGACTAGAGTTGAGCGAGGTTCGTGATTCGTGGTTCTCCAGTTCGCGGTTCGAGTGATTTTGGGGGGTGTTCTAGTTAGAACTCAAACTCGAGCATTTTGCTAAAAGTTCGGCAACTCGACTTACGTTCGAGAATGGTTCTATCACTATAAATGTGGCTTTTCACAGTAAGGCTATGTGCACATGTTGCTATCTGCATGCATCCTGCGTCCCCAGCACAATCCCTCTCCCTTTCCTACTCACCGATCACGGTCGCCTCGCTGCATGGCTGTCACAAATCTGCAGCGTCTTTTCCTCTTTAGAAAATGGCTACCGCTTCATTAGTCAATTAGTTATTCCGTGCTTTCCCCGCCCACCAGCGCTTATGATTGGTTGAAGTCAGACACGTCCCCAAGCTGAGTGACAGCTGTCTCACTGCAACCAATCACAGCCACCGGTGGGCGGGTCTATATCGTGCATTAAAATAAATAAATAAATTTAAAAAAAATGCGGTTTCCCCCATATTTGCTACCAGCCAGGATAAAGCCGCACAGCTGGAGGCTGGTATTGTCAGGATGGAGAGCGCCACGGTATGGGGAGCCCACCACCCTAACAATATCACCCTGCAGCCGCCCGGAATTGTCGCATCCATTAGGTGCGACAGTCCCGGGACTCTACCCGGCTCATCCCGAATTGCCCTGGTGCAGTGGCAATTGGGGTAATAATGAGTTTAATCGTGGCAGGCTTCTCCCCGAGATACCTTCCATGATTAAACTGTAAGTGAAAGTAAATAAACACACACCGCGAAAAATCCTTTATTTGGAATAAAAGACAAAAAAACAACCCTGGTTCACCCCTTTATTAATCCCAAAAATACCCCTCCAGGTCCGAAGTAATCCACATGACAAGGTCAGCTCTGCTTTCTCGGGATGTAGTGGCTCCGTAGCAATGAAGCAGAGACTTCAGTCAGCACAGCAGGCTTTAAAATTAGAAAATCTGCCTATTTCTTAAGAAACAATAGACTAGTGGATAAAGCGCCTGACTAAGAAGCATAGCGTTGTGAGTAGAGTTGAGTGCGGTTCGCGGTTCGAGGTTCTCCAGTTCGCGGCTCGAGTGATTTTTGGGGCTGTTCTAGATCGAACTAGAACTCGAGCTTTTTGCTAAAGCTCGATAGTTCTAGATACGTTAGAGAACGGTTCTAGCAGCAAAAAGACAAGCTAATTACTAGCTGGCTTTCCGCTGTAATAGTGTAAGTCACTCTGTGACTCACACTATTATGAAATTTCAGCGTATAGTGTGCGGGAACAGCGCATTCAGATCACTGCTGTTTGGATAATGGCGATCGCCATTTTTTTTTTTTTTCCTTGTCTTCCTTCCCTAAGCGCGCGCGTCTAGTGGGGCGGGCCAGCATGTCAGCCAATCCCAGACACACACACAGCTAAGTGGACTTTTAGCCAGAGAAGCAACGGCATGTGTGATAGGATGTCCATGTCACATGTCCATGGATTATAAAAACGGACATTTTCCTCCAGCACGCCATTATCTGCCTTCTGCGTCTTGGTGTCAGTCACCGCTGGCGTAGCTCCTGTCTCCGATACTGCTGTGTACACTCTATACATAGCGCTATACAGAATAGGGATAGAAGTTTCTATTAGTCCTTGTAAGGGCTAATACCGGCAGGGTCAGAGCCATAGGTGACAGTCAGGTCCGTGAAAACAGATTTTAACAGCTACACAAGATGACAGCATCTGTGTAGCTAAGGTCAGGGATTTCCTCGCTGCATTTCCCCATTAGGAGGGATAGAAAGGGAGGCTTCCTTTCCTCTACCCAGACCCACAACCCTTCCACTGTACCCTCCTGCCCTTTGCACACTCAAACTCATTGTTACTAAGCCATTATACTAGCAAACACTGAGTAAACTTAGTGGCATCCTAAAAGTGGCTGTTGGATTTACATTAGTGTCCCACTGGTGCAAACCTATGTGCAGCACCTCTGCATTGCACACTCAAACTCATTGTTACTAAGCCATTATACTAGCAAACTATGCTGCCAGTTTAAGGGCCGTAGTTGCATTGGCAGGGATAGTTATTGTTGTTTATTCTGCTGTTAATAAAGATAGACCACCGCTGCAATCTACACCACCTCTCAATATTTACTACCACATTTTAAGTGCACAATCTTGTCGCAATCAAAATGAGTAGCAAAATGACAGATGCTGGTGGAAAGGGGAAGAGGCGTGTTGGAAAAGGAAAAAAAGGGTTTGTCCATGGGGAAGGTGGCAAAGCTCCATTAACATCTGCTGAAGATAGACCATCTTCCAGCAAAAGTAAGATGTCTACTACTTACCGTGGACAATCCGATGTGCTCCCTTTTTTACGGACACGAACAACTGGAACAAAGGTAGATGATGGGCAAAAAAAGAAAATGCTTGAATGGATCTCAAGTGGTCCAACAAGTGCCCTCTCCTCCACCTCAACTACCGCATCCAAAAAACACCAGTCCTCTGAGTTGTCATCCCAATCACACTTGATTTCTCCCAGCTCTGAAGTCTCCATCCGCCCTGCACAGTATGGTGGAACTGAGATAACTGATTCTGCAGAGCTGTTCAGTCACACTATAGCCTGGGAATCAGAGGTCTGCTCCCAAACTACAGTGAGTACAGACCAGGAAATGGTCTGCAGTGATGCCCAGAACCTTTGTGACTCAGATTCAGGCCGTGATGACCAAGTTTCTGAGCATAATGTTGACCCTTATTCACAAACTGAAACACCTGTTGTAATAGACAATGAGGAACATACTGATGATGATGAGACGCAGATACCAGATTGGGATGACAACTTAAATATTTGGTCAGGGCAAGAAGAGGCTCGGTCTGAGGGTGAGGGGAGTGCAAACACAACAATTGATGAGGAAGTTATAGATCCCACCTACTGTCAACCCACAGTCAGGCCCTCGAGGAGGTCAACAGAGACGGTGGAGGAGGATGCAACTGACGACGAAGTTACCTTGCGCCTTCCTGGACAGAGTCGGAGTACTGGTAGCACGTCTACAACTGCATCCTCAGCCACCACTGTGCCTCTGAGCACTAGTCGGGGGGGCTCAGCAGGTCGCATGCCCTCTAAGCCTTGCCTAGCCTGGTCCTTTTTTGACATGGCAAAAGATTGCCCAAATTATGTGATCTGTAAAATTTGTCGTGATTCTGTTAGTGGAGGGCAAAACCTCAGCAGTTTGACAACTTCTTCCATGAATCGTCACATGAATTAATATCATATGTCCCAGTGGGAAGCTCACCGTGCTGTAATGCGGCCTAGCGGAGCGAACCATCCACCGCCTGCTCCTTCCAGTGCATCCGCGCGCTCTTCATCTTCTAGGACTGTGGGGACAGCTGTCACACCTGGTTTTCCACGCACAACTTCCACCACTGTAACCGCAACAGGCAGTTTGCTTGGTAGGTCGTCAGTTGGTTTGGAAGGGGAAACAAGTGCGTGTGTACAGCTCTCTCAGACATCGATAGTACCAACGTTGGATGAAGGCAACATCATGTCTACGCCTGCAGTTTCCTCACAAACCTGCATTTTTCCAGGGACACACTACTCAACACCGTCTACACATAGCAGCCAGATCTCTGTCCCTCAGATGTGGACAAATAAAAGGCCATTTCCTGCGACCCATGACAAAGCTACGAGGTTGACTTTATCCCTCTGTAAGCTCTTGGCTACCGAAATGCTGCCTTTCCGCCTGGTGGACACACAGGATTTTAGAGACCTTATGTCTGTCGCTGTGCCCCAGTACCAGATGCCCAGTCGCAACTACTTCTCTAAGAAAGGTGTGCCCGCGCTACACCAGCATGTCGCACACAACATCACAGCTTCCTTGATAAACTCTGTGTGAACGGGTGCATTTCACCATCGATACTTGGACCAGTAAGCATGGACAGGGACATTACATGTCGCTGACTGGGCACTGGGTAACTATGGTGATAGATGGTGAAGGGTCTGCTGCACAAGTCTTGCCGTCCCCACGACTTGTGTGTCAATCCTCTGTCTGTCCAAGTTCCGCCACTGCTTCTGCTTCCTCCACCTCATCTGGGTCCTGCACCTCCGCCCCAAGCCTGCCTGGTCAGGCCACCAGCATTCTCACTGCGCAGAAGGAATCACGCACCCCTCATTACTATGCTGGCAGCAGAGCGCAACGGCATCAGGCGGTCTTTAGCTTGACATGTCTTGGAAATAGGAGTCACACAGCGGATGAGTTGTGGGCAGCTCTGGAGACTGAGTTTAATAAATGGTTGTCTCCACTCAACCTGCAGCCTGGTAAGGCCGTGTGCGACAATGCTGCAAACCTGGGTGCGACTCTTCGCCTGGGCAAGGTGACACACGTGCCTTGTATGGCTCACGTGTTGAACCTTGTTGTCCAGCAATTTTTAACACACTATCCCGGCTCAGATGGCCTTCTGAACAGGGCACAAAAACTATCTGCTCACTTCCGCCGTTCAACCACCGCTGCTGAGCGACTTGCATCGCTCCAGACGTCTTTCGGCCTGCCGGTTCATCGCCTGAAAAGCGATGTGGCAACACGCTGGAATTCGACTCTCCACATGTTACAGCGACTGTGGCAGCACCGCCGAGCCCTGGTGCAATACGTCATGACATATAGCCTGGGCCAACGAGATGCAGAGGTGGGGCAGATCACCCTGATGGAGTGGTCTTAGATCAAGGACCTATGCACCCTTTTGCACAGTTTCGACATGGCGACGAATATGTTTAGTCCTGACAATGCCATTATCAGCATGACAATTCCAGTCATTCACATGCTGGAGCACACGCTAAACACTATTCGGAGTCAGGGGGTGGGTCAACAGGAAGGGGAGGAACTACAGGAGGATTCATATGCGCAAGACACAACAACATCACCAAGGTCCAGACGTTCATCATCACCAACGCGGCAGGCATGGGACCATGGGGGACAGGGATCAACAAGGGCGCATGGTAGCAGGCGAAATGTTGAGGAAGGTGCAGGAGAACATGAAGAAATGGAGAACCAACTGTCCATGGACATGGAAGACTCAGCGGATGAGGGAGACCTTGGTCAAATTTCAGTTGAAAGAGGTTGGGGGGAGATGTCAGAGGAAGAAAGAACGGTTAGCACCTCTATGCCACAAATACAGCGTGGACTTGGTCCGCATGGCTGCGCAAGACACATGAGCGCCTTCTTGCTGCACTACCTCCAACATGACCCTCGTATTGTCAAAATTAGAAGTGATGATGACTACTGGCTTGCCACACTATTAGATCCCCGGTACAAGTCCAAATTTTGTGACATAATTCCAGCCATAGAAAGGGACGCATGTATGCAGGAGTATCAGCAGAAGCTGTTACTCGATCTTAGCTCGGCTTTTTCACCAAACAACCGTGCAGGTGCAGGAAGTGAATCTCCCAGTTGTAACTTGACAAACATGGGACGGTCTCGTCATCTTCAACAGTCTACCCGTACCAGTAGCACCGTATCTGGTGCTGGTAACAGCAATTTTATGGAATCTTTTCATTATTTTTTTAGACCCTCCTTTGCAAGGCCACCAGAGACAACAAGTCTGACACATAGTCAACGGCTGGAGAGGATGATACAGGAGTATCTCCAAATGAACATCGATGCCATTACTTTGCAAATGGAGGCTTGCTCATTTTGGGCTTCAAATCTTGAAAAATGGCCAGAGCTCTCCACTTATGCCTTGGAGATTTTGTCGTGTCCAGCTGCCAGCGTTGTCTCTGAACGTGTCTTCAGTGCTGCTGGGTGTGTGCTGACAGATAAGCGCACGCGTCTGTCCAGTGACAATGTGGACAGACTAACGTTCATCAAAATGAACAAGTCATGGATCCACAAGGAATTTACTACCCCTGTGTCATCCGGGGGAGAGTAAATGCTTGTGTATTTTGAATGTGCTTGATGCAAATCTAGCTGTGAAGTGTACAACTAGGGCACAAGTGCTGCCACTGATGGGGTGTCTGTGTGGCCCAATTTTTGGAAAAAAGGGAGACTTTTCTTGGAGTAACCCTTGCTGTGTTTTTAAAAATGATCCAAGATGCACAGCGCTGGGATTAGGAAATGAAAAAGGAAAAGACCTCGCATCACCTCCCATAGGTGCTCAGGAGAAATTAGACAGTCACTTAGAAGATTATCTCCGGCACACTAATAATCTCCAATAGACCAAAAATGAATGCAGTAGTTGGATATCAAAATCTCTTTTTATTTTGTTAGTGCAAAACGTGAAAAAAGGTGCTGTACAATTGTCCGCCAGGTGTTGACGTTTCGGCTAACAAGCCTTCATCAGGTCGGACAGGCTATTTACATTATATACAAAGGAGAAAACAAAACAAAGAAAGAAGATCAGTAATTTGTAATACATGGCTGCATTTGACAGGGTATATAAAGGCCCCGTCACACTAAGCAACATCGCTAGCAACATCGCTGCTAACGAACAACTTTTGTGACGTTGCTAGCGATGTTGCTGTGTGTGACATCCAGCAACAACCTGGCCCCTGCTGTGAGGTCGTTGGTTGTTGCTGAATGTCCTGGGCCATTTTTTAGTTGTTGCTGTCCCGCTGTGAAGCACAGATCGCTGTGTGTGACAGCGAGACAGCAACAACTAAATGTGCAGGCAGCAGGAGCCGGCTTCTGCGGAGGCTGGTAACCAATGTAAACATCGGGTAACCAAGAAGCCCTGTCCTTGGTTACCCGATATTTACCTTTGTTACCAGCCTCCGCCGCTCTCACTGTCAGTGCCGGCTCCTGCTCTGTGCACATGTAGCTGCAGCACACATCGGGTTAATTAACCCGATGTGTGCTGTAACTAGGAGAGCAAGGAGCCAGCGCTAAGCATTGTGCGCTGCTCCCTGCTCTGTGCACATTTAGCTGCAGCACACATCGGGTAATTAACCCGATGTGTGCTGTAACTAGGAGAGCAAGGAGCCAGCGCTAAGCATTGTGCGCTGCTCCCTGCTCTGTGCACATTTAGCTGCAGCACACATCGGGTAATTAACCCGATGTGTGCTGTAACTAGGAGAGCAGGGAGCCAGCGCTCAGTGTGCGCTGCTCCCTGCTCTCTGCACGTGTAGCTCCGTGCGGTGGTAACCAAGGTAAATATCGGGTTGGTTACCCGATATTTACCTTAGTTACCAAGCGCAGCATCTTCCACGCGGCGCTGGGGGCTTGTCACTGGTTGCTGGTGAGCTCACCAGCAACTTGTGTAGCGACGCTCCAGCGATCCCTGCCAGGTCAGGTTGCTGGTGGGATCGCTGGAGCGTCGCAGTGTGACATCTCACCAGCAACCTCCTAGCAACTTACCAGCGATCCCTATCGTTGTTGGGATCGCTGGTAAGTTGCTTAGTGTGACTGGACCTTAAGGCTAAGGTTGAAAGTCAAATTACATAGAATTACATAGATGACGGCAAAATTGGTAAAGGCAAAGGTACATAGATCAGTGCATACAAAATTAGTAAAGGCAAAGGTACATAGGTCAGTGCATACAGTTTAGACATGTAGAGGACATACATGAAGGTTTACTAAACTTATTAATTATTCATGCTCTGTGGCCCAGTGGTGCAGGGTAAGGGAGCAGCGTGAAGTCACCGTGCGGTATGGGGAACATGGTAAGATTGCTCACCTTGACCTATACAGGAGTAATAGCTTGGTGAATGTGAAAGATGGCTGAAGTGTTAATTACCCCGGTAGTAGTATATATCTCTTGCTGGAGCGTCCAGGTATTTAGAAGGTATGGTAACCAACCAGAGGTCATGTAGCTCCTATAATGTGATATCAATGTTCAAAAATCATTAGATGGACTAGTGGGTAAGAAGAGGGGGGAGGAAAAGTGAGTAAAATAAGAATAATGTTACCGATTGACTTGGGTACTATGGTCTGGTATGTGGTCCGTTGGACTCAAAAGATGTTGGTCTCTTGGGATTATCAAGGGCAGATCCTGTGGTTTGGAGGCAGGATCCACGGCTCATGCTAGGAATCAGGGGATTGCGACTGATTGTTATTTGGCTGGACAAAATAAGATGACATCGTAATGATTTAGAATGGTAACATAGAGAAGAGAGTAGATAACAGGAAAAGGGGGAGAGGGGGGGAAAAGGGAGGGGGGAAGAGCAGAGAAAGATAGGAGATAAATTGAGGGACATTTTACCTAGTGACTTCAGTGGTATAGCCAGGAAAAGGTCCGTAGGGCTAATAATCATGAGAGAGTCATGTAGAGTGCAGCTCCTGTAGTATAGGGACATGGTCCAGGACTCACGTTTGCAATCAGGGTGATGAGTCTGATTGCTGCTTTAGCTATAAAAATGAAACCAGGGGTAATAACATGGTAATAACATGGTAACTATAGGATATGGAGTGTAGCAGGGAAGAAAAAACAGTGTGGAAGGGGGGAAAAAGAGAAAGAAAGACAGGAGATAAAATGAGGGACATTTTACGTCGCGGCTCTTTCTTGGTTAAAAGGACGCTTCCCCATTAACCATGCATCCCACAGGACGAGCGATTCACCTCTGCACCACAGACTCATGGTAAGATGACTCACCTGGATATTGCCGGACCTATACCATTATCCTGAGACATGTGTTTTACCGTTTTCCCTCTCTCCATAGCCAGCTACCTTAATTCCCTCCATGCCCATGGACTTTTCCTCCAGGCCATACCTCTGAGGGCACTAGGTAACTTCACTTCCATTCAATCTCCACACTGTTTTTTTCTTCCCTGCTTCACTCCATACCCTATAGTTACCATGTTTTTACCCCTGGTTTCATTTGTATAGCTAAAGCAGCAATCAGACTCATCACCCTGATTGCAAACGTGAGTCCTGGACCCTGTCCCTATACTACAGGAGCTGCACCCTGCATGACTTTCTCATGATTATTAATCCTACGGACCTTTTTCCTGGCTATACCACTGAAGTCACTAGGTAAAATGTCCCTCAATTTATCTCCTATCTTTCTCTGCTCTTCGCCCCTCCCTTTTCCCCCCCTCTCACCCTTTTCCTGTTATCTACTCTCTTCTCTATGTTACCATTCTAAATCATTCCGATGTCATCTTATTTGGTCCAGCCAAATACCAATCAGGCGCAATCCCCTGATTCCTAGCATGAGCCGTGGATCCTGCCTCCAAACCACAGGATCTGCCCTTGATAATCCCAAGAGACCAACATCTTTTGAGTCCAACGGACCACATACCAGGCCATAGTACCCAAGTCAATCGGTAACATTATTCTTATTTTACTCACTTTCCCTCCCCCCTCTTCTTACCCACTAGTCCATCCAATGATTTTTGAACATTGATATCACATTATAGGAGCTACATGACCTCTGGTTGGTTACCATACCTTCTAAATACCTGGGCGCTCCAGCAAGAGATATATACTACTACCGGGGTAATTAACACTTCGTTTTCCCCCTATGGATCCTACCCAAGGAACAGTACCATTCAGTTACTCAACTTAACAGATTAATTTATGTTTCTTGTTCCAGATCTCCTCATTAGAAACCACAAATATTCCTAAGGCCTGACCCTGTACACTGGCATCACCAAGGGACCCTATAGAGGGTAGGTCACAAGAGACACTCCCTCCCCTCTTTTGCCTCCTTTTTACCCTGATTCCTCCTTACTCTTGTTCCCTCCTCCCTTAGTTGTCTCCGCACGGAGGTCTCCATATCCCGGCAGCCATCAATCACATTCACCACGCCTATTACTCCTGTATAGGTCAAGGTGAGCAATCTTACCATGTTCCCCATACCGCACGGTGACTTCACGCTGCTCCCTTACCCTGCACCACTGGGCCACAGAGCATGAATAATTAATAAGTTTAGTAAACCTTCATGTATGTCCTCTACATGTCTAAACTGTATGCACTGACCTATGTACCTTTGCCTTTACCAATTTTGCCGTCATCTATGTAATTCTATGTAATTTGACTTTCAACCTTAGCCTTATATACCCTGTCAAATGCAGCCATGTATTACAAATTACTGATCTTCTTTCTTTGTTTTGTTTTCTCATTTGTATATAATGTAAATAGCCTGTCCGACCTGATGAAGGCTTGTTAGCCGAAACGTCGACACCTGGCGGACAATTGTACAGCACCTTTTTTCACGTTTTGCACTAACAAAATAAAAAGAGATTTTGATATCCAACTACTGCATTCATTTTTGGTCTATTGGAAATTATTAGTGTGTCAGAAATAATCGTCTAAGTGACTGGGATCAGGAAAGACTTTGCTACCTACCCCGGTGTCATCCTGGGGACGGTTAAGTATGGCATATTTTTGAATGTGCTTGATGCAAATCTAGCTGTGAAGTGTACAACTGGGGCACAAGTGCTGCCACTGAAGGGGTGGGTGTGTGTGGGGCCCAATTTTTGGAAAAAAGGGAGACTCCGCTTGGAGTAACCCTTACTTACATTGTTTTTAAAAATGATCCAAGATGCACAGAGCTGGGATCAGGAAAGACTTTGCTACCTACCCCGGTGTCATCTTGGGGACGGTTAAGTATGGCGTATTTTTGAATGTGCTTGATGCAAATCTAGCTGTGAAGTGTACAACTGGGGCACAAGTGCTTCCACTGAAGGGGTGGGTGTGTGTGGGGCCCAGTTTTTGGAAAAAAGGGAGACTCCACTTGGAGTCACCTTGCGGTGTTTTACATGATTTTAGAAGGGCGTGCCATGCCTATATGTGTCTCCTTCTCTTTTTCCTTGTCCTGCTTTTTTGTTTTCGCATGAGTATATGTCCTTGTCACTTTCCCATGTGTTTGTGTTGTGTTGTGAATTGTTTGTCACCTTTTGGACACCTTTGAGGGTGTTTTCTAGGTGTTTTTATGTGTTTGTGATTGCCTGCCTTTGTTTCCTATGCGGTTCGAGTGGTTCGTCGAACGTTCGCCGAACCGAACTCGAACGAGACCTCCGTTCGGCGAACCGAACTCGAGCCGAACCGCGACCGGTTCGCTTATCTCTAGTTGGGAGTTCTAGTCCCGTTAAAGATTTTTTTTTTTTTATTTATGATTTCAAATTATAATTATCTATTTATAAAGTGAAAGTAAATAAACACACATCGCGATAAAACCTTTATTTGGAATAAAAGACAAAAAACACAGTTTCACCATTTTACTAAAATCCTCCAATACCCCTCAAGGTCCGACGTAATCCACACGACACCGTCATCTCTGCTACAGAACACGAGTGCCCTGCATGAGCTTCACATAGCAATGAAATGAATCACGTGGTCAGCTGAGACTTCAGCAATCCAGACTTCAAGACTACCAAATGTGCCTATCATTCACATTAGAAGCAATAGCTGAGTGGATAGAGTGCTCACCTAGGAAGCATAATGTCGAGAGTTCTAGACCCGGTACATTTTTTTTATTTTATTTTTTTTATTTTTAATAAATTATATTTATATTATATTTATAAATATAATTTAATTATTCACTGAGGGGAGGAGTCGGACATCAGCTATGAGTTCTCTCTCTATCTCTCTCTTTTCTCTCCTTTCTTTCTCTCCTTTCTCTGTCTCTCTCCTTTCCCTCTCTCCTATCTCTCTCTCTCTCTCCTTTCTCTCTCTCCTATCTCTCTCTCTCTTTCTCTCTCTCTCTCTCCTTTCTCTCTCTCTCTCTCTCTCTCCTTTCTCTCTCTCTCTCCTTTCTCTCCTTTCCCTCTCTGCTTTCTTTCTCTTCTTTCTCTTCTTTCTCTACTTTCTCTCTCTTTCTCTTCTTTCTCTCTCTCTCCTTTCTTTCTCTCTCCTTTCTCTTTCTCTTTCCTTTCTTTCTCTCCTTTCCCTCTCTCCTTTCTTTCTCTTCTTTCTCTACTTTCTCTTCTTTCTCTTCTTTCTCCTCTCTCTCTCCTTTCTTTCTCTCTCTCCTTTCTCTCTCTCTCCTTTCTCTCTCTCTCTCTCTCTCCTTTCTCTCTCTCTCCTTTCTTTCTCTCCTCTCCCTCTCTCCTTTCCCTCTCTCCTTTCTTTCTCTTCTTTCTCTTGTTCTCTCTTTCTCTTCCTTCTCTCTTTCTCTTCTTTTTCTCTCTCCTTTCTTTCTCTCTCTCCTTTCTCTCTCTCCTTTCTTTTTCTCTCTCTCCTTTCTTTCTCTCCTTTCTTTCTCTCCTTTCCCTCTCTCCTTTCTCTACTGTCTCTTCTTTCTCTTCTTTTTCCTCTTTTTCTTCTCTCTCTTCTTTCTCTCTCTCTCTCTCTCTCTCTTTCTTCTCTCTTTCTCTTCTTTCTCCTCTTTTGCTTCTTTCCCTCTTCTTTCTATCTCTATCTTCTTTCTCTCTCTCTCTCTCTCTCTCTTTCTCAGACCTGGCGATGATCAGCTGATGCGGTCACCTGACAGAATCAGCTGACACTGTAAGTGGAGCGGTGAGGCCATATTTTTACCACCCAGCCGGCTAAACTATCAGCTGATGCTGTTGGACAGGAGTCTGCACTGAAGTGTGTAGTTTTTTTTTTTTGTTTTTTTTTTTTGCACTGATGCATCAGTGATTGTATAAAAGCCGTTTATAAAATCAGCTGCTGTGTCATGTGATTCAGGCCCTTGAACCTGACACATCATCTGATCGCTTTGCCTTCCAGCAAACCGATCAGATGATATTGGATCCGGATTGGACGGCGCGGAAACTCTTGACCCAGGATTACTGTGGAGGGGGGTTCTTTATTTCTGTTAAAAATATACTCTTAAATATATTTTTCTTCAAATACGTAAAAGCGCATGAAAGAAAGAACTTCAAAAATGTAAAAAATAAATGTATTTTATCTATTTAAAAATAGTTGCCAGGGTTCAGTTACAGAAAGGAAAAATAATATACTTCATTAGCTTACGGAAAAGAGTTCATTTAGTCCATACTGATCAATAGAAAATCTTCATCCATCTCTCCTTGGATTCTGAATGGCAAGGCAGGGGTGATATACCGTAGGCTTCTCAGCATGTGTTCATCTTGCAGCCTGTAAGCATTCTGACGACGTGCAGGAGCCGAAGTAGCCCCCTCCATCGTGTGTTATATGACAACTGTTCAAACCATATAGGGAAATTACTGCTGGACGCATGTCACATGGTGTAATCTCTAGAAGCTTCCAAATGATATATATATCCTTCCATGTCAGCACTTATGTATATTCAATATGGATATCTTAATATTTATTCCTTATAAGAACTTTATCAATAAACTATGCCCTCCAACATAAACAGAACTGTGAACATATATGTCCTACTATAAAATGTTTGATAACTAGATGTATTAATTTTAATGTTTTTACAATTCCCCCTTGAAGCGGGTGAATTATTAATTATTAATGAAACCCTGAAAATTAATGAATACATCATTAAAATAACAAATCTTCTTTCCTTATTTGGCGATAATGGATTAATATCAATAATAATGATGAATAATAATCAATTTACATTATTCATGTTGTAAGTTCAATAATATAATTATGTGGATTCATGTTATGGTAGGCCATGACTGATTAATCATATAAAAATATATAATTATACTTCGCTAGACCTAAAAAGAAATGCAAAACAATTCCGGTCACCATATGATGTCCGCTGAGTTGATGTCTTCTTATCTCCGATGCAATCCGGCATAAACACAGTCTCTTAGAAATAAATCCTTTGATAAAAGATGAATGGTTACCAATTTAATACAGTCCCGTATTGCGTTTATCATCGTTAGATCAAGTCCATAAACTTTATTCTTTATTACAAAGTCAATAGCCAATGTTGATAAACCACAGTTCATGAGTGTAGAAGAATAGCATAAGTCTTTGTTGTCTGTACAGTGTAATTTACATTAGTCACCTTTATCCTCCACGCTGCCTGTTGTCAAATCCTGGAACAGATGTTAAGACGCTCTTGGTCAGCACGACAGGGGTTAACTTTAACACGTTATTGCTCTCCTTAGTAACTGTAGTGAGGTCTTAAGGCACAGACCATGTGTCAGGGTCATCCATCCTGGAACCGTAAGATCACTGTCTTTCTGAGGTTCAAACGCGGTAAGTATTTTGTATGTAACAGTCTTATTTGAGACGTTACCTTTTGGACCTTTTTGCAGAATCCCTTTTAACTTTAGAAAAATTATAAAGTCTTTTTATCTTCTGTAATCTTGATTGAAGACTGATTCATTCCCCAATCTAGATACCAAATATGGCAATAACTATCACTAATAAATGTCACAGCGTATAATAACTCTAATACTATAATACCATGTCATTATTATTATCGTAGAAATATTAATATAATTGATACTTAGAATGATGTAATAATACTGCATAATGGTATAGACAATAGTATTCTCATGTAATAACCTTTTTTGTCATTGGTGTATTACCCTTCCAAACCCATAGGTGGCAATGTGTTGAATGTAACCAAAATGTAATATAAAATATGAAATAATATAATGTGTACCTATAACATGTATCATATTATAAATATGAAAGGCAACAATGTAGCTTATTTAGTTAGATCATTTGTAAAATTATAAACCAAAGCAAATAACCTTTTAGGAAAGACTGGATGATTCCATCAAAACACAATAATACCCATTATAAATTATTATTGATTAAAAATATAATATAAATATTATTTGTAAATATAGGAAGGTAAACCTAGATGTACCTCGATCTTCCATCTTTATTACTCTAATTTAATTTATTTGATTTGTCTATTATTTATTAAATAACCTAAAATATAAGGAAATGTGTAACTATAAGTAATATTTCATCCTTATTGTGTTAACATACTAATATAAAAATAATGTATTACTAGGAAGTAAATAATTGAATACATTGATGAATGAAGTGTTCCTTCCTTCCAAAAAGTGGAACTTTCCCTTTTAATATGATTCATATTTAATAAAGTAATATTCTTATATTGGATATTACTTAACTAAATATTGAAGTGTTTTCTCAATTGAGATATTTAAAATATGAAGGAAAAATAAAAAATTTTAGAATTAAAATTTTGATTAAAAATTTGAATATTAAATAAAAATAATTAATATAAAAAATAGGAATAAAAGGAAAAATGAAAATCGGAAAAAAAATAAAAATTGAAATAAAAATAAGGCCTTCTATGTATATAACACTTATGTCTTTAATAATACATAACCTTAATGTTACCAATATCTTATAGGATTTCCATACCTATCATATCAGTAACCTATAAAAATAATTAAGTCATGTAACCTTGCAAATAATACTCTTCTCTTAGTAGATAAATGCATTATGATATACTTCAAATATATATTTTTTTTTTATTCCCAATTCTTCCTTTGTACTTGAAATATTAATTGTTAAAGTATCCTGTAAGCACATATATTTATCAAATATAAATGTGTGATTGAGACCAAACCTTTTCCTTTTAATATCATCTAATATGATGTTATAAAAATTAATATGTCAAGATTAAATTAAATTAAAATTTATGTTATATATCTTTAAGACCATATTATAAATATTACTTTCATATTTGAAAAGAAAAATGATTAGCAATCTGTGTATCAGTAAAATAAGTAACTAACACAAACCTGTATAAAAATCAAAACGTTAAAACCTTATTCTAGAATGTAACTCTTCAGAATAAACCCTTAATAAAGATCCTAACATCTCTATACTAAAGAAATATGTCTAAGAATAAGATATATTCGGTATAAATTCCTTCATTATTTATACTTATGTACTATAACTTTTATTTATTCTAATAATATACATACATATTATAACCTCGAAGTTAAAACAAAAATTCCTTTTTTTTTTTGGAAGCTTCAAAGACCTCTTAACCAAGTACTTGATATCGGCAGCTGCTCAGACAATCAATCATTCATAGACACATCTATGCACACAAGACTGTCATGGTTCTTTAACATACATTCACATAGAAACATTGACAGACACATACCCCTGTTTTTGATTTTCAACTTCTCTATGCGCATTTCAAAACTTCTTGAAGTATACGAATAATTTATTACATATACTCATGAGAAATAGGTACCTTTGATAGTCACATACTGTACATTTGACCATAGAACAGACATTTATTATTAGCTTTAGTAATTCAAAAGGCACATGCTCTGGTACGTGCAAAGAACATTCCATTCCAAAACAGCAAGCAGTTTTACTTCACTCCAAACTCCGATTACATTTCTAATAACTCTAAAGAAAATATATATATTCATAAAAGAAACGTTAAACTAATGGTTCTCTGGCAATCGGTACCTGAGAAAATAATAATTCTTCTTCTTCTTATTATTATTATTATTATTATTAATAATCATGCTTTTGCGATTAACCTTACACAATAAGATATATGTTACCTGATTGAGGACAAGAACAAATGTATAAATAAAAAGTTAATACTTAATTAATCTGCTTTACTGATAAATTCTGAGGGAAATAAAAGAATAAAATTATTATCATATTTATGATAAAAAATGAAACACTTAGAATCAGTTACTTCCTCTTATTATTACATTTTAAATATTATTATTCATATACAGATATCAAATTATTAATTTATAAAATTTAAACTATCATAACTAAATGAAGATATGACCTTGATTTACTATCACTACTTTTAATATATATATATATATATATATATATATATATATATATATGCATAGATTCACTGTATATGAATAATCATGATTATCAAATAATAAAATTAATTTACCCAGAAATCCACTTTATTTAGCTGAAGACCAAACCTAAATTTTTCTTCAAAGATTCGATCTATTAGATTCATTTTCAACTTGTAGGAATCTCTGAAATTATTTTGTAACTCAAGTTTTTTTCTTAAATGAGAAAGAATGTCTTTCTCTGAAAGACCACCCAGCTGTCATTGGCTATCAAATTCTCTGGACCCTTCTTTCAATAGTAACCCGGGGAGAGAATCTGCACAAGACACCTGTTTCTGTCTTTCAAAGCTTTTACTCATCATTTGTCTGGGATCATCAATATCTGATCCTGTGACCAATCCCTTCACTGGAGACAAGGGAATCAAAGGTTTTTCCTGTGGAAAAAGATTTTTAGATGATAATAATTGGGATGGATTGTATGGTTTGTAACACGTATGCAATTTCCTGCGAATGTCATACATTTTGTCACAAAAATATCTGGATCTGGGAGACACTGTTGGCTTTTCACAGAATCTCCCCCTTTTTCGTGTTGGTTTTTCAGAATTAATTAATTTCTGTTTTGATTGACTTTGGTGATTTCTAACAAAATCGATAAATGTCGTACATTCGAATAGGGACTTTTTATTTAATGCCACCGCACAAGCTGCATTATCAAGGAAATTAAATTTCCTTATGAATGTGCAAATTAAAGATTTTAATCTGACATTTGGAATGACCGCCCTATATTATCGTTCAAAAACGGACATAAATGAGAACGTACTTTCATTCTCTTCAATTTGTAATTCCTTTAACATCTCATAATCTGGATTCGCTTCATTCCTTGCACAGAATATGAGATTTTTCAGCCTTATGATATCGTTATCATTTGAACAATCAAATGTCTCATTGTCAGAAGACTTTTTTAATGCCAATTGTCTAAAGAAATGCTGAGGTATCCACATATCAAATACCTGAGTCTTCTCACTATTGGTTAAATTTAATTTCTCAATGGAGCTTTCAAATATTTCAGAATTTCTGCATACATGTATTTTAGGATTATATGCGGGAATAAATTTGCATATGTCCAATAGACTCTAAGTTTAATGCCTAACTTAGCCTGTTCTATTTTTAGAAACTGATCGTCGCCATTTTCTCTCTGCACGTGTCCTTCTCTGACAATTTTCTGCACGTCTCCCACTCTGGCTCCTCCCCCTTCTGGCTTCTCTATGTCATTTCCTGCTTCTTTCCCAGTGTCCTGAAAATCACCTTGAATACGCAGCACATGTCTGCCGCCATTATCAAGATTCTGATTTGCAAAATTACAGTCTAAATCTGACTTTTCATTTGCAACATTACAGTCAGAATTCACAATATCACTGACTGACATTCTAGGTTCTAAGCAGTCTTTGGATTTCTCTATCACTGACTTTCCTGACAATTCAGGTTGTCTATTTCCACCATTTTTCCATTTTTCTATGATTAACTTGTGAAATTCATAGACTAAATGACAGACATTTCTGATTTTCTGTTTCTCTCTATTAAAAGACCTTGCACATTCTATACGTGAATTCTCAAGTTCACACTCCCCATAAAGGCATACCCATAACTCTTCCACATAAGAAATATCTGAATAAGTGAACTGAATTTTACTTTGCTTAACATATGAAGAGATAAAATCCATTTTCTTACCTGAAATGATCAGATGATCTCATGGATGATCCTCTAAGACTCGATTCACCTTGTTCAGCACGTCCAATACTTCTTATGGACTGACTTTATCTTTCTTGCTCAAAAATACGTCAAAAGTTAACTTCTGTGGCTTTATAAAGTCTTTAAAGTTCATTTAAAAAACATTCATGCAACTTGACTTATACGTATTTCCTAGGTTCTGCGTGATTTTTATAAATTGTCGATTCCCTGTCACTTTGCAGGAGGCATATGTCTCTGTCCCCCCTTATGCAAAGTGAAGGAAGAAGTACAAA
Organism: Anomaloglossus baeobatrachus; assembly: GCF_048569485.1. NCBI lineage: Eukaryota > Metazoa > Chordata > Amphibia > Anura > Aromobatidae > Anomaloglossus > Anomaloglossus baeobatrachus. The sequence goes on from NC_134354.1 coordinate 301,996,599, forward strand.
AATGAAAAAACACGAATGACTGAGCTCGCCAAAATGTTAAAAATATACTCTTAAATATATTTTTCTTCAAATACGTAAAAGCGCATGAAAGAAAGAACTTCAAAAATGTAAAAAATAAATGTATTTTTTCTATTTAAAAATGGTTGCCAGGGTTCAGTTACAGAAAGGAAAAATAATATACTTCATTAGCTTACGGAAAAGAGTTCATTTAGTCCATACTGATCAATAGAAAATCTTCATCCATTTCTCCTTGGATTCTGAATGGCGAGGCAGGGGTGATATACCGTAGGCTTCTCAGCATGTGTTCATCTTGCAGCCTGTAAGCATTCTGACGACGTGCAGGAGCAGAAGTAGCCCCCTCCATCGTGTGTTATATGACAACTGTTCAAACCATATAGGGAAATTACTGCTGGACGCATGTCACATGGTGTAATCTCTAGAAGCTTCCAAATGATATATATATCCTTCCATGTCAGCACTTATGTATATTCAATATGGATATTTTAATATTTATTCCTTATAAGAACTTTATCAATAAACTATGCCCTCCAACATAAACAGAACTGTGAACATATATGTCCTACTATAAAATGTTTGATAACTAGATGTATTAATTTTAATGTTTTTACAATTTCAATAAAGATGGAGTCACTAATTGTGTTGTGTTTTATTTATAATAAAAATATTTTTCTGTGTGTTGTGGTTCTTTTTATTGGTACTAGAATTTCATGGTGGCCATGTCTAATATTGGTGTGCCACCATGAATTTCGGGTTTAGGGCCAGCTGATAATATACAGCTAGCCCTAACCCCATTATTACCCAGCAAGCCACCCGTCACCAGGACTCTTGGAAGAGTTGGATACAGCGCCAGATGATGGCGCTTCTATGAATGCACCATTTTCTGGGGCGGCTGCGGATTGCAATTCTCAGCAGAGACACCCAGAAACCTTTGGCTAACCTGTGCTGTGGATTCCAATCCCCAGATGCCTAGTTGTACCTGGCTGGACACAAAAATATGGCGAAGCCCACGTCATTTGTTTATTAATTATTTCATGAAATAAGTGAAATAATTAAAAAAAACGGGCTTCCCTATATTTTTTTGTTCCCAGCCGGGTACAAATATACAAATGGCAGCTGGAGGTTGGGGGCAGCCCGTAGCTGCCTACTGTACCTGGCTAGCACACAAAAATATGGCAAAGCCCACTTCATTTGTTTTTTGATTATTTCATGAAATTCATGAAATATTTAATAAAAAAAGTGCTTCCCTATATTTTTGGTTCCCAGCCGGGTACAAATAGGCAGCTGGGGGTTGGGGGCAGCCCGTAGCTGCCTGCTATACCTGGCTAGCATACAAAAATATGGCAAAGCCCACATAATTTTTTTGGGGGGCAAAAAGTTCTGCATACAGTCCTGGATGGAGTATGCTGAGCCTTGTAGTTCTGCAGCTGCTGTCTGGCTGTATGGAGGAGAGCAGATAGCTGCAGAACGGCAAGGCTCAGCATGTTCCATTCACTAGTGTATGCAGGAGAGCAGACAGCAGCTGCAGAACTACAAGGCTCAGCATACTCCATCCAGGACTGTATGCAGGAGTTTTTTGCCCACCAAAAAAATGACGTGGGATTCGCCATATTTTTGTATGCTAGCCAGGTACAGCAGGCAGCTACGGGCTGCCCCGAACCCCCAGCTGCCTATTTGTACCCGACTGGGAACTAAAAATATAGGAAAGCCCATTTTTTTTTATTTCACTTATTTCATGAAATAATTAAAAAACAAATGACGTGGGCTTCGCCATATTTTTGTATGCTAGCCAGGTACAGCAGGCAGCTACGGGCTGCCCCCAAACCCCAGCTGCCTATTTGTACCCGACTGGGAACTAAAAATATAGGAAAGCCCATTTTTTTTTATTTCACTTATTTCATGAAATAATTAAAAAACAAATGACGTGGGCTTCGCCCCATTTTTGTGTCCAGCCGGGTACAACTAGGCAGCTGGGAATTGGAATCCACAGCACAGGTTAGCCCCGAGGTTTCTGGGCGCCTCTGCTGCGAATTTCAATCTGCAGCCGCCCCAGAAAATGCCGCATTTATAGAAGCGCCATCATCTGGCGCTGTATCCAACTCTTCAACAGCCCTGGTGACGGTGGCTTGCTGGGTAATAAGGGTTAATACTGGCTTTGTTTTACTAGCTAGTATTAAGCCAGAGATTCTTTATGTCAGGCAAGTTTGACCCAGCCATTAAGAATCTCCAATAAAGGGTTAAAAAAAAAAGACACCACACAGAGAAAAAATACTTTAATAGAAATAAATACATGGACACATTAGAGACTCCATGTTTATTACTCCCTCGCATCCCTCCACGATCCGGCTCTTTTGTCTTCTTTCTCCTTCAACACATGCAGCACTGCTCCATCATCAGCGCTGCATAGGAAGAAGGCGGTGCTATTCCCCGTGCAGTGTTCTCAATCCGTGAGTGAGAATGAGCTGCTGCTTGTGAGCAGTGACGTCACCACTGACAGGCGTGTTGCTATAGAAACAGTGATCTCCGTTATCAACCAGCTGTGGCAGCCGGTTATAATGGAACGGGGAAGCAGACCGGGAACCTGACTGCTTGCCAGAGCATGTCCCCGGTACACGGCGATACACAAACTATCACCGCGTACTGGAGAGATGCATCCGCAGGTCCTACATGACGCGTCATAGTCATGCGACCAGTCTGTAGCCAATGAGATAACAGACACGTGACTGGTCACATGGCTATTTTGACGTCACAATAGGTCCTGCATCACTGCTGGCAGTGCTTGTTACCGGGAGGATTCAGCGATCATCGGATGGAATAGCTGCAGGAGACAGAGTGCAGGACGGATCGCGGGGACCGGTAAGTGTTTATTAACTGTATGTGTACATTTATAATGTCTTTTTATGTGTTTGTGATTGCCTCCCATTGTTTCCTATGGGTTCGAGTGGTTCGAACCAGTTCGCCAAACCGAACTCGAACGAGACCTCCGTTCAGCGAACCAAGCTCGAGCCAAACCGCAACCGGTTCGCTTATCTCTTCTCCAGACCCTTTTATAACCTGGGTCCGCCCCAAACCCAGGGTGGAACCACCAAGGTCCAATATCAGAGTGCCATGTCATCAGCAACGTCACCAGCAGCCTATCCGGAACTGCCACGTCATTGATGACCTCATGGCAGCCACACCCCAAACACTTCACCAGTCATCGCCTGACGACCAATGGTGAGGTGCCGTGTCATAGGGGCGGGCCTCCACGAGCCAGTCCGGAGTGGCCACATCATCAGGACACCTGATGTTTGTCGGTCTATCAGAGCCTTCCACCTCATGGACATGGCAGTGAGGTCCTTACTGGACCTAGCCTCTGATGCACTAAGTGCCTGAGCATGCTCAGTAGCCTGAACAACAGTCTCGGAAATCAGACTATCTGCCTGAGCATGCTCAGTAGGCACAACACAGGACTTAGACACGGCACGATGTCCAAGTACCTGTGCAAAGAGGCTTTTCGCACTAAGTGTAGGAGCATGGTCAGTAGCCTGAACCAAGGACTTAGCCTCAGAAATGTCACTATCAGGCTCAGCATGCTCACTAGGCGAAACACTGAACTTAGGCTCTTGCTGGGGTAAATTGGCGCGTGCATGCACTAGCCACCTCTCCACACTTAGACGTGGAGGAAGAAACGGCCAGCTGGATGACCCGAGGCATGGCCAAAAACGGCATCCAGCGCCTGGCCGCAACAGGAACTGCAGCAGGCTGCTTGCGGCTTTGGCGTCGTTGATTTGTAACACAAAGCTGCATGCAGTTCTTTTATTTTGATGCACAGCCAAGATAAGCCCAAAGCTGGGAGCTGCAGCCTTTACCCGTATGCTTTATCTGTGCTGGTATCAATATATAGGGGGACCGCACAGCATTTTTAATTTTATTAATTTTACAGCAGCAGTAAAACGCTATCAGAGAGAGTGGCTGCATGGTCTGACTGCAGCCAATCAGACACGCCAGTGGGCAGGGAACGTAGTGAATATGTATGAGGGATAATTTTCGGTGTAGTCCTCAGCCGTGGGGATACTTGGTATGTACTGCTTTAACCCTTTTGCTCACTTTTTTTTTTACAGTGGCCAATTACAGCCATGCCAATACTTGACATGGCTGTGATGAGCAGGGAAAGGATGGTTTTTGCCATCTTAACATTTACCGATCCTTTGGCAAGATCGCCAACTTTTTCGGTAAATGTTCGGATGCCCGATCTGATCCAGCCAAACATTGTACGATTTTAACATTTTCTGATCTTTGCCGGTCAGGATCGCTCATAACTACTTATAAAGTTTTTGTGCCCTGAATGGCCCTTTATAAATTAAAAATGCCCCATGTGTCCCTTTGCAAATAATTTAATTCCCAATTACCCTCTTGAAAAGTAGTAATTACCTGAGTGCCACTAATACTGAATGCCACTAATAAAGAAGTAATGCTTCTCTAGTGTATGCCAACATAGGTAAGAATTTCAGGCTTCTAAGCAGACAGCTGTCAGCCAAACATGGGTGGCCTGTGAGACCCATATGACTTACAAGCCACTGCTTGGGGACCCATGGTCTACAGTGTCACTCTTAATGGCTATGGCCAGGCAGAGCATAATAAAAATAGGGACAGTTGCATATCAACCTTCTTCTGTAGGCTACACTAAAATATATTTATACTCTACAGACTCTTTTACCTGCCATGTACATTCATTTTAATGTATGTGGGCACCCTGCATTTTTCATGTTTGTTCTTCAATAGCACACCGCTTCCCTGTCTCTCACCTTTATGTTTTCCGCCCTTGTCTTGGGAATGGGGTGCATTTACAATAAGAAGTACATTGCAAAATTGCTTGTGTCGCGGGCGGGGAGGAGGGTGTCCGCACACTACGCTCACCCCCTCCTGCTCGGGTCCGGCGGCCGCTGCTCAGTGGTGGCTCGAGCTGTAGGCCGGATCCCGGGGGTTCTCAAGCGGCACTCCTCGCCCGTGAGTGAAAGGGGTTTGTTGGGTGTGGGAATAGTTTATTGTCCGTGACGCCACCCACGGTTGTGGTGATTTCACCACCGCTGCTCTATAGGCCCGGGAACGATGGTGTGTAGCAGCGAGATGTTGGGTTGCCCCTCCGTGGGTAGGGGTTGGTGATCCCGGGGCCCGGTGATGGTTTGGGAGGTGCAGGGCCTGGTGGGCGCAGGGACGCGGGGGCAGCGCTGTGCCTGAGACGTTGACACAGTTTTTACGGTAAACCAAACGGCTGGTAAAACGGTCCCACGGACGGCTGCACTTGCTCTCCCAGTAGGTGACGGTGATGTCCCTCTTCCTTGCACCTGTGTTTACTTGTTGGTTGCGATGGGTCCCCACCGGTAACCCGCTCCCCGGCTTCAAGCTGGACCGGAGGAGCTCTACTCTTTGCCCGCAGGCGCTGGCCCTGAGAAACTGGTGCCTTGGCGGTGGCGGTGTCTCTCCTACACTGGCTGGGCTGTTGCCTTCAATCGGGACTTGGTTGTTGGGGGATCTACGTCCCCTTCACTGATGGATTCGGCAAATTATGGCGACTCCTAGCCTTGCCGGGGTCCGAGAGGCCCCTGCCCTGGTGCTGACTGTCCTTCGAAACACTGCTCCAGACCGCCGGGCACACAGCCTCCGGGGTCCTTCCAGGAACTTCCAAACGGTCCCCCTCCAGACAGTCACCGCCGTTGCTGACCTTGCTGACCTGTCCTGCACACAGCTGGACTACTTCAGGCTTTCTCTCTGTCACCACTCTTGCTTTCCTCCTTTACCACTTTACTTCACTTCACTACTTGTTTACTCCTCCACTTAGCTCCTCACTCAAGCTCCCCCTGAGCTAATCTGCCTGGTTTCTCCCGCCTCCAGAGCTGTGTCCTTCCCCGTGGGCGGAGCCCACCCCCTGGTGTGAATCATCAGCCTCTGGAGGAAGGCAACAAGGATTTTTGGTTAGCTTTGGTGTTCCTAACTGGGATGTAGGGTGTGGTGGTGTGTGACCTGTGTCCCCTGGCTTGCCCAGGGCGACACACTTGTTTTTGTAAAAACTCAATTTTTACCGTTTACAAACATACAAACTTTAAATATAAATGCTTGAGAAATGAATCATGCTGTCTCACTAGAATATTTTTGTAAAAAGGATAATTTGCAGTTACTTTCAGTATTAAATGAAATTAATAGAAAGTATTAAACTTGTTCTATTCAACCTTTTGTTTGTATTCATCTACTGTATTCTAACGCCTCACAATCAGTTTTTGCACTCTAAATTGAATAGGAAACAGGGAATCATAAGACTCTACTTTTGATGAATGAATAATATACATTCAGATTGGCGTTTATCTTTGTGATTGTCTCTATGACCTACTTAACTATATTTCAGAATGTAATAAAGTTATGCCGCACTTTTCTACTAAGTGCAATATATGTTTGTGTAGATTAACAGTAGCTGCTATTCCAGTTTATTAAGCTTTTGACAGCTGCTATTCTGGGTGGGTTGCTCAACTTTATGTCTGCAAGCAACAGGAACAGCTGTAATGCTAAGAACATATGTAACTATAGCCGGCCATAAAGAGGTGCGTGCAGCTGTCCCACATTTTTATGATTCATTGAATTATTTTTGGTAAACACAGTGATTGAAGTTTACTTTTTTCACTTTTTAGGAAGGAGTTTATTTACAGGATCATACATTTTCTTAAAGTTATGATCAATACAAATCAGACAGTACAACCTATAGTAGCATTGATAAATGGATGCTTACTGATGTATGCATAATGATACTGTGGTGGGTCAAGGGAAAATTTAAATGAATAAATATATGCCCTTCCCATTCAACCTTCAAGCTAATTATGTTCTGTTGATGAACAGCTAGCTAAGGGTGACAGAACATGGAGTGGGAAGCTGCATGCATCTGTTACACTCAGGCAAGGGAACGCCCGACACACGGCGCAACATAGAGGAAATAATGGGGGGGGGGTCACCTCCTGACATCAACCTCTTTCTGGACCCTGAGTTCCTCTTACGTAAGATGGTGACCGATTATATTGCTAATCGTTGGTATGTGGCACATAAGTGGTGTGAACCTGGAGTTCCGTTCTGGTACTTGTAGTGCCACATGTTTCTGCTAAAGTATTCACAGTGCAGGTTCACAGGTAGCTAGAGAGATGGGTGGGTCTGGCTACCTACGTAAACTGGCCATGGGTGTTTTTGACATGTGTCTGACAGGTCACATGAGGTAAAATAGAGTCAGTGTGTCTGGCACAAGGCAAAGTTTATGTGAGTCTAACAGGAGTCAGTGTGAGGAAGCTGCTGGGCTTCAATGAAGAAACCATATGGAGAGGTGTGTGGACTCACATTAGAGAGTGTGTGGAGAGACTACTAAATCTCCTGAGGATAATGGATTTCGAATCCGTGGACTAATCTTGATCGGCGTGATCACTGTGAGCCCACAGTATAATGGACTGGAAAACCATGTGTGGCGCCCCAGGACCTGGTCGCCACAAAAGCATTGCCCCTCCAAAGGGTTAATGCTGAGCCTGGAGTTAATTGGGAGGTCTATTGGCCAGTAAGTTCAACATCCAACGCAGTTTCTCCCTCAGGCCAGCAGGGGGAGCTCTGAACCTGGTGTTCCAGGGAGAATTCCTTAAGTCTGACCTGAGGGAGGAGTTAGTGGTCAGTCTGTAGAGAGAAAGTAGAGAAAGCAGATGCAGAGTAGTGCTAAGGAACTGTCCGCCCCAACACAAGATGACACGCCAGCAGTGGAACAGGAGAATCAACCCCCTGTCAGTGGTGAACCTGTCGTACCCTTGGCGACTCTCAGACCACGTAGGCAATCATCACACATACCTATCAGGGTTAGGCCTACCCGTAGTGCTGAGGTAGCAGACGCCCCAAATAGTCAGGGACAAACACCAGAGCTACGCAGGTCCCAACGTAGCACTCGGGGACGGCCCCCTCCAAGGTATAGAGAGTAAAAAGAAAGAGTACCTATTAGAATGTAAATAGAAATAGTTATTTAAAATGTCTGTAATGTTGTGTATAAAATGTTTTTTTTTTATTTAAATGATTGAGTAAATGGACAATTGGGCCACTGGACTATGGGTGGCCAACACTCTAATTGTACATAGTTAGCACCAGTGTGCTCAACACCCCTGAAGAAAAACCCGTCCGGCGTGCATAGAGTGGGGTCATCAATGCTCTGACGCATGCCCAGAGCCTACGTTGGGGGTTTGATCACGGCGGGTCCCCCATGGAGCAGTGTAGTGGACACCCGGCAGGGAGACACACTGGACTCTCATAGTTGTTTAAGGTTGTAACATGTTATGTCTTGTTTTGTTTTCTTCAGTCCGGGAGTACTGAGTTTAACTAAGGGGGAGTGTGGCGCCCCAGGACCTGGTTGCCACAACAGCATTGCCCCTCCAAAGGGTTAATGCTGAGCCTGGAGGTAATTGGGAGGTCTATTGGCCAGTAAGTTCAACATCCAACGCAGTTTCTCCCTCAGGCCAGCAGGGGGAGCTCTGAACCTGGAGTTCCAGGGACCATTCCTTAAGTCTGACCTGAGGGAGGAGTTAGTGGTCAGTCTGTAGAGAGAAAGTAGAGAAAGCAGACGCAGAGTAGTGCTGTCCTGCGGACTGGGGCCTGGAGCTGGAGTAGCTTGGCCCAGTGAAGCAGGAGGAGCAGAGAGGCACAGAAGAGAATAGGACATTGGAGTCTGTGGTTGCCAGGGTGTAAATTCTTTCCCTGGTAGCCAAATCCGGAGGGCAGGAGAGCTGCAAACCCCCTGGCCCAGAACCAATCTGAAGGTACAGCTGTATCCCAAGGGCCCGGTGTGGACTCCAGCAGAGAAGCACCAGCGAGGGCCTGCGCAGCCTACCACACAGAAAAAAGGGACGAACCACAGGTCCCAGCAGCAAGAAGGCCATTGCCAATCCAGAGAGCAGGGTCCTATAAGAGTAAGGAAAGAACAGGAGTAGGCCTCATACTCATCTGGCCAAAAAGATACCTCAGTTACTTCCAGGCTGGCCGGAGCCCTCTACCACCTGTAACTGTCTCCCAGGACTAACCGTTTGCCAAGTAAAAGAGGAGAAGGTAAAGAGACTACTGTTTGTGCCTGGTTCTTTCACTACCTGCCGGCCCTGCACCGTATTATTCACACAACATCACACCATAGACTCTCACGAACACCAACTGCTGCCCCGGGGTACCGCTCCACCTGTGGGGAGCAGGACCATCCAAGCTGCCATACCATCAGCCCCGGAGGCCCCATACAGCAGCGGCGGCTTAATAGCCGCAAACCACAGGTGGCGTCACGACAACCATAAACTTTATTCACCAGCCATATTTAATTGACACCCACCAGGGCCACGGAATCGGGCCCCGCCACCACTGACGACCCCCGGACTAGTCAGGCCCGGCACCGGGTGTCCCATAGCTCTGGGGTGGGCGAGTCAACTTTGGCGTCACGAACAGGATTTCGTGCCCGGTCCCATCGGGTACTGTGCGCCTGCAGAAACTGTGCTTAAAAGACTGTGTTACTGTTTGAAAACTGCCGCCGCCATTAGCCTTGCTGAGCGCAGGAAGAAGGGGGGCGTGCCTGAAAAAGAGCGTGAAGGGAGCGCACCATCGGAGCAGAGGGTCGTTAACCCCGCACTACCCGGAAGAGATTTTGAAAAGTGAATGGAGCCTGGTAAAGTTCACTAATACCACATACCCAGAGCGAATTCAGAGAAAGGCTGCACAGCTTGTTTAGAGTGTATCCTCTGACTGAGAGCCAGAAGGTTGGCATATTAATGGGGCAGCTAGCCGGGGCGGCCCAGCGTGAAGTGAAGTCCTGGCCTGACACAGATAAAGGGACAGTGACCCAGATACTGGCTAAGTTAAAGAGTACTTTTGACACCCGGACCGCAGCAGAAATAAAGATGAGATTCTTTGGGTGCAAACAACGGGCCACAGACAGCATACGGGACTATGCCTTAAACTTGCAGGAGGCCCTGAGAGCAGTTAAACAGGTGGACCCAGAGAGTGTACGTGAAGAAGACAAGCTCCTAACTGAGCAGTTCATAGAAGGGCTCCTGTCAGACGCCCACAGGACACAGCTGCGTATCATGGTCCGGCAGAACCCTGCTCTGGACTTTGCAAAGTTTAAGGACCAGGCCATCCGGGTACTAAGAGAATCTAAACCGAATGACACAGTACCCCTCCGGCCTCTTGCTATCACGTACCCAGGGGTGGTGCCTGCAAAACGAGTCACTGCAAGGGCTGAGGCGCAGACCTTGGATAAAGATCCCACTGCAGAGCTCAGACAGCAGGTCCAGGAGCTGACCAAGACAGTGGCTGCCCTTGCCAAAACTGTGCAGTCTCTACAAGTGACCCCACCGCCGGCAAGAATCGAGTTGGGCTCCAGTCCAGATGACGTCCCGTGGATGCGGCAAAGGAGGATTCCGCCAACCCGAGGAAAAGACACAGACCGGTATGATTCAACTGGACAACCGATTTGCCGCCGCTACAGCCAGGCGGGCCACATTGCAAGACACTGTCCTTTAAATGGGCCGAGCCTGGGGCCAGGAGCCAACCCCCAGGTGTAAGGAAGCCCGGCTCAACTCCTAGTCGCAGCAAGTATGTGGGAGGACGACCGGTCCTTCCTATTGTGCTGGATGGGATCCCTTTGAACGCCCTCCTGGATACGGGGTCCCAGGTAACAACCATCCCTTATAGACTGTACAAAAGATATTGGGCTGATTCAGACATTGACCATGGCCCAGATGATGATTTAACAATTGTGGCCAGTAATGGTCAGCCCTTGCCTCAAATTGGGTATAAGGAGGTAACCATTAAAGTGGGGCGGGTAGAATTGCCATGTCAGGGGATGATAATTGTAGCTATTGATCACAAAGAATCTAACCCACTGCTAACCATTGGTACAAATGTGATGGAAAATTGTCTTGCCGAAGTGATAATTTTGTTGCAGCAGGCGTCTGAAAGTGCCAGCTCCGGGCAGCAGCGTGCCCTACAGAGGGAGATCAGAGCCCTGATGAGGAGGCAGCAGGTAGAGCTGGCCGGAGGAGAAATTGGCAGTGTAAGGGTAAGTGACCCTCTCCCCATTGCAATTCCCCCAAAAAGTGAAATGTTGATATGGTGTCGGGCAGCAATAGGCCTCAAGGGTCAAGATTACCAGGCCCTGGTGGAACCTGTGTATTCAGAAAGTAGGCCTGGAGTCCTGATAGCCAGAGGGGTAGCAGACGTCCGCAAGGGAAGAGTGCCCGTCCACGTCCTGAATTGTGGGGAGCAGGAAGCCAAATTGCCCCGGTACGCCACTGTAGCAAAACTATACACTGTCAGTAACAATACCATCAAAGCAGTGGAACCCTTGATCCCGTCCGACCAGGTGGAAGACAATGGCTCCAAGGGACAGCTGGAGGACTGGTGCCAAAAATTACATGTGGGCACCGACTCCACCCCCTCACACCAAAAGCATGGGGTTTACTGGGTGGTACAGGAGTACGAGCGGGTCTTCAGCAAACACCCCCTATATTTTGGGCAGGTAAAAGGGGCTAAACATCAAATCCCCACGGGTGATCATCATCCCATTAAAGAGAGATACCGCCCTGTACCCCCAGCACAGTATCAGCGTGCGAAAGAAATGTTACGGGAAATGAAGGAGGCTGGGGTTATCAGAGATAGTTGTAGCCCCTGGGCAGCTCCACTAGCGCTCGTAAAGAAAAAAGATGGTACAATGAGAATGTGCATAGATTACAGACAAATTAACCGCATTACACATAAAGATGCTTATCCACTACCCAGAATAGAAGAGTCACTAACAGCCTTAAAATCAGCTAATTATTTCTCCACCCTGGATCTCACCAGTGGGTATTGGCAGGTTCCCGTGGCAGAGGCGGACAAGGAGAAGACTGCATTCACGACACCAATGGGTCTCTGCGAGTTCAATTGTATGCCGTTCGGGCTCTGCAATGCCCCAGGGACATTTCAGAGATTGATGGAGTGCTGCTTGGGCCATCACAACTTTGAAACCGTGCTATTGTACCTGGATGACGTCATAGTCTACTCCAAGACCTACGAAGACCACCTGAGGCACTTAGCAGAAGTGTTTGAGTCCTTGTCGGAGTATGGCCTGAAGATAAAGCCGTCCAAATGTCACCTCTTGAAGCCAAAGGTACAGTACCTGGGTCATGTGGTCAGCGTAGAAGGTGTGGCACCTGATCCGGAGAAAGTCACCGTAATCAAGGACTGACCAAGACCCACCACGGTAAAGGAGGTGCGGCAGTTCCTTGGGCTGGTGGGCTACTACCGAAGGTTCATTGATGTTTTCACCAAGATAGCAGCGCCTCTTCAAGATCTCCTGGTGGGCCAGCCAAAGAAGGCTAAGAAGCAAAGCCCTCCATTTGAATGGAACAGCCAAATAGAAACATCTTTTGTCCGGCTGAAAGGGGCTCTCACGGGAGAAGAAATTCTGGCTTACCCTGACTACAGCCAGCCGTTTGTACTGTACACAGACACCAGCAACGTGGGACTGTCCCAGGTGCAGGGAGGCAGAGAGAAGGTGATAGCTTACGCCAGTAGGAAGCTTCGTCCCACAGAAAGGAATCCAGAAAACTACAGTTCCTTCAAGCTGGAGTTCCTCGCTATTGTTTGGGCAGTGACTGAACGCTTCAAGCACTATCTGGCGTCGGCCAAGTTCACCATCTTCACGGACAACAACCCGTTTACACATCTGGCAACAGCCAAGCTAGGTGCGTTGGAGCAGCGATGGATGGCCCGGCTGTCTAACTTTGACTTTACCATCAAGTACTGGGCTGGCAAGAAAAATAACAATGCTGATGCGCTGTCCAGAATGCCTCACTTACCCGAGTCTGGAGAAGACCTGGATGAACTCGAAGAGATAGAGTTACCGGCTTTCCATCACCAAGGTGTTTCCCAGTGTGAGCATGCTGTAGGAGAGAAGCGCTCGAGCCAGCACGAGTTCTCGGTCAACCCATTACTCCACCATAATTGGGAAGAGACACAGAACGGTGACCCGGCCGTGCGATTGGTCAAAGAAAAGCTAGCACAAGCTGAGACCCATCTCGGTCCAGACGCTCCACAAGAAGCCCAGCAGCTGTGGAAGGAGAGGGGACGACTGTTCACCTACCAAGGCAAGCTCTGCAAGAGATATGTCAACTGGCGAACGAATGAACTCGTCTGGCAGATAGTGGTCCCACAGAGGGATGCTCCAATGGTCCTAGCAGCTTACCATGATAAAGCAGGACACTTCGGGTGGAAGAAGTTGGAGACCCTACTCCGCGATCGGTTCTACTGGGTGCACATGAGAAAGACAGCCGAGAAGTGGTGCCGAGACTGTGGTCCGTGTAACCTGAGGCGGAAGGATGATGCCACCCAGAGGTCTCCCCTACAGCCAATTGTCACGAAGCAGCCTCTGGAGTTGGTGGCCCTGGACCACGTGAAGTTACACCAAGCCGGTCAGGCTATGTGTACGCCCTCACCATTGTGGACCATTACTCTCATTTCCTGGTAGTAGTGCCTGTGAAAGACCAGACAGCCAGAACAGCAGCTAGAGCATTTCAGGCATACTTTTGTCGACCTCACGGTTACCCGGAAAGGGTACTGACTGATCAAGGTCCTGCATTCGAGGCAGAAGTGTTCCAAGAGTTCTGTAACATGTACGGCTATAAGAAAATCAGAAAAACACCGTACCACCCCCAAACCAATGGATTGTGCGAGAAGATGAACCATGTGGTTATTGATATGCTCAAGACTCTACCTCTGGAAGAAAGAAACCAATGGCCAGAGAAGTTACCAGATCTGGTAGACCTGTATAACCATATCCCAGTAAATTCGACCAACTGCAGCCCTGCTTACCTGATGCGAGCAAGACCTGGCAAGTTACCTGTAGACTTTGAGATGGGAACTGTGTCACCTGACGCGGTTCAAGAGATAGAAGATTGGGATACAGAGCGACAACAGCAGTACCGCAAAGTCCAGGAATGCGTAGAAAAGAGCCTGTCCCAAGCAAGAAAGAGACAAGAACAGAACTACAATCAAACAGCCCCAGCAACTTCCTTAGCACCTGGAGAACAGGTCCTCAAGAAAAAGCGGAGGGCGCATAAATTAGATGATCAGTGGGAGAATGAACCCTACACCATTATTCCCTCCAACTTTGACAATAGTAAGGTATGCCTCATAAGCAAAGATGAAGGCAAGACCTATCAAACAGTTTCTAGAGACCGCCTGAAAGCGTGCCCTGAGCGGTGCAAAATCCAAAAAGAAGTGGAAGAAGTACAAGAATGTCCCCAAATTCAAGAAAAAGAGGAAGAGATGATACAAACAATCCTTGGAAAATTCCCCAAAACTTGGACCCAAATAAATAATGCCATAGTGGTACCAGTCTTGACGTTCCCGCAGTTGGTCGAGCCAGAGACAGAAGAGGTTCCAGATCCACCTAAGGAATTGTCCGTCCCAACACAAGATGACACGCCAGCAGTGGAACAGGAGAATCAACCTCCTGTCAGTGGTGAACCTGTCGTACCCTTGGCGACTCTCAGACCACGTAGGCAATCATCACACATACCTATCAGGGTTAGGCCTACCCGTAGTGCTGAGGTAGCAGATGCTCCAAATAGTCAGGGACAAACACCAGAGCTACGCAGGTCCCAACGTAGCACTCGGGGACGGCCCCCTCCAAGGTATAGAGAGTAAAAAGAAAGAGTACCTATTAGAATGTAAATAGTTATTTATAATGTCTGTAATGTTGTGTATAAAATGTTTTTTTTATTTAAATGATTGAGTAAATGGACAATTGGGCCACTGGACTATGGGTGGCCAACACTCTAATTGTACATAGTTAGCACCAGTGTGCTCAACACCCCTGAAGAAAAACCCGTCCGGCGTGCATAGAGTGGGGTCATCAATGCTCTGACGTACGCCCAGAGCCTACGTTGGGGGTTTTATCGCGGCGGGTCCCCCATGGAGCAGTGTAATAGACACCCGGCAGGGAGCCACACTGGACTCTCATAGTTGTTTAAGGTTGTAACATGTTATGTCTTCTTTTGTTTTCTTCAGTCCGGGAGTACTGAGTTTAACTAAGGGGGAGTGTGGCGCCCCAGGACCTGGTCGCCACAACAGCATTGCCCCTCCAAAGGGTTAATGCTGAGCCTGGAGGTAATTGGGAGGTCTATTGGCCAGTAAGTTCAACATCCAACGCAGTTTCTCCCTCAGGCCAGCAGGGGGAGCTCTGAACCTGGAGTTCCAGGGAGCATTCCTTAAGTCTGACCTGAGGGAGGAGTTAGTGGTCAGTCTGTAGAGAGGAGAGAAAGCAGACACAGTAGTGTTGTCCTGCGGACTGGGGCCTGGAGCTGGAGTAGCTTGGCCCAGTGAAGCAGGAGGAGCAGAGAGGCACAGAAGAGAATCGGACATTGGAGTCTGTGGTTGCCAGGGTGTAAAATCCTTCCCTGGTAGCCGAATCAAGAGGGCAGGAGAGCTGCAAGCCCCCTGGCCCAGAAGCAATTTGAAGATACAGCTGCATCCCAAGGGCCCGGTGTGGACTCCAGCAGAGAAGCACCAGAGAGGGCCTGCGCAGCCTACCACACAAAAAAAAGGGACGAACCACAGGTCCCAGCAGCAAGAGGGCCATTGCCAATCCAGAGAGCAGGGTCCTATAACAGTAAGGAAAGAACAGGAGTAGGCATCATACGTATCTGGCCAAAAAGATACCTCAGTTACTTCCAGGCTGGCCGGAGCCCTCTACCACCTGTAACTGTCTCCCAGGACTAACCGTTTGCCAAGTAAAAGAGGAGAAGGTAAAGAGACTACTGTTTGTGCCTGTTTCTTTCACTGCCTGTCGGCCCTGCACCGTATTATTCACACAACATCACACCATAGACTCTCACGAGCACCAACTGTTGCCCCGGGGTACCGCTCCACCTGTGGGGAGCAGGACCATCCAAGCTGCCATACCATCAGCCCCGGAGGCCATATACAGCAGCGGCCGCTTAATAGCCGCAAACCACAGGTGGCGTCACGACAACCATAAACTTTATTCACCAGCCATATTTAATTGACACCCACCAGGGCCACGGAGTCGGGCCCCGCCACCACTGATGACCCCCGGACTAGTCCGGCCCGGCACCGGGTGTCCCATAGCCCTGGGGTGGGTGAGTCACATGTTTGTTTATTTTGCCTGTAAACCCGGAAGAGGCTCATGCTATGTTTGAGGAGCAGTTTATCAGGTGTTATAATAAACTGCTGGACATTTTCAACAGTTTGTGTTCCTATGCTACCTCGCATCGCAGAAAAGTGAATGAGTAAATACCCCTATGATGTAATGTGTGAACTGTATGTGTCACGCTCTCCGGGTCCCCTGGCCAGCTCCCCGGCTCCCCTGCCACACTCCCCGGGTCCCCTGTCCAGCTCCCCGGCTCCCCTGCCACGCTCCCCGGCTTCCCTGGCTCGCACCCCGGCTCCTCTGTCCGGCGTCCCCCGCTCCACAGCCTCCAGGCCTCCTCACCTAGGATCCCCAGGCGTCCCGGTCCCTGCTCCCAGCGTCCGCTGTCAGCTTCGCTCCAGCCCGGCTCCTCTGCCTCCTGTTCGCCGCTCCCTGCCCTGGCTTCTGGCACCCGGGCCTCGCGCATGCGCATTAGGGCGCGCGCGCGGTCATTGACACTTTCTTAAAGGGCCAGCGTCCACAGACAGGATATTGAACACACAGGTACAAGGTATAAAGGGGTTTAATGTCCAAGTGGGCGGGGCCTGTTCTTCGTGTTTCCTAAGCTAGGAGTCAGGTCTCCTTGTGTCTTGCGGTATACTCACCTCTCTCTCTTCTAGAGCCGCTCCTGCCTCGCCATCTGGTCCTGCCGATTCCCGAACCCCGCACGCTGACCATCTGCCATCCCGTCAGTCCGTACCATCTTTGATCCCTGTGGTGACCCGTCCTCTCGCTCCATCAGTTCCGGACTCTGCCTGATAACATCTTGGCCTCCGAACCTGAGCTCCGTCACCCGGACTACCATCTGTGACTCCGTGGTCCCAGGGACTTCTACATTCCGCTATTTTGCATGGACTATCCTGCTACCTGTAGTGCTCCGGCTACCGGACCCCTTGCCTTCAGTGAGGAGTTCGGCCCAGTGGATCCACCTCCTGGGTCTTCCCGTCCACCTGGCCCTAACAGTAAGAACAGGCCATGGATCCCGCCGAAGCACTAGCGGCCTTACAGGAGGAACTCACACGCCAGCGTGAGACCCAGACCCGCATTCTAAACTTCATGTCTTCTGTGGACGCCCGCCTGAACACGCTACAAGCGTCGGTTACATCTTCGGCATCTCGAGCTTCCACTGGACAATCCACGGCCCCAGCTCCCGTGGCAGCCTCCTCGGATGCTTCCAGGCTTCGTCTGGCCTCACCACCCCGGTACGCCGGAGATCCCAAGACCTGCAGGGGGTTCATAAACCAATGCTCCCTCCATTTCAAGCTGCTGCCGCATTTGTTTGCCTCCGACCAAGCCAAGGTCGCGTTCATGATGTCCCATCTTGAGGGTGAGGCACTGGCGTGGATGAACCCCTTGTGGGAGAAGGAGGACCCTGTGACCACTAACATCCAGGAGTTCCTGCAGGCATTTCGTGGCACCTTTGATGAGCCCGGACGCGCCTTCGCGTCTGCCTCATCTCTCCTCCGGTTACGTCAGGGGACTCTGACGGTGGGTCAATATGCCATCCGTTTTCGCACCTTGGCTTCGGAACTCGGGTGGAACAATGAGGCTCTAACCGCCACCTTCTGGGAAGGTCTCTCGGGTCGAATTAAAGATGAGCTGGCTGGTCGTGACGTGCCGTCCACCCTGGATGCCCTGATTGCCCTAGCAACTCGAGTGGACATTCGCTTCCAGGAACGATCCAAAGAGGTGTCCCGTGAGAGACGTCCGATACGGCATTCCTCTCCTCCGCAGAAGCCCGCCGTACTTCAGTCAACGGCATCTGGTGTCTCCATCCACGAGCCCATGCAGATCGACCGTTTGCGGCAGTCTGAACAACGCCGAGCAGAACGGCTCGCCAAGGGCCTCTGCTTCTACTGCGGAGAGGGCACACACCTTCTACGCTCCTGTCCAGAGAGGCCGGGAAACTCCAAAGCCTAGGGTTGGTAGGAGAGGCCACCCTAGGTGCTGGGACTCTCTCAGACCCGGTTACGTGGACTGTTCAAGTGACAACGGGAGAGACGCGGTTCACGGCCGAGGCATACCTCGATTCCGGGGCAGCAGGCAATTTCATCCAGCAGGCCACGGTGGACAAGTACCAGGTGCCTGTTACTCCACTCGACAAACCCCTCGTGATTGCCTCTGTGGATGGGAGACCCCT
Source organism: Anomaloglossus baeobatrachus (assembly GCF_048569485.1). Lineage (NCBI taxonomy): Eukaryota > Metazoa > Chordata > Amphibia > Anura > Aromobatidae > Anomaloglossus > Anomaloglossus baeobatrachus. Next base: position 302,014,970 of record NC_134354.1, read on the forward strand.
CTCTGACACCATCTCGTGGATCACCAAGCCGGTGGAACTGCGTATCGGTGCCCTGCACACCGAGAACATCGCTCTCTACGTCCTCCCACACATGTCCCATCAAATCCTGCTGGGACTCCCCTGGTTACGGACACACGAACCGTCAGTCAGCTGGGGCACTGGTGAAATCACCCGATGGGGCTCCTCTTGCCACGAGAACTGTCTGAAGACTATACAACCCATCCGACGACCTCCGGTTCCAGAGTCCCTACCAGGACTGCCCTCGGCCTATTGGTCCTTCGCGGACGTCTTTGACAAAAAGGAATCAGAGGTACTTCCGCCACATCGTCCTTACGATTGTGCCATCGACCTGCTCCCGGGAACTACACCACCTCGAGGACGGATATATCCGCTGTCTCCTGCCGAAACAAGGGCCATGTCTACCTACATCACAGAGAACCTGGCAAGGGGATTCATTCGGAGATCCTCCTCTCCTGCTGGAGCAGGCTTCTTCTTCGTTAAGAAGAAAGAAGGCGACCTACGCCCATGCATAGACTACCGGGGATTGAACCAAATCACCGTGAAAAATAAGTACCCCCTGCCGCTCATCCCCGAATTGTTTGATCGGCTTAGAGGAGCTCGTGTGTTCACCAAGTTGGATCTTCGGGGTGCCTACAACCTGGTCCGCATCCGCTCAGGGGACGAATGGAAGACCGCGTTCAATACTCGCGATGGGCACTATGAATACTGTGTGATGCCCTTCGGCCTGTGTAACGCACCAGCAGTCTTTCAGGAATTGGTGAACGACGTGTTCCGAGACCTTCTCTATGTCTGTGTGGTGGTGTATCTTGATGACATCCTGGTCTTTTCTCCGGACCTCCAGACCCACAGAGAGAACGTGCAGCTGGTACTACAAAGACTGAGGGAGAATCGTCTGTACGCCAAGTACGAGAAGTGTGTCTTCGAGCAGTCTTCTCTTCCCTTCCTGGGTTACGTAATCTCCGATACCGGCCTGCAGATGGATCCGGAGAAGGTCTCTGCCATTCTCAACTGGCCCCCTCCTTCTGGACTGAAGGCAATCCAACGCTTTCTGGGATTCGCAAACTATTACCGTCAGTTCATCCCTCACTTCTCTGCTCTGACTGCACCTCTCTCCGCCTTGACCAAGAAGGGGGCTAATCCAAAGGACTGGTCACCTGCGGCTGACGCCACGTTTGGCTCCCTGAAGCGGGCATTTGCTTCCTCCCCTGTGCTCCACCGTCCGGAGTTAAACCGACAGTTCACCTTGGAGGTGGATGCCTCCTCCTCGGGAGCCGGAGCAGTGCTCATGCAGAAGTCCTCCTCCGGGAAGATGGTTACTTGCGGTTTCTTCTCCAAGAGCTTCTCTGCGCCTGAACGCAACTACACCATCGGTGACTGAGAGCTATTGGCAGTCAAACTGGCTCTGGAGGAATGGCGCTACCTTCTGGAGGGAGCAGTGTATCCCGTGATCATATACACGGACCACAAGAACCTGGAATACCTGCGGTCTGCTCAGCGACTGAACCCACGGCAAGCCAGGTGGTCCTTGTTCTTTGCCAGGTTCGATTTCCAGCTCCATTTCCGACCCGCGGACAAGAATGTACGCGCAGATGCCTTGTCCAGGTCATTCATGCCCATGGAGCAGGAGGAGGAGACATCCCAGCCCATCATCTGCCCTAGTAAAATCATTCCGGGGGCTCCTGTCACCCTGGCCCAGATACCGCCCGGGAAGCCCTATGTCTCTGAAACCGACAGACAAAAAGTGTTGCACTGGGGCCATGCCTCGAAAACAGCCGGCCATGCTGGTCAGAAAAGAACATGGAGTACGATTGTACGTCATTACTGGTGGCCATCCCTTCGTACTGACGTCGCTTCTTTTGTCTCAGCCTGCTCCTCTTGTGCCAGGAACAAGACGCCCAAACATCTGCCATATGGCCGTCTTCTGCCTCTGCCTATACCCTCTGTTCCGTGGCAACACATTGCAATGGACTTTATTACGGACTTACCCCTGTCCTCCGGACACACAGTCATATGGGTAGTGGTGGATCGGTTCTCCAAAATGGCTCATTTCGTCCCTATGGCTGGACTGCCCTCAGCCCAGGAACTCGCTGACGCCTACATACAGCACATCTTCCGGTTGCACGGCTTTCCATCACACATTGTGTCCGACAGAGGAACTCAGTTTACCTCCCGCTTCTGGAGGGCTCTCTGCAAACATCTGGGAGTGACTCTGGACTTTTCTTCAGCCTACCATCCTCAGTCGAATGGCCAAGTGGAACGAGTCAATCAGATCTTGACCTCCTTCTTACGTCACTACGTCAACGCCCATCACGACGACTGGTCCACGCTTCTTCCTTGGGCTGAATTCTCCCATAACCACCACGTCAGTGAGTCCTCCTCCAGCTCACCCTTCCATGTCGTTTACGGACTTCAGCCTTCCGTCCCATTACCTGTATCCTCTTCCTCGGATGTCCCTGCTGCTGATGCTGTAGCACGTGACTTTGCAACAATTTGGAACTCTGTCAAGGCGTCCCTTGGACGTGCTTCCCTTCGGATGAAGAGACACGCAGACAAGAGACGTCTGGATCCCCCGTGTTTCTCTCCAGGAGATCTGGTCTGGCTTGCCTCCAAGTATGTCCGATTGAAGCTACCATCTTACAAGCTGGGTCCTCGCTACATCGGGCCGTTTAAAGTCCTCAGCAAAATAAATGAGGTCTCCTACAAGCTGCAGCTCCCGGCCACGATGAGGATACCCAACTCCTTCCACATATCCCTGCTCAAGCCGGTTGTCCTTGGTCCCTTCTCCGCTGCTGCCAGTTCGGCTCCTCCTCCTATTGCCGATGACGACATCTATGCGGTAAGGGATATCGTGGCCATGAAAACCGTACGGGGCCGGCAGTTCTTCTTGATGGACTGGGCAGGGTATGGTCCTGAGGATAGGTCCTGGGAACCCCGGGAGAATGTGGGTACTCCTCTGATACGTGCCTTCCTGTACCGCTTGCGGGGAGGGGGGCGTGGGGGGGGGGGTACTGTCACGCTCCCCGGGTCCCCTGGCCAGCTCCCCGGCTCCCCTACCACGCTCCCCGGGTCCCCTGTCCAGCTCCCCGGCTCCCCTGCCACGCTCCCCGGCTTCCCTGGCTCGCTCCCCGGCTCCTCTGTCCGGCGTCCCCCGCTCCACAGCCTCCAGGCCTCCTCACCTAGGATCCCCAGGCGTCCCGGTCCCCGCTCCCAGCGTCCGCTGTCAGCTTCGCTCCAGCCCGGCTCCTCTGCCTCCTGTTCACCGCTCCCTGCCCTGGCTTCTGGCACCCGGGCCTCGCGCATGCGCATTAGGGCGCGCGCGCGGTCATTGACCCTTTCTTAAAGGGCCAGCGTCCACAGACAGGATATTGAACACACAGGTACAGGGTATAAAGGGGTTTAATCTCTAAGTGGGCGGGGCCTGTTCTTCGTGTTTCCTAAGCTAGGAGTCAGGTCTCCTTGTGTCTTGCGGTATACTCACCTCTCTCTCTTCTAGAGCCGCTCCTGCCTCGCCATCCGGTCCTGCCGATTCCCGAACCCCGCACGCTGACCATCTGCCATCCCGTCAGTCCGTACCATCTTTGATCCCTGTGGTGACCCGTCCTCTTGCTCCATCAGTTCCGGACTCTGCCTGATAACATCTTGGCCTCCGAACCTGAGCTCCGTCACCCGGACTACCATCTGTGACTCCGTGGTCCCAGGGACTTCTACATTCCACTATTTTGCACGGACTATCCTGCTACCTGTAGTGCTCCGGCTACTGGACCCCTTGCCTTCAGTGAGGAGTTCGGCCCAGTGGATCCACCTCCTGGGTCTGCCCGTCCACCTGGCCCTAACAGTATGCAACTTCACATTTGGTGTAGAATGCAGTCAATGATCCAGGAAGCACGTGTAGCAGTTGCAGAGTGGTGTTTGCTGTGGATCGGAGGGTCCACGAAGTTTGCTACATACTGCAGAGGAGCTGTTGCTATGGATCAGCAGGTTTACAAAGTTTTTTTTCTACTGTTTCACGCTGTAAAGGGGTGTTGCCGGTGGATCAGTGGATCCACAAAGACCCCGGAGCAGTGTGTATGGATGAATTGTTGGTAAATTACCTGATTCAACAGGAACTGCAACAGTGGGAGCTGCAGGAGCCGCTGACAGAGCAGTTGGACATGACAATAATGGACAAGTTGGTACAGACCCTTACATGGGCCAGTGCAGACATGGGGTGCCCAGAAGGACACCTGGTGCACCAAGGTACTGTGTGAATTGGGACATGAGAATCCCCTGGAGAGACCACGGAATGTACTCCTTGTAGACTGGGTGCCCAAAAGGGGGCGGAGTCCAGGTTGGTTGCCCAGAATGGGGTGGAGTCCCAAAAAGGGATGGTTGCCCAAAAGGGGGTGAATCGTCTCAAATCCAAAGGGGCGACAGCCTGCATAATACTGTCATAATACTGCCATTTTTAGCGAGGAGCCACAAGAGTGTTTTCTGTGGAAATGAATGGAGTGTACCTATGATTGCACTGTTAGACCCAGCAAGCTGGATGACCCTGGTAAGGGCCATGCTCGATGTAGACTTAATTCTCGGAAGGAAGATGAAAGTGTACTCCTAAACTTTTTGATTCCCATTATAATTGGCAGAGACTTTTGATTATTTTCGGACTTGTGGGAGATGAGGGAACTGTCCGATTGCTTTTTTTAAGACCTGAATTATCCGAAGGAAGCCCCACCACAGCGGGAGATTAAAAAGCTTCCTTGTTGATTGTTTGTGTGTAATAAGGAGATAGTGCTTCCTAGAGGTGACAGTCCTAAGTTAGGGTTGACCAACAAATATACTGGATGTGCCCAACTTAGCGACATGACATGTTTAAAGAAATAAACAATAGTGTGACCAGAATAAACAGGGCAGCTGCAGACAGGACGGCTGATGCCGGGTTGAGTGGCAACATATTGGTCCACCATACCAAGGGGAGTGACAATGACTCCAGCAAAAACTGTATTTACTATACTATAACTTATAAGTTATAGTTACTATAACTCTAGTAAAGTGACAATAGAGTGCAGTAAGGAAAAGACCAGTAAGAAGTTTAACTCCTCATCCCAATGCCAGAGACGTAATAAGTGCGATAGAGTAAGCTGCACCTTCTGAGTGTGCAGGAAAGGTTGATGGAGGCAAATTGCCAGTAACCACTGCTAGTGTAGAGTCAGACAGCGATGACCTGCAAGAGAAATCTGAGCTGGAACTGACATATTGTAAGAACAGAATCCAACAGGGTAAAATCGTGGAAAAGGAGCCGACCAAGGAAGTAGTGGTGGTGTCCTCTACGATTTTCAAGCTGAAAACTGATGATCTGTCAGGTGAAAGCACTATTGAAGGAAAAATTCACGAAGATCATAGTGAGCAGACCAGTGATCCACCCAGTGCTGGGTTGGTTAACAGTCAAAATGGCACAAAAGTTGTTGAAGACTCCAGAGAACCTGAGGTTGAAGGTTATGTTGCAGAGACCTATGAGAAGGCAGAAGAAGATGCTACAGAGTCCCAGGAGACAGCTGAAGCTACAGGTTCACATGTAGCTAGAGAGATGGGTGGGTCTGGCTACATACATACTATGCCCATTGGTGTGTTTGACATGTTCTGACAGGTCACAGGAGGTAAAATGGAGTCAGTGTGTTTGGCACAAGGCAGAGTGTATGTGAGTCTGACAGAAGTCAATGTGAGGAAACTGCCGGGCTTCAGTGAAGAAACCTTATGGAGAGGTGTGTGGACTCACATTAATGAGTGTGTGGAGAGACTGCTAAATCTCCTGACGATAATGGCCTTGGAATCTGTGGACTAATCCTGAGGTCAGTGTGATCACCATGTTTGTTTATTTTGCCTGTAAAGCCAGAAGAGGCTCATACTATGTTTGAGGTGTCGCTTTTGAGGTGTTATAATAAACTGCTGGACATTTTCAACGGTTTGTGTTCCTGTGCTACCTTGCATCGCAGCAAAGTGAGTGAGTACCCCTATGATGCAGTGTGTGAACTGTATGCAACGTTACAGTCCCTATACAAGTCCTTCTCCTTGTAACCATCACATGCATTGTCTCTAACTGTCCCCCCACTCACCACTGTGTCCACTATGATACCCAATGGCAGAAAGAATTTAATTCAAAACAAGTGTGACGCCCCAGGAGCGATGATCCTGTTTGGGGACACCACAGTGCTCAGTCAGCGGGACAACAGGTAGGTTGGTTTTATTATTCTAGTCATGACGCCACTCTCAATATTTGCAGTCAGGGGTAGGTGACCGCCATTGCCCTTTAACAAACGTCTGGGGGTGGTGGTATCGGCAGTAAGGTGGTATGGCCTCCCGAGAGTGAGGGTGGCCCCAGATGCTCGGGTGTATGGGTGTCGAGCCACGGGTTGCAAAATAATACAGGCAGAGTCTTTTAACTGCTTTACTCACTTTTTTGCTGGTCAGTGAGATACCCAGGCGATGCTGAGATTGTACCAGGAGGAACCAGGAACTCTATCAGGCCAGAATGAGGGTAGCCGCTAGCTCGCCTTCCTAGCACTACTTTTGTTTGGGAGGACCCCTTACTTGTAGTATGGTGGGATTCCTCCAGGGAAGATGCTTCTGACTTCACTCCCCTCCCTGGCCCGTCTGCCGGCAGCGTAGACCTTGGTGAGATGGCTTCTTGCACTGTCTCCTTGTGGGCCCCCCTGTTGCTGCTTGGGCTCGGATTCTGTTTTTCTGGTGAGGTACGTCAAGTACCCTCACCGGCAGGTTGAGCAGCTCCAGTAAATAGATTTCTGCTCTGCGGACCTGTATCCTCGTGCGTGCCGGAATACCAGCAGTCCCCGTACTCGGCCACCCCTCTGTAGGTGTCTTTCAGGCTGACTCACAGGTACCCATTCTCCCCTGCCAGCTGCTACCACACTTGCAATGTCTCTCTCTTGCTTCCTCCCTTCAGACTCTCCTGCAACAACTAACCTCCAGCCTCTCCACTACACCCCCTGACAAAGAATTGTAAGGCCGCTCTCCTGATTGGGGACTGCCCTAGGGTCCCATCTAGTGGTGTAGGAGACCTGGTTGCTGTGTGTCTGTGTGTACACACCCCATTCTGGCCTTTGGAGTTTACCTGGAAGCACTGCCCCAGCCTGGGTGCAGTACTCAGTGGCACCTGACCAGGTCAGGGGCGCCACACAAGCAGTTATTAGTGTGCTTACACTTTTACAGTTGTTCAGGACAGAAACACATGATAGCATAGAAAAGATGGTGGTATGATACATATCTCAGGAAACCAATAATCAGCTTTGCATCGGCACTGAAAATAGAAATGGTGACTGCCGAAAAAATTGACAGTGGATAGACCATTTATTCACATTTTTAAAGGGGTTTCCCACTACTAGAACAAGCCCTTTATGATTCCACATTTCCATTAGGTAATATAATAAAGACTATACTTACCTTCCATACCGGTACTCTTCTAGCAGTGTCCTTGATCACTGTGCCTGGGACTCTTCCCCAACAGTTGATGTTGAGGGAAAGAAGGATCCAGTCTGATTAATTTCAATGGTCAATCCTTTTGTATGTTATGGACATTAATGTCAGTCGAGCTAAATGTTCTTGTATGATGGGGTATATGACAGAGCAGGCAGGAACAAAGCAAAAGACATTTATTGGGATTAAGCGAATATAACACTAAACATAGATATGATTCCCTAGAGTCTGCACTGCGGCTGCAACGAAAGGAACAAATCAAGGGACACAAATGAAAATAAACCATTGGTTCTTAAAATTCCTCAAATACAGCAGGGTATGCGAGACGTCCACTACCATGCGGCTGATGATCCTGTCTTTAGTTCAAGTTGTGTTACCCGGATCTAACTGCAGCAGCAGATCCTGGCCCTTCCATGTCACAGCACCAACTACACACAAATATGTGTCTCCTCGCTTTTCTACCTTTCTTGGGTCTGCCCCCTGGTTGAGCAGAGGTTATCACATCCCACCCCCTTAAACATTTGCTACATGCAGCGCAAACAAAGCATGAAGAAGGGCATGGAAGTGCAGTCACTGGACAGTCTGCAGGATTGATTATCATGGAGGCCCCGTGCCGAGGGTAAAAAAAGGTGTATAACCACCCCTCACCACCACCAGATTCAGGACAATTAATATTGTTGCGGGCGGAGGAGGGGACGCTGCGCTCTCCCACTGCTCGGGTCCGGCTGCTGCTGCTGCTGCTCGGTGGTGGCTCGAGCGGTGGGCCGGATCCCGGGGACTCGAGCGGCGTTCCTCGCCCGTGAGTGAAAAGGGTGGGGATTGATTGTGGGGATTAGATATTGTCCGTGACACCACCCACAGTTGTGGTGAAGTTGTGACACCACCGCTGCTCTGGACGGGGATCCCGGGAACGATGACAGGGAGCAGCCTGGATGTTAGTTCTCCCCTCCGTGGGTAGGGGGTTGGTTGTCCCGGGGCCCCGGTGATGGGGTAGGGATGGATGGCCGGCGGGTTACGGGGCCTGGTGAGGTGCAGGGTCGCGGGGGCAGCGCTGTGCCGCACGGTACTCTGGTACTCACTCAGCCAATGATGAGGACACAGTTCTCGGTAAAACACACGGCTGGATGGACGGGTCCCACAGACGGCTGCGGTGTTTCTCCTCCCGGCAGGTTGATGGTGACTGCCTTTCGCTGCACCTGTGTAACGTGTACGGTTTCAATGGGTTCCCACTGGTAACCCGCTCCCCAGCTTGAAGGTTGCTGAAGGAGCCCCTTTTGCCCGCAGGCTCTGGGCCTGGGAACTCTAGCCTTGCCGGATGGTATTGGCTTCTCTTTGCGTACCGGTCCGGTACCGCCGGGCCACCGCCCGTCCACGGTCCTTACGGCTGGCACCAATAGGCCTCTCCTGCAGACGGTCACCACAGTCCGCCAACCAACGTCCATGGGGAACCCCTGAAACCCCCGGAGGATCGCCACCGGTTGCGGTAGTGGCGGGCCTGGGCCATCACTTCCCTCCAGGCCCATCCTCCAAATCAGCCTTTCCGGAGGCGGTTACGGTAAAGCCATAAAAACATTTTTATTTACATACCACAAGTTCGTGGTTGCCCTGCCAGTTCTCGGGCTTGTCCGTAGCAGTTTCTACGCAGTGGTTTGTGAGGGGTCCCAACGGGGACCAGTTGCCGGCAACGACCGTTGCAAACCAAGGCTTCAATCAGGTGAATCTTCGGTTAATCATTCACTTATCATTCATTTTCAACTTTTAAACGGTACTTTCAACACATACAGACACAATTCCCCCCCTTTAAAGAGTAGTTTCCCTGTACCTAAGTGGGGGTCTACCTAGGTTAGGACGAGTGGACCTCCGGGGTCCGGTGTCAGTAGGGACAGGCAGTGGGGCAGAGGGAACAATCAGTTCCTCTTCCCTGCTATGTGTGGGGCAGGCGGAGGCATAGGGAAGCTGGGTACAGGTTCATCCCTGGGCACTGGCTCATGGTTGACCACTTCCATCAATTCCTCATCCACGGGTTGTGGGAACAGTATCACTGGAAGAATCACCGCGCCATTCTGTGTAGGCCAGTCTGCTGGAAAGTCACCCATTATGGTGTGGATGACCTCTTTTGCCTTCTCCGCCTGTCTAGGAACCGGAGCTTCAGCCGCTGCCCTCAATGCTGGTGGGCACCTCTTTAGATGGTCCCGGGAAACCGTGGCCAAAGTGCCCCCTTGGTCACGACTGATCTGAAAGGCCTTCCCATCTTCCCATCCTGTGGGCTGTATGACATATGGGGTTTGCTCCCATTGATCATCCAGCTTGTGGGTCCTCCTCTTTCGCTTCAGCACTACATCTCCAGGCTGGAAAGGGCCAGCAGACGCCTTCTGGTTGAAGCGCTGCTCCTGTTGTTCCCGACGCCGACTCAAGTTCTTCTCAACATACTCCTGAATTTGTCGATACTGCACTGTTACACGTCGTGGCTCTCTTATTGCAAGGAATGAGGTGGTCCCCCATTCCTTGTCTGCCACGAGCCCTCCTGCTCAGCAGCGACAAAGGTCTGGGAGACTGCAGGAGTTGCCTTCTCAGAGACACAGCAGAGGGGTGACACCTAGTGGTTCTCCCCTTGCAAGGAATGGAGCGGTCTCCCATCCCTTGCCTGCCACGAGCTCTCCTGCTCAGCATCACGGAGGCTCTGGGAGGTTGCGCAGTGTGCAAAGAATAGATGCTCAGGGAAGCAGCAAGACTTCCCATGTCTCTGCACATTGTGAAACCGGGGATCCCGCCTTTATGACCCAGAGGCAGGAAGATGAGCATGTGCTCCACGTGACGTCTTCTGATTCGCTCACTGATATCACACGGCCCGATGACGAGGCTGGTGATGTGCTGAATCCTGACTGGCTGGGCCAGGACGTCACGAATCCTGATTGGGTCACGCCCGTCTCGCGCCCGCCCTTGGGTGGAGTTACACCTCCTTAAAAGCTCCCCCTGCCATCATGGCGGCGCGCGACCGTCCTTCTATGTTTGGATGTCTGGCAGCGTGCTGCCACGTCACTGCTCAGGCACTATTGTCTTTTGTGGGCTTTGCCCTTGCTGCTCAGGCAGCACCTAGTTTGCAGGTCTTGCCCCTGCCTTGCTGCTCCGGCAGTATCCCGTTTAGCAGGCTGTGTTCCTGTCCCAGGTGAGCTCCTCGAGTCTCTGTCGGACTCACTTGGTTTCTGAAGCACACGTGCGTGGGCTTCTCTGTGCTACCCCCGTGCCATATTCCTGTGACTCCCGCTGGCACACGTGTGTAGGCACCTCTGTGCGTCCCCGTGCAACAGGTACACCGTACGAGAAGCCCCGAGCCATACAACCCTCACGGGTTACGGCGGACCGGTGTACATAGATTGTCTGTGACGTTCCAGACGATCACTAGCAGCAACCCGCTCACTCTTTCCTGACCATAGCAGCGGTCCCTTACACCGCACAGTGGACCTTGACCGGCGGAAGCTGTCCATTTCCCATCTTGGCACGCTTCCCCGGGTCCCCCTCGTAACACTGCACCCTCCACCGAGTGTCCCATTCAGCTGTCGAAGGGAGTGCTTCTGGGGCTTCCAATCCCATGTCCAGATCCACTGGTAGCCGGCCGGGGCGAGCCTTCATCAGGTATGCTGGGGTGCATTTCGTTGAGCTGGAAGGGATATTGTTGTACATATCGACAAAGTCAGGTAGCTTCTCCGGCCACAGGTTCCGCTCTTCTAGCGGCAACGTCTTGAGGAGGCCCAGGACCAGGTGGTTCATCTTTTCACACATGCCGTTGGTTTGGGGATGGTAAGGCGTGGTCCGGATTTTCTTGCAGCCGTACAACTAACAAAATTCATGGAATACCTCCGCTTCAAAGGCCGGGCCTTGGTCAGTAAGCGCCTTCTCAGGGTATCCATGTGGTCGGCAGAAATAAGCCTGGAACGCTCTAGCGGCGGTATGGCCAGTTAGGTCTTTGACTGGGACAACCACCATGAACCTTGAATAGTGGTCTACAATGGTTAGAGCGTAGGTGTACCCACTTCGGCTGGGGGTGAGTTTTACATGGTCCAGGGCAACCAGCTCCAGCGGTTGATGTGTAACGATCGGGTGTAGGGGCGCCTTCTGGCTGGCCTCATCCTTCCTTCTCAGCGTGCAAGGGCCATACTCTTGGCACCAGGCCTCTACAGATTCCCGCATTCCACTCCAATAGAACCGCTCTCTCAACAGCATCTCTAGTTTCTTCCATCCGAAGTGTCCAGCACCATCATGGTATGCTTGCAGGACGGTGGGCACGTTAGCTTGGGGAATCACCAACTGGCGGATCTTCTCATGAGTCTTCGGGTTAATCAGCTCACGGTACAACTTCCCCAGGTGTAGATACAGCCGGGTCCGTTCTCGCCACAGGCGTTGGGCTTCGGCTAGGGCGGCAGGGTCTATCCCAGCAGCGCCTTGTTCCACCAAGATCTTGACTAGGCGGATAGCGGGTGCCTGGTCCTGGGCTTCTTGCCACTCCTGGCTGGGCAGCGGGTCCAGGTTTACCCGTTGTTGATGGACATGCACCTTCTCAGTCGGTGGCTGATGAAATGCGGGCAACTTAATCTCTTCGAGGTCGTCATCCTCGGGCCCTTCTTCCAACAGGTGGGGCATCCAAGAGAGTGCATCGGCATTAACGTTGGCACGGCCGGCCCTTTACTTGATGGTGAAATCGTAGTTGGCTAGCCTAGCCACCCACCACTGTTCCAACGCGCCCAGCTTAGCTGTGTCCAAGTGGGTCAGCGGGTTATTATCCGTGAAAGCGGTAAACTTAGCCGCTGCAAAGTAATGGCGGAACCGCTCGGTGATAGCCCACACCAGTGCCAGGAGTTCAAGCTTGAAAGAGCTGTAGTTCTCAGGGTTCCTTTCAGTCGGTCAAAGCCTTCGGCTAGCATAAGCAATCACTTTTTCTTTTCCGTCTTGGACCTGGGATAGGACTGCCCCCAAGCCTACATTACTGGCATCGGTGTAGAGGATGAAGGGGTGGTTGTAATCAGGGTATGCTAGGATTTCTTCTCCGGTCAGGGCCGCTCTCAGCTGACGGAAGGATTCCTCATACCTTTCTTCCCACACCAATGGGGCTCCTAGGGGTCTACCACCTTTGGTCTGTCCCACGAGGAGGTCTTGCATGGGGGTGGCCATCTTCGTGTACCCCTTGATGAATTGACGGTAATACCCCACTAGGCCTCGGAACTGCCTCACCTCTCTCACCGTGGTCGGCCTCGGCCAGTCCTGGATGGCGGAGATTTTCTCAGGGTCAGGGGTGACACCCTCTGCACTGACCACATGCCCTAGGTACTGCACTCTGGGTTTCAGCAGATGACACTTTGAGGGCTTCAACTTCATCCCATATTTGGCAAGGGACGCGAACACCTCGGCTAGGTGCTCCAGGTGGGCTTCATATGTCTGGGAGTACACAATCACATCATCCAGGTACAGCAGGACAGTCTCAAAATTTAGATGCCCCAGACAGCATTCCATCAGCCGTTGGAAGGTTCCAGGGGCATTGCACAGCCCGAACGGCATGCTATTAAACTCGCAGAGTTTCATAGGGGTGGCAAATGCAGTCTTCTCTCAGTCTTCTGGCGCCACAGCCTCCTGCCAGTACCCACTGGTGAGGTCAAGGGTGGAAAAATAGCGGTTCTCAGCGCAGCCAGAGATTTCTCAATGCGGGGCAGAGGGTAAGCATCCTTATGCGTTATCTGGTTAATTATCCGGTAATCCACACACATCCGCATGGTGTTATCCTTCTTCTTAACCAGTACCAACGGGGCGGCCCAGGGACTACAGCTGTCCCTAATAACCCCTGCCTCCTTCATGTTCCTCAACATGTCCTTGGCACCTTGGTAGTGTGCAGGGGGAATAGGCCTGTACCTCTCTTTGATAAGGGGGTGCTCACCGGTGGGGATATGGTGTTGGACCCCTTTAATCTGCCCAAAGTCTAGGGGATGTTTGCTAAAAACTCGCTCATACTCCCATACCACCCGGTATACCCCTTCTTTGTGATGTGTAGGGGTATCGTCAGTGCCTACATGTAGCTGTCGGCACCACTCGTCTAACTCCCCTTGGGATGGGTGAGTGCTGGCAGTAGATGGTGAGGTTGGGGGAACGGCCTCGCGGATGGTGTGGGGATCCAGAGTGAACAACTTGGCAAGGGTAGCGTACCGGGGAAGCCTGACTTCTTCCTCCCCGCAGTTTAGCACCCTTACGGGCACTCTCCCCTTCTTTACATCTACTACCCCTCGGGCGGCCATTACTGTGGGCCAGTGTTCAGAGAGTATGGGCTCTATCATGGCGGGGTAGTCACGCCCCTGGGGCCCTACCGCTGCCCTACACCAAATTATCATCTCGCTCCTGGGAGGTACAATCAAAGGGGCAACATCCATCACTCTCACCCCACCAATCTCTCCTCCTGTCGAGTTCACATGTTGGCGGTACATCAGGGCTCGGATCTCATGCTGCACAGCTCTCTGTCGGCTCCCCGCCGGCGTGGCGGCCAGCTGCTGCAGTAGGGTCAGCACATCATTTATACAGTGCTCCATTACGTTAGTCCCTAGCACTACCTTCGGGTTATGATCACTGGGTTCAATCATTATTACAATCATACCCTGGTGTTGCAGTTCAGCTCGTCCCACAGTCATGGCCACTTGCTTGTACCCCACTTGGGTCAATGGGAGTCCATCAGCAGCAATCAGTGTCATACTGGCATCTGGGGGAGCCAGTTCGTCTTTTCCCCAATTCCGTTGATACAGTGTGTATGGTATGGTGGTTACCTATGATCCAGTGTCCAGGAGAGCCATCACCGGTATGCCGTCCATAGCCACGGAGATGATGGGCCGGGCCCCGATGTACTGGTCCCGCCAGTCTGGGGGGCCATGGGGTTCTACACCTGGGGATTGGCCCGTGGCCCCAGGGGTTGCTCGTTTAACGGACACCGTCGGGAGTAGTGGCCGGGTTTGCTGCACCTGTAACAGATTGGGGGTCCATACAGTGAGTCATTGGCCCTTCGCCGCTGCATCCAGGGGACATCCTCAGGGCTGTCGGCGAGCTGCATCTTCACCGGGGCCTGGGATCTGGTCAGAGGCTGGAGTGCGGCGAGGATCTTAGCGAGGTCCCCATCCATGCGGCGAACCTGAGCAGCGAGTTCTTCCATCATTCCGCTTGGGGCTGCAGGCACTGGAGGTGCTGGTGGGGTAGAGGCCACCACGACGGGAGCAGTCTTAATCGGCCACGGGGCTGGCTCCAGGGGCTTCAGATGCGGGGGGTTGCAGAGCTTTGATGGCCCGTTCCTTTAATATGGCAAAGTCCACATCAGGGTGTTCTAGAGCCCACAGCCGAAGTTGTTTACGGTCCTCTGAGGACCTCATCCCCTGCACAAACTGTTTACTTAACATTTTGTTACTGTCCGCACTGTTGATGGTGTCCACCCGCTTCAGTGTGCGGAGTGCAGTTTGCAGGCACAAGGCATAGTCCCGAATGCTATCTGCGGGCCGTTGCCGGCATTGATAGAACTGCATCCGCAACTCTGCCTCGGTACGGGTCTCAAAGGCGGTCTGCAACTTCTTAAAGATGGTGGCTACAGAGGACCAGTCCCCCTCGGCCCAGGTCTCCGCCTCTTGCTCAGCCGCGCCGGTTAGCTGCCCCAGCACTAGCGCTGCACGTTGCTTATCAGTCAGGGGGTACAGCTCTAGTAGCGGACTAAGCTTTTTCCGGAAAACCTGCAAGGCATCAGGTTTACCATCGTACTGCGGTAGCCAGGCAGAGAAAACGGCATCACCTGAGCGAGAGGTGGGGCCGCGGCGCCCCCCGCCAGAGCGGCCGGGACCTGTGCAGGCCCATTCCCATCTACGGGTGCTCCCACGACTGCGTCCGCCGCTCCTCCAGCGGCTTCGTCGGGCGCAGACATCTTGTTTCCGTCCCCCTTAGTCTTTTTCCGGCTCCTCCTCTACAGGGGCGGGGCTTCGGCCTTCGCGCCTCTACTACTCGAGGAGACGCTCGAGCGGGAATTTTTCGCGCCCAAGATGGCGGCTTCTCCAATTTTTCAGCCGGACACCTCCGGCGGTAACAAGGCACACCTCTACCAGACGGCAGAGCGGTAAGATCCTGTTCGTGACGCCAAGTTGTCGCGGGCGGAGGAGGGGACGCTGCGCTCTCCCACTGCTCGGGTCCAGCTGCTGCCGCTGCTCGGTGGTGGCTCGAGCGGTAGGCCGGATCACGGGGACTCGAGCGGCGTTCCTCGCCCGTGAGTGAAAAGGGTGGGCATTGATTGTGGGGATTAGATATTGTCCGTGACGCCACCCACGGTTGTGGTGAAGTTGTGACACCACCGCTGCTCTGGATGGGGATCCCGGGAGCGATGACAGGGAGCAGCCTGGATGTTAGTTCTCCCCTCCTTGGGTAGGGGGTTGGTTGTCCCGGGGCCCCGGTGATGGGGTAGGGATGGATAGCCGGCGGGTTACGAGGCCTGGTGAGGTGCGGGGGCAGCGCTGTGCTGCACGGCACTGTGGTACTCACTCAGCCAATGATGAGGACACAGGGTGCGTCTTATGGTCAGGTGCGTCTTATAGTCCGAAAAATACGGTATGTCCTCATCACCCCAATCACCCATTGCTTGGCCCAAAAGCCAAAGTCCAGATCTACAATTGCTTTAGGAATAGTCCTCCATTTGCTTCTGGCTAATTCAATAATAATATGATGCGGTGTTCGGCTTTGTACTCACTGGGTGTCATGGGGACTTCACACTCTATTCACACCATGGAGAGACAAGCAACCTGAGATATCTTTGTTGCTCAGCCTGACTCAGGCATTGGCTGTTTTAGCTTCACTGCTCTCCAGTCCAAAAGGAAGTAAGGCTATGTGCTCACGTTGCGTCCTGTCCCTGCAGAAATTTCTGCAGAGATTTGAACAGCACATGTGCGCTTCAAATCGCTGCAAAAACAGTGCATACTGAAAAGCTGATTTCATGCGCTCTGTATGCAGCCCCTCCCATAGACAGCGCAGGAGCTGCAGCCAAAGCGCATGAAAGAAGTGACATGTTGCTTTTTTAGAACGCAGCGATTTGGCAACATGGAAATCGCTGCGTTCTAAAACGCAACGTGAGCATGGATAATGCACAATCTTCATAGATTGTGCTGGGGACGCAGGATGCATGCAGTTACGCTGCGGTGCAGAACGCAGCGTAACTGCATGCAATACGCACATGTGGGCACAGAGCCTAATTCTTGCTGGCTTTGTGAACTGCTGCTAGGAGCTCAGACTGCTATGACCTATCACAGTCGCCTTCACTCTTTATAAGGTACTGGATACGGTTGCTCCTTGCCGAAAATAGCCCAGCGTTGCTTCAGCGATACCGGTCTTTCTTGTAATGATCCAAAGCCTGGTGATGTGTTATGTGTTTTCCCTGTTGGTAGTTTAATTTTCTCCCTGTGTTTTATTTCTTCCCTGTGTCTGATTGCAGTTTGCATTTTTTTTTTGTTTTTTTTCCCTGTCTGTTGTATTTGTGGGGTTTGCTTATCCACTCCCGATCTCTCCTTGGGTGGAGGAAAGGGGGTATTAGATCAGGATTCAGACAGGAGTTAGCGTCATTCTGTCGGTTCAGACCTAGCTACCATCAAGCTTACCGCTGGGATAAGGGACAGCGCAGGGTCTCTAGTCTGAAAGCTAGTTTAGAGGTCTCTGCTTCAGTTACCCCGACATTCCGGTGACAGATAATCCCAGGTCCCTGCTGTATTGCCTCTGGCCGAAACACTTAGAGATCAGATAGGGTGAGGAATGCCCCAGAGTCACAGAATCCAAAAACTCTCTGTCCACCCAGCATGACCTCCTGAAAATGCTTTCCTTGATTATAAGAGATACTTGTGGCTGTGGCCAACATCCCATAAATGCCTAATCGTCAAACATGGGGGGCTGAGTTAAAAGGCAATCAACTTGGATGGGTGACACCTCTTCCTACATTTTACTTTGCTATAGAATATTAATATGTCGAT
Source organism: Anomaloglossus baeobatrachus (assembly GCF_048569485.1). Lineage (NCBI taxonomy): Eukaryota > Metazoa > Chordata > Amphibia > Anura > Aromobatidae > Anomaloglossus > Anomaloglossus baeobatrachus. The sequence goes on from NC_134354.1 coordinate 302,032,468, forward strand.
TTGATGCAGGGTCATTCCTCAACTTACCAACAAGGTAGGAGACTTTCAGATTCTCAGGCTGCCAACATCGATAACATCTACTCTTTGTTTCACACCTTACAATTCTGCAGCAGGAGGTCAAAGAACATGGGGACTGATATGTGCAGGTTCCGGAGGTGGTTGTTGTATTAGAAGACAACTCATCAGCTGGTTAACTGGGCATGTGGCCTGCAGATGCTCAGGATGCCTACAATCATATCGTAGGAAAAGTGAACATTTGGGACTCAAGGGCAATGGACCACCAGTCTTGGGGTGCTGGTAGTCCTCTTTCCATCCTTACTCTTCTGTTCCAGATTTCTTCTCACACACCCATTCCCTGATCTCAGCAGATAATTTGGAAAAAAAATCCTCTTTTAGGATGACCTGTAGGACCTTTTCATAGTTAAGAACCCCATTTCTTTAGCTAGTGATGACATGCTTGCTTGATCCTATGGGCATACATTTTAAAAGAGCCTTCACCATCACAGCTTACAGTACAGAACTGTTAGTCTTTTGGGTTATCAAAGAATGTACCGCAATGTGATTCCTTTATCATCCTCATAATTGCGGTTCCACTGAGGGTCCATAGCTCGATAATAGTGCTGAGCGAGCACTACCATGCTCAGGTGCTCGGTACTTGTAACGAGCAGTTGAACACTCTGACAGGCTCCACTTGTGTATTGAACATGCTGAAAGTCAGTGGGAATTTGTAGCATTTTTCCAGAAGATTTTCTGGAAAAATGCTAAAGTTTTCCATTGCCTTTTAGTATGCTTGGTACACGACTTGAGCTAGTCGAGTGTCCGGCTGCTTGTTAGGAGTACTGAGCATCTGACCATGGTAGTGCTCAATAATCACTACTCAATTTGCTACCTCATTTCCATCTTCTAAGAATGCAACCAGATGCTGGACCTCTCCATTTCTGGAACTCCCATTAACTGACATTGGTATTCAAAGTCCTGAGTGCTTTGATGAATGTCTGCCTGGGGCTTCTAGCTGCTTCCACAGCGAGCTGCATCTAATGAGCTCTCTGATTGACCTCCCATTTATCTTCTATGGTGGCTTCATCTCCCTGCAATGGCACATCCTTTTCATACCACGCAACACACTGACTTTTGCAGGTATTTACCTCCAGATCTCGTCTTTCCTCTACTTGCTCTGGGAATCTTTCTCTAGTGCCATCTTGAAGGCTAGCTCCTTCCAAGACCTCAACTAGCTGATCATTTGACAGCACTCCGTAACAGACCCCTAATTCATGAGTCTTTGTTTGTAGGCTCCCCACAGTCCAATTCCTGTATGCTGAGGTTCTTGTCCCATCTGTTGCCGTGCCACTGTTCTCTATCTTATGTGCCACCAGGATCTGGCAGCAGCAGCAGATCCTCACCCTTCCACATCACAGCACCAACTACACCCAAAATGTGTCTCCTCGTGTTCCTACCTTTCTTGGGATCAGGCCCACTGGTTAAGGAAAGATGATCACATACCACCCCCTTACGTGTAAAAAATGTTATCTCAAAGTATAAAGGATTGTGTACCAGGGAGACCTCGTTCAGAGGAAAACAAAAGACGCAAAAACCCCAATCATATGCAGGACAATGAAAACTACTGTAGGACTCATTACATTAGAGTCCATGTAGGCCTGATTACATTACAGTCCATAGAAACAGGCTGGTGGTGACACTGGTAAATCTTGTATATGGAGAAATTAGGTAAAATTGTTTGGCTGACAGTTTTTTTATGTGGATGGTAGCTTCTAGAAACTTACTTGACTTAGAATTGGGAAGTCAGAAGCCGCCAGAAAGATACCCCTTAGACACATGTTACTTATTTAATCCATATTTCCCTGTATATAGCAGTTGTACAAAGAAACATAAATAGATAACCTATAAAAGAAAACACTTAGGCAGGCTTTGCACACTACGACATCGCAGCCCGATGCTGCGATGCCGAGTGCGATAGTGCCCGCCCCCGTCGCAGCAGCGATATGTGGTGATAGCTGGCGTAGCGAAAGTTAACGCTACGCCAGCTTCACACACACACACTCACCTGCCGTGCGACGTCCCTGTGGCCGGCGACCCGCCTCCTTGTTAAGGGGGCGGGTCGTGCGGCGTCACTGCGACATCACACGGCAGGCGGCCAATCAGAGCGGAGGGGCGGAGATGAGCAGGATGTAAACATCCTGCCCACCTCCTTCCTTCCGCATATCCTACGGAAGCCGCAGTGAGGCCGGTAGGAGACGTTCCTCGCTCCTGCGACTTCACACACAGCGATGTGTGCTGCCGCAGGAGCGAGGAACAACATCGGACCGTCGCGTCAGCGTAATCATGGATTACGCCGACGCTGCACCGATGATACGATTACGACGCTTTTGCGCTCGTTAATCGTATCTTCCAGGCTTTACACACTGCGATGTCGCATGCGATGCCGGAAGTGCGTCATTTTCAATTTGACCCCACCGACATCGCACCTGCGATGTCGCAGTGTGCAAAGTGCCCCTTAGGGCAAATCCAAGTTATTTTTCTTTAATATTTGAGGAATATAATATTGTTATTTCTATAAAGTTTTGGATCTTACATTTTAGATACAAATGTTTTTACAGACTGGTTTCAACACAAGCTAAAGGCCCAACCCACCTGTGTTCATAATAAAATGTAAAGGTTAAACCTATTCGAGAACATAGCAAAGCAAAAGAGCCATTGCTCACTATTGGCTTCTAATGATCAGGAGAATGTAGGACAGCAGGGGAAAAAATGGAACTCTCCTGCCAAATTCCCGAGAGTTTAATGCTCTAGGCAATCTAGACAAGTGCAGTACCAAAATGAGATTATGGTGATTTATCTTCAGTCTCTGCAATAAAAAATAAAGGCTGTACCTTAACTGACCATCTTTTCAATATGTATACTTGTGTCCGTATTGGTAGTAGAATACATTGAGGCTACTATATTCAGATGTGTAAAGTAGATTATATATTACATATTCTTTTATTTAAATATTATCTTTTTCAAATATGCAAGATCTGAGTAGATTAACACTAGAACTACTGGACTCGTGACACCTATATAGAAATACATGGTGCAAAGTAGTCAAAATGACTACCTCAGTAGTTCTAGTGTTTAAGACAAAGGTATAACTGTGGATCTAGGATACTGAATCTTTAAAGCTAAGTTGACAATGTTTGGTGATGAAACATATGAACATACAAATATAAGCCTTTAAGAAAATTGTTAGTGTGCATTTTTTTACATTTGTTTGATGTATCCATGAAATAGATGTATCTACGGGCAAGGGATACTATCTTTGTGCCCAAGGCAAAGGTTTCAAGATGCCTACTTTCTGCCTTCCTCATAAATGATGTAATAAGTGTTCTATAGCCAGATTGGTTCAAATACGAAAACAGTTGATCTTAAATCATATTTTGGAGCTAAAAACAAATATGATGCTTAAAATTGCTGATTGGCTTAAACTTGTTTGGAAAAGGTTCGCCAACTTCAAATTTGGAATGAGCCTTGGTGCACTTGGCTAAGGCTTGGAGCATTCTTATCAAAAGTCAGTAATGTTTGTTTTTGTTTGGTAACAGTTCACAGCTTTTCTAATACCTAAAGGCCCATCCACACTAAACAACATCGCTAGCAACATCGCTAGCAACATCGCTAGCAACATCGCTGCTAACGAATAACTTTTGTGACGTAACAGTGATGTTGCTAGCGATGTTGCTGTGTGTGACATCCAGCAACAACCCGGCCCCTGCTGTGAGGTCGTTGGTTGTTGCTGAATGTCCTGGGCCATTTTTTAGTTGTTGCTCTCCCGCTGTGAAGCGCACATCGCTGTGTGTGACAGCGACAGAGCAACAACTAAATGTGCAGGCAGCAGGAGCCGGCTTCTGCGGACTCTGGTAACCACAGTAAACATCGGGTAACCAAGAAGCCCTTACCTTGGTTACCCGATATTTACCTTCGTTACCAGCCTCCGCCGCTCTCAGCTGTCAGTGCCGGCTCCTGCTCTCTGCACATGTAGCTGCAGTACACATCGGGTAATTAACCCCATGTGTACTGTAGCTAGGAGAGCAGAGAGCCAGCGCTAAGCAGTGTGCGCAGCTCCCTGCTCTCTGCACATGTAGCTGCAGTACACATCGGGTAATTAACCTCATGTGTACTGTAGCTAGGAGAGCAGGGAGCCAGCGCTAAGCGGTGTGCGTTGGTAACCAAGGCAAATATCGGGTTGGTTACCCGATATTTACCTTAGTTACCAAGCGCAGCATCGCTTCCACGCGGCGCTGCTGGCTGGGGGCTGGTCACTGGTTGCTGGTGAGCTCACCAGCAACTCGTGTAGCCACGCTCCAGCAATCCCTGCCAGGTCAGGTTGCTGGTGGGATCGCTGGAGCGTCGCAGTGTGACATCTCACCAGCAACCTCCTAGCAACTTACCAGCGATCCCTATCAGGTTGGATCGTTGTTGGGATCGCTGGTAAGTTGTTTAGTGTGACTGGGCCTTTACTATTGTGGTGCCCTGGCCGGGCCAGGTAGTCACAGATAGGGCTCCGCATTACACCAGTCCCCTAACAAGGTGACAGCAGCCAAACATTTAAACCCTAGTCACCTCCCTCAGTGCTTGATGGACACACCAGGGGGCAGAGCCAGGTGGTTGGCCACGCCCACCGAGGAGTTCGGATAGCCTGAGGCAGGAAAACACAGTTCAGTTGAGTTGTAGAGTCTGTTAGTGGAGGTGAAGTGAAGTGGAGGCAGGCCTGTGTGTCAGGTCTGCAACTAACTGACAGGTGCCAGGGTAGGAGCCCGGGCACCTTTGGCTAGGAAGCAGATGGAGGCCTCTGCCTGCAGGAGCCGGGAAGACGGCTTGGTGGAACCGCGGTGAACCGGGACAGGGTAGTGGCCCGCCGGTACCGACCTGGGGTACTGACTCGGAAACCGGAGCACAAAGGGGGGTACTCAGACCCTGAAGCTAGGTCCAGCTAACTAACTGATTGCGGCCAGGACTATTGGTCCTATCCCACCCAAAGTCCCGACTCAAGACAACAGCCCAAGGAGGGGGATAGAAAGCCACCGCCATGGCAGAGAGATCCCACAGGCCAGCGTCTGCGGGCAAAGGGCTCCTTAGGCGACCACAAGCCGGGGAGCGGACTCCTGTAGTTGCAAGCGCAGGTAGTCTACATTACACAAACAGGTGCGGGAGAAAGGCAACCAACCGAGTGGGGGACCAGACTGCAGCCGGCTGCAGGCACCAACCACCATCGCCTTGATTTACCAGAGACTCGTGTGTTTATTAATAGTGAGTACATCAGTGCCATCCGGCTGCCCATCTCCCTGCACCACCCAACTACTCCCCCAACGGGTCCCGGGGCCACCATCCCTACCCACGGAGGGGTTAACAACTTGCTGCGCAACCTCGCCCCCGGGTGCCCCGTAACTGCAGCAGTGGTGTCCACCTTCACCACAACCCGTGGGTGGCATCACGAACTCGAACACGGCTCCGGCCGTACACTTACGTCCCCCAAACCGCCAACCCCTTTTAGATCAGAGTGACCGTGGACCCCGGGTCCGGAGACCCTTGAGCCACCCACTGAAGGTCTGGACCCGAGACGGGGCGGCACACTATTATTTTGGCTGCGATAGTGGTGCTGTATGATCAGCAGGGGGATGTGTTTGATGAGGGGTGGGGGTGAGGAGAGGTCACAGGAACGGCAGACATTTTTTTCCTTTACTTTATGTGTGTATGTAGCCAATCAGGGTGCAGAAATCATCTGCAACATTGAGACACAAGGGCTTGGGCATTGGTTGCCTAAGTCACATGTCCATCTGCATATAAAATGCGGACATGTGGCATCAGCGCCATTTTGTGATTGCTAAAGCTTAGGAACATTGCTGCTAGACAAGCAGCTTAGCTAGGGGGTTTATTCATAGGCAGCTGAGATAGTTTGGAGGGAGATAATGTAGAATAGGGAAGTGCACAGACATGCAATGTAGGGAACATTGTGTGCCCCAAATCGGCGTTTCATTACCTATGATTGCTTATTGTATGCTCCAGCTCAAACTTACTATATCCACATTTAAATAGTGGCCATTCTGTGGTGGAACTACAAATTTCTGGCTCATAATCTAAATAGTGGCCATTCTGTGGTGGAACTACAAATTTCTGGCTCATAATCTAAATAGTGGCCATTCTATGGTTGAGCTCAAAATTGCTATTTCATTATCTAAATAGTGGACAATCTGTGGGGGAGCTAAAAATTGCTATTTCAATTTAGAAATAGAGACCATTCTGCGGAAGACCTCAAAATTGCTATTTCATTATCTAAATACTGGAAAATCAGTGCTCTAGCTCAAAATGGCTATTTCCTCATCTAAATTGTGACCATTCTGTAGTGGAACAAAAATTTGCTATTTTCTCATCTAAATAGTGGCCAATCTGTGTCGAGTACAAAATTACTATTTCATTATATAAATAGTAGCCATTCTGTAATTTAAGCTCAAAATTGTAATTTCATTATCTAAATAGCAGAAAATCAGTGCTCCAGCTAAAACTTGCTAATTCCTGATCTAAATAGTGGTCATTCTACTGTCTTGCTAAAAATTGCGCTCCAGGTCCAAATTGTCATTTAATCACCTAAATAGTGATTGTTCATTTAGTTATGGGTGAGTGACAGGTATGGAACTATGGTTGTTCTTGAAAGCTATAGTGAACAAAAACCAGCTCATCCTAGCCAAAAACAACTGATAACGTCTGTTACTGGATGGGTTGCTCCACTCCACTCCCTTTCTTTGGCAGGTGTACGACTTTTAGATGACTTTTAGAGAACTGAGAATAACTTCCATTACTGGATGGACTACTCCACTCCATTTCCTTGGAAGCAATACATCAACTTGTAAATGAGGGCCAAAAAGAGCATGTGCTACAGTGGATGGCAAGCTCTGCATCAAGTGGCCTTTCTTCCTCCTCCTTCACCTAAACGTCACATATAGTACAGTCTTCAGATGTGGCACCCCAATTACTCTTGTTTCCCCTTATGTCACAACTCTCCAGCTGGACAAGTGACTATGGGGAACCACAGATGAGTGAGTTTGCAGAGCTTTTCACACATTCTATTCTATGGGCATCAAAGGTCTTCCACAAAAATTCCCTAGAGAGCATCTGCACAGATCCCCAAAATATTTGTCAGTTGGATCTGGGGTTGGACAAAGTAGAGTCCTAGCAGAATCCAGACCCATGTCACCAAACATTAGGCCCCGGGGGTCGAGGTGATGATGATCAGACTCAGATACCTGAGGTGCATGCATACTGCACTGTGGGCAGGTAGAGGAGGAGGATGACTGTCAGGGTCCTGATTGGGACTACAGAAAGGATGATGAGGGTTGAGATCCCACTTGGTGTGAACCTAGAAGCATGCAGCTGAGTAGTTCAGCAGCAGAGGAAATGGAGGAGGAGGAAGACGAGGAGGTTATGTTGTCAATTTCCACACAAACTTGTAGTGATGAAACTACAACAAGCACTGCAGTCTTAGCCTGAACTCTGACTGTGTCCAGCAGCGGTCATGGGTCTGCAGATTGCAGTGGTGGGAAGGGTTACCTAGCCTGGGTCTTTTTTGAGACTGCAAAGGATCACCCAACTGTTGTTATCTGTGAACTTTGTAAACAATGACTCAGTAGACCTAAAAAAATCCAAGAATTTGAATACTACATGCATGAACCAGAACAATGCTCTACCAATATGTTACTCTGGCAAGATTACTGTGCAAAAACGCAGCCTAGTGAGCATCATCAACCTCTTGGCCCCCCATCAACCGTGTCTGCTGCTTCTTCCTTCTCCATCACCATCAAAAGTGTTCTCACACAGGTGTCTGGCCGCAGAACTTCCACTTGTTTATCCGTTACAGTTGGGATGAGTAACAGGCCATCAGCTGTTATGGAAGTGCACCTGCCTGGTGTTTTGGACCGATGTCAGACACGGAGCACACAACATCTTTCTCAACCACCATAACATTTCTGCCTACACATTCCTCACAGTCAACCAGTTTGTTGTGTACACCCTACTCCACCCTCTCTCAGCATAGGAGCCAACTCTTTGTCTTGCAGTTGCAGTCACATAAATGATTGTTTCCTCCTTCACATGCCAAAGCTAAGAGCTTGAACTTCACAATATCTAAACTGTTTGCCACAAAAATGCTGTGTTTCCACCTGATGGATAAAGATGGATTTCAAAAATTGATGACTCTGGTAGTCCCCCAGTACCAGTTGTCCAGTTGCCATTAGTTCTCTAATAAAGCTGAGGCTGCACTGTCACCATGTCAGAAACACCATTCCCCTTTCCTGGAAAAACTCTTTGTCTGACAGGGTGCATATAACCACTGAAACTTGGATGAACAAGTATGGCCAGGGGAATTACATCTTGCTGACTGGGCATTGGGTGGTTGCAGGGTGGGCTGGCAAGGGGCTGCTCCCCAAGTCTTGGAATCCACAAGGCTTGTGGGAGAAACCTCTGTAACTACCAATTTCTCTATTGCTTCTGCCTCCTCCACCTCATCTAGGGCCTCCACCTGCACCATCAACCTCTCCATTAATGTAAGACGCATTCCAACAGTGCAAAGAGAATCCACTCAACCTCTGAACAACTCAGCCAGGGCTCAACGCAATCAGGCCAGTGTTGAAAATAAAATGCATTGGAGAATGCAGTCACACAGCTGCAGAGTTGTGGACAGCTATTCCAGGCCAAGTTTGAGCAATGGCTGTCTCTACTGAACCTGGAGCCAGGGAAGGCCATGAGAGATAACTGTGCAAACCTGGTGGCTGACCTATACCGAGGCAACCTCACACACATGCCTTGCATGGCTCACATACTCAACCTGATTGTCCAGCAATTTCAAGGCTATGATCCCCACTAGGATACACTGCTGCAGAAAGCACAGTCACTGTGTATTCACTTCCTCCGTTCGCACCTCATGGCTAATTGACTTACATCACTACAGATGTCTTTTGGCCCACCTGTAAACCGATTGATGTGCGACGTTCCGACACAGTGGAATTCCATTCTGCACGTGTTGCAGCGATGAGCCCTGTTGCAGTATGTCGTGTTGCATAGCTTGGGCAAATGCAGTCCCATCATGGGGCAAATCATGCTTGCGGAGTGGGCAAAAATAAAGTAACTCTGTACACTTCTGTAGAGTTTCGAAATGGCTATTAAGATGGATAATGCTGATGATGCCATCATCAGCCTCACTATTCTGGTCATTTACATGCTGCAGCAATGTTTCAATAGTCTGCAAGAGAAGGTGGTAGTCCCAGAGGAAGAGGAAGCAGAGGAGCATGCTGAAGGGAAACCAATATCTCTAAGGTCTGAACTGTCATCACACAGATGGATGGCATGGCGGGCTATACCACAGTGATCAAGGGGGGCTTATGGTACCAAATAAATTGTTAGTGAAGGTGCAGTAACCAATGAACAAATGGAAGAGAATAAGAAGGAAGAGGGGATGGTCGTACAATAGTCAAGGAGATGAAGAAGATATTTATCCACTCTTTGTTGTCCGTGGCTGCTGGTAGGAGACGGAGGAAGCAAGCTAGAGTGTTACCCTGCCACCAAAACACCATGGACTTGGACCTCATGGAAGTGTCTGACATGTGAGTGCCTCCTTGTTGCACTATCTGCAACATGATTTCCAAATTGTTAGGATTAGAAATAATGCTGACTACAGGGTTGCCACTCTGTTAGATCCTTGGTACAAAAGTACATTTTGCCAGATGCTCCCTCGCCTTAAAAGGGACGGTGCATGCTTGAGTATCTAAATAAACTTGTACACAACCTTAATTGTGGTTTTCTCCAAGACAGCAATGAGGTACACAGTGTGCATCGCCATTTTATACTTCCAACCCTGGGAACTTTGGGTTGTTGAGTAGTAACATTAGCTGCAACAGTTTAAGTGGCCGAAGCAATTTCTATGACTGGTAGCACACATTTTTTAAATCACCCCGTGCACCAGCAGAACAGAGTACAAGTCTAACACATAGTGAACGACTGGAGAGGATGGTGCTAGAGTATCTAGAGCTCCATATTGATGCCATCAGGGGGGATTTGGACTCTTCTGCATTTTGGTCCTCAAAAATTAAAGATTGGCTTGAGCTTGCCAGTCCTGCCTTGGAGATTTTGTCATGCCAGGCAGCCAGGATATCAAGCACCTATTATTCATCCTATTCCTCCTCCTCCTCCTCCTGAGTCACAACATCCCTTGTCTAGTGCATTTTGGAAATAAGGACACTCCAAGTTGGGTGTCCAAGTTGCATCTTGTCTGTAGTGGTTGGAGTCTCAGAGAAACAAGCGTACTCCTGTCACTCATCCACCTCTTCATTTGAATGCTGTAAATTTGTGGCCAGATCTTGTATGGTGCATGGCCCAATGCTTCACTGCTGGGTCAAAACAGTATGAATACTGTGAGGCAAATGATGCCACTGTCCTGGTGTTGGCTCCAATTTTTGGAAATATGGAAACTCCAAGTTGGGTGTCCAAGTTGTGTCTTGTCTGTAGTGGCTGGAGTCTCAGAGGAACTGGTCTATTCCTGTCACTCATCCACCTTTTCATTTGAAAGCTTCAAATTCTGGGCCAGACCCTGTCTGGTACATGGTCCATGCATCCCTGCTGGGCCAAAACACTATGTGTACTGTGGGGCAATTTATGCCACTATCCTGCTTTCTGCCCCTAATATTTGGAAATGTGGAGACTAGAGATGAGTGAACTTGTTCGATAAAGTGTGCTCCAGCTCACACTTGCTATTTTTGCATGTAAATAGGGCCACATCTGGGTTACAGCTCCAAAGTGTTAGTTCTACATATAAATAGGGCCACATCTGTGTTCCAGGTCCAGAATGCCATTTGTGCATCTAAATAGTGCCACATCTGTGTTCCAACTCCAAATTGCTAGTTCTGCATCTAAACAGGGCCACATCTGTGTTCCAGCTCCAGAATGCCATTTGTGCATCTAAATAGGACCACATCTGTGTTCCAGCTCCAGAATGCCATTTATGCATCTAAATAGTGCCACATCTGTGTTCCAGCTCCAAATTGCTATTTGTGCAAATAGTGCCACATCTGTGTTCCAGCTCCAAATTGATATATCTGCATCTGAATAGGGCAAAATATGTGCTCCAGGCAAAAAAGGCCATTTCATCATCTACGTAAAGATTGCAAATTCCGTGTTCCTGCCAGCGATTGCATTTTCATCATCTAAATTCTGATAACTAAATCTCTCGTCCTACGGCCTGCCACAAACATGCATTTTAGCAAACAAATACTGATTGATTATTTTGTAATTCTGCCCCAGCATCTCATCAGAGATCAAAAGATTTGTATACTTGTGCGGGTCTCCAACACTTATATATCAATGGAGATAAATACTAATTGATAACTTTGTAACCATTTGCAATAATTAGGGGCAGAGACCATGAAAATTGCATCAATTGCCCTAAAGTACAAATAGTATAATGGTGCACCATGGATGCAGCAGATGGGGCCTGGAAGAGAGACAGGGCCTTGTCCAGCCTGGTGCATCAGTTTGAGGTGTAGGCCTCATGTTCTCAGACCTCTTTCACTATTGGCAGCACACAAAAAGGAGACTTAGCTGGCACCTTTGAATGCCCAGCTGTCCAGGTCCCCCTCAGCCATGTGGCTAATCCATCATCTGTGATACAACTCTCACACATTGCATTACTGCTTACATATTGGTCATATTACACCATAGAAATAGATTGCGCCCAATAACATATTATACCACTACTCACATTGAAGAGTATGGAGCGAGCAGGGCAACCCATCTAATCCCATTTTTGCACATGAATGAGGCATGGTCCATGCAACACACAGGATGAGGCCTGGCATTTCAATTTTAAAAATCTACCTTCACCAGAGACAGCAAGATCACAGACACGTGTAGGCCTCTTGCTCCCAGAACCCTGGCACTACAGACAAAAGACAATTTGCCGACCCTACTTGGTGTCTCCACATTTCCAAAAATTAAGGTCAGATAACAGGAAAATGGCAACAATTGGCACAGACTACAAACAGTCCAATGCTGCAACATGGATGCGTGGGACTGGTCCTTTGACAAGGCCTGAAACAGCATTTCTTACTTCACCAGAGACAGCAAGATGACAGATAGGCATAGGCCTCTTGCTCCCAGAACCCTAGCACAACGCTATCGCCTAGTCTGCACAGTCTAGGACTGTGCAGACTAGAAGGTATTTGACATCCACAACTTGTTCATCTTTCTGAAAGTTAGAAATTGTTAGTGTGCATTTTTTTACATTTGTTTGATGTATCCATGAAATAGATGTATCTACGGGCAAGGGATACTATCTTTGTGCCCAAGGCAAAGGTTTCAAGATGCCTACTTTCTGCCTTCCTCATAAATGATGTAATAAGTGTTGTATAGCCAGATTGGTTCAAATACGAAAACAGTTGATCTTAAATCATATTTTGGAGCTAAAAACAAATATGATGCTTAAAATTGCTGATTGGCTCAAACTTGTTTGGAAAAGGTTCGCCAACTTCAAATTTGGAATGATCCTTGGTGCACTTGGCTAAGGCTTGGAGCATTTTTATCAAAAGTCAGTAATGTTTGTTTTTGTTTGGTAACAGTTCACAGCTTTTCTAATACCTAAAGGCCCATCCACACTAAACATCGCTAGCAACATCGCTGCTAACGAACAACTTTTGTGACGTAACAGCGATGTTGCTAGCGATGTTGCTAGCGATGTTGCTGTGTGTGACATCCAGCAACAACCCGGCCCCTGCTGTGAGGTCGTTGGTTGTTGCTGAATGTCCTGGGCCATTTTTTAGTCGTTGCTCTCCCGCTGTGAAGCGCACATCGCTGTGTGTGACAGCGACAGAGCAACAACTAAATGTGCAGGCAGCAGGAGCCGGCTTCTGCGGACTCTGGTAACCACAGTAAACATCGGGTAACCAAGAAGCCCTTACCTTGGTTACCCGATATTTACCTTCGTTACCAGCCTCCGCCGCTCTCAGCTGTCAGTGCCGGCTCCTGCTCTCTGCACATGTAGCTGCAGTACACATCGGGTAATTAACCCCATGTGTACTGTAGCTAGGAGAGCAGAGAGCCAGCGCTAAGCAGTGTGCGCAGCTCCCTGCTCTCTGCACATGTAGCTGCAGTACACATCGGGTAATTAACCTCATGTGTACTGTAGCTAGGAGAGCAGGGAGCCAGCGCTAAGCGGTGTGCGTTGGTAACCAAGGCAAATATCGGGTTGGTTACCCGATATTTACCTTAGTTACCAAGCGCAGCATCGCTTCCACGCGGCGCTGCTGGCTGGGGGCTGGTCACTGGTTGCTGGTGAGCTCACCAGCAACTCGTGTAGCCACGCTCCAGCAATCCCTGCCAGGTCAGGTTGCTGGTGGGATCGCTGGAGCGTCGCAGTGTGACATCTCACCAGCAACCTCCTAGCAACTTACCAGCGATCCCTATCAGATTGGATCGTTGTTGGGATCGCTGGTAAGTTGTTTAGTGTGACTGGGCCTTTACTATTGTGGTGCCCTGGCCGGGCCAGGTAGTCACAGATAGGGCCCCGCATTACACCAGTCCCCTAACAAGGTGACAGCAGCCAAACATTTAAACCCTAGTCACCTCCCTCAGTGCTTGATGGACACACCAGGGGGCGGAGCCAGGTGGTTGACCACGCCCACCGAGGAGTTCGGATAGCCTGAGGCAGGAAAACACAGTTCAGTTGAGTTGTAGAGTCTGTTAGGGGAGGTGAAGTGAAGTGGAGGCAGGCCTGTGTGTCAGGTCTGCAACTAACTGACAGGTGCCAGGGTAGGAGCCCGGGCACCTTTGGCTAGGAAGCAGATGGAGGCTTCTGCCTGCAGGAGCCAGGAAGACGGCTTGGTGGAACCGCGGTGAACCGGGACAGGGTAGTGGCCCACCGGTACCGACCTGGGGAACCGACTCGGAAATCGGAGCACAAAGGGGGGTACTCAGACCCTGAAGCTAGGTCCAGAAGCTACTGGGGCTAGCTAATTAACTGATTGCGGCCAGGACTATTGGTCCTATCCCACCCAAAGTCAGGACTGAAGACAACAGCCCAAGGAGGGGGATAGAAAGCCACCGCCATGGCAGAGAGATCCCACGGGCCATTGTCTGCGGGCAAAGGGCTCCTTAGGCGACCACAAGCCGGGGAGCGGACTCCTGTAGTTGCAAGCACAGGTAGTCCACCATTACACAAACAGGTGCAGGAGAAAGACAGAGACCACCAACCGGGTGGGGGACCAGACTGCAGCCGGCTGCGGGCATCGACCACCATCGCCTTGGTTTACCAGAGACTCGTGTGTTTACTAATAGTGAGTACATCAGTGCCCTCCGGCCGCCCATCTCCCTGCACCGCCCAACTACTCCCCCAATGGGTCCCAGGGCCACCATCCCTACCCACGGAGGGGTTAACAACTTGATGCGCAACATCTTCCCCGGGTGCCCCATAACTGCAGCGGTGGTGTCCACCTTCACCACAACCCGTGGGTGGCATCACGAACTCGAACACGGCTCCGGCCGTACATCTACGTCCCCCAAACCGCCAACCCCTTTTAGATCAGAGTGACCGTGGACCCCCGGGGCCGGAGACCCTCGAGCCACCCACTGAAGGTCTGGACCCGAGCGGCTCGGCTTCCGCCGAGCACGAGGCGGCACACACCGATTTCCTGGCATCACGAACAGGATACTTACCCATCCACTTACCTTGTGGAAGTGCGCCTTGAAGTTAAGTCAGCGCTGATCCGTTGTAAAGTTTTCAGAATCTGCCATCTTGCCGCCATCTTTTGGCGTGAAGATTCCCACCAGAGTCTTCTTCCCTGCGAAAAGAGCGTGAACACTGAAGCCCCCCTCTGGGAACATGGCCAAAAAGCAAAGCCGGAAGTCGAAAAACGAAACTTGCCGGCCGGTGAGAGGAGTGCCGCAAAAAGACCAAGGGGGAGGGGCGGGTGAAGATTCTGCGACATGTGACCAAGCAGATAAAGGGCAGGGAATCCAGGACCCTGCCGCCCTTCTGGTTCCTGGACCCTGAGAAAACGACATGGCTGACCTGTCCAGCAAGCCCGGAGCACCGGAGCCCATGCCCGGAACAGCGGCGTGGGTGGAAGCCCGGACGACGCAGATGTGCCGCCTTCTGCAGGCCCAGGTGCACTTCTTGATGGAGCAATGGATGGCCGAGATGGAGGAAGTGGCTGCGGCCGTGCAGGCACGCGAAGTGGAGGCAACTTTAGAGGAGCGGGTAAGCGACCCACGCCCCTATGTCCCCGAGGGACCGGCCGACATGGCTGAGGGACCCGGTCTGTCCCTGCCCTCTATATTGCCTCCCTTGCTGCCTGTACCAGTTGCCGCTGCTCCCCTGCTCGGTCCATCGCCACCAACACCGGCAGCGGAGCCCAATCCACCAGCCCACGAGGTCCCGCCTGCAGAAGCTGCCGGCAAACAGCCCGTCGTCACTCCGATACCAACACCGGCCCCGAGAAAGATTCATCTTCGGAGGATGCCCGGCCCCGGTGTGCACCCGTCGGTCCCGGAAGTGACCGCGCCCCAGGTGATCCAGGCCCCGGCAGTCCGCCAGGCTAAGATGGAAGTGGCCGTTGACCAGAAGCCAGCCCAGCGGGTAAAGCTGGCCGCTCCAAGGTTTCAAGCCTCGGCTAAGGCGTCGCGGGGCTGCCGCTGTGAGGCAGCTGAGCAGGCCACGACACAGCGGGGTTCCCCCATGCAGAAGGTGCCGGTCGTAGCCAGCACAGAGGAGCTCCGGCTGGGCCCGACCCCCACGCAGAGCGAACTGGAGCAGGAGGACGCTCTGTATTGCAGCAGCGCCAACTGGGCCAGAAGATTGCGGCCCGGGAGAAGAGGAAGGCGGAGGTGCTGTCCCGTACCATCAGAGAGAAGGACAACCTCCGCAATGCCACCTTCCAGGTGCGGGGCCCGACACATGAAGGACAGGTCCGGCACTTTGACCCCCGGCATGGATGGGGGTTCATCGTCGAGCCGGACCTGCATGCGGAGATCTTTGTGTCCCAGAGGGACATCAATCCCCACCTCCTAATGGGTCACCCGGACCGGGACTTGGAACCCGGTGAGCTGGTTACATACACCCGGCATTGCAGGGAGAGGTGATAGTTCGCCCTCGATGTGAAGAGAGGAGGGTGAGCCATAGTGCCCGGAAGCACACACATTCCCCTCCCCTGCCATACAGTTCTGAGGAGGAAGAAAATTAAAAAAGGTAGCGGTTCCCGGGTACCATCCTGCCCGTCCCCATTGGGACTTTGTTGATTTCTGCTTGTTTTACCCCCCATTTACAAAACAGACATGGCTGAGAACTAGCAGGCCACCCAAAAACTTTTGGACCTTGTAAATAGTCCCTGACCACCCTTTTCATGTCCTGCAGTCTCCGTAGAGGCTGGTTGGAGGAAGCAAGATGTTGTAGGCCGAGGTCCCGTCACCATGCAGACCGGTGACATCCCTCCGGGAAAGGGGTCCCCTGGACGTGGGGCCTCTGAGAGACTGCCGGGTAAGGAATTTATTACCTGGCCCATGTGGGCAACACCCGGATCCAAACCCGTTTCTTGGACTGGGGAAAAGGGGTGCTGACCTGTTTTTAGAGACAGCATCAAAGTTTAGGTTTACTTGGGTGGGCAAAAATGAAAAGGACCTGGTCCCGCCCCGTTGCCGGTTAATACAAATGTTCCGCAATGTTGAAATAACATGCCTCCCGCAATGGAAGAAAACCAAATATGCTTGAAAATTGTATAAATGTTATTATACTTGTAAATATGTTTTTTATCTCTTTTTCCAGTTAAAGAAAAATAAACGGTGGTGGTCGGACAGCCCGCGGACGGTCTGTGGTTAACCAAGGGGAAGTGTGACGCCCTGGCCGGGCCAGGTAGTCACAGATAGGGCCCCGCATTACACCAGTCCCCTAACAAGGTGACAGCAGCCAAACATTTAAACCCTAGTCACCTCCCTCAGTGCTTGATGGAAACACCAGGGGGCGGAGCCAGGCGGTTGGCCATGCCCACCGAGGAGCTCGGACAGCCTGAGGCAGGAAAACACAGTTCAGTTGAGTTGTAGAGTCTGTTAGTGGAGGTGAAGTGAAGTGGAGGCAGGCCTGTGTGTCAGGTCTGCAACTAACTGACAGGTGCCAGGGTAGGAGCCCGGGCACCTTTGGCTAGGAGGCAGACGGAGGCCTCTGCCTGCAGGAGCCAGGAAGATGGCTCGGTGGAACCGCGGTTGACCAGAACAGGGTAGTGGCCCGCCAGTACCGATCCGGGGAACCGACTCAGAAACCGGAGCACAAAGGGGGGTACTCAGACCCCGAAGTTAGGTCCAGAAGCTACTGGGGGCTAGCTAATGAACTGATTACGGCCAGGACTATAGGTCCTGTCCCACCGAAAGTCCCGACTGAAGACAACAGCCCAAGTAGGGGGATACAAAGCCCCCGCCACGGCAGAGAGATCCCACGGGCCAGCGTCTGCAGGCAAAGGGCTCCTTAGGTGACCACAAGCCGGGGAGTGGACTCCTGTAGTTGCAAGCGCAGGTAGTCTACCATTACACAAACAGGTGCGGGAGAAAGGCAACCAACTGGGTGGGGGACCAGACTGCAGCCGGCTGCGGGCACCGACCACCATCGCCTTGGTTTACCAGAGACTCGTGTGTTTATTAATAGTGAGTACATCAGTGCCATCCGGCCGCCCATCTCCCTGCACCACCCAACTACTCCCCCAATGGGTCCCGGGGCCACCATCCCTACCCACGAAGGGGTTAACAACTTGCTGCGCAACCTCTCCCCCGGGTGCCCCGTAACTGCAGCAGTGGTGTCCACCTTCACCACAACCCGTGGGTGGCATCACGAACTCGAACACGGCTCCGGCCGTACACTTACGTCCCCCAAACCGCCAACCCCTTTTAGATCAGAGTGACCATGGATCCCCGGGTCCGGAGACCCTCGAGCCACCCACTGAAGGTCTGGACCCGAGACGGGGCGGCACACTATTATTTTGGCTGAGATAGTGGTGCTGTATGATAAGCAGGGGGATGTGTTTGATGAGGGGTGGGGGTGAGGAGAGGTAACAGGAACGGCAGACATTTTTTTCCTTTACTTTATGTGTGTATGTAGCCAATCAGGGTGCAGAAATCATCTGCAACATTGAGACACAAGGGCTTGTGCATTGGTTGCATGTCCATCTGCATATAAAATGCGGACATGTGGCATCAGCGCCATTTTGTGATTGCTAAAGCTTAGGAATATTGCTGCTAGACAAGCAGCTTAGCTAGAGGGTTTATTCATAGGCAGCTGAGATAGTTTGGAGGGAGATAATGTAGAATAGGGAAGTGCACAGACATGCAATGTAGGGAACATTGTGTGCCCCAAATCGGCGTTTCATTACCTATGATTGCTTATTGTATGCTCCAGCTCAAACTTACTATATCCTCATTTAAATAGTGGCCATTCTGTGGTGGAACTACAAATTTCTGGCTCATAATCTAAATAGTGGCCATTCTGTGGTTGAGCTCAAAATTGCTATTTCATTATCTAAATAGTGGACAATCTGTGGGGGAGCTAAAAATTGCTATTTCAATTTAGAAATAGAGACCATTCTGCGGAAGACCTCAAAATTGCTATTTCATTATCTAAATACTGGAAAATCAGTGCTCTAGCTATTTCCTCATCTAAATTGTGGCCATTCTGTAGTGGAACAAAAATTTGCTATTTTCTCATCTAAATAGTGGCCAATCTGTGGTCGAGTACAAAATTGCTATTTCATTATATAAATAGTAGCCATTCTGTAATTAAGCTCAAAATTGTAATTTCATTATCTAAATAGGAGAAAATCAGTGCTCCAGCTAAAACTTGCTAATTCCTGATCTAAATAGTGGTCATTCTACTGTCTTGCTAAAAATTGCGCTCCAGGTCCAAATTGTCATTTAATCACCTAAATAGTGATTGTTCATTTAGTTATGGGTGAGTGACAGGTATGGAACTATGGTTGTTCTTGAAAGCTATAGTGAACAAAAACCAGCTCATCCTAGCCAAAAACAACTGATAACGTCTGTTACTGGATGGGTTGCTCCACTCCACTCCCTTTCTTTGGCAGGTGTACGACTTTTAGATGACTTTTAGAGAACTGAGACTAACTGGCAAGCTCTGCATCAAGTGGCCTTTCTTCCTCCTCCTTCACCTAAACTTCACATATAGTACAGTCTTCAGATGTGGCACCCCAATTACTCTTGTTTCCCCTTATGTCACAACTCTCCAGCTGGACAAGTGACTATGGGGAACCACAGATGAGCGAGTCTGCAGAGCTTTTCACACATTCTATTCTATGGGCATCAAAGGTCTGCTCCAAAAATTCCCTAGAGAGCATCTGCACAGATCCCCAAAATATTTGTCAGTTGGATCTGGGGTTGGACAAAGTAGAGTCCTAGCAGAATCCAGACCCATGTCACCAAACATTAGGCCCCAGGGGTCGAGGTGATGATGATCAGACTCAGATACCTGAGGTGCATGTATACTGCACTGTGGGCAGGTAGAGGAGGAGGATGACTGTCAGGGTCCTGATTGGGACTACAGAAAGGATGATGATGTTTGAGATCCCACTTGGTGTGAACCTAGAAGCATGCAGCTGAGTAGTTCAGCAGCAGAGGAAATGGAGGAGGAGGAAGACGAGGAGGTTATGTTGTCAATTTCCGCACAAACTCGTAGTGATGAAACTACAACAAGCACTGCAGTCTTAGCCAGAACTCTGACTGTGGCCAGCAGCGGTCATGGGTTTGCAGATTGCAGTGGTGGGAAGGGTTACCTAGCCTGGGTCTTTTTTGAGACTGCAAAGGATCACCCAACTGTTGTTATCTGTGAACTTTGTAAACAATGACTCAGTAGACCTAAAAAAATCCAAGAATTTGAATACTACATGCATGAACCAGAACAATGCTCTACCAATATGTTACTCTGGCAAGATTACTGTGCAAAAACGCAGCCTAGTGAGCATCATCAACCTCTTGGCCCCCCATCAACCGTGTCTGCTGCTTCTTCCTTCTCCATCACCATCAAAAGTGTTCTCAAACAGGTGTCTGGCCGCAGAACTTCCACTTGTTTATCCATTACAGTTGGGATGAGTAACAGGCTGTTATGGAAGTGCACCTGCCTGGTGTTTTGGACCGATGTCAGACACGGAGCACACAACATCTTTCTCAACCACCATAACATTTCTGCCTACACATTCCTCACAGTCAACCAGTTTGTTGTGTACACCCTACTCCACCCTCTCTCAGCATAGGAGCCAACTCTTTGTCTTGCAGTTGCAGTCACATAAATGATTGTTTCCTCCTTCACATGCCAAAGCTAGGAGCTTGAACTTCACAATATCTAAACTGTTTGCCACGAAAATGCTGTGTTTCCACCTGATGGATAAAGATGGATTTCAAAAATTGATGACTCTGGCAGTCCCCCAGTACCAGTTGTCCAGTTGCCATTAGTTCTCTAATAAAGCTGAGGCTGCACTGTCACCATGTCAGAAACACCATTCCCCTTTCCTGGAAAAAACTCTTTGTCTGACAGGGTGCATATAACCACTGAAACTTGGATGAACAAGTATGGCCAGGGGAATTACATCTTGCTGACTGGGCATTGGGTGGTTGCAGGGTGGGCTGGCAAGGGGCTGCTCCCCAAGTCTTGGAATCCACAAGGCTTGTGGGAGAAACCTCTGTAACTACCAATTTCTCTATTGCTTCTGCCTCCTCCACCTCATCTAGGGCCTCCACCTGCACCATCAACCTCTCCATTAATGTAAGACGCATTCCAAGAGTGCAAAGAGAATCCACTCAACCTCTGAACAACTCAGCCAGGGCTCAACGCAATCAGGCCAGTGTTGAAAATAAAATGCATTGGAGAATGCAGTCACACAGCTGCAGAGTTGTGGACAGCTATTCCAGGCCAAGTTTGAGCAATGGCTGTCTCTACTGAACCTGGAGCCAGGGAAGGCCATGAGAGATAACTGTGCAAACCTGGTGGCTGACCTATACCGAGGCAACCTCACACACATGCCTTGCATGGCTCACATACTCAACCTGATTGTACTACACAGTCTAGGACTGTGCAGACTAGAAGGTATTTGACATCCACAACTTGTTCATCTTTATGAAAGTTAGGTGCTCTACACTTTCGGGGGAGATACGGATGTGCCTATCCATCAATACACCGTAAGCATAGCTGAAGACACATTATGAGAGAATGCTGGCTTCTGGGCAGGCCAAAATTTCCAAGGTGTGACTGGCGTGTGGTGTGACTCATACTACTCTACCATTTTTGAAGACCAAAAGGCAAAAGAGTCCAATCTCCCCCCTATGGCATCGATATTGAGCTCCAGATACTCCAGCACCATCCTCTCCAGTTGTTCACTCTGTGTCACACTTGTACTCTGTTCTGCTGGTGCATGTGATGTTCTAAAAAATGTGTGCCAAACCTTACAGAAACTGCTTCTGCCATTTGAACTAATGCTGCTAATGTTTCTGCATTGACGACGCAACGTTCCCCTAGTTTGAATTCTAGAACTGCAAAGAATGCTGTGTGCCTCACTGCTGTGTTGTGGAAAACTACTGTTAAGATGGTCTACAAACTTGTTCCGATACTCCAGCATCCACCCTTTCCAAGCTGGGTAGTATCTAGCTAAATTTACTCTTGTGCTATGGATCTAACAGAATGGCAACCCAGTAGTTAGTACTACAGTCCCTGACAAAAGTTCTGTCGCTTATCCATGTTATGTAAGTAAAAGCTTATAACCTGACTTTAAAATCATCCATTGGTTTCATAAATTACTCTTTTGAAAGCTGAAACTCTCCCAAATTTGGTTTAGGTTATGAAAATAATAAATAAAGTTGCTGCAAAGCTGAAATATTGATCATTTAATGAACACAGAAAGGTCAGATTTTGGCAAGACAAAAGTTTTGTCGCCCACATAAAGTAATGTGAAATTCAAACTAATAATTAACTTCTAATACAAAGATATGTTGCATAACATTGGTGAATGAAGTTGTGGTGCTATTAGAGCTATATTTAATAATGTGTATGACTTCCATGAGCTTGAAGGAGTGCATCCATGCGGTTCAACAATGATTCATACAATTTATTGATGAAGTCATCAGGAATAGCAAAAGACGCAAGTTATTGATGAAATCATCAAGAATGCAGTCTTACATGCCTCCCAGAGTTCATCTAGATTCTTTGGTTTTGCCTTCCAACGTTCCTCTTTCATCCTACCCCAAACATGCTCAATGATGTTCATGTCTGGTGACTGGGCTGGCCAGTCCTTGAGCGCCTTGATCTTCTTTGCCAGGAGGAACTTTGTTGTAGAGATGGATGTATGAGATGGAGCACCATCCTGCTGCAGAATTTGATCCCTTTTATGACTGGGAATGTAAAAGGTAGCTAATTCTTCTTGATCTTTTAGGCTATTGATGTTGCTTTCTACCTTGCAAATGTTTTGCATACTCCCATACTGAATGTAACCCCAGACCATCATTGTTACGGGGGCTGTCTGATTATAAAAACCAAAGGGATATCAGACAGTCGGGGTCCACCATGCAAAGTCTCTGCTGCAGACTATGGCAGAGGATAAGGGGTATCTTGTACTACGGAAGCAGTACTGACACTGATACGTCTCAGTGACACTAGAGCCAATCACGGCGTGTACTGTAAAAGTCACAGCGACTACCGTATTTAGCATTAACGTAAAAGGAATAGGTTAATGAGTGAGGAAGAGTATATAAGTGTGCCGCTGTAAATAGTAGTAGCACAGGTGCAGAGTGCAATACCTCTGTTAAACTCACAGAGGCATATAGTTAGGAAATAAAGCAATTCCTCCCTTACTCGGAGGGTGTTTGGTATGGTCTCTGTTAATGATCACAGAGACAAAAGCAGTGAGTGTGAAATGGCACCTACCTAGGTCCGTTCATCTAGTGGTGCCAGGAGACGGACAGCAGCGTAAGCCGCACAAAGCTCCTACCTGCATTCGCTCCACTAGTGTGCGAGGACACGAACCACTAGATATGGCACCTTCCTAGGTCCGCTCCACTAGTGGTGCAAAAGAGACGGACAGCAGCACAAGCCGCACAAAGCTCCTACCTATGTTCGCTCCCCTAGTGTGCGAGGATACGAACAACTGCCAGACGCAGTATAAGGAACGTTACCCTAGCGGCAATGTCCACCTACGAGTAGAATCACAAGGCCCAGCCGGACCATGTGCCTCAGGCACCTGCCTATGTCCGCTCCACTAAGATGTAAGGATACGGACCACAGCCAAAGCTGTAAGGTACAAGAACGCTACCCTGCTGGTAGCGCTCACCTAGCATAGACAGAGAGATGCCTAGAGGGACGTGCACAGAGCGTGTTCTCTCATGCATGAACCAAGAGGACTGAGCGCCGGGCGGCGTGCGTTAGGGTCTTATATAGACTCTGTGCCTCATCCAAGATGGAGGACACCAGAGCCAATCCGCTGCCAGAACAACAGCAATGACATTACGCTGGCCTATCACCGAGCAAAGCGTCACAAGCACATGACCAGCGACCAATCGGCATAGAAGGTGTCAGAGACATGTGACCACGTGTCACAAGCACATGACCAGCGGCCAATCAGCTTAGAAGGTGTCAGAGACATGTGACCTCGTGTCAGTGATGATGTCACCCGCACATGTGCAGTGGCTCCAAGATAGGACTTAGTCTCCAGCGCTTGCACATGTGCAGTAGCAAGAAATCCGAATATAGTCTCCAGTGCTCGCACATGTGCAGTAGCAAAAAATCCGAACATAGTCTCCAGTGCCACAGCAACCGTAACAATGATCTTTCCACCACCAAACTTAACTGTTGTCTGGATCCATACAGGCTCCAGTAGGTCTCCTGCAGTATTTGCGGCGGCTGTGATGTAATTCAACTGAAGATTCATCAGAGAAATACACCTACTGCCACTTTTGCAGTGTCCATCTGTTTAGCAGGCTGTGAGATTTGGCAAATGCCACACATTTTTTTAATTGCCTTTTGTTTAGTGTTGGCTTCTGGGCACTGATTCGACCATGGAGGCCATTTCGAGACAGAATCCTACAAACTGTTCTAGTTGACACAGGGACTAGAGATGACCAGTCCTTTTGGAGCTCTGCTGCAGTAGAAGATGGGCTGGCTTTGGATTTTCTAACCAACAAAAGTTACTCCTGAGCAGTTGTCTTGCGGGGTCTGCCAGACCTTGGCTTGTCAAAAACATCTCCAGTCTCTTTAAAACTTTGTTTTAATTCTTTGTACTTGATGCTGAGACACATTAAAGGTGCCAGCCACCTCTGCAGTTGATCTGGTCTTCATCCTCTTGATAATCAAGGCTTTGGTCACAGGGTGGATTTTTGGCATGTTGTCAGAGGTCAAGTTGCAGTTCAACTGAAGGTCTGGAGTGCTGGGTTTCTTCTTATATGTGGCGCCCCTGACCCGGTCAGGCACCACTGAGTACTGTATCCATGCTGTGACAGTACTTCCAGGTAATCCTAAGGGCCAGAATGAGGTGTGTATGCACAGACACATAGCAACCAGGTCTCCCACACCTTTAGAGGGGACCCTTGGGTAGTCTCCAGAGAAGCCTAGCTTTCAATTCTTGTCAAGGAATGTAGTGGAGGGGCTGGGAGCTCAAGTGCAGAGGTTGCCAGGAAAGAAGTGAAGCGAGCCAGTCTGGTAGTGGTGAGCGGCGGTCACTAGGGGATACGCGCGTGGCCACTAGTCAGACCCTGAGCGGTGTAGTAACAGTTGGCGGGGGAGAAAGGTCACCGAGGAGTCAGAGAGAAGTGTCCAGGGTGACTAGAAATGTCGAGGGCGGGGGCCGTCGCGGGGGCTGCTCGGGGAGATCATGCCCGGATCCGGTGCCTTCTCCTCGGTGGCTCGAGTGGAGCCGGACCCGGAGCTGGAGCAGCGCTCCTCGCCCACGAGTGAAAAGGGGGAGAAATTTGGGATGGATAGTGTTCGTGACACCACCCACGGGTTGTGGTGATGGTGGGCAACACTGCTGCTGGTAATGGGGTTCCCGGGAGCGGTGTTGTGGCGCAGCTTTGGTGTTAACCCCTCCGTGGGTAGGGGCGGTGTGTCTCGGGGCACAGTGGGGGAGAGGGATGCTGCAGGGCGCAGTGCTCCGGTGCGGTGCCTGATGGCACTGTTGTACTCACAATTAAACCACACAGAGTCACTGGAAAAGTAGAACATAAGGATAAGGCTGCACATCAAAGTTAGATAATAGTATAATGCTATAAGCATACCGAAAAACATTGAAGCAAACAATGAAAAATGCCACTAGATAACTTGAAAGTGTGAATAATGAAATGCATACCTGCCATGAATATTAGGAAAAAGGAGATATTTAGCAATCGCATTGATCAATGTAACTGAGCCCCAAAACCTCGTAACGGTATATCTCTATATTGGGGTCCCTAGCTCTATGACCCTAACTGTGTGTCATCTCATTGCAATTAAAAACTGCTATGTGTGGAGAGGGGTAACCAAGGACTTTCTTATATAGGAGATGGAAAAAACATGGTCGAAAGGGGCGGAGCTGTGTTCACATTCAGAAATAAACTTCATAATACTAAATAGGATAACTGAAGTGAGCACTAATATATATTCTGAATGCAAGCCAAAAAAATACATAGTACATAAGGATAAGGCTGCACATAAAAGTTAGATAATAGTATAATGCTATAAGCATACCGAAAAACATTGAAGCATAACTTTTTATGTGCAGCATTATCCTTATGTATTTTTTTTGGCTTGCACTCATAATATATATTAGTGCTCACTTCAGTTATCCTATTTAGTATACTGGTAAAGTAGAAACTGCTGGAGTCCGCAGCCTTTGGTGCGGAGGGTGTTTGGGGTCCCACACACAGTACAGCAGGATCCTTGTTCTTGTTTTGCAGCCAGACGCTTCTTTCTCCTTCCTCAGTCGGGAATGGGGAGCCCACTCCCCTGCACTGATCCAGGTCATCCCTTAGTACCGGCGGGCCACCACCCTGCCCCGGTCACCTCGGGCCCCTTCCTCACACTTCCCTTCCTTACAGCAGCCAGGAGCTATCCTCCCCTGGTCTGCTCTCTTCACTCTCCTCACTCACTCTGCTCCAGCCCCTCCCCTCGTTGCTCTGTTTAGCTCTTAACTGGGGTGGGGTGTCTGTCCTGCTGCACTGGTGTGGGATGAGGTTACTAAGGAGGAGACTGGCCTGCACTTTGCTGGATTTATGCAGGCTCTGTGACACCCTGGTTTTGCCAGGGCATCACAGGAATGTACGGGGAACAGGTCCCTAGAGCAGACTTCAGTTTTAACTATCTGCTAAACCTGCCAGTGAGGGGAACTACAAGTACCTCACCAACCTGACAGAGTCAGAGGCTCAGCAGCAACGCAGGGACCCATAAAGAGAAAGAGTCTGGAGCCATCTCACCTGGTCCACGCTGCCGGCAAACGGGCTAAACACAGGGGAAAAAAGGCAGATGTGACTCCCTGGATAGACCCCCATGGTACTTCACGTCAGGGGGTTATCCGAACACAGCAGTGCTAGGAAGGCGAGCTAACCTGTTACCCTCAGACTGGCCTGAAGGAGCTCCTGGTCCTACCTGGTTCATCACAGCAACGCCCGGGTCAGCTCACCATAACATCTGTGTGAGTAAAAATCAGTTAAATGAGATTTGGACTCTGCCTGAGTTATTCTGGGACCCTGTATCCTACTCACCCGAGCCCCTGGGGCCTGCCTCACGCACTGGAGGCTACACCTTCTGGCTGCAGACCCCATCAGCCCCAGACACATCTACAACCTGCAGCGGCGGTTATCCACATCCCTGACTGCAAGCCATGAGTGGCGTCACGACATATACAAAACTAACAGTACCTGTTGCCATATTGAAGAAACCCTGTGGCGTCCCTGAAGAGGCTCAGCATCCCTCAGGCGACACATATACACACCCACTAATTAAGCAATCATTTAGTGAGCACAGGTGAGGATGTAAACTAGGATTGGGTGCATTACAATATATGACAAGGCGACAAAACTTTTGTCTTGCCAAAATCTGACCTTTCTGTGTTCATTAAATGATCAATATTTCAGCTTTGCAGCAACTTTATTTTTATAACCTAAACCAAATTTGGGAGAGTTTCAGCTTTCAACAGAGTAATTTATGAAACCAATGGATGAATTTAAAGTCAGGTTATAAGATTTTATTTACATAACATGGATAAGTGACAGAAATTGTGTCAGGGACTGTGTCATGGTTCGCCTCCCTGTCCACATGGCTAGGGGGCGGAGCCTTCTCTCGAGCCTCACTTCCAGACCCTGGATGCCTTAAAAGCTGGCATTTCCAGTGAACCAGTGCCGGCTATAAGCTTAGCACTGCTTTGCCTGTGATTGCTGGTCCTGTGAGTGATATCCTGATCTGTCTGTTCCTGTGCCCCCGTGCCCTTGTCTGTGTTCCATCCCCTGGTTGTCCCTCCTGTCCTCTGTCCCCTCTCCTATTTCCCCATTCGGTTGCTTCCTCTGGTACTGACCTTGGCCTGACTTTGACTCCACTTTTGCTCGTTCCTCCGGTCCTGCTTCTGCCCGTACGGTGTTTGACCCAGCCTGTCTGACTATTCCTTGCATGCTCTGCAGCTCTGCTTCTCAGCTGTGCTTTGAGGTAATGCATGAGAACGCTGTGAATTCACTTCCTGGTTCTCATTGCTCTCTGTAGTGTATTATGCTACAGAGCTCTGGCTCCCCCTGGTGGCAGCATTACAGTATAGCCGGCCCCTATAGGCTTTATCTCCCATAGAGGAAAAAAAAAAAGACATTTATTTCTTGGTAGTGGGATCCAACTTTACAGCATAAAAAACTGTAATGGATCCACTCAGTACCTTGTGCGAGCAAGTAGCCAACCTTACGCAGCTGGTGCAGGATTTGGCTGCAGAGCATCGCACCCTGGTAGCTTCACACAATATGCTGCAGAGTGAGGTCTCCGCTTCTGCGAGGGCCACCTCAGTGGCAGCTACCTCACAAATCGTAGGACAGCATAGTCCCACGGATGTCCAACTGACCTCCCCCGAACCCACGGTGATGCTCCCCGATAAATTCTCGGGGGAGAAAAACCTATTTCGGACATTTAGGGAGAGTTGCAGGCTCCTTTTCACTCCCCGTCCTCGGTCCTCGGGGAATGAGACCCAGCGGGTGGGGATCATCATGTCGTTACCCCCAGACCTGGGCGTTTTCCCTACCCCCTTCGGCCCCGGAACGGCATTCGGTTGACCTCTTCTTTGACTCCCTCGGGGTGATATACGACGAACCAGACCTCCCACCCATGCTTCTCCTGGAATGGTCGGACGGCTTTGATCATATGTTCGGAATACCGCCCACCACCTGCGCTCACCACAGGGCACCCTATTTAAACACACACCTCTCTTCATTTCCCTCATGGCCCTCGAAGAAGATCTACCTCGAAACGTACGTCGGGCGAGGGAAGGGACCTGGTGACTGAGCATCACAACATTTAATATGGGTGAGTCTGGAGCACTGTGCGGTTAGAACTTTTGCTGTATGCACGGACTGACTGGTGTGTTTTTTTGAGCTTGAGCGCCACCCAGTGTCTGTTCTGTCAAACAGCCTTGATTTTGCTTCACTGTTTTATATCTACACTTGAATCAGTGCTCCAGATACGTTTATAACACGTATCTATTTCTTACCCTTGTATTGGTTTGGGTCAGTGTTTGCTCTGCTGTCCGGTCCCCTTCCCATTTTGGGCTTTTTAAGTGTCCACACTCTTTCTTGTCAATTTTTTGGATATGCATTTAATTATGGTTTTTGATTATGCACTCAGTATGTTTGATACAATGAACTGTTTTTAGAAATTTTGTGATGAATAAAATTTACTAAATTATTAACAGCTTGAGTATGTGTTTTACCTATACTGTTGCAATTATTTAAGGGTCATAAACTCCCAATTTTTGTTCCTTTTTGACGAACCAGACCGTGTACGAGTGGCTGAGGACAGGATCATGTGTCTCACTCAGGGAAATCACACTGCTGAGCTATATTGTTCTGAGTTTCGGCAGTGGTCCACTGAGGTACGGTGGAATGATTCTGCACTTAGGTGCCAATTCCGGAGAGGTCTTTCGGACTCACTGAAAGACGCTTTGGCTCTGCACCCACCTCCCAGCACCTTGGATGATGCGATGACGGAGGCAGTTCGTATGGACCGCAGATTACGGGAAAGAAGGGGCACCATGCGTGAGATTCCGCCCCCTCTACCCAGGGCACCATCTTTGCCGGCTACGGAACACATGGAAGTTGGAGCCATCAGTCCGGATGAGAAGGAGAGGAGAAGATGCCGGGATCTCAAGCTGTGCTTCTATTGTGGACACCATGGACACTGGAGGAAAGACTGCCCGGCTTGCCCCTCCGCTAAACAGTCATCGGGAAACTTCTAAGTCTGGGTAACGGTCGAGGAGGTTGCCCAGACTATCAGGTACCTTTCCTCTCCTCCAATAAGATACTTCTGAATGTTGACCTCCGGGTCAAGGAGTCGGTCTGGTCTGCTACTGCCTTTGTTGACTGTGGGTCCGCTATGAACTTTATTGACTCTGAGTTGGTCCAAAGATTAGAGTTAGGGACAGTGAAGCTGGGTTTACACACTGCAACATCGCAAAGGACATCGCTGTAACGTCACCGGTTTTGTGACGTAACAGCGACCTCCCTAAGTCTCTGTTGAGTCGCTGGTGAGCTGTCAAACAGACAAACCTGGCCAACAACGCAACAGCGATCCGGACCTGCAGAGCGACCTAGCTGGTTGTTGGGGACATTGATAAGCAGCTTTTTGAAAGGGAAGTTGCTAACAAAGTCGCTGCAAAGTCTTTCACACACTGAAACTTTGTAGCGATGCATGCTGCACAGCGAGAAACAAAGGACCTAGGAATGGTCCTGAACGATTTGTAGCGATCAGCAACTTCACAGCAGGGGCCAGGTCGCTGATGTGTTTCACACACTGCAACATCGCAAACGACATCGCTATTGCGTCACAAAACCGGTGACGTTACAGCGATGTCATTTGAGATGTTACAGTGTGTAAACCCAGCTTGAGGTTAGAAGGACCCATTCAACTCCTGGCAATTGATAAAACACCGCTGCCTCAAAACCTCATTCGGTTAGCTACTGAAAACTTTACTCTTGTGATCGGGTCTCTGCATTCTGAAACAATTTCTTGTTTTATAATGGCCAATCTCCCTGCTGGATTAGTGTTGGGGTATCCATGGTTGATGTTACATAATCCCGTTATTGATTGGGAGTGTCGTACCATAGTCAAATGGAGTCCTGCTTGTCATAAAATATGTTTACAATCGGTACCTGTGTTCTCCGTAAGTCCTGAGGGTCTTCTGGAATACCTGAGGGACTACGGAGACGTATTCTCGGAAACAGAGGCTGAGGTTTTGCCGCCTCATCGCCCATATGACTGTGCCATTGATTTGCTTCCCAATACCAAATTGCCAATACCAAATTGCTTAAGGCCCGTTTATATCACCTCTCGGGTCCAGAAAGGGCTGCTATGAAATCGTACATATCTGAGAATATAGGACGGAGGATTAAGGCCATGTCTCGATTTCCGAGAATTGAACAAAATTACTGTGAAAATCACGTATCCGCTTCCACTCATCCCTGATCTCTACAACCATCTCTCTGAAGCCCGGTGGTTTACTAAACTAGATCTCAGGGGGGCCTATAATCTTATCCGTATTAGAGAAGGGGATGAGTGGAAAACGGCCTTTCTGACGTCAGAGGGGTTATTCGAGAATTTGGTGATGCCTTTTGGTCTAACAAATGCCCCTGCGGTGTTTCAAAATTTCATCAATGATATCTTCTCTGATTTTCTTGGTCGTTTTGTGGTTATCTATCTCTATGACATTTTGATTTATTCTGCCAAGAAGGATACGCATATTATGCATGTTCGCTCAGTATTACAGAGATTACGTGATAACCATCTGTTTGCTTAACTTGAAAAATGTGTTTTCTCTGTTCAGGAAATAGCCTTTCTTGGGTTACTCCTTTCTCGTGATGGGTTTAAAATGGACCCAGGAAATGTACAGGCTATCATGGATTGGGTGCAACCCAGGGATATCAAGGCGCTACAACGCTTTTTGGGTTTTGCAAATTATTATCGACGGTTCATTAAGGGGTTTTCTCAAATTGCCAAGCCATTGACTGACCTTACATGGAAAGGGGCGGATCTGCAGAACTGGTCGCAAATGGCTGTCCAGGCCTTTCTTGAGCTAAAGGACCGGTTCATGTCCGCCCCGGTCCTGGTACAGCCTGACCTCGAGGCGCCGTTTATTGTGGAGGTGGACGCCTCAGAGGTGGGGATGGGAGCTGTTCTCTCTCAGGGCCCTGCTACTCTGACTAATCTGCGACCATGTGCGTTCTTCTCCAAGAAATTCACTCCGGCTGAGAGGAATTATGATGTGGGTAACCGTGAATTATTGGCAGTAAAATTGTCATTTGAAGAATGGAGGCATTTTTTGGAGGGTGCTGTTCACCGTATTACTGTCATCACCGATCATAAAAACCTCGCGTATATTGAGTCCGCCAAGAGATTGATGCCTCGACAAGCGAGGTTGGCTCTTTTTTTTCTAGATTCCATTTTTGTATTACTTTTCGGCCGGGGTCTAAAAACGTGAGGGCAGATGCACTGTCCCGTAGTTTGGACCCGGTGTCACCTCCAGAGCCTCCTTCCTCCATTCTTCCGCGAGGGGTGGTGGTCGCTGCCTTGTCATCCGAGTTGGAGGCTGAGGTCAGGGAGGCCCAGTCCTCAGCGCCATCTTCCGCTCCAGACACTAAACTGTTTGTCCCTTTGCACCTCCGGTTACGGGTACTTCAAGAGTTCCATGAGTCCGTACTCAGCGGCCATCCTGGAATTACAGCCACTCGCAGGGCTGTTGCTCGACTGTTTTGGTGGCCATCTCTTCACTCAGATGTTGCTCGGTTTGTGTCTGCCTGTGCTACATGTGCCCGTGCTAAGGTTTGTCGTAACCGGCCGGCCAGGGAACTGGTTCCATTACCTGTTCCTGAAAGACCATGGTCCCACTTGTCCATGGATTTCATTACGAACCTCCCTGTCTCAAATGGTATGACTGTGATCTGGGTGGTGGTGGATCGTTTTAGTAAACAGGCACATTTTGTTCCCCTCTCCGGTCTACCTAATGCTGCGGCCCTTGCCAACCACTTTATTGACCAGGTGGTTCGGTTACATGGGTTGCCCTTGAATATTGTGTCTGACAGGGGGGTACAATTCATTTCTCGGTTTTGAAGGGCCTTGTGCAGGTGGTTGGCAATTGAGTTGTCCTTCTCGTCCGCCTATCATCCCGAGTCCAATGGGCAGACGGAAAGGACGAATCAGACCCTTGAGCAAATCCTGCGGTGCTTGGTTTCTGCTCAGCAGGAGGATTGATGTATGTTTTTGCCCCTTGCAGAGTTTGCATTCAATAGCAGAGTCCATCAGTCTACAGGAACTTCACCCTTCTTCTGTAATTACGGGTTGCACCCTCACTTCGGGACCTTCTCTAGAGTGGATTCGGGGTGTCCAGGGGCCGAGTCCGTCGTTCAGCATCTGGGGAAGGTGTGGAAGGAGGTACAACAGTGCATCGAGATGGCTCAACAGTCCCAGAAACGCCAAGTGGACAAACACCATTCTCTGGGACCCCCCTTTCAGGTGGGGGACAAAGTGTGGCTGTCCACTCGGAATATTTGGCTTAGGGTTCCATCTGCTAAGTTGGGTCCTAAGTTTATAGGTCCCTATGAGATCATCGAAGTGATCAACCCGGTGGCCTTTCGGTTGCAACTGCCCCAGACCTTGCGTATTCCTAACGTATTTCATACCTCCTTGCTTAAGCCATTTGTTCCATCGGTGGTGGATTCTCAGACCCCTCCGGCTCCGATATTGGTGCACGGTGAGGAGGAGTACGAGATCCAGCGTATTATCGATTCTCGTTGGGTTCGTTGTTCCCTCCAGTATCTGATCCATTGGAAGGGTTACAGTCCAGAGGACAGGTCATGGGTGCCGGCTCGATCCGTTCGGGCCGATCGGTTAATTGCGGCTTTCCACCGGAAGTATCCTGGGAAGCCTGGGGGTCCGGTGGCCCCCCTTGAGGAGGGGGTACTGTCATGGTTCGCCTCCCTGTCCACATGGCTAGGGGGCGGAGCCTTCTCTCGAGCCTCACTTCCAGACCCTGGATGCCTTAAAAGCTGGCATTTCCAGTGAACCAGTGCCGGCTATAAGCTTAGCACTGCTTTGCCTGTGATTGCTGATCCTGTGAGTGATATCCTGATCTGTCTGTTCCTGTGCCCCCGTGCCCTTGTCTGTGTTCCATCCCCTGGTCGTCCCTCCTGTCCTCTGTCCCCTCTCCTATTTCCCCACTCGGTTGCTTCCTCTGGTACTGACCTTGGCCTGACTTTGACTCCGCTTTTGCTCATTCCTCTGGTCCTGCTTCTGCCCGTACGGTGTTTGACCCAGCCTGTCTGACTATTCCTTGCATGCTCTGCAGCTCTGATTCTCAGCTGTGCTTTGAGGTAATGCATGAGAACGCTGTGAATTCACTTCCTGGTTCTCATTGCTCTGTGTAGTGTATTATGCTACAGAGCTCTGGCTCCCCCTGGTGGCAGCATTACAGACTGTATTTCTAATATTAACAATACGGACAACGGACATCATTTTGCAGATACAGTAGTGTAGTAAGAAGGCACTCATGTGTCTGAAACTTCCATGAGGTCCAAGTCTATGTTCTGTTGGTGGTGGGGTAACACTCAAGCTTGCCTCCTCCAACCCCTCCCACCAAGCATGGACAACAGAGACAAGATCAATATCTTCTTCATCTCCTGGGTTTTCTGCACCCATTACTTCTTAATCCATTTTTTCCTCGGCACCTGCACCTTCACTACTAGTTTTTCTGTTACCATGAGCCCACCTTGATCGATGGACTCCACCCTACCATGACAACTGCCTTTGCAACAACTAATCCGACCTTAGAGGATAATGGTATCCCTTCTTCATTCTCCTCTGCTTTGTCCTCTTCCTCTGCGACCCCCACCTCCTCCCACAGACTATTCAAACTCTGCTCCAACATGAAGATGAGTGGAATAGAAATGCTGATGATGGAATCATCAGCGCTAACCAGTTTTGCGGCCATTTGGAAACTGTGTAGGAACGTACAGGGTTACTTCATCTGTACCCACTCCACAATTGTGATTTGTCCCACATCTGTACTGTGTTGCCCCGAGCTGTGGCTCATGACATAATGCATCAGGGCTTGCTGCTGCTGCCATAGTCACTGCAACATGTGCAGACTGGAATTCCACCGTGCCGTCACATCGCATATCAACTGGTTAACCAGTTCTCTGAAAAGCCTTTGTAGCATTGCAAGTCAATTAGTCACGAGGTGCAAGCAGTGGAAGTGACTACACAGCGACTGTGCCTTCTGCAGTAGTGCATCCAGTCTGGGATATTGGGTTAGAAAATTCTGTATAACCAAATTGACGACATGAGCCATGCAAGGCACATGTGAGATGTTCCCCAGGCATTGGGTCACCAACAGGTTTGCACCATTATTGCACATGGCCTTCCCTGACTCATGGTTCAGTGGAGACAGCCATTTATCAAACTCGGCACAGATAGCGGTCCACAACTCTTCTGCTGTGTGAATTGGTTCTCTAATGCATAATAATTTCAGCACTGCCTGATTGCGTTGAGCCCTGGCTGAGCTGTACGGCGGTGGGGTGGATTCTCTCTGCACTCTTGGAATGCATATTACATTATAGGAGAGATTGAGGGTGCAGGTGAAGGCCTTAGAGGAGGCAGATGGGGAAGCGGTAGATCCAGAGGTTTGTCCCACAAGCCTTGGGGATTTCAAGACTTGGGAAGCAGACCCTTCCCAGCCTGCGCCCACAGCCACCAAAGTAATCCAGTGCCCAGTCAGAAAATTTAACAAACCTGGCCTTGCGTGCTTGTCCAGGTGTCAGTGGTGAAATGCACCCTGGGAGACAGTTTTTCAAGGAAAAGGTCGTGTTGTCTGTGACATAATGGTGTAGTGCAGGCACCGCTTTAATAGAGGAGTAATTGAAACTTGGCAACTAGTACTGGGGACTGCAACGGCCATCTAGCTTTGGAAACCGTCTGTATCCAACAGGCAGAAAGGATAGTGAAAGTAATACAGCTCGTCTTTGGCAGCAACTGGCATACAAGGATCAAACGCTCTGAAATGTTAAAAGCCTTTGAAGAGAAAAAGGGATCTAGCTTTGGAATATGGTAAAACAATTCTTTGAAACTTTATTCCATTGAAACCATGAATTTTTCTAATACATAATCCATAATACATGGAACCAGGGAGCCCAGGAATCGGCAACGCATTTTGAATGCTGACTGCGTTCTTTGTCAAGCCAGGCTTGATCCTATTCACAGACCATATCAAGTCCCTAGAATGGAATCTGAATTGGAGGACCTGGAAAGGACTCTTAAGGAAAGATATTCTCCAGAATCCATTTCTAAGCTAGATGATGAAATTGAACAAAAATTGTCCAAAGTGGAGAAAGAATGCAAATTGAGGAAATTTAATAGGGACTATTCCACTCAGTGGGTTTCGAAGTGGCATCTCAGACCAGATAGGGGGCACACCAGGGTTGGACGAGACGTTCCTGTACGTGTCAGGTCCTCCATACAGTTGCACACCTCCGGGGATGACTCCTTCTCCAGGGCATCATGATGGATATTTGACTAAGAACAGAGTGTTAGAGCAAGGGTCAAAACAGGCCATAACAGACAACAACCATCATAGAAAAAGCCCAAAAAGTAGGTTGATAACCAACTTAAGGTGGTCAATTTGTTGTCCTTCAGTCTAACTTTCTCACCAAGTAATGGTTTTCACTTTTTTTCAACCTTACATATATTAATTTGAAAGAAAGTTGATGCTGAAAAGGTTATATCCTAAACTACCTATTAAGGTGAACGGCCAGTTGGAAAGGGACACCCTACAGATAGAGATGAGCGAGTACTGTAATATTCGTAATCGCTACATTCGTAATGAGTACTTTGTAATACTCGCATATTCATTACGAATAGCAAGTACAATGCAAGTCAATGGGAAATGCGAGTAATTTTCTGCTGGACCCAACAAAGAGGTCTGGGGGCTTGAGGAAAAGGCTGAAATGGATGGGAAAGTGATGAAACTGAATGGGGAGAGCTTGGAGAATATGCCTGCATGCATTTATGACGCACATATGGATTCTGGGATTCCCTGAAGTCAAATGAAAGAACTTCCATATGGCTTCAGTCTATCGGTGCCCCTGCAGCGTATGTCGCACTGCCCTGGCCAGCCCTGCAGTGACTCACACAGCAGTGTGCGAGCAGCTGTGGGATGATGAACGCCGACATCAGGAGGTTAGCTCAGATGTGATGATCTCCGCTGAACTCGTGACGTCAGCGCTCGTCACTGACTTCCATGACGCCGCGTTCTCTACATCAAGTCTCGTGGGTGGCCCGAGACTGTGACTAGTGTTGACATCACGGGCTCACGGAACATTTCGCATGAGAACGCAGCAGCCATGGAACTTAGTGACGAGCGCTGACATCACGAGTTTTGCGGAGTTCATCACTGCAGGTAATGAACTCAGCTAATCTCAAGACGTTGCTGATCGTTATGCCCTGCAGTGACCTGGCCTGACCTAATGATGTTAGATCAGGTCACTGCAATGCTCTCCCAGTCAATGGGAAACATTCTGTTGACTGGGACAGTGAATATGGTGTCATCGTGGGACCCCCTTATTGGATTACGCCGGACCTGGATTTGTTTTTTCTTTCCAATAAATTGGTAAAAGAGTTTTGGGGAGTGTTTTTTCAATTAATTTTTTTTTGTTTTGTTTTTTTATTACTGACTGGGTTTTGATGTCGAGTATCTGATAGATGCCGTGACATCACTAATGCCAGGGCATCATGACATTACACAGGTGGTATCAACCCCATATATTACCCAATTTGCCACCACACCAGGGCAACGGGATGAGCTGTGCAAAGCGCCAGGAATTGCGCATCTAATGGATGCGCCACTTCTAGGATGGCTGCGTCCTGCTATTTTTAGGCTGGAAAGAGTCCAATAACCATAGACCTCCCTAGTCTGAGAATACCGACCACAGCTGTCCACTTTACCTTGGCTGGTGATCCAATCTGAGGGGGACCCCACGTTTTTTGTTTTAAATCATTTATTTAATTTAATTTAAAACAACAGCATAGGATGCCCACTTTTTTGGATTACCAGCCAATATGAAGCTGCCAGCTGTGGTTTGCAGGCTGCAGCAATCTGCTTTAGCCTAGCTGGCTACAAAAAATAGGGGGAAACCCATGTCGGTTTTTTAACTATTTATTTTTTGGCTAAATACAAGGCTGAGCACCTTTTAGTGCCACATAAAAAGGCACTAAAGGGTTCAAGATTGCAAAATGAAGGGGAGTGGGACATTCTATATGTCTACATATCTTTATGTCTATCTATTGGTTTATCCATCCAGCTATCAACCTATACAGCTATCTATCTTTCTTGCTTTGGTCTGCATATAACTGTCCTTCCATTTTTCTTTGCGGTCCGCAAAAAAACCCCGGCATGCAGACGTTGTAAAACGGACTGTATACAGAATGGAAAGGATGCAGTTGTCACATGGATGTGCATTGTTTAAAAAAATTAGCCCTATGGCCTGAGTCATGGTTGACGCAGGGAGTCACCATCTCAAGGTCCTCCAAAGACAAATAGAAGTTAGGCTGCAGTAGGAGTACTGTCCTGGTTTGTCCACCACTGCACAATGTGCATAGTGTTTACAAAAATTAGCCCTATGGCCTGAGCCATGGTTTACACAGGAAAGAAATGGCTTTATATGGAAAGGGGTGGACATTAACAGCAGTAGTCAAAATAATCATTTTGGGGGAATTTACTTTGGCTTGCTCTCTTCTGGAGGGATCGCATACTATGGAGCAATCCAGTCCTTGTTGAATTTAATCAGATTAAGTTTGTCTCAATTTTCTATGGAGAGGCGTGAGCGCCTATCAGTGATGATTTCCCCTGCAGAACTGAA
Organism: Anomaloglossus baeobatrachus; assembly: GCF_048569485.1. Lineage (NCBI taxonomy): Eukaryota > Metazoa > Chordata > Amphibia > Anura > Aromobatidae > Anomaloglossus > Anomaloglossus baeobatrachus. The sequence goes on from NC_134354.1 coordinate 302,070,640, forward strand.
AATACAATCTGACATCACACTGGCAGCCAGGCAGGTCAGCACCTCCCAGGCGTATGGTCGGGCCAAGTGTTCAGCTTTGACATCCAATAATTTAAGGGAACTAAAGCATCAGAAAGGACGCAGGTATGGTCACTTAAGTACTTCTTGACCATGTTGTACAACCTCTCCCTTCTTGGCATTGCTACATGCACAGATGGCTCTTGCTCATGTCCTCATTTATTGAAAATGGCTCAGTTTGCTCACATTCCCCCCCCCACGTCTGTTGGACCTGGTGTTTTTGTCTCTCCCCATTAATCCTTGGTGTTGAAAAGAGTCGGTAACTCTGCTGCCAGTGTTGTCTCGTTGTCTGAGGGTGATGTTTTCATCAACTCATCTACAATGACCCTCTTAAAGGATTCCATTGTGCAACCCTTTGGTGACTCCAAAAGGAGAGAAGGAAATTTCTCCTTGTACCATGGGTCCAGAAAGGTGGCCAACCAGTATAGGTTGTTGGATAAAATGTGTATCACACATGGGTCTTGCCACAGACTCTTACACATGAACTGTGTCATATGGGCCAAGCTGCAAACAGGCAAAGGTTTTCTATCCCCACCAGGAGGAACAATATCCATCCTCTTCTCACGCTGACTCGTTTCTTCCTCCTTCACCTCCTGCTCTCCATCCATCTCCATGGATGCTGGATAGACCTGAAGCTGGGGTTGAGAGTCCCCCCTGTAGCATTTGGAGTTCCCTGGTTAGCACAGAATAACCAGTCTTCTTCCTCCTCATCATCCTCATCATCACCCAATGTTGCTTCAGAATATTGTTTGGGCTGGGTAGTATCATCGACTGGGAAATCTGGCTCCATAGCCACATGCTGGGCCCTCAAAGTTTCCTCTTTGAGATTATGCAGTGATTGTTTCAACAAACACAGCAGCGGGATGGTAAAGCTGATAATAGTCTAATTACTGCTCACGAGCTTGGTGTAGTACTCAAAGTTCGCAAGAACCCCACAAATGTCAGCGATCCACACCCACTCAAACGTTATGTTTGGTGGCTGACTCTCAGTCTGATGGGTATGTTGAAGCTGGTATTCAACTACTGCCCTCTGCTGCTCAGTAATCCTCGCCAACATATAGAATGTAGAGTTCCACCACGTGGGCAGGTCGCACATGAGTCAATGACTTGGCAAACAAAAGTGCTTTTGCAGGGCTGTAAGACCAGCAAAAGCAAAAGGAAAGGCAGAAATGGACATAATACGGCGCACCTTTCAAGTAGGTAAGGCAAGTCAGGGAATGTTTTCAGAAATTTTTGAACAACTAGGTTCATCACATGAGCTATGCATGGCATATGTACCAGCTTGCCAACCTTTAAAGCCGCCACCAGGTTACGCCCATTGTCGCAAATTACAGCGGAGAGAGCCACTGATCGGTATGCTTTTTTACACCTTGCCACAGCTCTGCTGCACTGTGTGGCTTGTGACCTAAACAGATCAGCTTCAGCAGAGCGTGTTGCCACTTTGCCGATGTGGTACTGCACAACTCCCAGCTTGGCAAAGATGGGGAGGATGATTCAGCAGAGGATGAGGAGTAGGAGGAGGAGGGAGAGGAGGGAGAGGAGGGAGAGGAGGGAGAGGAGGGAGAGGAGGGAGAGGAAGAGGAGACAGGAAGTGGCATATGATGAATCGGAAATGCTGGTAGAAGTTGGGCCTGCTATTCTTGGCGCGGTTAGGATGTGTGATGTTACAGTTTGCGAGTTTGTCCCAGCCTCCACCAGGTTCATCCAATGTGCCTTGTCAGATATGTATCATCCCTGTCCACGACAACTTGTTCACGTGTCTGTTTTTAGGTGGACTTTCCCGGTTACGGCATTGGTCAGAGCACAGTTGAGATTGTTTAACACGTGCTTGTGTAATGCGGGGATGGCACCACAGATAAAATAGTGGCGTCTTGGAACACTGTATCATGGGGCAGCCACAGCCAAGAGATCACGAAAACACTGTGTTCCCACAAGCCTAAACGAAAACATCTCCACGGCCAGAAATTTGGCAGTTTAAGTTTTGTGCCTGTGGGTGCGTTGTTGAGTATTTATGCTTCCTTTCCAAGATCTCAGGCATGGACAAATGGACACTTCTCTGGGACAAGGAAGTGTATGTGGTTGATGTTTGCTGTGTCTGTGCAATATCACCTTGGGGACAGGATGTATGAATGCCTGCTTCCTGGACAGCAGATTGTGAAGGATGTAGCACTGGCAACATGGCAGTGGTTGCAGAAACAAATTTGGTACCCTGGTGTTCTGCCCACCTATTGGGGTGCTTGGCTGCCATGTGTTTCTGCATACTGGTGATGGTCAGGTTGACTTTGCCCTGGCCTTTGCTGAACCTGGTATGGTAGATGCTACAGATTACAATGGTTTTCTCTGAATGACTTTCAGAAACAAAATTCCAGACAGCGCCTGGACGCCCCCTTGTCCTGACTTGTGCCACAGTGGGGGTGCTCTTGGGAACAGTTGATCCAGTTCTCACTCTGGGCAAACCACTACACCTTGTTGCCTGTGTTGGTGCTATATATCCATCTTCCTCTGTGTTGGCTATGCATGTCAACGGCCCAGGTTGGATCAGTGGATTCATCATCGACCACCTCTTCTTCCATCTCATCCTCCTTCCCACTTGAGATTGTAGGCTGACCTGATGGCAACTGTGTCTTATCTACATCAGCCTCCTCCTCTGGAGACAGTAAATCAAGTTCCTCAAAGTGGCGTTCTTCTAGCCGTAGAGAGAGATGAGCGATGTTCGAGGTTCGCCAATATCATGTTCGAGTGATTTTGGGGGTTGCTCGAGATCGAACTCGAACTCAAGCTTTTTGCTAAAAGCTCGACAGTTCGCGTTACGTTCAAGAACGGTTCGATCAGCATAAACGTGGCTTTTCACAGTAAGGCTATGTGCACATGCTGCTATCTGCATGTGTCCTGCGTCCCCAGCACAATCCCTCTCCCTTTCCTACTCACCGATCACGGGTGCCTCGCTGCACGCTGTCACAAATTTGCTGTGTTTTTTCCTCTTTAGAAAATGGCTGCCGCTTCATTAGTCAAATAGTTATTCCGTGCTTTCCCCACCCACCGGCGCCCATGATTGGTTGCAGTCAGACACGTCCCCAAGCAAAGTGACAGCTTTGATACTGCAACCAATAACAGCCGCCGGCGGGCGGGTCTATATTGTGCAGTAAAATAAATAAATAAATAATTAAAAAAAAAAATGCGATTTCCCCTCCCCCCCATATATTTGATACCAGCTAGGATAAAGCCACACGGCTGGAGGCTGGTATTGTCAAAATGGAGAGCACCCCATTATCGGGAGTCCTCCAGCCTAACAATATCACCCAGCAGCTGGCTGGAATAGCCGCATCCATTAGATGCGACTGTCCCGGGGGACTCTACCCAGTTCATCCCGAATTGCCCTGGTGCAGTGGCAATCGGGGTAATAATGAGTTTAATCATGCCAGGTGTCTCCCCGAGACACCTTCCATGATTAAACTTAAAGTGAAAATAAAGAAACACACACACCAAAAAATCCTTTATTTGGAATAAAAGACAACTCCCCCCTCTTTCACCCCTTTATTAACCCACAAATACCCCTCCAGGACCGACGTAATCCATACGACACTGTCAGCTCTGCTCCATGAAGATGTAGCAGCACCATAAAAAACTATCGCGCTGTATGAGGTCCATGTAGCAATGAAGTGAATTGCGCTGTCAGCAGAGACTTCAGTCAGCACTGCAGGCTTCAAGATTACAAAATCTGCCTATGTTTATCAATAGAGGTAATAGCTCAGTGGATTGGGTGCTTGCATAGGAAGCATAAGAACGTGAGTTCTAGTCCTGGTAAAGAATTTTTTTTTTTTTATTTTTTTATTTTTAATTATATCGTGCAGTAAAATAAATAAATAAATTAAAAAAAAATGCGGTTCCCCCCATATTTGATACCAGCTAGGATAAAGCCACACGGCTGGAGGCTGGTATTGTCATGATGGAGAGCACCACATTATCGGGAGCCCTCCAGCCTAACAATATCACCCAGCAGCCGGCCAGAATAGCCGCATCCATTAGATGCGACTTTCCCGGGGGACTCTACCCAGCTCATCCCGAATTGCCCTGGTGCGGTGGCAATCGGGGTAATAATGAGTTTAATCATGCCAGGCGTCGCCCCGAGATACCTTCCATGATTAAACTTAAAGTGAAAGTAAATAAACACACACAACGAAAAATACTTTATTTGGAATAAAAGATAAAAAATCACCCTCTTTCACCTCTTTATTAACCCACAAATACCCCTCCAGGTCCAACGTAATGCACACGACACTGTCAGCTCTGCTACAGAACACGAGTGCTCTGATCAGCTCCAGCAATGAAGTGAATCGCGTGGTCAGCAGAGACTTCAGCAATGCAGATGTCAAGATTACAAAATCCGCCTTTCTTTATCAATAGAGACAGTAGACTAGTGGATAGAGCGCTTGCTTAAGAAGCATGAGGGTGCTAGTTCTAGTCTCAGTAAAGAATGTTTCTAATTTTAAATATATTTATAATCATAATTTAATTATGCACTGAGGGGAGAAGCCGGACATCAGCTGTGAGCTCTCTCTCTCTCTCCTTTCTCTATCTCCTTTCTTTCTCTCTCTCTCTTTATCTCCTTTCTTTCTCTCCTTTTTCTCTCTCCTTTCTTTCTCTCTCGTCTTTCTCTTCTTTCTCTCTTTTTTTCTCTTTCTCTCTCTCTACTTTTTCTCTTTCTCTCTCTCTTCTTTCTGTCTCTCTCTCTTTCTCTCTCTCTCTTCTTTCTCTCTCTCTTTCTCAGACCTGGCGATGATTAGCTGATGCGGTTACTTGACGGAATCAGCTGACCCTATAAGTCGAGCGGTGAGGCCGGCTTTTTACCGCCTGGCCGGCTAAACTATCAGCTGATGCTGTCGGACAGGAGTCTGCACTGAAGTGTGTAGTTTGCTTTTTGTTTTTGCACGGATGCATCAGCTGATTGTATAAAATCCGTTTATACAATCAGCTGCTGTGTCATGTGATTCAGGCCCTTGAACCTACCACAACATCTGATTGCTTTGCCTTCCAGCAAACCGATCAGATGATATTGGATCCGGATTGGACGGCGCGGGACCCTTGACCCAGGATTACTGCGGTGGGGGGTTCTTTATTTCAATAAAAATGGAGTCACTAATTGTGTTGTGTTTTATTTATAATAAAAATATTTTTTCTGTGTGCTGTGGTTCTTTTTATCGGTACTAGAAATTCATGGTGGCCATGTCTAATATTGGCGTGACACCATGAATTTCGGGCTTAGGGCCAGTTGATAATATACAGCTAGCCCTAACCCCATTATTACCCAGTGAGCCACTCGGCTTCAGGGCAGCTGGAAGAGTTGGATACAGCGCCAGAAGATGGCGCTTCTATGAAAGCGCCATTTTCTGGGGTGGCTGCGGACTGCAATTCGCAGCATGGGTGCCCAGAAAGCTTGGGCACCCTGAGCTACGGATTCTTATCCCTAGCTGCCTAGTTGTACCTGGCTGGACCCAAAAATTGGGCGAAGCCCACGTCATTTTGTTTTAAATTATTTCATGAAATTCATGAAATAATTAATAAAAAAAGGGCTTCCCTATATTTTTGGTTCCCATCCGGAACAAATAGGCAGCTGGGGGTTGGGGGCAGCCCGTAGCTGCCTGCTGTACCTGGCTAACATACAAAAACATGGCGAAGCCCACATAATTTTTTGGGGGGCAAAAAAGTCCTGCATACAGTCCTGGATGGAGTATGCTGAGCCTTGTAGTTCTGCAGCTGCTGTTTGTCTGTATGGAGGAGAGCAGATAGCTGCAGAACAGCAAGGCTCAGCATGCTCCATTCACTAGTGTATGAAGGAGAGCAGATAGCAGCTGCAGAACTACAAGGCTCAGCATACTCCATCCAGGACTGTATGCAGGAGTTTTTTGCCCACCAAAAAAATGACGTGGGCTTCGCCAAATTTTTGTATGCTAGCCAACTATAGCAGGCACCTACGGGCTGCCCCCAACCCCCAGCTGCCTATTTGTACCCGGCTGGGAACCAAAAATATAGGAAAGCCCGTTTTTTTAATTATATCACGAATTTCATGAAATAATTAAATAATAAAGGACTTGCACATGACTTATTTCTTCCGAAGACAATACTAAGGACCAGGGGGCATTCACTGCGAGTGGAAGAAAAGCAATTCCGACAGCTAAATAGGAAAGGGTTCTTTACAGTTAGAGCAGTCAGACTGTGGAATGCCCTACCACAAGAGGTAGTAATGGCAGATACTATAACAGCTTTCAAAAAAGGGCTGGATGATTTCCTCAGTACACACAACATTGTTGGTTATAAATGACTTGGTGACCAGGTGTAGAACTGGTGGAGGAAGGTTGAACTAGATGGACCTAGGTCTTTTTTCAACCTTAGTAACTATGTAACTATGTAACTATGTAATTAAAAAACAAATGACGTGGGCTTCGCCCCATTTTTGTGTCCAGCCGGGTACAACTAGGCAGCTGGGGATTGGAATCCGCAGCACAGGTTGGCCTGAGCTTTCTGGGCCCCTCTGCTGCGAATTGAAATCCACAGCCGCCCCAGAAAATGGCGCTTTCATAGAAGCGCCACCATCTGGCGCTGTATCCAACTCTTCCAGCTGCCCTGATGCCGGTGGCTCGCTGGGTAATAATGAGTTAATACTAGCTTTGTTTTACTAGCTAGTATTAAAAAGGGTGAGATACATTGAACTGATATTCATTATATATATAGTAGAAACCATCAATCTAATCATCAGATAGGACTACGTGTGAGGGCAAATCGCATGAACATGTGAACAAGAAAGGAGAAAAGGCGATCATAGAAGCCCAGACACACAATAAGATATAATTCAATTTTTTATTTTTTATTAGTATAAACAATCTTTAGTGCAGGCAGTGGTAAGGACCAACATAATATGCATGATATTCATATATGCTCTAGACAAGGTAACGTCACAAATATATTACATTTCATAAACATCATATATATATATCTGTAATTTAGTATCCATAATTCCAATTACTCTCAAAGTAAGAGTAACTGCAATTATGGATACTAAATTACAGATATATATGATGTTTATGAAATGTAATATATTTGTGACATTACCTTGTCTAGAGCATATATGAATATCATGCATATTATGTTGGTCCTTACCACTGCCTGCACTAAAGATTGTTTATACTAATAAAAAATTGAATTATATCTTATTGTGTGTCTGGGCTTCTATGATCGCCTTTTCTCCTTTCTTGTTTAGCTAGTATTAAGTCAAAGATTCTTAATGTCAGGCAAGTTTGACCCAGCCATTAAGAATCTCCAATAAAGGGTTAAAAAAAAAGACACCACACAGAGAAAAAATACTTTAATAGAAATAAATACACAGACACTCTTAGAGACTCCATGTTTATTACTCCCTCTTATCCCTCCACAATTCATGGTCTTCTGTCTTCTTTCTCCTTCAACCCATGCAGCTCTGCTACATCAGCAGCGCTGCATGGGAGGAAGACGCTGCTGTTCCCCGTGCAGGTTTTTCACTCCGTGAGTGATCAGTGGTGCTGGCTGAAGCGGTGACGTCACCGCTGACAGGCGCGTTGCTATAGCAACGGTTATCTCCATTATTGACCAGCTGTGGCAGCTGGTGAATAACGGAACGGGGAAGCAGAACGGGGAGTCGACCGTGTGCCAGAGCATGTCACCGGTACACGGAGATACAGAAACGATCACAGCGTACTGGAGAGATGTACTGACAGGTCCTAGCATGACGTCAAATCAATCAAGAAATAACGTCTGGAACACCATTCTGATTCTGAACTGGGTGCAAAAACCTAAAAAATCTACACTATATGGAGAGAAGGTATGCACACCAGTTACTACGTAAGGGGAATATATGAAAAGCAGAAACTGCTGTGTGAATACTGACATGAAAAATCCAATAGCTATATGTAAGAATGAAAATGTGAAAAATGGAATCTGCATTACTGCCATGAACATATGAATAAAGAGAAATTTAGCTATTGAATTGATCAATGCAACAGAGCCCCAACACTACGCCAAAGTATTTCTCTACGTTGGGGTCCCTAGGTAGTGTGTCCTCTCATGCAGTTAAAAAACTTACCGTGTATGGGAAGCTGAGACCCAGGCTATATATGCGTATAATGTGGGCTGGCAATAGGTGTGGGTGGGGCCAGGTTCGCAAACGAAAAACTACAAAGCAATCAAGAAATAACATCTGGAACACCATTCTGAGTCTGACTTGGGTACAACAACCTAAAAAATCTACACTATATGGAAAGAAGGTATGCACACCAGTGACTATGTAAGGGGAATACATGTAATAGCAAAAACTGCTGTGTGAATACTGACAAGAAAAATCCAATAGCTATATGTAAGAATGAAAATGTGAAAAATGGAATCTGCATTACTGCCATGAACATATGAATAAAGAGAAATTTAGCTATTTAATTGATCAATGCAACAGAGCCCCAACACTACGCCAAAGTATTTCTCTACGTTGGGGTCCCGAGCTAGTGTGCCCTCTCATGCAGTTAAAGAACTTACATAGAGAAATACTTTGGCGTAGTGTTGGCGTAGTGTAGGGGCTCTGTTGTTTTTTCGTGCCATATTGTACGTCATGATAGTGGTAAATTTAGGCTGATTTTGGTGTGAAAATCCTAGAGTGTGTGAAGAGCTCTGCAGACTCGCCCATGTGTAGTACTCCGCAGTCAGTTTGTCGAATAAAGAGTTGTGACAAGGTGGGTATTAAGTGTAATTGGGGTGGAACCTTTGAGGAATGAACTGTGTGGGATGTTGAGGTGAAAGAAGAGGACGAGAGGCCATTTGATGCAGTGCTTGCCATCCACTCAACCACATGCTGTTTCTGGCCCTCATTTACATGTTGAACCGATGTGCGGCTTCCAAAGAAATAGAGTGGAGTAGCCTGTTCAGTAACGGATGTTATTCTCAGGTCTTATTTAATAGGACGAGCCGGTGTTTGCCCAGTAGAGCTTTGACTAACAATAGAAGGTCCCCCACGTACACCTCGAACACCCCGCCTATTCCCCCTTACATCATGACCTTATGATTTACCACTAATGTTTGATGCACCTTTAAGCTTTTGGAACAGAGGTTTCGTAATGCTAGGCCCACACCTGTCAGACAACTGACACAGAAGTAAAATTCTGTATTTTTTGGCTTAGATGGTAATATTGGAATGACCCACAGATTTAACAATACCTAGCTACATGGTCCATTGGCAAGTATTACATGGCACTGAAAAGTAACAATACCTTGTAAGAAGATTCACTGGCAAAATTTTAGCAGACATTAAAAAGTACCAATACCTATTTAGATGGTTCACTGACACATTTTTTGAAGGCAATCTAAAGTACGAATACTTATTTAATGGTTCACTGGCAACTTTTTAGCAGGGACGTCCCAGTTCTACACTATCGCTCTCCAATCTATCTCAACTACCTATGATTCATCCCTTCACCCTCGGCCATTAAAACACCCTTCTGACCAGGCAATTTATTTGCAATTCTGACCAGCGTCACTTTATGAGGTTATAACTCTGGAATGCTTCAACAGATACCGGTGATTCTGACATTGTTTTTTCGTGACATATTGTACGTCATGATAGTGGTAAATTTAGGCTGATTTTTTTTTTTTGCATTTATTTGTGAAAATTATGGAAATTTTCCAATTTTCAAAGTTTGAAATTTTATGCCCATAAATCTGAGTTATGTCACACAAAATAGTTACTAATTAACATTTCCCACATGTCTACTTCACATCAGTGCAATTTTTGCATTTTTACAAGGGTATCATGAAAACATGAGGAGAAAGGATTATCTTCAGCTCACCTGCTACCCGGACTGCTGATCCTTGCGGGTGCCTGGAATCCACCGGTGAGTCCCAACCGGTCACAAGCAATGGGTGAGAAAAGGAAAGGATCCGGCACAATCTCTTCTTATAGTAAAATCAATATAATTTTATTTGAAATATTAAAATTACCATCCGTGAAACCGAAAGAGATATTAATCCATGGGAGCTTTACGCGTTTCGGACTTCAACTTAAAACCAAAAAAGAGTCCTTAATCATAAGTTATGATTAAGGACTCTTTTTTGGTTTTAAGTTGAAGTCCGAAACGCGTAAAGCTCTTATGGATTAATATCTCTTTCGGTTTCACGGATGGTAATTTTAATATTTCAAATAAAATTATATTGATTTTACTATAAGAAGAGATTGTGCCGGATCCTTTCCTTTTCTCACCCATATCATGAAAACATGCACCATAAAATTTATTGTGCAATTCCTCCTGAGTACGCAGCTACCTCATATGTGGTGTAAATCAATTGTGTAGGCTCACGGCAGAGCTCAGAAGGGAAAGAGCATCTTTTTTATTTCTGAAAGCAAATTAGCTGGAATCATTAGCAAACGCCATGTCGCGTTTGGAGACCACCTGAAGTGTCTAAACAGTGGAGCATCCCCACAAGTGACCCCATTTGAAAACTAAACCCCTCAAGGAAAATTTATCTAGATGTTTGGTGAGCCCCTTAAACCCCCAGGGACTTCACAGATGTTTATAACATTGAGTCGTGAAAATAAAAATAAAAAAATTACCACAAAATTGTTAATTCAACCAGGTGCTTTTTTTTCACAAGGGTATCAGGAAAAAATGCACCATAAAATATATTGTGCAATTTTTTCTGACTACACTGATACTTCATATGTAGTGGATATCAATTGTTTGCATGCACGGCAGGGCTTGGAAGGTAAGGAGCTCAATTTGATTGCAAAATTGGCTGCAATCGTTAGCGGATGCCATGTCACATTTGGAGACCCCCTGAGGTTCCTAAACAGTAGAGCTCCCCATATGTGACCTCATTTTGGAAACTAGACTCCTCAAGGAATTTATCTAGATTTTTGGTGAGCCCCTTGAACCCCAAGGGGCTTCACAGAAGTTTATAATGTTGAGTCGTGAAAAAAAATAAAATATTTTTACCACAAAATTGTTACTTCAACCAGGTAGCTTTTTTCACAAGGGTATCAGGAAAAAATGCACCATAACATTTATCGTGCAATTTCTCCTGAGTACACAGATACCTCATATGTGGTGGAAATCAATTGTTTGGGCGCATTGCAGAGCTTGGAAGGGAAGGAGTGCCATTTGACTTTTCAAACATATGGACGCCGATCTGTCATGTGTATCACTGATCAGGGCCCGGCAGGACACACAGCCAGATGAGGTGCAAGAAGCGACAGGGGATACGGATGAAACAAAAAAAATCCTGTCCAAAATTGAGCACGGATGCTGATCTGTGATGTGCATCACTGATCAGCGCTTGTGGCCCACAAGACGTTGACCTGATGAGGTGCAAAAAGCAATGGGATACAGATAAAACAAAAAAAAAATCCTGCCAAAAATTGAGCACAGATGCCAATCTGTGATGTGCACCATGGATCAGCACCTGCTGAACGCATGGACGGTTGAGGTGCAAAAAGCGACTGGTGATATGGACAAAACAAAAAAAAATCCTGCCCAAAATTAAGCACGGATGCCAATCTGTGATGTGCATCACTGATCGGCGCTCACAGGATGCATGGATGGGTGAGGTGCAAAAAGCGAGGGGTATGACGGACAAAAAAAAATTATACTCACAGAACCTAGAGGATTAGAAGGAGGATCAGTGACCACAGGAACTGCAGAAGGAAAATAAAGCAGCAAGAAGGACAGCTCATCACAGGACACAGCAGTAGGCAGCAAGATAGATAGCTCAAACTCAAGGACCCAGTAAGGACCCAACAATGGAGGCAGATTCCATCAGACCAATGAAGACCTCGGATGACCCGGTGGCAGCAGGTAGGGAGGATCGGAGGGGGACAGCAGATGCCAAAGGTGAGACAGGAGACCACAGAGGCAGGAGAATGTAACAGGAGGAGAGAATGCAGGGGGCAGATGGAGAGATTATAGGGAGGGTGCAAGGGGGGCAGATCAGCTGGTGGGTCGATCGGGCGGCAGGCAGATCAGCAGGGGGCAGATCAACAAGGGGGTAGGCACAGGGTTAACATGCAATACGTAAAGCGACAGTAGGATCAAGGACCAGGAGTGGCAATCGGACAGGAGCAGCGGCGTGGTGTTACAAGTACCAGAAGAATCACGGTGCAGACATGCTGGGGGAGGGTTCTCTGTGCCAAAACAAGCCTGGAGAGGCCGGTCACCGCCAGGTCAGACTGCCCCCCCCGCAAGCTGATTGGTTCGATTGCGTGTCATAGCACGATTGCTCCAATCAGTGCTGCAGGGGGAGGGGTGCCGTGTTTGCTGGCCTCCAGCCAATGATCTGATGCTACTGCAGCACCGATCATAGCTAGATCTTACTGGATCACATGGTTTGAGGCATTTTTTTAGCCAAAAACAGTGTGATCGCTGTGATTGATGGTTCAGATTTGAACAGCCAATCAGTGATCGTGGATGGGGATGGCGATGCCACCCCCCTGAGATCAGGCAAAGGTCCCCTGTTGTAAGAAACAGCAGGGGGCATTATTTGAAAGCTGTTACTATGGCCACAGCAATCTAATGAATTTTAGGCCATACCATTACATCCCTGGTCGTTAAGTCACGTAAAAATAGGACAATGGTATAGCCCATGGCCTTGAAGGGGGTAAACCCCTAGCTAAGCTTTAGCAATCTCAAAAAGGCGCAGATGCCGGATGTCCACATTTTATATGCAGAGGGACATTTGACTTAGCCAATGACACAAGCCTTTGTGTCTGAACTTTGTGGATGTTTTCTGAACTGTGATTGGCTGCAGGAACATCCACAAATGAAATTTAAAAAGAAAAAAACATGTGTTGCTCCTCTGACCTCTCCCCACCCCCTCCCATCATTAAACACATTCCGCCATTCATCATACAGCACCATAATCCTATCCAAAAGCATAATATGTTATTAGAAAAGTATTTTGGAAACCAAACATAGCCAATAATAACCAGTTTTTCACAAAAATGCTCAAGTACACCAGCTCGAAGTGAATAGGGAAATGCTCTTACTGAATTTGAGATTGGGCAAATGTGAACCGAACAAGTTTGGTCATCTCTACCTTACACCACGTTTCCCAGAATGGTACATTCCGCTTATGGGGAGATGGTTACTGTTATTCCTCCTAATGCTTTTATGTTGTCTTTGGCTGTCACCACAAACAATATTAAGACTTTTCAGTCACCTTCATTATACTGGCCTCATGTTTGATGTACCCTTCTTTTTAGCGTAGTCAGATTCCCAGACTAACGCTTATTGAGGCTCCTTGTTATGCGTTGCCTGCAGCAGTAGGGCTCCCAGGCTGGCAGGTATCCAGTTATATTTCACTCATCTACTGCTCTTACTATCCTTAAATGTGTCTCGCAATTAAAGTCTATGAAGCTAATACTGCAGCCACCTGACTGGGACGGAGGAGAAAAGAAGTTTTAGCTGTTGCATGAGGTATGAGTGCTCCCAATAGACCCTGTGTGGTGCAAGGTCCATATCTGACTGGATACTGTGGGCTAATAAATGCCGCTGTCATGCGTTCTACCCATAATTTTGGGAAATATGGAGTCTCCAAGATAGGTTTTCAACTTTTATCTTGTCTGTAGTGGCAGGGATCTTAGAGCAACAGGCTTACTCCTGTCATTCATCCATCTACCCACCTCTTGATTTAAATGCTGGGCCATACCAGACTACAGTGCTAAAAAACTATGGGTACAGTGGGCCAATTGATGCCACTGTCCTGCGGTCTAACTGTAATTTTTGGTAATGTTGAGACTCCAAGATGAGTCTCCACTGTTGTGAATATCATAAGAGATGGTTGTTCCTGGGAGTCTTTCTCGGCTCCCTCTGGTGGCTAGTACTAGTACTGAGTCTGATTCTGCATCTGTCGCTCAGACATGTGTTGGAAATGATTGCTGTTTTAGGTTTTAGGGAGCCTATGGAGTCCAGCCTGGGCAGCATATAGGAAGGCAGTCTCTGTCAAACCTGTGCCAGTGATATTTGTTTCTGCTCCATGTTAACATGTCCTGAATTTGTCCTCCAGCCTTTAGGCTTTTGCCTTTCCCTGTAGGTTTTGTTTTGCCTTTTTTCAGCACCTTTTTGGATATTCCAGGAATGATTTCCAGTGTTTTTTTGTTCCTTTGCATCGGTTTTTGTTTCCATGTCATCCTGAGTCTGCAGCTATGCCTGATAAGTATTTTGTTCTCTTAGTCTGGGCTTGGTTAAGGCTGAATTTGCATTGAAGGGTGTTTCTGCTTAATACAGTCATATGAAAAAGTTTGGGCACCACTATTAATGTTAACCTTTTTTCTTTATAACAATTTGGGTTTTTGCAACAGCTATTTCAGTTTCATATATCTAATAACTGACGGACTCAGTAATATTTCTGGATTGAAATGAGGTTTATTGTACTAACAGAAAATGTGCAATTCGCTTTTAAGCAAAATTTGACCGGTGCAAAAGTATGGACAGCCTTATCAATTTCTTGATTTGAACACTCCTAACTACTTTTTACTGACTTACTAAAGCACTAAATTGGTTTTGTAACCTCATTGAGCTTTGAACTTCATAGGCAGGTGTATCCAATCATGAGAAAAGGTATTTAAGGTGGCCACTTGCAAGTTGTTCTCCTATTTGAATCTCCTATGAAGAGTGGCATCATGGGCTCCTCAAAACAACTCTCAAATGATCTGAAAACAAAGATTATTCAACATAGTTGTTCAAGGGAAGGATACAAAAAGTTGTCTCAGAGATTTAAACTGTCAGATTCCACTGTGAGGAACATAGTAAGGAAATGGAAGAATACAGGTACAGTTCTTGTTAAGCTCAGAAGTGGCAGGCCAAGAAAAATATCAGAAAGGCAGAGAAGAAGAATGGTGAAAACAGTCAAGGACAATCCACAGACCACCTCCAAAGACCTGCAGCATCATCTTGCTGCAGATGGTGTCAATGTGCATCGGTCAACAATACAGCGCAGTTTGCACAAGGAAAAGCTGTAAGGGAGAGTGATGCGAAAGAAGCCGTTTCTGCAAGCACGCCACAAACAGAGTCACCTGAGGTATGCAAAAGCACATTTGGATAAGCCAGTTTCATTTTGGAAGAAGGTCCTGTGGACTGATGAAACAAAGATTGAGTTGTTTGGTCATACAAAAAGGCGTTATGCATGGAGGCAAAAAAACCCGGCATTCCAAGAAAAGCACTTGCTACCCACAGTAAAATTTGGTGGAGGTTCCATCATGCTTTGGGGCTGTGTGGCCAATGCCGGCACCGGGAATCTTGTTAAAGTTGAGGGTCGCATGGATTCAACTCAGTATCAGCAGATTCTTGACAATAATGTGCAAGAATCAGTGACGAAGTTGAAGTTACGCAGGGGATGAATATTTCAGCAAGACAATGATCAAAAACACCGCTCCAAATCTACTCAGGCATTCATGCAGAGGAACAATTACAATGTTCTGGAATGGCCATCCCAGTCCCCAGACCTCAATATCATTGAACATCTGTGGGATGATTTAAAGCGTGCTGTCCATGCTCATCGACAATCAAACTTAACTGAACTGGAATTGTTTTGTAAACAGGAATGGTCAAATATACCTTCATCCAGGATCCAGGAACTCATTAGAAGCTACAGGAAGCGACTAGAAGCTGTTATTTTTGCAAAAGGAGGATCTACAAAATATTAATGTAACTTTTATGTTGAGGTGCCCATACTTTGGCACCTGTCAAATTTGGTTTAACTAAATGCGGATTGCACATTTTCTGTTAGTACAATAAACCTAATTTCAATCCAGAAATATTACGGAGTCCATCAGTTATTAGATATATGAAACTGAAATAGCTGTTGCAAAAACACAAATTGTTATAAAGAAAAAAGGTTAACATTAATAGGGGTGCCCAAATTTTTCATATGATTGTATATCTCTTTTTCTAGATTAGTGTTTGAGAATATTCCCTTTGTTTCTTGCAAGTGAATAAGTGCTCTTCCTGCATTATTTTTGTAGGGCGATTTGTTCCCAGCAAGAAAGGGAGTTTTTACTCCCTGTTTGATCAGGAGTTTTGTATTTTTGTATCTCATGTATTTTTGTAGTTATGATCTTTTCTATTATATTTGCATTTTCTATTTAAATGTATTTGCACAAGAGTTCCTGATATAGTGGGTGGAAAGATCGTGTGGTCTTTAAGGGAATTTTTGATTATCAGGTGTTGGTATTTTTCAGGGTTTTAACTGGCTGCAACCAGTAATCTATCCTATACTTTTGTATCTAGCTAGCAGGGCCTCACTTTGTTTATTTCTATATCTACCACCATCTGTGTGTTGTTTTTTCTTACATCACCGTTCTTATATTTTGGGGGCTTTGACTTTCCTTTGCGACTGCTCTGAGGCAAGTCAGGATTTCTCATTCCCTATTTGAGGTTAGTTAGTTCTCCGGCAGTGACAAGGCGTCTAGGTTTGTTAGGAACGCTCTACCGCTACTTCTAGTTGTGTTTGTGTAGTCAGTGGATTGCATCCAGCTAAGTTTCCAACTACTCTTGTGTATTATCATCAAACCTTTTTTATGGGATTTTTGCAAGATCTTTTGCAGTCTCCTGACCATAACACTCCATGTTGTATCTTGTGAATAGAACAAATCTCTAAAACACCATTTTTAGAAACATTGGCAAAAGAGTACCAAATCAAGGTCCCTTAAAAGCCAGCACAAACTCCATATTGAACATTCAACAAACAGGAGGACAAGGGAATTTTTGGATGCAAAATTAATTTATTATAGACAAAGGAGGGCAGGAACAGGGCAGGAACAGCGACAGAAAGGTATAAATGTTTATACAAAGATTTACACATAATGGCATCAAGCATAGAAAAAATGCAGAAAACCTTCTAGGAGATAGAGTGATCCCTTGTAGGCAAATTGTGAGATGAACTATCAAAAATGTAAAGTGCTACAGTGCAAGTAATTCATGCTACACATTCATCAAACAACATGCATAAGCAGGTTTCTGCATGGGCTATCCTATATGTGAGAGACTTAAAAGCCTGTCCTAAAAGGAGTCAGAGATATCACAAAGATGTTGCATACCTGTTTGAAAGGAAAAAGCAAGGAATCACCAGTGCCGCATGGGTGCCCAGAGTGAAGAAGATACCCCCTCAGCCCACTGACATGTGTTTCGCCAGGAGGGGGCAAGTACACCCCAACTCACGGCTTCATCAGGGAGGGTAAGAATGACGAAGCCTCCCTGATGAAGCCATGACACAATTTGACAGTGGGGGCCAGTGGGCATTGAGGGGGCGTGGACAACAGAAAAAGGGGGCGTGGCTAGCAGCATAGATGCCATAGAAGGCATCCAGAGAGTGTGATCAGCATCCAGAGGGGCCATGACTGGCAGCAAGAGGGGGCGTAACCGGCAGAGTGGGGGCATGGCAGCTGCTTATCACTGCACTGTGGGATACATAGCTCCCGGCAGTGAGAGCGGGGCTGAGGCATAAATTCATAGTTCAGACCCCGCCTCCAACTCTCAAAGATGGGCAGACCGGTCACAGGCAGTAGGCGAGCCAGATCCGGCCCGTGGGCCGCCCCTTGCCCAGGTCTGCTCTAGCCTGTCCATTACAGCCCGTCTGAATCTGTGGATCCAGGTGGCGTTGCATTATCTCTGACCCAAAAAAATAATGGATTCTTTCCATACTGTGTTAAATCAGGTGCACACCCTGTCTGGCCTTGTTCAAGGACTTGCACAGCAAGTGCAAGATCTCAAGTCTGCTCAAATTCAAGCCCCTGCAGCACCTACCTTAGCATGTCCAGAGTCCCATCAACTTCAAGGGAGCAGATCACGTTGGAGAGCCTGGATCTCAGAGGCAATCACTTCCAAAGCAGCAGCAGCACCTGAGTAAGCCCCAGGATATTCAATCAGGTGCCCAGGTACTCCCTGCAGACCCTATAAAGTTAATGTTACCTGTCCAATTGTCTCACTAGGGAAAAGCTTTGTGGCTGCAGGCCTTTGTTGATTGTGGCTCTGCAGCTAATTTCAAAGACTCTATTGTAGAAAAAGAGCTGGGTTTGCCTTTGCTAAGATTGAATGCTCCTATTAGAATTTCTGCCATTGATAGTACTTCTCTCACCCAGGGTGTGGTTAATTTTGTAAATCAGCAGGTTTCCATGCTTGCTGGTGCTTTGCATGTAGAATCTGTGCCATTTTTTGTTCTTGAAAACCTAATGTCAGCAGTGGTATTGGGCATGCCATGGCTGCGCAACATAACCCAGTCATAGACTGGCACCAGGGTGAAATTGTACTCTGGAGCCCTGAGTGTCAGGAGACATGTATGTCTTTATCTGTTAACCTGACTAGAGCTGAACCTATCTTCATACCTCATGCATTCAGGGATTTTGCTGAACTGTTTTCTGTATCTGAATCTGAAAAATTACCTCCGCACAGAGATTATGACTGCCCCATAGATTTGGTCCCCAATTCCCGACTCCCCAAGGGTAAAATGTATAATCTTTCTGGTCAGGAGCGTCAGGCCATGAAAGATTATATAGCAGACAGTCTACAGAGAGGGTTTATCAGACCATCCAGGTCACCAGTCGGCGCTGGATTCTTTTTCGTTAATAAAAAAGATGGTGGCCTCAGACCTTGTATTGACTACAGGGAACTTAATGCTATTACTGTAAAGAATCAGTACCCTCTGCCACACATCCCTGATCTCTTTAACCAGCTCATAGGAGCCCGTTGGTTTACCAAGCTGGATCTCAGGGGAGCATATAACCTAACCCGCATCAGAGAAGGAGATGAGTGGAAAACGGCATTTAACACTCCAGAGGGACACAATGAGTACCTGGTAATGCCTTTTGGGTTAAGTAATGCACCGGATGTCTTTCAGAACTTTGTTAATGACATTTTCAGAGATATTTGCGGTCAATATATGGTGTTCTATCTGGAGGACATCCTGACTTATTCTCCTGATGCTACGTCACATGTTCGCACTGTACTCTAGAGACTCAGGGAGAACTCTCTATTTGCTAAACATGAGAAATGTGTTTTTTTTTTTGAGGCAGAGGTTAATTTCCTGGGTTATATTTTGTCTGCACAAGGCTTCCGCATGGATCCCTCTAAGCTTCAACCGATTAAGGAGTGGGTGCAACCCAAGTCCCTGAAAGCCTTGCAGC
The DNA here is from genome assembly GCF_048569485.1 of Anomaloglossus baeobatrachus. Lineage (NCBI taxonomy): Eukaryota > Metazoa > Chordata > Amphibia > Anura > Aromobatidae > Anomaloglossus > Anomaloglossus baeobatrachus. The sequence continues at coordinate 302,089,877 of NC_134354.1, forward strand.
GTTTCCTTAGGTTTGCTAATTATTATCGCAAATTTATTAGAGATTTTTCCAAAATGCCAAACCCCTCACCGATTTGACTAAAAAGGGGCTGATGTGGTTAATTGGAAGCCAGAGGCGATCCATACCTTCTCTAAATTAACACTAGAAGTCCCAGAGAGGGGTCATTTAACATTTCTACCTTTGGAACCCAGAGACGGGTCGAATGACCTGAAGGATTTTAGCTAACATCCTATAATATATATATATATATATAAATATATATATATATATATATATATATATGTAATACAGTCTTTTGTTCTGTAATTAAGGCCATTACTGTCGCACCACAGGAGGGTGTTGTTTTCCATTGAGTTTAGCCATTTAGTTTCTAGTTAGTTGTATTCAGTTTAGACTAAGGGTCATTTGACCCTCTTTTAGGACTTTCAGGGGGGAGCTCGAAATTTCTGGGACTTTTAGTGTTAAAAAAATGTTTTTCCTCAGACCCGATTCTGGTTCAGCCTGACCTTATGGGTCCGTTTATTATAGAAGTCGATGCATCTGAGGTTGGAGTGGGGGAGGTGCTATCACAAGGTACTCCATCTCTCACTCAGCTTCGTCCTTGTACCTTCTTTTCCCGCAAGTTTTCTCCCACCGAGAGAAATTATGACATTGGTAATCGAGAGCTGTTGGCAATTAAATAGGCCTTCGAGGAATGGAGCCACATCCTCGAAGGCGCCAAACATAAGGTCACAGTTATCACAGACCATAAGAATCTTACTTTTTTGTAATCTGGTAAGAGACTCAATCCTAGGCAAGCTAGGTGGGCATTGTTCTTCTCAAGATTTGATTTTGTGGTAACGTTCCGGCCTGGTACCAAGAACACCAGAGCTGATACACTTTCCCGTAGCTTCTGTCCCTCTCAGTCTGAAAACTCTGAACCAGTTCATATTTTAGCTAAATGCATTATTATGTCATCTGTTTCCTTAGATTTGATAGAAGAGGTCCATAATACCAAAGACCAAGCTCCTGAAACCACTCCTGACCATAAACTGTTTGTCGCCCCCTCACTTCACCTATGGCTACTCTAGGAATCCCACAATTCTGTACTTGCAGGTCACTCTGGTATAGGCAATACCCTCCGACCAGTAACCAGAAATTTTTGGTGGCCAACTGTAGCGAAAGATTAAGGAATATGTACTGGCTTGTGAACCTTGTGCTCGAGCCAGTAAGCCCTTGGACACATCTCTCCATGGACTTCATCACTGACCTTCCACCCTCAGAAGGGAAGACTTGTATCTGGGTAGTAGTGGATAGATTCAGCAAACAGTGTCATTTTGTTCCCCTGTCCGGATTACCTAATTCTGAAACTCTTAGCAACTTGTTTATTAGGCATATTGTGCAGTTACACGGGGTTCCGGAAAATATTGTTCCTGACCGAGGAACACTGTTCCTTTCGAAAGTCTGGAGGGCATTCTGTAAAAAGATCAATATAGAGTTATCTTTTTCATCTGCCTACCACCCAGAGACCAATGGTCAGACTGAACGTTCCAATCAAACCCTTGAACAATATCTCCGGTGTTATGTGTCTGACCGTTAGTCTGACTGGGTGGACTATCTGCCGCTAGCTGAGTTCGTCATTAATAATCATTATCAGGAATCCATCCAGACTACCCCCTTTTTATACAATTTAGGGTTGCATCCACGTTTTGGTTCTTTTTCTTCCACTGTGGTAGATACTCCTGAGGTTGAAATAACTGTGGACAAGCTGAAGGCTATCTGGTTGGAGGTGAGAGAGAACTTGAAGAAGGCAGAGGTTGGTCAAGCCTCTTCTGCTAATAAGAGACGTTCCAAGGGCCCTACCCTTGGAGTTGGGGACAAGGTATTATTGTCCACACGAAATATTAATCTCAAGGTCCCTTCTGCTAAGCTGAGTCCCAGATTTATTGGACCTTGCGAGATAATTGAGGTCATTAATCCCACAGCTTTCCGTCTGCAACTCCCCCCATCCTTTAAGCTATCAAATGTGTTCCACGAGTCCCTACTCAAGTTATAAAGTTTCCCCATTCACCCAGTCAGGCCCCCCCTCCTCCTGTTTTGGTTGAAGGTAACTTGGAGTATGAAGCACAGAGAATACTTGATTCCCATATTGTCAGAGGGGCGGTACAGTATTTGGTGCATTGGAGGAATTACGGCCCTGAGGAGAGGTCATGGGTCTCTGCGAGCGATATTCATGCTAAGGGTCTGGTCCAGCGGTTTCACCTCCAATTTCCTGGCAAGCCGGGTTTTGAGGGTCCGGAGGCCCCTCGTGGAGGGGGTGTACTGTTACGTCACCACCAGAGTCCGCTCCAGCGACTACTATTCTGATCGCCAGGCGACGCCGTGTTCCTGGCGTGGATGGTGCTGGTGATGGGAGAGGAGTCGATGCCAGCGGCGCCGGTGGGCGCAGGCTTGGCTCACCCACTGGGCTGGGTTTCCTTGGGATCTGCAGTTCCACTGCATATTCTGGTTCCTGTTCCGCCCTGTTCTGTTTTGTGATTCTGGTGTTCTGACTTCTGCTTATTTCCTGACTACCTCTCCTGCCTGCTGTTTATGTACCTCGCTGCCCGATTTGGATTTGACCTCTGCTACGTTTTCTGATTACGTCCTAGCCTAGCGATTCCGTCCCTGTTATGCAATTCCTGGTTTGGCCCTGCCTGACTACTCTCTCGGACTGCTGCCTTCCACAGGTAGTGATCTCCAGGGCCCTGTGTAACTCCAAATCCCTGTATAGGGGTTAAAGGGTTTAAGGGTTCTGGGGATCCTCCTTGCTTGGTGAAGTGGTTTCCCTCTAGCCTGTCCATTACAGCCCGTCTGAGTCTGTGGATCCAGGCAGGCGTTACACAGAGTTCTCAGAGCAACAGGCCTACGTCTGTCACTTATCCAATATTTCTTGTGTTAATGGCTGTGTTACAACAGTGTGGCTCCACTGTAAAACAGTTTTGAACTGTATTAATACATTTTGGACCCCCTAAAGGTGTTGTCTATGCCTGTTCTTTTCCCTCTCATTGAATTCAATGGGTTTGGCTAGGTTCATCGCACCATTCGGCAAAACATTCGGCAAACACAAGCTAGCGTGCAGAATCCGAACCAAATGTTGTCTGGTTCACTCATCTGTATTCATGGGTGTTAGCAGCGGGTAAATCAGCATGATGTCCACAGCGAGCAACAGAGAATGTTCATTTATTGAGAATTAAGAACATCCAGCTTACAACATGAAAATAAGATCAGTCTGGTTTCTGGGAGAGGGAGAGAGAAATCTGCTGTGACCTTCAGCTTCCAGCTCCACACTAGAAATGAACACACTGGGAGAAGAAGGAGGAACATCCTGTCTGTGAATGAGGACTTTTTTTTAACTTTGTTTACATCTGAACAATATGCATGCAGACATAAAATCACATCATATTAAACAAACAATAGTTGTTGCAATACATACAGATCAATATGCATTAGGCCAACACCCCCACTTAACAACTACTTATTCTGTTAGTCCCATAGTGGTTCTCAATCCTTGGAACCTAGGTCGTGGCAATGGCTTGGTCAAAATGTCAGTTATCATTTTATCTGTCTCACAATAAACAAACTGAATTATGCCACGATCTATCAAATCACGTAGATGATGATATCTGACGTCGATGTGCTTAGTTCTAGCACTGATCTTTTCACTGCAAGTTTAATGCATCCTTGGTTGTCCTCATATATCACCGTTGGCTGAGTTAACGGTTTACCAAGATCATTCATCAGTTGTCTTAGCCAAATGATCTCCTGACTTGCATAGGCTGCGGACACATACTCAACTTCTGTAGATGACAAAGCAACAGATACTTGTTTTCTACTAGACCAGGAGATTGAACTTTCTCCAAGTTTAAATACGTATCCGCGTGTGGATTTACGATCATGCGAATCACCAGCCCAATCTGCGTCAGCATAGCCGGTGAGTTTTAGATTTTCTGCTGCAGATAATTTTAAATTTACACCTTGTGTCTCTTTTAAATATCGGAGAACTCTTTTAACGGCATTCCAGTCCTTTTGGCGCGGTTTCTCCACATACCTGCACAGTATTCCAACTGCTGTTGTAATATCTGGTCGAGTCATAGTCGATATGTATAGAAGTGCCCCCACTGCCTGTCGATATTTCTCATTATTAGGCAACAGGTGATCTTCTTCCATTTTCAGGTAGGATGGGGTGCAATGTTAGTCCGCCTCCACGTGGTTCACCCTGGGTAACGCTAAAGGACTAACAATCTTGATAACCAAACAATCAAATTATATCTAGATTTCCTGGTCAGTATATCTTCAGGTAGGATGATTCCATTGGCATTGATACACCTTTTGGTTTCTTTCATTCCAAACTAATTCAAAATTGAATTAATTTTTGCACTTTGATTTAGAAGAAAACTTCCATCTTCCTCTCTCTGGATATGGATTTCTAGATTATATGTCACATTTCCAAGGTCTTTTGTTTCAAAATTCTGGTTCAAAATTTCTGTAATTTTCCCAATTTCAGCTTCTTTTTGATGAACTACAATTACATCGTCCACATATAAGAGAATATACATCCACTTTCCATCTGTATATCTCGTATATAAGCATGGATCCGCTTGACCTCTTTTAAATCCTTCTTCTAACAAGACTTTGTTCATTTTGGTGTTCCATGCTCTTGATGATTGCTTAAGACCATAAAGAGATTTTTGTAGTTTGCAAACAAGATTCTGTTCACCTTCCTTTATATAACCTTCAGGTTGAGTCATGTGTAAGTCCTCCTCAATGTCACCATTTAAAAATGCAGTTTTGATATCCAAATGTCTGACAAACATCTTTTGTACAGCAGCTACGGCCATCGAGGCTCTAAATGTTGTCTGCTTGGTGACTGGGGAAAAAGTAGCATCATAGTCTTCGCCATATTTTTGAGAATATCCTTTTGCGACCAACCTCGCTTTAAATCTGTGGACTTTACCTTCAGAGTCATATTTGGTTTTAAATACCCACTTGCACTTGATTGCCTTTTTACCCTGTGGTAACTCAGTGAGTTTCCAAGTTTGAAGTTGATGAAGCGAGTTCATTTCTTCATTAGCGGCATTGATCCACTTTGTTCTTTCATGGGCAGGTAGTTTTTGCATTTCATCCCATGACTGTGGCTCTGACAATCTTGACAATGTAGGATAGACTTTTAGCTGGTATTCCTTTGTTTGATCTTGACGATCATCTGATTTCAGGTTCACTAAGGCTTTTTGTTGTTCCTTCAGTGGTTGAAGAATCTAGCCAGACTTCTATATTCTCCCTTTCGTTGTTTTGTAATTGTGACTGAGATTGTTGTTGTTGCTTCATCTGGACTACTAGCATAATGTCATAAAACTTGGGTGACACGAAGTTTTCATCAATCACTACATCTTTGCTTATTGTGACCTTGTTTGTCTCTGGGTGTAGAATTCTATAACCTTTCTGGGTTTCACTGTAGCCTACCAGGATGCCTTCCTTAGCGTGAGATTCCCACTTAGTTCGTTTTTCTTTAGGAATGTGTGCAAATGCTCTACTTCCGAAAATCCTTATGTGTTATAGTTTTGGCTTTGTACTATTCCATTGCTCAAATGGAATTTTCTCTGTCGCTTTACCTGGTAGTCTGTTCTGAAGATAGCAAGCCATCATAATAGCTTCGCCCCAATATACTGTAGGCAGATTTGCATCAAGTAGCGCGATCACCTGAGCTGTCACTGAGGCTACCCGCGGCCACCGCTGCATCCACCGCTGGATCCAGGTAACCTCAGTGACAGCTCAGCTGATCGCGCGGCTGTCTTCATTAGCTGCGTGGAGGTGACAGGAGCGGCGGTGTCTTCTGCTGTTCCTGTCACCTGCATGCAGCACAGCTGGAAGCGACGCTGGAGGTCCGTGGATTACGCCGGACAAGGAGGGCTTTTTGGGGCTGATTAAATTGGTGATGAGGGAATGTGTTTGTGTTTTTTATTTCTAATAAATGATTTTTTCAGTTGTGTGTGTTTATTTACTGTAATTTACAGATTAATCATGGAAGGTTTCTCGGGGAGACGCCTAACATGATTAATCTAGGACTTATTGGCAGCTATGGACTGCCAATAACTCCTTATTACCCCAATTTGCCAACGCACCAGGGCAAATCGGGAAGAGCCGGGTACAGTCCCAGAACTGTCGCATATAATGTATGCGGCAATTCTGGGCGGCTGCTGACTGATATTGATAGGCTGGGGGGCTCCCCATAACGTGGAGCTCCCTATCCTGAGAATACCAGCCTTCAGCCGTATGGCTTTATCTGGCTGGTATTAAAATTGGGGGGGGACCGCACGCCGTTTTTTTAATTATTTAATTATTTATTTCACTGCACAGTATAGACACGCCCACCGGCTGCTGTGATTGGGTGCAGTGAGACACCTGTCACTCAGTGTGGGAGCGTGTCTCACTGCAACCAATCATAGGTGCCTGTGGGCGGGGAAAGTAGGGAATACGAAATTGTTTAATGAGCGGCTGGCTTTTTCAAAATAGTAAAAGCCGCCGCAGCAGTGAGAAAGCCGTGCAGCGCCGCGCCGGGGATCGGGGAGTATGAGAGAGGAGGGGAAAATGACCGACAGACTGTGAGAGAGGGACAGAGATAGTGACGGACCGACAGAGAGAGAATAGAGACCGAGAGGGAGAGACCGACTGACAGAGAATAGTGATCGACAGATATTGTGACACATCACTCGTTTCCAGTGTTTTAAGTCCCCTTTACACACTGAGACTTTGCTGCACAGCGGGAAACAAAGGACCAAAGAATGGTCCTGAACGATTTGTAGCGATCAGCAACTTCACAGCAGGGGCCAGGTCGCTGATGTGTTTCACACACTGCAATGTCGCTGGGGAGGTCGCTATTACGTCCCAAAACCGGTGACGTTACAGCGATGTCGTTTGAGATGTTGCAGTGTGTAAAGCCACCTTTAGACTGATAAACTCTATCTAATGAGAATGCTGTATTACTTAGATTTATCCTCTCATGTACTTTCTGCAGCTGCTCCCACATTTCCTTTGCAGATTCACACTTACACAGATGCACAATCTGATCATCCTCTTTGCTGAGTGATATGGTGCTCTGTGCTTTCTGATCCATCTCTAGCCATTCCTGTGGTACTGGGTCAGGCTTAGGCTCCTGAGTATATTTCCACGTACCTTCTCTTATCAGCAGCATTTTCACCTTGAATTTCCAGGATTGGTAGTTCTGGTTATTCAGGTTTGGCACTGTAAACTTTGCTGAGTTGCTGCTGGTGGCCATCTTTTACTTCTTCTCAGTTCGCTGTTGTCTTTCTATCTCTGTGCTCTGGAGGTCTGGGACTGCTGTGACTCTGGGCCCATAACCTGTTAGCAGCGGGTTAATCAGTGTGATGTCCACAGCGAGCAACAGAGAATGTTCATTTATTGAGAATTAAGAACATCCAGCTTACAACATGAGAATAGGATCAGTCTGGTTTCTGGGAGAGGGTGAGAGAAATCTGCTGTGACCTTCAGCTTTCAGCTCCACACTAGAAATGAACACACTGGGAGAAGGAGGAACATCCTGTCTGTGAATGAGGACTTTTTTTTTTTTTTAACTTTGTTAACATCTGAACAATATGCATGCAGACATAACATCACATCATATTAAACAAACAATAGTTGTTGCAATACACATACCTCCCAACCGTCCCGGATTCTGCGGGACTTGCACGATTTATCAGGGCGGTCCCGCACTCCCGCGGCTCACAGCTGATGTCCCGGCTCCTCCCCTCAGTGAAGTGAATAAATTAAATTAAATTATCATCGGCTCTGGATTTTCGGGGCGGCCGGGACTCGAACTCGTGGAACTGTGATTCATCGTTTCAAAGGCAGCAGCTCTAACCACTGAGCTACTGCCTCTATTGAAACCAATAGGAAGATTTTGTTATCTTGACCTATATACTGCAGGTCAGACACCAGAAGCAGGTTATTCAGCTGCAAAGATGGATGGAGGGATGAATGGAGGGATAGAGGGAGGGATAGAGGGAGGGATGGATGGATGATAGAGGGATGAATGGAGGGATACAGGGAGGGATGAATGGAGGGATAGAGGCAGGGATGGATGGATGATGGATGAATGGAGGGATAGAGGGAGGGATGAATGGAGGGATAGAGGCAGGGATAGATGGATGATAGAGGGATGAATGGAGGGATAGAAGGATGGAGGGATAGAGGGATGAATGGAGGGATAGAGGGAGGGATGAATGGAGGGATAGAGGGATGAATAGAGGGATAGAGGCAGGGATGGATGGATGATAGAGGGATGAATTGAGGGATGAATGGAGGGATAGAGGGAGGGATGGATGGATGATAGAGGGATGAATGGAGGGATAGAAGGAGGGATGAATGGAGGGATAGAGGGATGAAAGGAGGGATAGAGGGAGGGATGAATGGATGATAGAGGGATGAATGAAGGGATGAATGGAGGGATAGAGGGAGGGATGGATGGATGATAGAGGGATGAATGGAGGGATGAATGGAGGGATAGAAGGAGGGATGAATGGAGGGATAGAGGGATGAATGGAGGGATAGAGGGAGGGATGAATGGAGGGATAGAGGGATGAATGGAGGGATAGAGGCAGGGATGGATGGATGATAGAGGGATGAATTGAGGGATGAATGGAGGGATAGAGGGAGGAATGGATGGATGATAGAGGGATGAATGGAGGGATGAATGGAGGGATAGAGGGATGAAAGGAGGGATAGAGGGAGGGATGAATGGATGATAGAGGGATGAATGAAGGGATGAATGGAGGGATAGAGGGAGGGATGGATGGATGATAGAGGGATGAATGGAGGGATGAATGGAGGGATAGAAGGATGGATGAATGGAGGGATAGAGGGATGAAAGGAGGGATAGAGGGAGGGATGGATGGATGATAGAGGGATGAATGGAGGGATAGAAGGATGGAGGGATAGAGGGATGAATGGAGGGATAGAGGGATGAATGGAGGGATAGAGGCAGGGATGGATGGATGATAGAGGGATGATTTGAGGGATGAATGGAGGGATAGAGGGAGGGATGGATGGATGATAGAGGGATGAATGGAGGGATGAATGGAGGGATAGAAGGAGGGATGAATGGAGGGATAGAGGGATGAAAGGAGGGATAGAGGGAGGGATGAATGGATGATAGAGGGATGAATGAAGGGATGAATGGAGGGATAGAGGGAGGGATGGATGGATGATAGAGGGATGAATGGAGGGATGAATGGAGGGATAGAGGGAGGGATGGATGGATGATAGAGGGATGAATGGAGGGATGAATGGAGGGATAGAAGGAGGGATGAATGGAGGGATAGAGGGATGAAAGGAGGGATAGAGGGAGGGATGAATGGATGATAGAGGGATGAATGAAGGGATGAATGGAGGCATAGAGGGAGGGATGGATGGATGGAGGGATGAATGGAGGGATGAATGGAGGGATAGAAGGAGGGATGAATGGAGGGATAGAGGGATGAAAGGAGGGATAGAGGGAGGGATGAATGGATGATAGAGGGATGAATGAAGGGATGAATGGAGGGATAGAGGGAGGGATGGATGGATGATAGAGGGATGAATGGAGGGATGAATGGAGGGATAGAAGGAGGGATGAATGGAGGGATAGAGGGATGAATGGAGGGATAGAGGGAGGGATGAATGGAGGGATAGAGGGATGAATGGAGGGATAGAGGCAGGGATGGATGGATGATAGAGGGATGAATTGAGGGATGAATGGAGGGATAGAGGGAGGAATGGATAGATGATAGAGGGATGAATGGAGGGATAGAAGGAGGGATGAATGGAGGGATAGAGGGATGAAAGGAGGGAGGGATGAATGGATGATAGAGGGATGAATGGGAGGGATAGAGGGAGGGATGGATGGATGATAGAGGGATGAATGGAGGGATGAATGGAGGGATAGAAGGAGGGATAAATGGAGGGATAGAGGGATGAAAGGAGGGATAGAGGGAGAGATGGATGGATGATAGAGGGATGAATGGAGGGATGAATGGAGGGATAGAGGGAGGGATGGATGCATGGATGATAGAGGGATGAATGGAGGGATAGAGGGATGGATGGATGGATGATAGAGGGATGAATGGAGGGATAGAGGGAGGGATAGAGGGAGGGATAGAGGGAGGGATGGATGGATGATAGAGGGATGAATGGAGGGATAGAGGGAGGGATGAATGGAGGGATAGAGGGATGGATGGATGGATGATAGAGGGATGAATGGAGGGATAGAGGGAGGGATAGAGGGAGGGATGGATGGATGATAGAGGGATGAATGGAGGGATAGAGGGAGGGATGAATGGAGGGATAGAGGGAGGGATGGATGGATGGATGATAGAGGGATGAATGGAGGGATGAATGGAGGGATAGAGGGAGGGATGGATGGATGAATGGAGGGATGAATGGAGGGATAGAGGGAGGGATAGAGGGATGAATGGAGGGATGAATGGAGGGATGAATGGAGAGATAGAGGGAGGGATAGAGGGAGGGATGGATGATAGTGGGATGGATGGATGATAGAGGGATGGATGATAGAGGGATATATAGATACACGACAGATAATAGATAGATAGAGATAGAATCATAGATAGATAGAGGGATAGAATCATAGATAGCTAGATAGATAGATAGAGAGATAGAATCATAGATAGATAGATAGATAGATAGATAGAATCATAGATAGATAGAGGGATAGAGATAGATAGATAGATAGATAGAGGGATAGAGATAGATAAATAGATAGATAGATAGATAAATACTGTATCTCAATGTTGGTGAAAGAGTCAGATTCATTTGTTCCCATAAAACTACTATAAAGAAATGAGGAAAAAAATACAAATACAATTTTTTTTTTTTTTATCTTCACCACCTTGGATTCAAACCAGCAACGTTCAAAACTTGTGTCCAGCAACCTCCTGGCTTTCCTAGCTGCTCTAGCTGTTGAGCCACTAGGATTGATGATGTCACAGGGAGGATTTCACATAAATGAACCTACAATGCAGCCTCTTACACAGCAGATTACACAGGACACAGCTACATTGTACAGAGCAGCATCTCTATGTCCTGTATTCTGGAGGGAGAGGAAAAGAGGATTTTTTTTTCTTCTAATAAAGTTACTAAAAATAATAAAAAAAAATAGAATAATGTAATTTTATTGCACTTTTTTATAAAATAATAAACATCACAAATCAGCAAATAACATGGACATATTTGGTGTCCCTGTAATCGTAATGACCTGAACAACACAGCGATCAGGTTATTTATGGGGATCGGTAAATGGCGGGAAAAAAAGGCGCAATTTATTATTTTTCTTTATTAAAACCCATAAAAAATGTAATAAAAATGGATCACTGAGGCCGTGTTCACACATAGCGTAAATGCGGCATTTTTTCTGCAGGTGTCCGCGCCACGAGTGCAATAACAATGTTCTCTGATTATTGCGTGTTTGCGGTATTTTTTATGCATTGTTCCCCTTATTTGATACATGTTTGTTGCAGATGTGAATCCTGAAGCTTATAAAGAAAGAAACACCAAAGCCGCACAGTTCAGCGGCGTCTTTCCACGCACCAGGAGCGGAGATTTCAGGACGTCTCATCCACTTTGCTTGGACAATTAGTCCATATTCACATGTAGTGTAAATGCTGCATTTTTTTCTGCTGTTTCTTTGCACATTTATTCTGCTGTGTGTAATTGTCCAAGTAAAGTGGATGTGATTCCATGAAAAGACGCTGCTGAATTCTGCGGTTTTCGGGGGGGGGGATTCTCTGGAGGTTTCTATGTGGAGCTTAAAAAATGCAGGAAAAAGCTTCTCTGTACGATAAAAACACTTAAAAACGCAGATTCACATCTGAACCAAAAACGCATTAAATAATGGAGAAAAGGCAGAAAAAATGCAGCAAAAATGGAAAAAACAGAGAAGATTGTTATTGTGTAGTTTGGTGCAGACAGAAACAAAAAGAAACAGAATTTATGCAACGTGTGAACACAGATTGATAGGCACAAATAAGCAACATGTCATATAGTGACACAGAAATATAAAAAAATTCTGACTGCTATAAATATGAATGAACAGTCCGGGGCATCTGCTGAATGACCCTTACTGCTAAATGGGTGTGGCTAGGGGTGTGGCTAGGGGCGTGACCAAAATTTGCCGCGGCGCGCTGCGCGCGCCGCATACTTTGTCCCTCTTTCCTTTCTTGAAAAGTTGGGAGGTATGGCAATACATACAGATCAATATGCATTAGGCCAACAGTGGGCAAGGTGAAACTGTGCCTGCTGTGAGAGGACAACAAACATGCTTATCCACAACACCTAGCTTCTTGTACAACTTTGCAGAGGGGCGCGAGAAACCACTCCTGAAGGCTGAACAATGAAAACAGGTTGTCGATTCGATGGCAGATAATACCCAGTCTCGGAATCAGAATGTTTTTAAAATTGTACCAGAATTGAATCACCGTCCCTCTTGTGTACTGCAATGCCTCCTTGTATTTTATCTAGGCCTTATACTGAGTGCATAGGCCTTCCCAGTTTTGGAGTCAGAATGTTTTAAAATTGTACCAGAACTAAATCACAGTCCCTCCTCTATATCTCTTCCACATTTCCACCTCCTTGTGGTTTATGGCTTTCCCAGTTTCCCATGTTTTTATAATTGTACCAGAATTGAATCACTAATCCCCTTCTATGTCTCTTCCAGTGTGTACTACATGTCTCCTTGTAATTTTATCTAGGCCTCCCACTGAGTGCATCAGCTTTCTCAGTTCAGAGTCTGAATATTTTTAATATTGTACCAAAATTGAATCAGAGTCCCTCCTCTTCGTGTCTTCCAGGGGCTATTCCAGTACCTACTTCCAATTTTTGGAAGCCCTTGTGCTTAATGCATAGGCTTTATGAGTGTAGGAGTCCCACTCCTACCTAATGGGGCAAAAATGTATTCAGAGGTCCTCCTGTGGTGTCGGAGAGCTTCCTTCTAATTTTTTTTTAGGCCTTAAAAAAATCCCAAAAAATTGGTTTCTGAAACCCACCTCTACATCTCTTCCACGGTGTACTGATATCCCTCTTTTAAAATTTTGCTTGACCTTGCACAAAGTGCATTGGCTTTAGCAGTGTAGGAGTTCCACTAGTTTTAAAATTCACTCTCTGGACATGAGTCTTTGAGAAAATGACCACCGTCAATAACTAACCACACGATTTATGAGGGCATAGGTGCGCCTCTTTCAGGTGCCAGTCCACTGACGCGCTGCAAGTCACCCTCTTTAACTGAACTGCTCTGACCCTCTGCTCCTCACTAGTCACAGTGAATGTGACCTTCTCCATCCCATCGTTCAGTCTATAACATGATAGCTTCTTTCCATTAAGTTTTAAATAAATTCATGCTGTTCACTGTCATCTGTGGACAGACATTCCTAAAAGAAATCCAAATGTATTGTACCATCCGTGTGTATGTAATCTCGCATTAGCGTTCCTACTAGTAGTGCCGGAACACTGACATACTCTCCAACCCCACCATCCAGCTAGGTCTCCTGCTTATGGTCTCCACAGCCAAGCAGATGTGTCCCCTGCCTCCTGCCACTGTGGTAGCCCTGCTGGCTTTCTCCTCTTGTGCCTCCGCAGTGCCCGGGCCTCATGGCTTGCTTGGCTGCATGGGTTCCCTGACTAGGCGCTTAGGGTGCTCTCATACACTCCCTGCCTCTTAAAGGAACAGCATGCATGTTCCTGAAGTGTCCCCAGCCTATCATTAAGAGACACTAGGTATTTAAAGCACCTGCCCCTATTGGGAGGTGACTGTGCAACACATGTCCAGTGGCTTGTGTGCCATGTGGTTACTGCCCTGTTGTCTGGTCCCTAGAACCTGTTCCTGCCCTGTTCCTGAACATATTCAGCTTGTATTCCAAAGTCGGTCCTGTCTGTGTTCATGGATCTGACCAGCCTGTGTTCCTAAATTCGACCAGCCTATGTTCCAGCTTGAACTCTGCCTAGGTTTCTGAACCTGTTCAGCCTAAGTGTGTCCTGAATCTGTCAGTGTATCTGAACCTTTCCTTGTGTCCTTATTCCAGTCCTGAGTTCCTGAAGCAGCCAGACTACTTAAGTCCATTCCATGTCCCTTAACCCTTCAGTGTTTCTGTATCTGTGCCAAAATGTCTTGGTTCCATTCTGCGTTCCTGCATCTGTTTGTATCCTGGTCTCAACCTGTGTCCCTGGACCCATTTTGGTGATCCATCTGACACGTCCATACCAGGGTCTGGGGGTTACTCGTTACTGGGCAGGCTCTGTTTCTGCTCGGTGGATGTCATCGCGAAAGGGCCTGGTTCCGTGACCCTGGCGGTGTCGTTTAAATAAAGATGGCTGATGGGGAATTATTTACAAGGGGAAATAGTTCCTGACACCACCTGTGGTATGCGGCAAGATAAGTGCCACCACTGCCGTTCAGTTTTCCTGGGGTCAGTGGTGACGCAGCAGAGTTGGAGTAGCTCTCCACAGGTAGAGCTGGGCCCCAGGGCTGTTGGAAGCAGTAGACTGTAATGGCGAGGCGCAGGGTCAGTGGCGCAGGGAATAACCGGACAACACAGGAACGCAGTCACAAGGTCTTTACTAGAGATGAGCGATATTCGAGGTTCGCCAATTTCATGTTCGTGTGATTTTGGGGGTGCTCGAGATCGAACTCGAACTCGAGCTTTTTGCTAAAAGCTCGACAGTTCGAGTTACATTCGAGAACGGTTCGATCACCAAAAGTGTGGCTTTTTACAGCTACAGTGTGCAAGGAGCCATCGCTGGCAGCCTGCGGTAAGCTGGTAACCAAGGTAAATATCGGGTATCCAAGCAAAGTGCTTTGCTTAGTAACCCGATATTTACCGTGGTTACGTGTGCAGGGAGCCAACACTTCCCCGCTTGGCTCCGCCCCCTCCTGCACTCGGCATGTGCACACACACACACTCACACTCACCTGTTCCAAGCCATGCAGTCCCCGGCACTGACGTCCTCAGTGCCACATGGCACCGCTCGGCTCCACCCACCTCGCACTCCGCCGCCCACACACATGGCCCCGCTCGGCTCCACCCACCTCGCACTTCGAAACCCGCACACATGGTTTGACTCGGCTCCACCCACCTCGCAATCCGCACACATTACCCCGCTCGTCTCCACCCACCTCGCACTCCGCTGACCGCACACATAACCCCGCTCGGTTCCACCCACCTCGCACTCAGCACACATTACCCTACTCGGCTCCACCCACCTCGCACTCCGCTGCCCACACACATTACCGCGCTCGGCTCTACCCACCTCGCACTCCGCACACATTACCTCGCTCGGCTCCACCCAACGCGCACTCCACACACATTACCCCGCTCGGCTACACCCACCTCCCATTCCGCTGCCCGCACACATTACCTCACTCGGCTCCACCCAGCTCGTACTCCGCACACATTACCCCGCTCGGCTCCACCCACCTCGCACTCCATACACATTACCCCGCTCAGCTCCACCCACCTCGCACTCCGCACACATTACCCTGCTCAGCTCCACCCACCTCGCACTCCGCACACATTACCCCACTCGACTCCACCCACCTCGAATTCCGCACACATTACCCCACTCGGCTCCACCCACCTCGCACTCCGCACACATTACCCCACTCGGCTCCACCCACCTCGCACTCCGCACACATCACCCCGCTCGGCTCCACCCGCCTCGCACTCCGCACACATTACCCCACACGGCACCACCCACCTCGCACTCCGCACATATGGCCCTGCTGGGCTACACCCACCTCGCACTCCGCACACATTACCCCGCTCGGCTCCACCCACCTCGCACTCCGCTGCCTGCACAAATTGCCTTGCTCGGCTCCACCCACCTCGCACTCTGCACACATTACCCCGCTTGGCTCCACCCACTTCGCACTCCGCACACATTACCCTGCTCGGCTCCACCCATCTCGCACTCCACACACATTACCCCACTCGGCTCCACCCACCTCCCACTCCGCTCCCCGCACACATTAAATCACTCGGCTCCACCCACCTCATAGTCCGCGCACATTACCCCGCTCGGCTCCACCCACCTCACACTCCGCACACATTACCCCACATGGCACCACCCACCTCGCACTCTGCACACATTACCTCACTCGGCTCCACCCACCTCGTACTCTGCGCACATTACCCCGCTCGGCTCCACCCACCTCGCACTCCGCACACATTACCCCGCTCGGCTCCACCCACCTCACACTCCGCACACATTACCCCACTTGGCTCCACCCACCTCGCACTCCGCTGCCCGCACAAATTACCTCACTCGGCTCCACCCACCTCGCACTCTGCACACATTACCCCACTCGGCTTCACCCACCTCGCACTCCGCAAACATGGCCTCGCTCGGATCCACCCACCTCGCACTCCGCACACAAGGCCCCACTCGGCTCCACCCACCTCGCACTCCGCATACATTACCCTGCTCGGCTCCACCCACCTCGCATTTTGCTGCCCGCACACATTACCTTGCTCGGCTCCACCTACCTCGCACTCCGGACACATTACCCCGCTCGGCTCCACCCACCTTGCACTCCGCACACATTACCTCGCTCGGCTCCACCCACCTCACACTCTGCACACATTACCCCGCTCGGCTCCACCCGCCTCACACTCCGCACACATTACCCCATTCGGCACCACCCACCTCCCACTCTGCACACATGGCCCCGCTGGGCTTCACCCACCTCGTTCCAGTCCCCGTCCAGCCTGTGTTCCTAAATTCGACCAGCCTATGTTCCCGCTTGAACTCTGCCTATGTTTCTGAACCTGTTCAGCCTAAATGTGTCCTGAATCTGTCAGTGTATCTGAACCTTTCCTTGTGTCATGATTCCAGTCTTCAGTTCCTGAAGCAGCCAGACTACTTAAGTCCATTCCATGTCCCTTAACCCTTCAGTGTTTCTGCATCTGTGCCAAAATGTCTTGGTTCCATTCTGCGTTCCTGCATCTGTTTGTATCCTGGTCTCAACCTGTGTCCCTGGACCCGTTTTGGTGATCCATCTGACACGTCCGCACCGGGGTCTGGGGGTTAGTCGTTACTGGGCAGGCTCTGTTTCTGCTCAGTGGATGTCATCGCGACAGGGCCAGGTTCCGTGACCCTGGCGGTGTTGTTTTAATAAAGATGGCTGATGGGGAATTATTTACAAGGGGAGATAGTTCCTGACGCCACCTGTGGTATGCGGCAAGATAGATGCCACCACTGCCGTTCAGTTTCTCTGGGGTCAGTGGTGACGCAGCAGAGTTGGAGTAGCTCTCCACAGGAAGAGCTGGGCCCCAGGGCTGTTGGAAGCAGTAGACTTTAATGGCGAGGCGCAGGGCTGGAGGCGCAGGGAATAACCGGACAATACAGGAATGCAGTCATAAGTTCTTTACTAGAGATGAGCGATATTCGAGGTTCGCCAATTTCATGTTCGAGTGATTTTGGGGGGTGCTCGAGATCGAACTCGAGCTTTTTGCTAAAAGCTCGACAGTTCGAGTTACGTTCGAGAACGGTTCGATCACCAAAAGCGTGGCTTTTTACAGCTACAGTGTGTAAGGAGCCATCGCTGGCAGCCTGCGGTAAGCTGGTAACCAAGGTAAATATTGGGTATCCAAGCAAAGTGCTTTGCTTAGTAACCCGATATTTACCGTGGTTACGTGTGCAGGGAGCCGACACTTCCCTGCTCGGCTCCGCCCCCTCCTGCACTCGGCATGTACACACTCACACTCACCTGTTCCCAGCCATGCAGTCCCTGGCACTGACGTCCTCAGCGCCACATGGCTCCGCTCGGCTCCACCCACCTCGCACTCCGCCGCCAACACACATGGCCCCGCTCGGCTCCACTCACCTTGCACTCCAAAACCCGCACACATGGCCCGGCTCGGCTCCACCCACCTCGCACTCCACACACATTACCCCGCTCGGCTCCACCCACCTCGCACTCCGATGCCCGCACACATTACCTCGCTCGGCTCCACCCACCTCGCACTCCGTACACATTACCCCGCTCGGCTCCACCTGCATCGCACTCCGCACACATCACCCCACTTGGCACAACCCACCTCGCACTCCGCACACATGGCCCCTCTGGGCTCCACCCGCCTCGCACTCCGCACACATGGCCCCGCTGGGTTCCACCCGTCTCGCACTCCGCACACATTACCCCACTCGGCTCCACCAACCTCGCACTCCACTGCTCGCACACATTACCCCGCTCGGCTCCACCCACCTCGCACTCCGCACACATGGCCTCGCTCGGATCCACTCACCTCGCACTCCGCACACATTACCCTGCTCGGCTCCACCCACCTCACACTCCGCACACAAGGTCCCACTCTGCTCCACCCACCTCTCACTCCGCACACATTACCCCGCTCGGCTCCACCCACCTCGCACTCCGCTGCCCGCGCACATTACCTCGCTCGGCTCCACCCACCTCGCACTCCGGACACATTACCTCGCTCGGCTCCACCCACCTCGCACTCCGCACACATTACCCTGCTCAGCTTCACCCACCTCGCACTCCGCACACATTACCGTGCTCAGCTCCACCTGCTTCGCACTCCGCACACATTACCCCACTTGGCAACATCCTCCTCACACTCCGTACACATGGCCCCGCTGGGCTCCACTCGCCTCGCACTCCGCACACATTACCCCACTCGGCTCCACCAACCTCGCACTCTGCACACATTACCTCACTCGGCTCCACCCACCTCGCACTCCGCTGCTCGCACAAATTGCCTCCCTCGGCTCCACCTACCTCGCACTCCGCACACATTACCCCGCTCGGCTCCACCCACCTCACACTCTGCTGCCTGCACACATTAACTCACTCGGCTCCACCCACCTTGCACTCCGGACACATTACCCCGCTCGGCTCCACCCGCCTTGCACTCTGCACCCATTACCTCGCTCGGCTCCACCCACTTCGCTCTCCGCACACATTACCCCGCTCAGCTCCACCCGCCTCGCACTCCTCACACATTACCCTCTCAGCACCACCCACCTCGCACTCTGCACACATGACCCCGCTGGGCTCCACCCACCTTGCACTCCGCACACATAGCCTCGCTTGGATCCACCCACCTCACACTCTGCACACATTACAATGCTCGGCTCCACCCACCTCGCACTCCGCACACAAGGCCCCACTCGGCTCCACCCACCTTGCACTCCGCACACATTACCCCGCTCGGCTCCACCCACCTCGCACTCCACAGCTCGCACACATTACCCCGCTCGGCTCCACCCACCTCGCACTCCGCACACATTACCCCGCTCGACTCCACCCACCTCGCACTCCGCACACATGGCCTCGCTCGGATCCACTCACCTCGCACTCCGCACACATTACCCTGCTCGGCTCCACCCACCTCACACTCCGCACACAAGGTCCCACTCTGCTCCACCCACCTCTCACTCCGCACACATTACCCCGCTCGGCTCCACCCACCTCGCACTCCGCTGCCCGCGCACATTACCTCGCTCGGCTTCACCCACCTCGCACTCCGGACACATTACCTCGCTCGGCTCCACCCACCTCGCACTCCGCACACATTACCCTGCTCAGCTTCACCCACCTCGCACTCCGCACACATTACCGTGCTCAGCTCCACCTGCCTCGCACTCCGCACACATTACCCCACTTGGCAACATCCACCTCACACTCCGTACACATGGCCCTGCTGGGCTCCACCCGCCTCGCACTCCGCACACATTACCCCACTCGGCTCCACCAACCTCGCACTCTGCACACATTACCTCACTCGGCTCCACCCACCTCGCACTCCGCTGCTCGCACAAATTGCCTCCCTCGGCTCCACCTACCTCGCACTCCGCACACATTACCCCGCTCGGCTCCACCCACCTCACACTCTGCTGCCCGCACACATTAACTCACTCGGCTCCACCCACCTTGCACTCCGGACACATTACCCCGCTCGGCTCCACCCGCCTTGCACTCTGCACCCATTACCTCGCTCGGCTCCACCCACTTCGCTCTCCGCACACATTACCCCGCTCAGCTCCACCCGCCTCGCACTCCTCACACATTACCCTCTCAGCACCACCCACCTCGCACTCCGCACACATGACCCCGCTGGGCTCCACCCACCTTGCACTCCGCACACATTACCCCGCTCGGCTCCACCCACCTCGCACTCCGCACACATAGCCTCGCTTGGATCCACCCACCTCGCACTCCGCACACATTACAATGCTCGGCTCCACCCACCTCGCACTCCGCACACAAGGCCCCACTCGGCTCCACCCACCTTGCACTCCGCACACATTACCCCGCTCGGCTCCACCCACCTCACACTCTGCTGCCCGCACACATTAACTCACTCGGCTCCACCCACCTTGCACTCCGGACACATTACCCCGCTCGGCTCCACCCACCTTGCACTCTGCACACATTACCTCGCTCGGCTCCACCCACCTCGCTCTCCGCACACATTACCCCGCTCAGCTCCACCCGCCTCGCACTCCGCACACATTACCCCACTCAGCACCACCCACCTCGCACTCCGCACACATGGCGCCGCTGGGCTCCACCCACCTTGCATTCCGCACACAATACCCCGCTCGGCTCCACCCACCTCGC
Organism: Anomaloglossus baeobatrachus; assembly: GCF_048569485.1. NCBI lineage: Eukaryota > Metazoa > Chordata > Amphibia > Anura > Aromobatidae > Anomaloglossus > Anomaloglossus baeobatrachus. The sequence continues at coordinate 302,110,539 of NC_134354.1, forward strand.
ACTCCACTGCCCGCACACATTACCTTGCTCGGCTCCACCCACCTTGCACTCCGGACACATTACCCCGCTTGACTTCACCCACCTTGCACTCTGCACACATTACCTCGCTCAGCTTCACCCGCCTCGCACTCCGCACACGTGGCTCTGCTGGGGTCCACCCACCTTGCACTATGCACACATTACCCCGCTCGGCTCCACCCACCTCGGACTCCGCTGCCCGCACACATTACCTCGCTCAGCTCCACCCACCTTGCACTCTGGACACATTACCTCGCTCGGCTCCACCCACCTTGCACTCCGCACACATTACCCCACTCAGCACCACCCGCCTCGCAATCCGCACACATTACCCCACTCAGCACCACCCACCTCGCACTCTGCACACATTGCCCCGCTGGGCTCCACCCACCTTGCACTCCGCACACATTACCTCGTTCGGCTCCACCCACCTTGCACTCCGGACACATTACTCCGCTCGGCTCCACCTGCCTTGCACTCTGCACCCATTACCTCGCTCGGCTACACCCACCTCGCTCTCCGCACACATTACCCCGCTCAGCTCCACCCGCCTCGCACTCCTCACACATTACCCTCTCAGCACCACCCACCTCGCACTCCGCACACATGGCCCCGCTAAGCTCCACCCACCTTGCACTCCGCACACATTACCCCGCTCGGCTCCACCCACCTCGCACTCCGCTGCCTGCACAAATTACTTCGCTCGGCTCCACCCACCTCGCACTCCGAACACATTACCTCGCTCGGCTCCTGTTACAGGGGGCTGTCTGATTATAAAAACCAAAGGAATATCAGACAGTCAGGGTTCACCGTGCAAAGACTCTGCTGCAGACTATGGCAGAGGATAACGGGTATCTTGTACCACGAAAGCAGTACAGACACTGATACGTCTCAGTGACACTAGAGCCAATCACGGCGTGTACTGTAAAAGTCACAGCGACTACCGTATTTAGCATTAACGTAAAAGGGATATGTTAATGAGTGAGGAAGATATATAAGTGTGCCGCTGTAAATAGTAATAGCACAAGTGCAGAGTGCAATACCTCTGTTAAACTCACAGAGGAATATAGTTAGGAAATAAAGCAATTCCTCCCTTACTTGTAGGGTGTTTGGTATGGTCTCTGTTAATGGTCACAGAGACAAAAGCAGTGAGTGTGAAATGGCACCTACCTAGGTCCGTTCCTCTAGCGGTGCCAGGGGATGGGCAGCAGCGTAAGCCGCACAAAGCTCCTACCGGCGTTCGCTCCACTAGTGTGCAAGGACACGAACCACTAGATATGGCACCTGCCTAGGTCCGCTCCACTAGTGGTGCAAAAGAGACGGACAGCAGCACAAGCCGCACAAAGCTCCTACCCCTAGTGTGCGAGGATACGAACAACTACCAGACGCAGTATAAGGAACGTTACCCTAGCGGCAACGTCCACCTACGAGTAGAATCACAAGGCCCAGCCTGACCATGTGGCTCAGGCCCCTGCCTATGTCCGCTCCAATAAGGTGCAAGGATACGGACCGCAGCCAAAGCTGTAAGGTATAAGAACGCTACCCTGCCGATAGCGCTCACCTATCATAGACAGAGAGATGCCTAGAGGGAAGTGCACAGAGCGTCTACTCTCATGCATGAACCAAGAGGACTGAGCACCGAGCAGCGTGCGTCAGGGTCTTATATAGACTCTGTGCCTCATCCAAGATGGAGGACACCAGAGCCAATCCGCTGCCAGAACGACAGCAATGACGTCACGCTGGCCTATCACCGAGCAAGGCGTCACAAGCACAGGACCAGCGACCAATCGGCTTTGAAGGTGTCAGAGGCAAAAGGTAACTCGGGCACACAAGAAAAATGAGAGTCTGAAACAATGATATTTGAACTTCAGTTCGCTTGTTTTATTGATGCAAAGGACCAAAAATTAAATCTGACGTATCGGCCTTCACATATAGGCCTTCCTCAGAGATAGTCTATGATGCAAATTTACAGAAAGAAAAGGGCACAGTTAGTACATATATAGAAATACATATAACATATATGTCTTGCGATATGAAAATCTCATTAGAAGAAATAAACTGGCATCAACAAACATATAAACACTGATATTAGATTCTCAAAGAAAATTTAGACATAAGAAACATTATATCACAATGCTCTGTCACTGAAACGGTATGTACAAGAGAAGGTTTATAACACCTGAGAAGAAGACCACCCTAACTGTGATCAATGTAAAAGACATGGGACATACCTATACGGATATGAAAGAAAATATGCATTCGAGTAGCTACTCAAATAGACGGAGACTTCATGATCTACACGACTGCCTAAAATAGACAAGTTAGAGAATACTAGAACCGGCTATAATGAAGAATAGAAGGTATGGGCAACGTAAGAGACTAGGATATGAGCAGAAATGAGATGTAGGGGAACAGAGCTGGGCTGGACACAGAGAAGGGAAATAGTTACCATGAGACAAGAAAGAGAACGAGTGAAGGTGATGTAGGATGAAAAGAACAAGAAAGAGGGAGAGAGAGGACAAGAGAAAGAGGAGGGAGAAGAAAAGAAAGAGGTGAGAAAGATGGAGAGGAAGGAAAAAAAGAGGAAAAAAAGAAGAAAAAAAGAAGAAAAAGGCACTGTCTTCCACCACTGAAAGAAAAGTGACGAAAATACCTTTGTAAACATCAAAGAACCGGTAGGTTGCACACAGGTAATATGAAGATAGCTGACTGGAAGAATCGGTTATGTAATGCTATGGGAAAGGAAGAAAGGTTTGCAAAGTATGATAACTATTGAACTTTATTATACAGGTATGAGGGACTAAGTGTGACTGCTATAGATATGTACATACCTAATCGAATAGTATGTGGTAAGAGCAGGGCTGCCAAACTGACATGTGTTTTTCCACAAATATCAGAACGCTGGACTGATAACTAATGTGATCTATGAACATGAAAAATAGTTACTATATTAGTACTATCATCGTGAATGGGGAGAGCATATGGCATAGCGAAAGTACACATACCACTTGATCGGACTAGTGTGAAAAAATTCTTTTGTTTTATGGAAATCAGGCCAGTACCCGAAGGGTGTAAGAAGCCTAATGCCATCATCTGTGGATACATAAAAGTATGGGGATATAAGTCTAACAATGGGACTATAAGCACAAAAACAAACTTGTTATAATAGATAACAAACCTTAATCCTATTAGATAGTGGGCCCAGACAATTCTGAGTCAGGGGATAATGTGACTGGAAGGACAGGATGGATTCCTGAGAGGATAAGGCAAAGAATGAGTTAAAAAGACAGATCATAGCCAGTATGACAAAAGAAGACCAATCTATACCTTGTAATAGAGAGACTCCGGTGTGACGATCGGTACCCGTGTGTTACCTGCGGTGCACATGACAGCAGGAAGTGAGGTCTATTTTAAAGGTGCCTAATTGCTTGACAAGGGCCACCTGTAGGGGAAATCCAGGACCGGACCGTGGAACACCGGAAGCCATGCGCCGAGAGACCACAGGAGTCAATCCGCGCATGCGCCAGCAGCGGCCACAGCCGGTCCCATGTGCGTGACTAGTGATGAGACGCACATGTGATCCGGAAGTGAGGAGTTAAACCGCATTCGTGGAACGCATGGATCACGCATGCGCAGAAGGGCCGACAGGCCGATCGGCGCATGTGTAAGCAGCAGTCACGAAGTGTGAGTGATCAGTGGGAGGAGTGGGCCGGGCGCGAGCGCAGACCGGCCGGAGATGCGGCCGAGACCGCGCACGCGTGGGCACACTGACATCCAGGAGATATTTGGTGGGTGTTGCCGACAGGAAATTCAGTGCCATGATGAAACCGTGAATGAACTACAGCGCCTGAAAGATAAAAAGAAACATATAATGATAAATAAGAATCTGTGTGGGACACATAAAAAAGCATATATAGAGGAGTACGATAGATTAATTAATACAAAGGAAGAGTACCATCTGAACCAAGATTGTTCCTCAGAAAAAGAAAAGAGAAAAGAATGATCAGAGGGCTAGGGTAAAAGGTAAAGAATAGAAGGATCAAACTAAAAATGAGAGTATACAGAAGCATGTAAGATCTGAGAAGAATTTTTTAATAAAAAATCTCTTAATAAAAAATCTCATATTCGCGATTCAAATCCAACGGCTCTAACGTCTGTAGTGTGTAAATCCAGTATGCCTCGCGCTCCTTTAGCCTCTGTATTCTGTTACCCCCCCTCCTAAGTGGAGGTACCTGTTCCAAAACCTGGTATCGTAACTGTGCCACAGTGTGACCAGCTTGTATAAAGTGAGCGGGAATGGGTAGGAGTGTCTGCTTGCACCTAATTGTTGATTTATGTTTACTGATGCGATCTCGGATAAGTTGGGTAGTCTCCCCAACATATCCGAGACCGCAAGGACATTTTATCAGATAGACCACAAATGTTGAGTCACAAGTGAAAAAGTTTTTGATTTGAAAAATTTGTCCAGTCCGGGGGTGAGTGAAGGTGCTGCCTTTTGTGATGTTGGAACATTGGATGCAATGTAGGCACGGATAATTGCCTGTCCGGGCTGTTTGTAATGTCATCTGTCGTTTTTGTCGCACAAGAGAACCAATATCAGCCCGTACTAACGTATCCCTCAGATTTTTTGGGCGTTTGTTGCAAAAGAGAGGTCTATTGTTGAATTCAGGAATGTTAGGATAGGCTTGGCCTAAAAGCAACCAATGTTTAAGAATGACACTCTTCACCTGCGCCTGAAAGGGATGATAAGTAGCCACAAAAGTAGCTCTAGGACCTGGTTGACTAGGCTGTCTAGCGACGGGTTCTGGTGTGGCAACCTGCTGAGGGTAACCCCTAGCAGCAAACTTATCACTCATCTCAGCCCTGCGCCTTTCTCTTAGGTCAGGATCTGACACTATCCGGTCGACTCGTTTGATCTGGGAAGATGGAAGTGCCCGCTTAATATGACTCGGATGGGCACTGGTGAAGTGCAGCAAACTATTCCTGTCAGTGGGTTTGGTATATAAATCAGTTGAAATAGCACCACTAGGGGATTTCAAGATGAGTACATCAAGGAAATTAATCTTCTCTAAATCAGAGTGTAAGGTGAAGCTCAGGTTGGGTAGACAGCTGTTAAGGTCAGAATAGAATGCATTTAGACTAGAAGAATCACCATGCCATATCATGAAGATATCGTCTATGTATCTCCGCCATGTGACAACATGCGACGAGAACATAGGGTGAGGATAGACAAAGGTGTCCTCAAAATGCGCCATAAAGATATTGGCGTATGGGGCGGTACATTTGATCCCATTGCGGTCCCTTGAATTTGTAAGTAGAATTGATCTTGAAAAAGAAAAAAAATTGTTATTTAATACTATTGTTAAAAGGTCAATGACCAGCTTTCTTTGGTGAGTAGATAATGTGTCTTGCTGTTCTAGGAAAAGATTAACCGCCTCAATGCCTTGTTGGTGATTAATACTTGTGTAAAGACTTGTAACGTCAAGAGTAACCAGAATGTCATCACCAGAAATGTTATTAGTTGTTCTGAGGAGGTGCAGAAAATCATTCGTGTCCTTGATGTATGATTTTATAGAATGTACAAAGGGGTTCAGAATTTTCTCAAGTGTAATGGCCAAGGGTGATAGAATCGAGTCTGTGGAAGCCACAATGGGGCGTCCAGGTGGTTGATTCAAATTTTTGTGAATTTTTGGTAAAGTATAAAATACTGGTGTGATGGGGGACTCTTTTACCAAAAATTCAGACAGTTTTTTATCCAAGGTACCCAGATGTATATGCTCCGTGATCAGGTTTTTAATGAGTTCCCTAATCCTAGGTGTTGGATCACGCGAGATAGGCAAGTATGTAGCGTGATCGTCAAGCTGGGCCTGTATCTCAGACGTATAGTAAGTTTTATCCATCACCACAATGGCCCCACCTTTATCGGCTGGTTTGATAATCAATTTCTGGTTACTTTTGAGGCCCTCAATGGCTTGAGACTCCTCAGGTGTAAGATTATGACGAACCTGTAAATGACCATTTCTTATGTCATGTATGACTTTTTAGTATCGGAGCTGACCAAGCCAATGAAGGTTTAAACAGGGTGGTAGGTTTTGGGTGGTTGAAATGAGCTGCGTATGGTTAAATTAAGGTCCTTGAGTCAGAACATTCCTGGAATGACTGTGTGTACAGTACTCTCAATAGCGTCTAGGGACTGAAAATGTGTCTTGAATCTAAGGGACCGAAAGAACCTTCTGAGCTCCTGGTCCAAGGTAAATTCATTGAATGTAGGGGTGGGACAGAAGGAGAGGCCCTTATGGAGTACCTGGGACTCTGTCGGGGATAGATGGTAGGATGAGATGTTGTACAGGATGTTTGTCCTACCTGAGAACGAGTCGTGACTTTGTACGGGGCACCTTGGTTTCCTTTTCCCGCGCCTCGTCTTTCTCTTGGGGGACGTCTTGGCCCTAAAAAAGAAGAAGAGGAAGACCCACGGGGCTGGCTATGAACACTATTAGAGCTGGTAGAGTCCTGATATATAGCATGGTAGGGTTGTCGACGGTCATGGGGTTCCTGAAATCGCCACTCATAGACCCGATTCCTCGAATAGTCATCCTGATCCCTGATATATTTAGATCTTTTTCGATCTTTTAATGTTTTCTTAAAGTCCATCATAGAGTCCTGAGTCCGCGTTTTCATAGTATTCCATTCGGCCGCTGGGAGGGTATTGGATAGCTGCTCTTCAATGCTGCGGATGTTTTCACCAACTTGCCTGAGCTCCTGTTGTAGGAAATCGATGGTAAGAATGATAATATCCATCGAGCACTTATTAAGTATGCTCTCAAACTTGTCACAGTAGGTAGTGTTATCAGCAAATAGCGTAGGACGAAGAGGGACCCGTAAACCACGGGGTATTCTTTCAGATTTATGGTACTCAGCCAGGGTTATGGAATGTAGTTCAAAAGCAATTTGTTTACGAAGAATTTTTTCATAATCCCTTGATCTTGATTCTTCAGCCGGAATCGTCAAAAAAGTATTAGGAGTGGTAACTTTAGCCAAAATGGAAGAAGTTTCCTCCTCGTTGTATGAGAGGGTAGAAAAAGACATCTTGAAAAATTGAAAAATGATACTAAGAGGGGCTCAGACAAAAATAGTTCAGATCAATATAGAATAAAGTCTGTCTCACTCAATTAATTGTTGGTGCCTCCGAGAAAAAATAGACTAGTGGCAAAAGGTAACTCGGGCACACAAGAAAAATGAGAGTCTGAAACAATGATATTTGAACTTCAGTTCGCTTGTTTTATTGATGCAAAGGACCAAAAATTAAATCTGACGTATCGGCCTTCACATATAGGCCTTCCTCAGAGATAGTCTATGATGCAAATTTACAGAAAGAAAAGGGCACAGTTAGTACATATATAGAAATACATATAACATATATGTCTTGCGATATGAAAATCTCATTAGAAGAAATAAACTGGCATCAACAAGCATATAAACACTGATATTAGATTCTCAAAGAAAATTTAGACATAAGAAACATTATATCACAATGCTCTGTCACTGAAACGGTATGTACAAGAGAAGGTTTATAACACCTGAGAAGAAGACCACCCTAACTGTGATCAATGTAAAAGACATGGGACATACCTATACGGATATGAAAGAAAATATGCATTCGAGTAGCTACTCAAATAGACGGAGACTTCATGATCTACACGACTGCCTAAAATAGACAAGTTAGAGAATACTAGAACCGGCTATAATGAAGAATAGAAGGTATGGGCAACGTAAGAGACTAGGATATGAGCAGAAATGAGATGTAGGGGAACAGAGCTGGGCTGGACACAGAGAAGGGAAATAGTTACCATGAGACAAGAAAGAGAACGAGTGAAGGTGATGTAGGATGAAAAGAACAAGAAAGAGGGAGAGAGAGGACAAGAGAAAGAGGAGGGAGAAGAAAAGAAAGAGGTGAGAAAGATGGAGAGGAAGGAAAAAAAGAGGAAAAAAAGAAGAAAAAAAGAAAAAAAAGGCACTGTCTTCCACCACTGAAAGAAAAGTGACGAAAATACCTTTGTAAACATCAAAGAACCGGTAGGTTGCGCACAGGTAATATGAAGATAGCTGACTGGAAGAATCGGTTATGTAATGCTATGGGAAAGGAAGAAAGGTTTGCAAAGTATGATAACTATTGAACTTTATTATACAGGTATGAGGGACTAAGTGTGACTGCTATAGATATGTACATACCTAATCGAATAGTATGTGGTAAGAGCAGGGCTGCCAAACTGACATGTGTTTTTCCACAAATATCAGAACGCTGGACTGATAACTAATGTGATCTATGAACATGAAAAATAGTTACTATATTAGTACTATCATCGTGAATGGGGAGAGCATATGGCATAGCGAAAGTACACATACCACTTGATCGGACTAGTGTGAAAAAATTCTTTTGTTTTATGGAAATCAGGCCAGTACCCGAAGGGTGTAAAGGCCCCGTCACACTAAGCAACATCGCTAGCAACATCGCTGCTAACGAACAACTTTTGTGACGTTGCTAGCGATGTTGCTGTGTGTGACATCCAGCAACAACCTGGCCCCTGCTGTGAGGTCGTTGGTTGTTGCTGAATGTCCTGGGCCATTTTTTAGTTGTTGCTGTCCTGCTGTGAAGCACAGATCGCTGTGTGTGACAGCGAGACAGCAACAACTAAATGTGCAGGCAGCAGGAGCCGGCTTCTGCGGAGGCTGGTAACCAATGTAAACATCGAGTAACCAAGAAGCCCTGTCCTTGGTTACCCGATATTTACCTTCGATACCAGCCTCCTCCACTCTCACTGTCAGTGCCGGCTCCTGCTCTGTGCATATGTAGCTGCAGCACACATCGGGTTAATTAACCCGATGTGTGCTGTAACTAGGAGAGCAAGGAGCCAGCGCTAAGCATTGTGCGCTGCTCCCTGCTCTGTGCACATGTAGCTGCAGCACACATCGGGTTAATTAACCCGATGTGTGCTGTAACTAGGAGAGCAAGGAGCCAGCGCTAAGCATTGTGCGCTGCTCCCTGCTCTGTGCACATGTAGCTGCAGCACACATCGGGTTAATTAACCCGATGTGTGCTGTAACTAGGAGAGCAAGGAGCCAGCGCTCAGTGTGCGCTGCTCCCTGCTCTCTGCACGTGTAGCTCCATGCGGTGGTAACCAAGGTAAATATCGGGTTGGTTACCCGATATTTACCTTAGTTACCAAGCGCAGCATCTTCCACGCTGCGCTGGGGGCTTGTCACTGGTTGCTGGTGAGCTCACCAGCAACTTGTGTAGCGACGCTCCAGCGATCCCTGCCAGGTCAGGTTGCTGGTGGGATCGCTGGAGCGTCGCAGTGTGACATCTCACCAGCAACCTCCTAGCAACTTACCAGCGATCCCTATCGTTGTTGGGATCGCTGGTAAGTTGCTTAGTGTGACTGGACCTTAAGAAGCCTAATGCTATCATCTGTGGATACATAAAAGTATGGGGATATAAGTCTAACAATGGGACTATAACCACAAAAACAAACTTGTTATAATAGATAACAAACCTTAATCCTATTAGATAGTGGGCCCAGACAATTCTGAGTCAGGGGATAATGTGACTGGAAGGACAGGATGGATTCCTGAGAGGATAAGGCAAAGAATGAGTTAAAAAGACAGATCATAGCCAGTATGACAAAAGAAGACCAATCTCTTTGTCTCTGACAAAAAAAGGTGTCAGAGACATGTGACCTCATGTCACAAGCACATGACCAGCGGCCAATCAGCTTAGGTGTCAGAGACATGTGACCTCGTGTCAGTGATGATGTCACTCGCACATGTGCAATGGCTCCAAGATAGGACTTAGTCTCCAGCGCTCGCACATGTGCAGTAGCAAGAAGTCAGAACATAGTCTCGGCTTGACCCACCTCGCACTCTGCACACATTACCCCGCTCGGCTCTACCTTACTCGCACTCCGCACACATGGCCTCACTCAAATCCACCCACCTCGCATTCCGCACACATTACCCTGCTCGGCTCCACCCACCTCGCACTCCACAGACATGGCCCTGCTCGGCTCCACCCACCTCGCACTTCGCACACATTACCTAGCTCGGCTCCACCCACCTCGCACTCCGCACACATGGCCCCACTCGGCTCCACCCACCTTGCACTCTGAACACAATACCCCGCTTGGCTCCACCCACCTCGCACTCCGCGCACATTACCTCGCTCGGCTCCACCCACCTTGCACTCCGCACACATTAGCCTGCTCGGCTTACCTGCGATGATGAAGTCCTGCCCTCCCGATGTCAGCGCTGTCACTGTCTTCCATGGCCGCCGCTTGTCACATCTCCTCTCACTACCGGCCCGAGACTGCCACTAGCGGGGCCTTTACGGGCTCTCGCGATACTTGGTTGTGAAGGCGGCGGTCATTGAACTCAGTGACAGCTCTGCTGTCAGGAGTGCAGCGATCACCGCAGGTAAGGTACCCCGCTAAGCTCCTGACAGGAGCACTTGTCATGCCCTGCAGTGACCTGGGCTGACCTATTGATGTTAGCTCAGGACACTGCATTGCTTTCCCAGCCAATATGGAACATTCTGTTCTTCATTGACTGGGACATTGACTATGGTATGGATCGTCATGGGAACCCCTTGGATTACAGCAGACCTGGATTTATTTTTCTTTCTAATAAATTGGTGAAAGAGGGAATGTTTTGGAGAGTGTTTTTTCAAATTAAAATGTGTTTGTCGTCTATTTTTTTTTATTACTGACTGGGTTGGTGATGGTGATGTCGGGTATTTGATCGAGAATGGCTCGAGCACCAAAAGCAGGGCTTTTTACAGCTACAGTGTGCAGGGAGCCATCGCTAGCAGCCTGCGTAAGCTGGTAACCAAGATAAATATCGGGTATCCAAGCAAAGCGCTTTGCTTGGTAACCCAATATTTACCCTGGTTACGTGTGCAGGGAGCCAACACTTCCCCGCTGGGCTCCGCCTCCTCCTGCACGCGGCATGTACACACACACACACTCACACTCGCCTGTCCCCAGCCATGCAATGAAAATGAAATGTGTTGGGGAGTGTTTTTTCAAATAAAAATGTGTTTGTCGTCTATTTTTTTTTATTACTGACCTGGTTGGTGATGTCGGGTATCTGATAGACGCCTGACCTCACGAACCCCAGGGCTTGATGCCAGGTGATATTACACATCTGGTATTAACCCAATATATTACCCCGTTTGCCACCGCACCAGGGCAACGTGATGAGCTGGGATGAAGCACCAGGATTGGCGCATCTAATGGATGCGCCACTTCTGGGGCGGCTGAGGCCTGCTATTTTTAAGCTGGGGAGAGTCCAATAACCATGGACCTCCTTAGTCTGAGAATATCAGACCCCAGCTGTCCGCTTTACCTTGGCTGGTGATCAAATTTTTTTTTTAATTATTTATTTAATTTAAAATAACAGTGTGGGGTGCCCTCAGTTTTGGATTACAGAGAGAGGTAGAAAGAGGTAGAAACCGGGTTCTTCAAAGCCGCGCCAATGATCACCAGCCAAAGGATCAGATCAATGAAGCTTTATTGTTGCATCGGTCTACGCGTTTCAGGAGCGTAGACCGATGCAACAATAAAGCTTCATTGATCTGATCCTTTGGCTGGTGATCATTGGCGCAGCTTTGAAGAACCCGGTTTCTACCTCTTTCTACCTCTCTCTGTTATCTGCCGCTTTGGGTTGCTGCTGCCGTGGTCAAATTGTACGTGCGATTACAGTGGTTGTGACTCTCACAACCACATTTGGTGAGTAGTATTGCTCCCCCATCCTATACCACTACATACAAGGGTAAGACCCTATTGCGCTTTATTTTTTCACAGCTTCTTCTATTACTCAGTTTTGGATTACCAGCCAAGGTGAAGCTGCCAGCTGTGGTCTGCAGGCTGCAGCCGTCTGCTTTACCCTAGCTGGCTACAAAAATAGGGGGAACCCCACGTCATTTTTTTTTAAAATGTATTTTTTTTTTGGCTAAATACAAGGCTAAGCACCTCTTAGTGCCACATGAAAGGCCCTAAAGGGTGATAAATTACAAAATGCAGGAGAGTTGGACATTATGTGTCTTTCTGAAATTTTAATGACAGAAAATACTCATTTGAAGTGTACAAGCATAGGAAAATCACCAGAGTGCTCTGCGCTGTGAAAAACAGTAGAAAATGACACTGGAGTGAACAACATGTGACCGCCTCATGTAGGTTGAAGCTATGGATCCTGGGTAAAGTTTTGTATTTCCCTCCTTCAGTTTTTTTGCAGTACGCAAATAAACGGAAGGCACCCGGATGACAAACGGATGACATACGATGATATGATAAATCTCCTCCCCAGTCCCCTCCGCTCCGCCGGTGTCACCAAAGTGCCCCCCGACCCCCTCCCGGAAATCCAAGATGACCGCGCGCACAGCAGTGTGCCGGCCGCATTCACCCTACTCCTCTGATTTCTGTCGCATGTGCCATGACAAATGCAACAGAAGACCACTCCCCAGGCCCTGCCAGGTCACCCCCTATAACCCCAACTGTGTTCCCCGGTGTTCCACGGTACCTGTGCAGCATTGATCCCCCGCGGCCCCCTCCTTCACAATAGATGCTGCCGCATGCACAGAGCAGCTGTCAGCTCAGCTTCCTGTGTTCAGACACAGTGAGTGGTGGTAACCATGCATCTGTAAGCTACAGCAATGACCTGCTCATGAGGTAAGGAACATAGTTGATCAGGAGAGCTATATTACATTTCCAAATGGAGATATTTGATTTTATAGTCGCCCTGCTGAACGACTACCAAACAGGAGAGTCCGTTATACGCCACAAGAAAACATGTCTAAATAGCGAGCTCTGTTGTTTAGTATTCATTCAGCAGGATAACTGGATTTAAAGGGGTATTCCATCTCCAAGATCCTATCCCCAATATATAGTAGGTGGAATAGCAATAAGATCAGCAAATACCAATATTTGGAAATGTAGAATAGTTCTCCTGATTAGGTATGTCCTTACCTCATGAGCAGGGCATTGCAGCTTTGGTAGCAACAGTTACGACATGGACTCTGCTGCTGTGGACCCGGGCAGAGTGGGTGTAGATTCATTGTACCCACACTCCTCACATGGAGGGTCTGCACTCCTACTCCAATGGGGGATACGTTCCCTGAGCGTGTCCCCCCATATTCTAGATGGTCAAGAGTCATCGTGGGACCCCCTTATTTTTTTTCCTTATAATAAATTGGTGAAAGAGGGAATGTTTTGGGGAGTATTTTTTCAAATACATTTTTAGTTGTCTATTTGTTTTGTTAGTACTGGCAGTTGTGATGTCGGGTATCTGATAGACGCCATGACATCACAAACTGCTGGGCTTGATGTCAGGTGACCTTACAGCTAGTATCAACACCATTTATTACCCCGTTTGCCACCGCACCAGGGCATGGGATGAGCTGGGGTGAAGCGCCAGGATTGGCGCATCTAGTGGATGCGCCACTTCTGGGGCGCCTGTGGCCTGCTATTTTTAGGCTGTGAATGGCCAATAACTATGGACCTTCTCACCCTGAGAATACCAGACCACAGCTGTCCGATTTACCTTTGCTGGTGATCCAATTTGGGGTGGACCCTACTTTTTTTTGCAATTATTATATTTATAATATAATTATAAGAAAAGAGCCTGGGGTGACCTCCACATTGGATCCCCAACCACGGTAAATCTGCCAGCTGTGGTTTTCAGGCTACAGCCGTCTGCTTTACCCTAGCTGGCTATCAAAAATGAAGGGACCCCACGTCATTTTTTTTTTAACTATTTTTTTAAATAAAAAAAATTAATGGGCTTCCCTGTATTTTGATTGCCAGCCAAGGTAACGCCAGGCAGATGGGGGTGGCAACCCGTAGCTGTCTGCTTTATCTGCGCTGAGAATCAAAAATACCGCGGAGCGCTACGTAATTTTTTTTAAAGATTAATTTTTACAGCACTGTGATGTCAGGCTATCAAAATACAGAGAAGCCCTTTTTTTAGTTATTTAAGTAAATATTTAAAAAAAATATATGGGCTCCCGCCGCATTTTTTGTATTGCTAGCTAAGGGTAATCCAAGCAGCTACTGGCTGCTAACCCCCACTGCTTGGTGTTACCTTCACTGGCAATGGAAAATCCAGGGAAGCATTTTTTATTTTTTTTCGCCATATTTTTGTATGCTAGCCAGGTACAGCAGGCAGGTATGGCTGCCCCCAACCCCCAGCTGCCTATTTGTACCCGGCTGGGAACTACAAATATAGGGAAGCCCTTTTTTTTATTTATTTCATGAATTTCATGAAATAATTAAAAAAAAAAACGTTGTGGGCTTCGCCCCATTTTTGTGTCCAGCCGGGTACAACTAAGCAGCTGGGTATTGGAATCCGCAGCACAGGTTAGCCTGAGCTTTCTGGGCACCCCTGCTGCGAATTGCAGTCTGCAGTCGCCCCACAAAATGAGGCTTTCATAGAAGCGCCATCATCTGGCGCTGTGTCCAACTCTTCCAGCTGCCCTGATCCTGGTGGCTCGCTGGGTAATAATGAGTTAATACTAGCTTTGTTTTACTAGCTAGTATTAAGTCAGAGATTCTTAATGTCAGGCAAGTTTGACCCAGCCATTAAGAATCTCCAATAAAGGGTTAAAAAAAAAACACCACACAGAGAAAAAATACTTTAATAGAAATAAATACACAGACACACTTAGAGTCTCCCTGTTTATTACTTCCTCTTATCCCTCCACGATCCATGGTCTTCTGTCTTCTTTCTCCTTCAACCTATGCATCTCTGCTACATCAGCAGCACTGCATGGGAGAAGACGCTGCTGTTCCCCGTGCAGAATTCACTCCGTCAGTGATCAGTGCTGCTGGCTGTAAGCGGTGACGTCACCCCTCACAGGTGCTTTGCTATAGCAACGGTGCTCCGATCACGTGATTCCCGGTGCCGCTGCGGCTGTAAGCGGTGACATCACTGCTGACAGGCGCGTTGCTATAGCAACGGTGATCTCCGTTATTAACCGGCTGTGGCAGCCGGTGAATAACGGAACGGGGAAGCAGAACGAGGAATCGTGTGCCAGAGCATGTCGCCGGTACACGGAGATACACAAACGATCACCGCGTACTGGAGAGATGCACTGACAGGTCCTAGTGTGATGTCAAAGCCATGTGACCAGTCTGTAGCCAATGAGATAATAGACACTTGACTGGTCACATGCTATTTTGACGTCACGATAGGTCCTATCATTAGTGCTGGTTACCGGGAGGATGCAGCGATTATCAGGAAGGAAAAGCGGCTGGAGTCAGAGTTCAGGACGGATCGCTGGGACAGTTAAGTGTTATGGCAATGTTTATTAACTGTATGTGTACATTTATAATTGTGTTTTTATGTGTTTCTGTTTGTCTCCCATTGTTTTCAATGGGGTGCAAGAGGTTCGCCGAACCGAACTCGAACGTGGCCTCCATTCGACGAACCGAGTGGAACTCGAGCCTCTAGAGGTTCTCTCATCTCTAGTCTTTACTCACAGTTCAGAGTTACAGATTAGCATGTCCAGACAAATGCTGCCCTTGGGATGCTGAGTCCTGCTGTGTTGGGCTCCAGCCGATCCCAGATAGTTCGGAGGCACAACCCGGTACACCCTTCTGTGTTTCTTTCCTGGTCGTCTTCCTGCGCTGACCTCTCCTGCCTATCCCATGCCTGCACATACAGTGCCCCAAGTCGGTGTCCGTGAACCCTGTCGGGTGGCTTGAAGATCTATCCCTTTGGCCCGATGTGGTCACCTTTTCACTGGTTGTGTGTGGATTTGGCTTCGGCACTTGAAGTAACCTCAGCCTCCGGTGAGCTAGCTGAATCTTGAAGTTCTCCACTAGTTGAGGAGCCGGTCCCCTTCTGTTGCCAAGTCCCACCACTCCGGTATGTTGTCTGTGGAATGAGGCCACGGGAGTATGGTTGCTTCCCTTGGGCTCTAGGACCCTTTCAGTGCCTGGGTCGAGCTGCTGCAGCTCCAGACCACAGGTCTTGACTCCTCCACTGCTCCCTTTCTACTGTTCACGTTCTACAGTCTGCTCCCACTAACTAGGCTCCCCTCCCCAGCCGGGCTCGGACAGTGCATTCCAATGGCGACATCAAAGGTGCAACTTGCCCTAACCACGGTCCAGTGGAGTGTTGCTAATGAGTGTCTGTGTTTTGTGTATACCGGTTTGTGTTCTCCTCCTTACCCAGGAATGGGATACTACACCTCTGGCTGAGGTGCAGTCCCTCTGTAGCGACTGAAGTCTCAGGGGCGCCACACATCCAGTCTGTATCAGCCATCCAGCCTGTCTCTGAACCAGAGCCTGTATCTATCTACTATCTGTGTGAACTGGTTCCAGCATCGATCCTGCCTGTTATGCTGATTTTTTTTTCTCCAATATACTCTGAGTTTGGGCCATCTTGCCTGACCTTTGGTGTCAACTGTTATAGCATCGTGACACTGCTCTGGGAATGGTACTTGGTGGTTACAAAAGGTCTAATACTATCCACAGCATCAAAGGCTATAGTGAAGACCAAGTGACCACTTATTTATGTCTTTCCCATATGCTAAGCCCAGGTTCTATGGTACAGACAGTCCATGTTTGCTCACCTGTGGGATGTATCGGCATGGTTCATGACACGCAGTAGTTGTGGTAGAAGGCCTCAATTTCCAATCATTTCAAATACAAACCAATTCACAATCTTTTAAAAATTGTCCAAAAATGTGTTCTTTTCACAATCCCGTTCACAATATTTTTAAAATTGTTCCAAAATGTAGTCAGAGTCCCTCCTCTTCATGTCTTGCTGAGTGTATTGCACACCCTCCTTGGAATTCTTGCTAGGCCTTACAATGAGTGTATAAGCTTTAGGAGGGTGGGATGCTGTGATCTGGTAACCAAGGAAGAATACAAAAAACTCCCATTGGTGAAAAAAACACCAAGAAAACAGGAGTAGTTGGAACCTGAGTTGACCGGAATCCCCTAACTATCAGACCACACTAGAAGTAGCCATAGAACGTTCCTAAAATCCTAGACACCACGTCACGGCCTGAGAAACTAGCTACGCCTCACAGAATGAAATGAAGAAATTTACCTTGCCTCAGAGTAGTCCCCAAAGGAGTAGATAACCCCCCACATACAAAGCTTACGGTGAAATAGGAAAACACAATTTTCAGATAGGCAAAATAGATTTAGCAAAGGCGAGGCCCAACTAACTAGATACAAAGTGAAGCAAAGGAACTGTTTGTGGTCGGTACAAATCCCTGTAGAAAAATACCAAAATCCTGATAGCAAAAATGGCCCTGGAGGACGTACGACCTCACCCCCACTATATCAGGTACTCCTGTAAATAATGGGAAAACAAAATATAAAAAAAACCACAAAATACAGAAGAGCAAATAATTAAATTAGACAGGGATAAAATCCCTTTTCCTGCAGGAGAGCTAGCACAGGGGGAACCCCCATGCTAACAACACAAATGAAACAAAACCTCACCTGCAAGAAAACAGATATAAAGCAAAACAAGGAAAAACAACACCCTAAGGTGTAAACCAGGAAGCAAGGCAAAAACTGAAAACTTATCTGCATAAGTCTTGCTCAGGGATACAGGGAAGGACAAAGCTCCAGGCCAGGAACAGAGACAGAGGAATATAAAATTATAACTGGCGCTCGCAGGGCAAAAAGTGCTCTCCTATATAAATCAGACTTGTCTGCAATAGGACTTCCCAATTCCCAATTAACACCGACACCTATCTGAATCACAGGCTCAGATTCAGCTCCATTACCATTCCTGGCCACCAGTGGGAGCTTTAAAACAGCACCCACACAGACAACATTCACAACAGTACCCCCCACCTTGAGGAGGGGTCACTGAACCCTCACCAGAACTACCGGGTCTGTCATGATGGGCATGGTGGAAGGCACAAACCAATCTTTCAGCGTGAATGTCAGAAGCAAAGACCCAAGAATTGTCCTCCTGACCATAACCCTTCCACTTAACAAGATACTGGAGTTTTCGTCTATTAAAACAGGAATCCAAAACTTTCTCTACCTCATACTCCGGATCCCCTTCTACTAACACAGGATCTGGGGGCACCGCCGTGGGAACTACTGACTCCACATGTTTCTTTAACAAAGACTTATGAAAGACATTGTGAATTTTAAACTACTCAGGAAGAGCCAAACGAAATGATACAGGATTAATAATCTCCGAAATCTTATAGGACCTTATAAATCTCATTGAATAGGGAGTTTTTCCCTTGGACACCAGCACTATTTGGGTCTGCAGTGTGCTATTTATCATCAGGATCCCCTCTTTGAATCAGCCATCAGGCTACAGAGGGTTTTCCTGAACCACCATTGTAGTTTACTATTGGCCTCCTGAGGAACCCACTTCTGGGAGAAACGCGTTGAGGCCTGAAATTACTATTTTATTCATATCAATGAGATAAGTTTTTGAATTTTCCTCCCTACTGTCCACCTGCCACACCAATTTATTTGTTGCACTTATCTTAGGCACTGCACCTTTTTTCCGGCAGGGACTTCAGGGGCAGCAGGGAGAGTCGTCGCGGAGTGGGGGCGCCACATCGCATTTTTAGGGTGCCAACCCCCGCTGTAAGGCAGTGCACAGATAAGTGCAGCTATTGAGGGCTAGCAATCTATCCTGTGCACTTTTAGTAATCACGGTGTGGTTTTAAGTGATTTAATAAAGTATTTAAGTTTTATAGGGACAGTCTATGTGCATGTATTTTGTTATTCCCTAGTTGTTATCACATATATGAGCCTTATAAATCTAGGCTTAAATTTAGGCGAGGAAACTCTCATAGGAACATTCCTGGAGGACAACCAAACTATGTCCCCCACTTAAAACCGGGGACCAACCATCCTACGTCGGTTGGCAAACCTTTGAGCATTCACCTGGGACTGAAACAATTTGTCCACTACTTGAGCCCAAATCTGCTGCATTCTCTCCACCACAGAATCAACACCTGGGCAGGCCGAAGCCATAACCTGCCCTGAAGAAAACCTAGGATGAAATCCAAAATTGCAGAAAAAAGGCAAACTCAAAGTAGCAGAGCTACTCTGCCAAGAGCAAAAAAGAAACCCAATCATCTTGATCAGCAGATACAAAACATCTCAAATACGTTTCCAAGGTCTGATTAGCTCTCTCAGTCTGACCATTGGTCTGAGGATAAAAAGCAGAAGAAAAAGACAGTTAAATGCCCAATCTAGAACAAAATGCTCTTCAAAATGTAGACACAAACTGAACTCCTCTGTCTGACACAATATTCTCAGGAATACCATGTAAGCGAACCACCTGTTGAAAAAACAAGGACACCAACTCTGAAGAAGACGGCAACTTCGGTAATGGTACCAAATGGACCATCTTAGAGAATCTGTCATAAATAACCCAAATAACCGGCATCCTTTGAGAGACAGGAAGATTCGGACTAAAATCCATAGCAATATGAGTTCAGGGTCTCTTAGGCACAGGTAATGGCAACAACAGCCCACTAGAACATGCACAAGAAGGTTTGGATCTGGAACAAATCCCACAAGATTGCACGAAACTCCTGACATACCGAGACAAAGAAGGCCACCAAAAAGACCTACTCACAAGATCCCTAGTACCAAAAATCCCAGGATGATCAGCCAATACGGAACAATGAATCTCGGACAAAACTAGTCCTCCATTGATCATGAACATAAAGCTTCCCACAGGATTTCTCTCAGGTTTGTCCCCCTGAATCTCTGAAGTGCTAACCTTAAATCAGGTGAAATAACGAAGAGGACTACACTTTCAGGATGTTAGATGGCTCTGCAACATCCAGAAAATTAGCAAAGAAACTCCTAGAGAAAGCATCGGCTTTTATATTTAGTGCCCAGAAGAAAATAGACCACAAAATTGAAACGTGTAAAAAATTAGAGCCCACCTAGACTTACTAGGATTCAGTCTCTTGGCAGATTCAAGATAGGTCAGATTCTTATGATCAATGAGCACCACAATTTGATGTCTCGGCCCCTCCAGCCAGTGTCTCCATTCCTCAAAGGCCCACTTCATTGCTAATAATTCCTGATTACCAACATTATAATTTTGTTCGGATGGAGAAAACATCTGAGAGAAGAAGGCACAATGCTTAAGCTTGGAAGTACTAGGATCTCTTTGAGACAAAACTGCACCTGCTCCAATCTCTGAGGCATCTATCTCCACTTAAAAAGGAAGAGAAACATCAGGTTGCTGCAGGACTGGGGCAGAAATGAACCTCTTTTCAAGCTCTTGGAATGCCATAATTACTTCTGAAGTCCAATTCTCCAAATCAGCTCCCTTTTTGGTCAAATCAGTCAAAGGCTTAACCACACTCGAAAAATTGCCAAATTTACAATAGAAATAGGCAAAATCCAGACATTTTTGAAGGGATTTCAAACAGGTTGGCTGAACCCAGTCATGAATGGCCTGAACCTTGACAGGATTCATTTCAATAGAAGTTGGGGACAAAATAAACTCCAAAAAGGAAATTTTCTGCACGCCAAAGAGACATTATGATCCATTAATGAACAATGGATGTTCCCTAAGTATCTGAAAAACTTTCCGGACCTGCTGCACATGAGCATCCCAATCATCAGAAAAAAAATCAAGATATCATCCAAATAGACAATCAGGAATTTGCCAATTAGCTACCGAAAAATATCATTCATGAATGATTGAAAGACGGTGGGGGCATTAGTGAGCCCAAAAGGCATCACTAGGTACTCAAAATGCCCTTAGGCTAAGTTCACACACTGTGTTTTTTTAACGCTGCGTTTTTGTGCGTTTTTGGCCGCTAAAAACGCATCCACGTCAAAAAAAGCAGCAAAAAACGCATGCGTTTTTACCATGATTTGGTGCGTTTTTGGCTGCGTTTTGCTGCGTTTTTGATCTCTGCGTTTTTCTGCGGTTTTCCAATGCATTGATTGAGGGGAAAACGCAGAAAAACGCAGGAAAGAATTGACATGTCCATTTTTTTTTTTAAGCTCAAAAACGCAGCTTAAAAAAACAGTTGTGTGCGGACAGCAAAATTGAAAACTCATAGACTTTGCTGGGGAAGCAAAGTCATGCAGTTTTGAGGCCAAAAACGCACCCGAAAAACGCGCAAAAACACCGCGAAAAACGCACTGTGCGCACATAGCCTTAAGGATGTTAAAAGCTGTATTCCATTCATCACCCTCCTTAATTCGAATGAGATTATACGCTCCCATAAGATCAAGTTTAGTAATCCACTTAGCTCCCTTTACTCTGGAAAACAGATCTGACATCAAGGGTAATGGATACTGATATTTAATAGTGATTTTTTTAAGGAGATGATGGTCAATACAAGGTCTCAATGACCAATCCTTCTTGGACACAAAGAAAAAACGTGCACCCATAGGTGACGAGGATGGTCTAATATGACCTTTCTCCAATGACTCCCTAATATAAGTTCTCATAGCATCATGTGCAGGAACAGATAGATTGAAGATCCATCCTTTAGGAAGCTTGCAACGTGGCACGAAGTCAATGGCACAATCACACTCCCTGTGGGGGGGGGCAAATAATCAGAACGAGTTTCATTAAACACGTCAAGAAAATCCGGCAAATATTCGGGTTCATCATGCGGCGGGGGAAATAGACAGCACAGAAAGATCATTATGCACACATTGACAAACCCCAACTAACCACAGACAAGGATCACCAATCAAGAACTGGATTATGGGTCTGCAGCCAAGGGAATCCCAGTACCAAAATATCGTGCAAGTTGTGTAATACTAAGAATTTACAATCCTACTGAGGAGCTGGCACAACCTTAATAGTTACCTGGGTCCAAGACTGGGGTTTATTTTCAGCTTGAGGAGTAGCATCAATGCCCCTTAAAGGAATAGGAGTTTGTAAAGGTATCATAGGAAAACCACAATCCATCAAGTTCAGGGCGGCTCCTGAATCAAGAAAAGCCATAGCCGAAAATGAGGATAAGGAGAAAATCAGAAAGACAGACAAAAGAAATTTAGGTTGCACAGTACCCACAGTAAATGAATGAGCAAATCTCTTGTTCCGTTTAGGGCAGACAGAAATAGTGTGAGACGCGTCACCACAAAAGAAATGCAACTTATTTTTCCATCTAAAACCCTGTCGCTCAGCATTAGAGAGGACCCGATCCCACTACATAGGCTGTGTAACCTGATCCACAAGCAATACATCAGCACGCATCGTTTTACGCTCGCGTAAACGCCTATCAATCTGAATAGCTAAAGTCATAGAAGCATCGAAAACCGAAGGGATAGGAAATCCCACCATAACATCTTTTACTGCA
The DNA here is from genome assembly GCF_048569485.1 of Anomaloglossus baeobatrachus. Lineage (NCBI taxonomy): Eukaryota > Metazoa > Chordata > Amphibia > Anura > Aromobatidae > Anomaloglossus > Anomaloglossus baeobatrachus. The sequence continues at coordinate 302,132,893 of NC_134354.1, forward strand.
TCTGCGAGACTCTTACGAAAAAGTGCCACATGAGCATCATCATTCCACTTGGTAAGGACCGCCCATTTTCTGAATTTCTGACAAAAATATCAGTGGATTCCTGACCTTGAATTAAAGCCAGCAAGGTTTTCTCTGCTTGATCAATAACATTGGGTTCATGATACAACAATGCCAGGGCCTGGAAAAAAAACCCCACAGTAGCAAGAATTGGATCATCAGGGGCCAATGAAAAAGCCCAGTCCTGAGGGTCACCGCGCAAGAAAGAGATGACAATCCTAGCCTGCTACCCGAGCCTCCCTGAGGACTTAGGTTTTAAGGCAAAAAACAATTTACTATTATTTTTAAAGTTCAAAAGTTTAGATCTATCCCCCAGAACAAATCAGTAACGGGAATTTTAGGAAATTGCCTGGATCTCAGAGGAGAGATACTCAACACGCTAAACCAACTGCTTTGTATCCAAGTCAACAAAAAATCTTCCACGGTACCCAAAAAAAAGGAGTAAAAATAAAAGGAGATAAAAAAAATATTTTCCCTTCTTTTGAGTACCTTTTTTCTTTTGTTGGCCGGTTATACTGTTATGATCCGGTATCCGTGGAAGAATACAAAAAACTCCCATTGGTGAAAAAACACCAAGAAAACAGGAGTAGTTGGAACCTGGGCTGACCGCAATCTCTAACTATCAGACCACACTAGAAGTAGCCGTGGAGCGTTCCTAAAATCCTAGACATCACAGCCTGAGAAACTAGCTACGCCTCACAGAATGAAATGATGAAATCTACCTTGCCTCAGAGTAATCCCTGAAGGAGTAGATAGCCCCCCACATACAAAGATTACAGTGCTATAGGAAAACACAATACTCAGATAGGAAAAATAGATTTAGCAAAGGCGAGGCCCAACTAACAAGATACAAAGCAAAGGAAAAGAACTGATTGTGGTCAGTACAAAATCCTTGATAGTAAAAATGGCCCTGGTGGTCATACGACCTCACCGGCACTATATCAGGTACTCCTGTAAATAATGGGAGAACAAAATATCAAAAAGAACACAAAATACAGAAGAGCAAAAAAATCAAATTAGATAGAGATTAAATACCCTTTCCTGCTGGAGAGCTAGCACAGGGGGAACCTCCATGCTCACAACACAAATGAAACAAAACGTCACCTGCAAGAAAACAGATACAAAGCAAAACAAGGGAAAAAAAACCCTAAGGTGTAAACCAGGAAGCAAGGCAAAAACTGAAAACGTATCTGCAGAAGTCTTGCTCAGGGAAACAGGGAAGGACAAAGCTCCAGGCCAGGAACAGAGACAGGAATATACAACTATAACCGGCACCCGTAGGGCAAAAAGTGCTCTCCTATATAAACCAGACTTGTCTGCAATAGGACTTCCCCAATTCCCAATTAACACCGACACCTGTCCTAATCATAGGCTCAGATTCAGCTCCACTACCATTCCTGGCCACCAGAGGGAGCTTCAAAACAGCACCCACACAGATGACATTCACAACAGTAGGAGTTAATCTTTTTAAAATTGTCCCAAAATATAGTTAGAATCTTTCTTCTACGTCACTTGCTGTGTGTATTGTAATCACTCCTTGGGATTATTGTTAGACCTTGCAGTGAGTGTATATGCTTTACCAGGGTGTGGGTATGAATGTTTTAAAATTTTCCCAAAATGTAGTCAGAGTTAGAGATGAGCGAGTACTGTAATATTCAGAATTGCTACACTCATAACGAGTACTTTGTAATTCTCATGTAATCGTTTCGAATAGCAAGTACAATGCAAGTCAATGGGAAATGTGAGCAATTTTCTGCTGGACCCAACAAAGAGGTCTGGGGGCCTGAGGAATAAGCTAAAATGGATGGGAAAGTGATGAAACTGAATGGGGAGGGCCTGGAGAATATGCCTGCATGCATTTCTGACTAACATATGGTCTCTGTAAATGAGGATGTCACAGTATTATGCCACTTTTACAGATGCACAAGAACACCTACCAAACCTCACCTAACTAGCATTTTACAAGCCAAAAATGTTAAAGTTTTTTTCTTGCATAACCACTTGTATGTAGGCTAAATAAACCAGAGGAAAAAAAATATCCCTTTTACTGTTTGCTCACATGTGGTATTTTGGCTTTTTTTTACTTTTACAATTGGGAGGGCCCTGACATACATTTTGTAGGTCCCTCTGTCATACATAATTTCTAATTAGTTATTCACCAGCACTTTACAAGGCTATCTACAATGATCCCATTGGTATGTTGATCTTTGACCTGAGGGGCCTCAAGTGGTCCTGTAATATACCTTTTGGAGGGACTGCTGTTACTTATACATTTCAGAGGTTCCTCCCTCATTGAGACTCAGATGGCGGAATACATATTCCATAGCAGTTTACAATGCACCCATTTTAGCATTGGGCTTTACCCTCCTCCTCCTCCATGTCATTCTGCAGCCCTCAATTCAAGTTTTCAGAGGGCCATCAGTTGTTCATTAACAGTAATTATAAATTGCTATCGAATATGTATCCCCTATCTCGGTCAAAAAGTGGGACAAAGACAGAAGAGCGAGAGCAGATTCTGTCTTGTATGGTCTCCTTGCATCTCTCAAGCAGCAACAAATCTACCACGACCACACAGTGTACTGTGGATACACACAAGGCTGGTCCATCCAATCCTCAACCTGGTCCTCCTTCCTCCCCCATCATCAGTCACAGGAGACATATGACCCAAAGCTTGGCCACCCTGAGGATCTGTTTAGTACATATCCTTTGGTTGGCTCTGGCCTCTCACAGTGCAGCATTGATGAGGGACGTGAGGAAGTGGTGTGCATTGATACACAAGTATTTGATGACCTACGGATAGAAGAAAGCTAGTTTGAGGAACCTGAATTACTGTCTCCAGAGGTGAAGGCTGATGATAATGAGATACAGATCCATCAGGTCAGCCTACAATCTCAGCTGGGAAGGAGGATGAGATGGAAGACGAGGTGGTTGATGATGAGTCCTCTGATCCGACTTGGACCATTGACATGCATAGCCAGCACAGCATCACAGAGTAATATGGATATGTAGCACCAACACAGGCATCAAGGGGTAGCAGTTTTCCCAGAGTGAGAACTGGGTCAACTGTTCCGAAGTGCACCCCCACTGTGGCCCAAGTCAGGGGAAGGGGTCATTCAGCTGCTGTCTGAAATTTTTTTTCTGAAAGTCCTTCAGAGAAAAGCATTTTAATCTGTATCATCTGGCATACCAAGTTAAGTAGAAGGAATGGCAAAGGCAACCTGAGCACCACCAGTATGCGGAACCAGATGGCAGCCAAGCACCCCAGTAATAATAATAATAATAATAATAATAATAATAATAATAATAAATTATAATAATCTTTATTTCTATAGCGCCAACCTATTCTGCAGCGCTTTACAATTTAGAGGTTCATATACAAGCAAGCAACAGTAATAGAAAATACAATAATTATTGCAAATAAAGACAACCCTGCTCATGAGAGCTTACATATGCAATGAGGTTGGGGGGACAAGGTACATGTACACTTCTCATTTCCAATGACAATTCAGCCATTTCAAAAAGAAATGGCAGACAGATAAATGCTGCCTGAACCAGTCAGCCAATCTTTGGATGCTTTTGGGTGCGGTGCAGTTTGATTGAGAGTTATATTGTGAGAAGTCATGGAGGGACTATGTGATTTTAATTTGATAAGGGAGTTTAATAGGCCACCTTAAAAAGATGTGTTTTTAGGAAGCATCTGAAGCTAAGTAAAGTGGTTTGTCCTGGTTTCTTGGGTCAGAGCATTCGAGAGGATTGCTGCACTTTGGGAGAAGTCTTGGATCCGGGAGTGGGAGGTTTGGATTAGTGTGCATGTTAGTTTAAAGTCGTTTGTGGAGCGTAGAGAACGGGTGGGGTGATAGACAGAGATGAGGGTGGAGATGTAGAGGGTGCTGCAGTGTGGAGAGCTTTGTGGGTGAGAATAAGCAATTTGAATTGGATCTTGTGATATATGGGCAGCCAGTGCAATGACTGGCACAGAGAGGAGGCATCAGAGTAGCGGTTAGCCAGATAGGTGACCCAGCCTGCTGCCTAGAAGTTATTATCGTGCTACCACACACAGAGAGGGAGATGTCAGATTTAGGGAGGTTAGAAGACGGAGGGAATAGAAGTAGTTCAGTTTTGGAAAGGTTATGTTTCAAATAAAGAGCAGACATGACATTAGAAACTGCAGACAAACAGTAGGGGAGCAGAAAATCAGGGTACTAAATTTGTGTCTGCAGGTCAAACCACTGCCATTTCGCCAGTGCTATGATCTTCACAATCTGCTGTCCAGGAAGCAGGCGCTCATACATCCTAGCACAAGCTGCCTTTGCACATACACAGAAAACATTAACCACATCCACTTCCTTGTACCAGAGAAGCGTCCAGTTGTCTGTGCCTGAGAGCTTGGAAAGGAAGCATAAATACCAAGCTACATACCCACAGGCACAAAATCTAAACTGGCACATTGCCAAATTGCTAACCATTGAGATGTTGCCGTTTATGCTTGTGGGAACAGTGTTTCTGTGATGTCTTGGATTTGGCTGCCCAACGATACAGTGTTCCCAGCCGCCACTATTTTGCCCGGTGTGCCGTCCCCGCATAACAGAAGCATGTGTTAAACAATCTCAACTGTACTCTGACCAACTCCAAAACTGTGAAGTTCCACCTACCAACAGACACATGGACAAGTTGTTGTGAACAGGGATGATGCATATCTGTCACACCATACTGAGTGAACCTGGTGGAGGCTGGGACAAAGTCGCAAACTGGAACATCACACATCCTACCCAAGCCAAGAATAGTGCGCCCAACTTCTCCCAGCATTTCCGCCTCATCATATGCCACTTCCTGTCTCCCCTCCTCTTCCTCCTGCTCCTAATCCTCTGCTGAATTACCCTCCCCATCACTGCCAAGTAGGGAGCTGTGCAGCAGCGCATTAGCAAAGCGGCAACACTGTATGCTGAAGCTGATCTGTTAAGGTCACAAACTGCACACTGCAGCAGAGCTGTGGCAAGGAATAAAAGAACAGACCAATCAGTGGTTCTCCCTGCTGCACCTACATCCTGGTTGGTTTGTTTGCGATAATGGGCGTAACCTTGTGGCGGCTTTAAAAGTCGGCAGGCTGGTACACGTGCCATGCATGGCTCATGTGCTGAACCTAGTTGTTCAGAAATTTCTCAAAACATACCCTGACTTACCGTACCTACTTGAGAAGGTAAAAAAAAAAATTAAAAAAAAGTAAGCCGGAGTATGAGTTAATGTACATACAATGTGTAAGCTCATGATAACTTGGGAAGGTGCGCCATATTAGCGCCCATTTCTGCCATTGTTCTACCACTTTTGCTGGTCTTACAGTGCTGCAAAATTGCTTGACTTTGCCAAGTCATCGACTCATGTGTGACCTGCCCATGCAATGGAACTCTACATATTATATGTTGGCGAGGATTACTGAGCAGCAGAGGGCAGTAGCTGAATACCACCTTCAGCATGCCCGTCAGACAAAGAGTCAGCCACCACACATAACAACTGTTGAGTTGGTGTGGATCGCTGACATTTGTGAGGTACTTGAGAACTGCACCAAGCCTGTGAGCGGTGATCAGGCTATTATCTGCTTAACCATCCTGCTGCTGTGTCTGTTGAAACAATCATTACATAATCTCAAAGAGGAAGCTTTGAGTACCCAGCATGTGGCTATGGAGCCAGATTTCCCAATGAGTGATACTACCCAGCCCAGCAAATATTCTGAGACAACATTGGGTGATGATAAGGAGGATGAGAAGGGAAAGGACTTGTTTTTCTGTGCTACTGAGGGGACTCTCAATGTTGCACAGGGGACTTTAAACCCCAGCTTCATGTCTGTCCAGCATGGATGTGCTGGAGAAGAGGATGTGGAGGAGGAGAAGGCAAGTCAACGTGAGGAGAGCATGGGTATTGTTCCTTCTAGTGAGGACACAAATCCTTTGTCTATTTGTGGCAAGACCCTCGCATGATACACATTTTATTCAACAACCTATACTGGTTGGCTACTTTTCTGGAACCACGGTACAAGGAGAAATGTCCTTCTCTCCTTTTGTAGTCACCAAAGGGTTGCACAATGGAAGCCTTCAAGAGGGTCATTATAGATCAGTTGTGGAAAACATCACACTCAGACAATGCTTGAGCCAGAGTTACCGACTCTTTTCAACACCAATGATTAATGGGGAGAGACATGAACACCAGGTCCAACAGAGGAGGGGGGAAAATGTGAGCAAACTAGGCCATTTTCAATAAACCAGCACAACAGCAAGGGATAGCTGTGCCTGTAACAATGCCAAGGAGGGAGAAGTTGCACAACATGGTTAAGTAATACTTAAGTGACCATATCTGCGTCCTTTCTGACGCTTCAGACCCCTTTAATTGTTGAGTGTCCAAGCTGAACACTTGGCCCAACCTCTTCTTATATGCCTTGGAGGTTCTGGTCAGCCCGGCTGCTAGTGTGATGTCAAAGTGTGTTTTCAGTTCTGTTGGGGCAATCATCACTGATAGGAGCACACGTCTCTCCACAGAAAATGCAGACAGACTTACTCTGATTAAATTTAACAAAGACTGTATTTCTCCACAGTTTCTAAACCATCCAGATGAAAGCAAGCCAAGGTAAATTCTCCCAAAATATTGATTTTGACTACTGCTGTTAATGTCCACCCCTTCCGATATAAAGTCATTTCCTTCCCGCATCAACCAACAAATTTTTTGTAAACACTATGTACATTGTGCAGTGGTGGACAAACCAGGACAGTACTCCTACTTCAGTAAATATAGAACCGATAATGTAGAAGTACAAAAGGTGAAAGCTTAACAAAAAACTCCTAAAATTCAATTTTTATTAGTATCAAATGTTAGAAAAGGGGGGGGGGGAATTATTCCAACACCTATGTATCAATTTATTTCAAACCTTCAATGAAAAATACACACAATACAAGGGGGAGGGGCAGGGGGGCTAGCCCTTATATTGCCCTGAACTGACCCCTTCTTTGCCACGGAGGTTGGCACCCTATAGCCTGCGCAGTTGGCGCCCCCGCTCAACGTCGACTATCCCTTCAGGCCCTGATATGACCCTGTTAGATGTGAAGGTGACAGTACCAGCAAGGATTAAATAATCCAATTGAACCAACAATGAAGTCTAATATAGATGATTAGAATGAGCTAACCAATATGATTAAATTGGAAGTATAGCAGGGTACAATGACCCAAACAAATAACCACTGAAATTAATCTCAAGCGGCTTCTATCGAAAACCACCCGACTCGTTTCCCCTCATCTATCTGAGGTTCCTCAGGAGTGGGTTACAAGGTTAGTTCAAGGAAAAAGAAACAGATAGTACATTAGTAAATGCTGGTGGTCCTATGACAAACTGGGGATTAGAAATTACTTGGGATAGTCCAATTCAATCTAATTGCGGCTACAATAAGATATTATAGAAATCTCAATACCAGACTACCAGTATCCTGGCAAGCATAGCAATAGCAGGGGTTAATCACAGATTCTGTTGAGATAAACGGAAGCTGTATCTGTGCTGTGCGGTACGTTAGGGCATATGCTCTATGAAGGCTGGCAATGAGGGGTTAATCGATTCTACCGCAGGTGACATGAATCACGGTAGGTCTTTATAAACCTGCAGTCTGATGTGGGCGGTTCCTTTGCCCCTTTTCATACCTTCATTGTGTGGCCATATCTGGGCTGAAGGGCTGGGACGCGAGGAGCCAGGTAATGGCTGCATTGAGGGTCCTGGAGCCGTTTCTCATCTGGGAGTCCTTGATGAATGTCCTTTACTGATGAACACTGGGTCAAGATAAGTGGCTGACGCCTTGTTTATTTGAATTGTGGCTACCTTGTTCTTTCTTAGATCTGTGTTTACCTTATCGCAACAGAATCTGTGATTAACCCCTGCTATTGCTATGCTTGCCAGGATACTGGTAGTCTGGTATTGAGATTTCTATAATATCTTATTGTAGCCGCAATTAGATTGAATTGGACTATCCCAAGTAGAGATGAGCGAACCAGCCGTGGTTCGGCTCGAGTTCGGTTCGTCGAACGGAGGTCTCGTTCGAGTTCAGTTCGGCAAACGTTCGACGAACCGAACTCGAACCAATAGGAAATAATGGGAGGCAATCACAAACACATAAAAACGCATTATAAATGTACACATACAGTTAATAAACATTGCCATAACACTTACCGGTCCCCGCGATCCCTCCTGCACTCTGTCTCCTGCCGCTATACGATCCGATGATCGCTGAATCCTCCCGGTGACCAGCACTGCCAGCAGTGATGCAGGACCTATCGTGACGTCAAAATAGCCATGTGACCAGTCACGTGGCTATTATCTCATTGGCTACAGACTGGTCACATGGCTTTGACGTCATGTCCAGTCCTAGGTCCTGTCATTGCACTCTCCGGTACACGGTGCACATTTGTGTATCGCCGTGTACCGGCGACATGCTCTAGCACACGGTCGACTCCCCGTTCCGTTAGGGACCGGCTGACACAGCCGGTCATTAACGGAGATCACCGTTGCCATAGCAACGCAGTTAGCGGTGACGTCACCGCTAACCGCGGCACATGATCGGAGCACCGTTGCTATGGTAACGCGTCTGTCAGCGTTACCGCTGTTACCGCTAACAGCCAGCAGCACTGATCACTCACGGAGTGAAGGCTCCACGCTGCTTCCCGTGCAGCCTTCACGGAGTGAAGGCTGCACGGAAAGCAGCGTCTTCCCCCATGCAGCAGTGATGGAGCAGAGCTGCATTTGTTGAACGAGAAAGACAGAAGACCATGGATCGTGGAGGGCTGACAGGGGGTAATAAAGATGGAGTCTCTAATGTGTCTGTGTATTTATTTCTATTAAAGTAGTTTTTCTCTGTGTGGTGTCTTTTTTTTAACCCTTTATTGGAGATTCTTAATGGCCGGGTCAAACGTGCCTGACATTAAGAATCTCTGGCTTAATACTAGCTAGTAAAACAAAGCTAGTATTAACTCATTATTACCCAACAAGCCACCCGGCTTCAGGGCTGTTGGAAGAGTTGGATACAGCGCCAGATGATGGCGCTTCTATGAAAGCGCCATTTTCTGGGGCGGCTGCGGACTGCAATTCGCAGCAGAGGCGCCCAGAAACCTCGGGCTAACCTGTGCTGCGGATTCCAATCCCCAGCTGCCTAGTTATACCTGGCTGGACACAAAAATGTGGCGAAGCCCACGTCATTTGTTTTTTAATTATTTCATGAAATAAGTGAAATAATTAAAAAAAAACGGGCTTCCCTATATTTTTGGTTCCCAACCGGGTACAAATAGGCAACTGGGGGTTGGAGGCAGCCCGTGGATGCCTGCTGTACCTGGCTAGCATACAAAAATATGGCGAAGCCCACATCATTTTTTTGGTGGGCAAAAAAGTTCTGCATACAGTCCTGGATGGAGTATGCTGAGCCTTGTAGTTCTTCAGCTGCTGTCTCCTCTTCTCCATACAGACAGACAGCAGCTGCAGAACTACAAGGCTCAGCATACTCCATCCAGGACTGTATGCAGAAGTTTTTTGCCCCCTGAAAAATTTATGTAAGCTTCGCCATATTTTTGTATGCTAGCCAGGTACATCAGGCAGGTACGGCTGCCCCCAACCCCCAGTTGCCTATTTGTACCCGGCTGGGAACCAAAAATAAAGGGAAGCCCTTTTTTTATTATTTCATGAATTTCATGAAATAATTAGAAAACAAATGACGTAGGCTTCGCCCCATTTTTGTGTCCAGCCAGGTACAACTAGGCAGGTGGGGATTGGAATCCGGAGCACAGGTTGGCCTGAGCTTTCTGGGGCCCACTGCTGCGAATTGCAGTCTGCAGCCGCTTCAGAAAATGGCACTTTCATAGAAGCGCCATCTTCTGGCGCTGTATCCAACTCCACCAGCACCTGCCTGCTATACCTGGCTAGCATACAAAAATATGGCGAAGCTCACGTCCTTTTTTTGTAGTTTTTTGGCAAAAAAAAATAAAAAATGCTTCCCTGGATTTTCCATTGCCAGTGAAGGTAACACCAAGCAGTGGGGGTTAGCAGCCAGTGGCTGCTTGGGTTACCCTTAGCCAGCAATACAAAAAATGCAGCGGGAGCCCATATATATTTTTTTAATTATTTATTTAAATAACTAAAAAAAAATGGGCTTCCCTGTATTTTGATTGCTGGACATCACAGTGCTGTAAAAATAAATCTTTAAAAAAAATAACGTAGCGCTCCGCGGTATTTTTGATTCTCAGCGCAGATAAAGCAGACAGCTATGGGTTGCCACCCCCATCTGCCTGCCGTTACCTTGGCTGGCAATCAAAATACAGGGAAGCCCATTAATTTTTTCTATTTAAAAAATAGTTAAAAAAAAATGACGTTGGGCATTTTTGATAGCCAGCTAGGGTAAAGCAGACGGCTGTAGCCTGAAAACCACAGCTGGCAGATTTACCGTGGTTGGGGATCCAATGTGGAGGTCCCCCCAGGCTCTTTTTTCATAATTATTTTATAAATATTAATAATTACACAAAAAAAGTAGGGTCCCCCCCAAATTGGATCACCAGCCAAGGTAAAGCGGACAGCTGTGGTCTGGTATTCTCAGGGTGGGAAGGTCCATAGTTATTGGGCCTTCACAGCCTAAAAATAGCAGGCCGCAGGCACCCCAGACGTGGTGCATCCACTAGATGCGCCAATCCTGGCGCTTCACCCCAGCTCATCCCGTGCCCTGGTGCAGTGGCAACCGGGGTAATAAATCGGGTTGATACTAGCTGTAAAGTCACCTGAGATCAAGCCCAGCAGTTTGTGATGTCATGGCGTCTATTAGATACCCAACATCATAAACTGTCAGTACTAACAAAAAAAAATCGACAAAAGAAATTTATTTGAAAAAACAGTCCCCAAAACATTCCCTCTTTCACCAATTTATTGTAAGAAAAAAAATAAAGGGGTCCCACGACGACTCTGGACCGTCTAGAATATAGGGGGGAGACACTCAGGGAACGTATCCTCCATTTTCTAGGAGTGCAGACCCTTCATGTGAGGAGTGTGGGTGCAATGAATCTGCACTCACTCTCCCCGGGTCCACAGCAGCAGAGTCCATGTTGTAATGGTTGCTGCCAAAGCTGCAATGCCCTGCTCATGAGGTAAGGGCATGCCTAATCAGGAGAACTATTCTACATTTCCTAATATTGGTATTTGCTGATATTATTGCTATTCCACCTACTATATATTGGGGTTAGGATCTTAGAGATGGAATACCCCTTTAAGTCCAGTTATCCAGCTGAATGAATACTTAACAACAGAGCTCGCTATTTAGATGTTTTTTCTTGTGGCGTATAACGGACAAACATGGTAGTCGTTCAGCAGGGAAACTATAAAAGCAAATCCCTCCATTTGGAAATGTAGTATATAGCTCTCCTGATCAATTATGTTCCTTACCTCATGAGCAGGGCATTGCAGTAATAATAATAATTTATTCATTTATATAGCGTTATTAATTCCATAGCGCTGTATGTCTTTGGAGTGTGGGAGGAAACCACACAAACACGGGGAGAACATACAAACTCCTTGCAGATGGTGTCCTTGGTGAGAATTGAACCCAGGACCTCAGCGCTGCAAGACTGCAGTGCTAACCACTGAGCCACCGTGCCGCCCATTTAGCTTATAGATGCATAACCACCACTCACTGTGTCTGAACACAGGAAGCTGAGCTGACAGCCGCTCTGTGCATGCGGCAGCGTCTATTGTGAAGGAGAGGGCCGTGGGGGGATCAACGCTGCACAGGTACCGTGGGACACTGGGGAACACCAGTGGGGTTATAGGGGGTGACCTGGCAGGGCCTGGGGAGGAGTTTTCTGTCGCATGTGTCATGGCACATGCGACAGAAATCAGAGGAGTAGGGTGAATGCGGCCGGCGTGCTGCTGTGCGCGCGGCCATCTTGGATTTCTGGGAGGGCATCAGGGGGGGCACTTTGGCGACACCGGGGGACCGGGGAGGAGATTTATCATGTTTGTTCATGCCAGATGGGAGATAAATAATTTTTTATCGGCGCTGTCATTTACTGTAACGTGATCATCGGTGTACGGTGTATACCTGTGATCACGTGAGCGGGGACCGGAAAAACCGACCTGAATCATGATCTCCAGGGTCTCAGCTAGCCCTGAAACCCCTGAGATTTTCTGACGCTGGGGGGGCGTTATTCACTTATTTCTGCCTGCTGTTAATAAACGGCAGATCAGAATATGGCTACATTAACACGACCGATCCATTTTTGCGGTCTTCAAAAAACAGTTCGTTTTTTTTCACGGGTGCATCCGTGTGGCATCCGTTTCCGTTCCGTAGACGGTCCGTATGTCATCTGTTTGTCATCCGTGTGCCTTCCGTTTTTTTTGTGTACTGCAAAAAAACTGAAGGAGGGAAAATACATAAATTTACCCAGGATCCATAGCTTCATCCTACATGAGGCGGTCACATGTTCACTCCAGTGCCATTTTCTACTGCTTTTCACAGCATAGAGCGCTCTGGTGATTTTCTTGTGCTTGTGCACTTCATATCAGTCTTTTCTGGCATTATAATTGCAGAAAGACACATAATGTCCCACTCTCCTGCATTTTGTAATTTTGCACCCTTTGGTGCCTTTCATGTGGCACTAAGGGGTGCTTAGCTTTGTATTTAGCCAAAAAAATGAAAAAAAAAGATGTAGGGTTCCCCCTATTTTTGTAGCCAGCTAGGGTAAAGCAGACAGCTGCAGCCTGCAGACCACAGCTGGCAGCCTCACCTTGGCTGGTAATCCAAAACTGAGGGCACCCCACGCTGTTATTTTAAATTAAATAAATAATTAAAAAAAAAAAACACGTAGGGGTCCCCCCAAAATTGGATCACCAGCCAAGGTAAAGCAGACAGCTGGGGTCTGATATTCTCAGACTAGGGAGGTCCATGGTTATTGGACTCTCCCCAGCCTAAAAATTGCAGGCCGCAGCCGCCCCAGAAGTGGCGCATCCATTAGATGTGCCAATCCTGGTGCTTCGCCCCAGCTCATCCCGTGCCCTGGTGCGGTGGCAAACGGGGTAATATATGGGGTTAATACCAGATGTGTAATGTCACCTGGCATCAAGCCCTGGGGTTGGTGAGGTCAGGCGTCTATCAGATACCCGACATCACCAACCCAGTCAGTAATAAAAAAAATAGACGACAAACACATTTTTATTTGAAAAAACAGTCCACAAAACATTCCCTCTTTAACCAATTTATTAGAAAGAAAAACAAATCCAGGTCTGGTGTAATCCAAGGGGTTGCCATGATGATCCACACTGTCCCAGTCAATGAAGAGCAGGATGTTCCCCATTGGCTGGGAGAGCAGTGCAGTGACCTGAGCTAACATCAATGGTTCAGCCCAGGTCACTGCAGGGGATGACAAGTACTGCTGTCAGCGAGGTACATTACCTGCGCTGATCTCCTGCACTGCTAACAGCACCTGTCACTGAGGTCAATGACCGCCGCCTTCACAGCCAAGTATCGCGAGCGGCCCGTGACATCACCGCTAGTCAGTCTTGGGTCGGAAGCGAGAGAAGGTGATGTGACAAGCGGCGGCCATGGAGGACAGTGACAGCGCTGATGTCGGGACTTCATCACCGCAGGTAAGCCGAGCGGGACCATGTGTGCAGAGTGCAGGTGGGCGGAGCCATGTGTGCTGGCGGTGGAGTGCGAAGTGGGTGGCGCTGAGGACGTCAGTGTCGTGGACTGCTTGGCTGGGGACAGGTGAGTGTGAGTGTGTGTGTGTGTGTATGTGTGTGTGTGTACATGCCGCGTGCAGGAGGGGGCGGAGCGAGCTGAGCGGGGAAGTGTGGGCTTCCTGCACGTAACTAGGATAAACATCGGGTTACTAACCAAAGCGCTTTGCTTGGATACCCGATGTTTATCTTGGTTACCAGCTTCTGGCAGGCTGCCAGCGATGGCTCCTGCACACTGTAGCTGTAAAAAGCCCTGCTTTTTGCTGCTAGAACCGTTCTCGAACGTATCTAGAACTATCGAGCTTTACCAAAAAGCTCGAGTTCTAGTTCGATCTAGAACAGCCCCCAAAATCACTCGAGCCGCGAACTGGAGAACCTCGAACCGCGAACCGCGCTCAACTCTAATCCCAAGTAATTTCTAATCCCCAGTTTGTCATAGGACCACCAGCATTTACTAATGTACTATCGGTTTCCTTTTCCTTGAACTAACCTTGTAACCCACTCCTGAGGAACCTCAGATAGAAGAGGGGAAACAGGTCGAGTGGTTTTCGATAGAAGCCGCTTGAGATTAATTGAGTGGTTATTTGATTGGGTCATTGTACCTTGTTATACTTCCAATTTAATCATATTGGTTAGCTCATTCTTATCATCTATATTAGACTTCATTGTTGGTTCAATTGGATTATTTAATCCTTGCTGGTACTGTCACCTTCACATCTAACAGGGTCATATCAGGGCCTGAAGGGATAGTCGACGTTGAGCGGGGGCGCCAACCTCCGCGGCAAGGAAGGAGTCAGTTCAGGGCAATATAAGGGCTAGCCCCCCTGGCCCTCCGCCTTGTACTGTGTGTATTTTTCATTGAAGGTTTGAAATAAATTGATACATACTCCTACTTCAGCCTTACTACTATTTATCATTGGAGGCCCTTGTGATGGTGACTTCCTGCGTCAACCATGACTCAGGCCATAGGGCTAATTTTTGTAAACAATGCACATTGTGCACTGAACAAAGCAGGACAGTAGACCTGCCAAACTAATATTTGTCATTGGAGACAATTGTCATGGGTTGTCCCACATTATGACTGAGATAGGGGATACATATTCGATAGCAATTTATAATTACTGTTAATGAATAACTGATGGCCATCTGAAAACTTGAAATGAGGGCTGCAGAATGACATGGAGGAGGATGAGGGTAAAGCCCAGTGCTACAATGGGTAGATTGTAAACTGCTATGGAATATGTATTCCACTATCTGAGTCTCAATGAGGGAGGGACCACCCAAATGTATAAGTAAGAGCAGTCCCTCCGAACGTATGTTACTGAGCCACCGCTGGCCCAGCTGAAAACATGCTCTGACATCACACTAGCAGCCGGGTAGGCCAGCACTTCCAAGGCATATAAAGAGAGGTGCGTTTAGTGTATCCGGCAGAATGGTAGAGCCCTTCTTTGTATTTGGTAAGCCCACTAGCAGCGTAGTAATGTGACTGATGTGGACAGCTCAATCCATGCTGTGACCCCCTAAATATTGTGGAAACAAGAATAGTGCATTTAGTGTATCAGGCAGCAGTAAATGCTAGAGTACTGCTTTGTAACTATTTGCAAAGGCCACTAGCAAAGTATTAATGTGGCTGATGTGGACAGACAGCACATGTCAGGCTGTGAACCCCTAAATATTGTGGAAACAGGAATGCTGTATTTAGTGTATTAGACAGCAGTAAATGCTAGTAAGTACTGCTTTGTAACTCTTTGCAAAGGCCAATAGCAATGTATAATTGTGGCTTATGTGGACGCCACAAGCCAGGCTGTGAACCCCTAAATATTGTGGAAACAGGTCCCGATTCCCTACCTAATCCACAATCTCTCCCTCCCTGCTGTGACCTTGTTCAGTGGTTTCAGCTCTTAACACTAGAAGTCCCAGGAATTTCAAGCTCCATAGGGTTCCAATGGTAGAAATGTTAAATGACCCCTCTCTGGGACTTCTAGTGTTAAAAGGGCTATTGTATTCTGGACGATACTATGGAGGTAGTGACATGCTGCTTTAAACTCTGTCCCTGCTCCAAATTTGGCAACTACACAAAAACTTGCAATATAACAAATACCCTATTATTCGTGCTAGTAGCGAATAGTGATGATTACACTTGCTCATCACTAGTCAGAGTCATTCCTCTATGTCTCTTGCTACGAGTGTTGCAATCCTTCCTTGAAATTCTTGATAGGCCTTACCAAGGTAGAAGTCTGAATATTTTTCAAATTATCACAAAATGTAGTCGGAGGATCTCCTCTATGTCTCTTGCTAAGGGTATTGCAATCCCTCTTTGGAATTCCTGCTAGGCTTTATAATAAATGTATAGGCTTTACCAGAGTATGAGTCTGAATGTTTTTAAAATTGTCCAAAAGTGTAGTCAGAGGATCTACTCTACATCTCTTGCTGCGTGTATTGAAATTTCTCCATTGAATTTTTGCTAGGCCTTGCATTGACTGCACAGGCTTTATCAGCATAGGAAACTCACTTCTTAAAAATGGTAAAAATTGTCATAGGTCTTCCTCTACACGTTTCAGACCATATTGCAGTCTCTCCTCATAATTTTAGGCAGCTTTTCCACTTAGTGCATAGGCTTTTTAAGTGTACCAGTACCTAACAATTTTTAAAAGAATGTGTATAAGGCCTTCCTTTATGTAGCAAGGGGTTCAGGAGGTGCTTTTTTTGTTACATTTTTTTCCTTGTTTTTCTTTTTAATTTGCCTTATATACATAAGTCATTATATAGAAAAGAATGCTTCCTAAAAATGTTTTGTGTAAAATCCATTTTATCCTCGGTTATGTATATTATATTGTCAGTCCGCAAAAGGGACCTAAAACTCTAAAACATTGCTCCCAGCAGCGAACTAGGAGTCTAAGATGTGTTCATGCATCTTCCTCATGCTGTTTCCATTCTGTTTGAGTGCTGTTTCCATCCATTTCAGAGATTTTCATGCCCCCCCCCAGATGTCCTGGGGGAGGTTTCTGGAAAATGCTCATGTTTGCCATTGACTTCCATTATACTCATTACTCGAGATGAGCACCCGAGCATTTTTGTGCTCACTCATTCCTAATCAACATATGTTCATCAGTGCCTCATTTGTTTACTGTTATTTTTTAGGTTTATAAATTCTGAGCTCGTTGAATTCATTAATTTTACTTACTGCCTCTGAAACCTGCACCGTTTTCAGTTGTTTTTTTAAAGCCTTCGTTTTCATTGTTCCTTATACATGCACTCTGTGTCATCCCTCCATATCTCTTCTATGTCTAGTTTATTATTTCTTGTCTGCTTTCTGTTTTCTTCTGATATGCGTCTGTTGTTAAATGCGGTTTCTTCTCATACCTGCTCACTATACCTGCTAATCTTAAATATGTTTGCTTCCATTCACTTTATCTTCTTGTCTGTGCCATGACAGATATCATACCACTTGCTTTCTTATCTTTGCAGTTTTCAGAAGTACATAAAGGGTTAAACAGGATAAGTAAACTAGTATGGCCTAAATACAGAGTATGCTGAATTTGATTAATGGATGATGCAGAGACATTGATGTTGGTGTGTCAGAATCACAGGTCCCCTGTTCCTTATCTGCCATTAAGCACGCACAATCCTAAAATAGCACCTCATTCATCACACCCGCAGGGGATGGGTAGACACCGCCTGTGCCAACCCCCCTCTTTTGCCACAAGTACTATATAATAAGTATTGAAATAGTAGAGATATGCCTGCTTTTGCCTTTTTTTTTTTAAATTACTTATGTTAGCACTGTTTTGTTTTTCTGCAATGCCAATGTCAATCTGCAGACAAGCATATGTGATGTATGCATGGTGCATGTATTCCACTTTCTCCAGATAGATGAAGAAATGCATTATATGGAAAGTGTAGCACAGGATTATAATGCAAAAAACCCTGCAAGTTATACTGAAATAAACAGGGGCCATATAAAGAAAAGGCAAAACAGAACTGCAGCGACTGAAAAACAAATGTATGTGCTGTAAATAATAGGAACATTAAATGACACTCATAAAGGGATTGTCCACTACTGCACACTACTGGACAGCCTGTTTTCAATTACTTCAATGTTCTACTTAATGGGGATATCCGAAACTTTGTAAAAAAAAAAAAAAAAAAGTGCCTAAGCACTAACAGGCAGTTTTGTAGTTTTTAGCAAAACATAGCCGGACATGTATATTTTTTTTTTGTAAGAAAAGGCCTCCATCTCACCAACCTACCCAACAGGCCAGACATTTGAAGAACATGGAAGATTGTTGTCACATGCAGAACACAACCAGTGTTTGATTCAAATTCCTGCAGCTCCTTTCATGTTGCAATGGGCTTTATGGCAGCCTCCTGGATAAGTTTTCTTTCTGTCACTTTATACATTTTTAAGGTGTATCCAGGTGTAGATAAAGTGACATACAGACCTAGGTTGTGCCACATTTAAGCCACTACGTAATGGCTATATTCACAGTGTTCCACAATATATCTATTGCCTTGAAATTATTTTTGTATCTTTCTCCCAACTGATAATTTTCAAAAATGGGATCCCTTTGCTTTATTGAAGGCTGTTTAAGGGACCATGGCTTTTACTGTAAAATAGAACTTACAAAATAGCAGGAAAATACTCATAAATCTGCTAAAATTTATATGGAATTAATCAGAATCATGGTAGCTGTGTATTGACTAGTGATGAGGGAGCTCATGGATATTCGGGTTCGCCGAACCAGCGTGGACCAAATAAAAAAATCGGATTTGGCAAGGGAACTTGACCCTTAACAACAAACTCCATACAAACCAATAGGGAGACCAAGTTCAGGGTTTTAAAATGGTTGTATTAAGGGCTAAAGGGCTGCAAAAGTAACCTAAATAGGGGTAAGAGCATGCCAATTACCCTGAAATGAAATATGGATAGATAAATCTCTTAAAGGGATTCTGTCACCATAGCAATTATGGTTAAATAACAAGTAAATGATGAAACTTAAAATTTTAACAGTGACCCCACAGAGATGGATTTCAGTGATTCTCCACAGATCAACAATTTAAAAAAGGGCCCTTACACAGCCTGTATTCCCAGTTCACCCACACAGTCAAGATTGCCAGACTTCCCCCACATTTCCCATTCACCGACATGGTCAAGATAGGCAAAGTTTTCCCACAGAGTAACAATTTTAAAAATGTGCCATATGGAGTCTGTGCACAACTCCACATTGGTAAGGAATTTCAACCCCAAACAGATGAATCTCAGAATATCCTGCTGTTGTTTCCTATTGGCTGTGCTAAGCTGAGGTTGGTCCTGCAGATGTTACGCTGACTGGATGAGGAAGAGGTGGACAAAGTGAAGTAGTAGTAGAAGGAAACAAGGACAGAGAAATGTGTAAAAATCCTCGGTGGTGTTAGGATGTGCTTTAAAATGTACATTATACTCTCATGCGCCTGACTAGCAGAGTTTACTTGGTACCTGGCAAACCCCCAGAAGTTGCAACAACACACAAAGAGCGAGGTCACGATACAATGGAGGACCCTGCCACTAGAGAAAGAGGTGAGAAAAGGAAACACACTCCAGGTAGCTTCTGCGCAGCAAAGTACCACTGCTATACATAACATGACAGACTTCTTCCAGAGCAAGCTCCTTCCAAAGTGGACCAAAAAGAAATGAGGGATTCAGTTTCTATCCCAGGCATCATGTGATCAGATCACATGAATTAAATAGTGGCCCACTTAAAGAGTGAAGGGGAGTGATCCTAAAGAGACCTGAGATTGGAAGCTACAGCCAACAACCAGGAAGGCAATGGTTCTTAACTCTTACAGCACCACTAGCAAGGAGATATCTGTGATGTCCTAACACTAGATGTTGCAAGACACACTAATGGAGGAGTAGTGAGATAATCTAACACTAGGTGTCACTAGAAACACTAGTGGAGGAGTTGTTGAACATGTCAAAAGGTCAGGAGCCGGGAAATCATGTCAGGTACACTGGGAGAGATTGGAGCTGAGATCAGGGTTTGAGCCAGAGGTCTGGAAGCCAGGAGGTCACGTCAGTTCCACAAATGCCAGTATATTAGCCAACAGTTCCCTATTGCCAATATCATAACTCATTTCAACCAGTGACAATTTCCTAGAAAAGAAAGCACATGGATGCCACATACTAGGAGATGGACCTTTCGACTAAAGATGAGCGATGCTAGTCAGCAGAGATCGGAAAATGTTAAAATCGTATGATCTTTGGTCGGATCGGATGAGGATCGGACACCCGAACATTTACCGCAAAAGTCGTCGATATTGCCAAGGATCGGTAAATGTTCGGGTGGCAAAACCCATCCTCTCCCTGCCCATCTCAGCCATGTCAACTATTGCCATTGCTGTGATTGGCCACTGTAAAAAAAAGGGAGCCAAAGGGTTAAAGCAGTACATACTTACCGAGTCTCCCCATGGCTGCAGCGCTACTTCTGGGGCTGATAATTAACCCTCATCCATATTCACTGCTTTCCCTACCTACTGGCATCTCCGATTGGCTGCAGTCAGACACAGCGCTCATGCTGGCATAAAATAAATACATTTAAAAAAATGCCATGCCTTCTCCCTATATATTGATGCCAGTACAGATAAAGCCACGGCTACAGGCTGCAGCCCCCAGCCATAACCTTATCTTGACTGTGTATCAAAATAAGAGGAAACGCATGCGGATTTTTAAATAATTTAAACTATTATTATTTATTAAAAATATTAAATAATTTTAACAGGAACCTGTCAGGTCCAATATGCACCCAGAACCACAAGCAGTTCTGGGTACATACTGATTATCCTTGCCCAACTATCCCTGTATACACTAGCATAGAAACGGAGATCTTAAGAAAAAGTATTTCTAAAGCTCTTTTATCATATGCTAATGAGCGAGGGGACTGGTCCCCTGGGTGATAGTTCCCCTGGCTAGATGACTCCATTAGCATGTTAGTACACCCCTGTGGGCATGCTAACATGCTAATGAATGTGCAGCATCAGAGGATTATCTCACTCACCTCTCCAGCTACCATCGCCGCCTGACACTGGACTTCGGCTCAGTGTGCATGACCCTGCAGTTTTCGTCATGCGCACTATGAAGCCGGGTGTACGCATCCTGGTTTCAAACTGAAGGAGTGCGCATGACCGAAACTCCGGGGTCATGCGCACTGAGCCGAAATCCAGTGTCGGGCAGCGATGGCAGCCGGAGAGGTGAGTGAGATCATCCTCTGATGCTGCGCATTCATTAGCATGTTAGCACACCTACACCGAAATCCAGTGTCGGGCAGCGATGGCAGCCGGAGAGGTGAGTGAGATCATCCTCTGATGCTGCGCATTCATTAGCATGTTAGCACACCCACAGGGGCATACTAACATGCTAATGGAGCCAACTAGCCAGGGTAACTAGCGCCCAGGGGACTAGTCCCCTTACTCATTAGCATACGATAAAAGATCTTTAGAAATACTTTTTATCTATCCTAGTGTATACAGAGACTGTTAGGCAGAGAATAGCAATTTGCACCCAGAACTGCTCGTGGTTCTGGGTACATATTGGACCTGACAAGTTCCCTTTAAAAAATTAAAAAATGGTTTGTGGTTCCCCCTTAGCTAGCTAAGGTAAAGACCGACAGCTGGGGGCTGATATTCTCAGGTAGGGGAAACCCATGTTTATTAAGTGCACCACCAGCCTAAAAATAGCACCCTGCAGCCACCCAGAATTGATACGACAGTCCTAGCACTTTACCCGACTCATCCTGATTGCCCTGGTGGAGTGTCAATCAGGGTACTAAAAGGTTAATGACAGCCCACAGCTGTCACTAAGCCCTAGATTAGTAATGGGAAGGGTCTATAAGACCCACTCTATTACTAATCTGGAAGTAAAAGAAGTAAACACAAACATCAAATAAACTCTTTTTTTGAAATAAAATACTAAAAAATCCACCCTCTTTCATCACTTTGTTAACCTCCAAAACACTCAGGTCCAACGTAATCTATAAGAGGTCCCATGACAATTACAGCTTTGGTACATAAGAACTGACAGTGTGAGGCCATAGAAAATGATTGCACACTGTGAGCTTCAGGCAGAGAATGAGCCATGTGATCAGCAATAACGTCACTCTGGTTAGTTGCGGTCACAGCTGGAGGTTCCCATAGCCCTCCACCTGGAACCGCAGGTAATCTGACCTCAGGGGGAATTCTGAGTTGAGTTCATGGAGTTCATTGAGGTCTTCTGAGGTCAGGTTACCTGCGGTCAAAGGTTGAGGGCTATGAGAACCTCCAGCTGTGACTGCAACTAATCTGAGTGACATCACCGCTCATTGCAGGTCTCAGTCTCTGCCTGAAGACCACAGCGGGCAGTCATGCTCTATAAAACAAAGAAATTTTTTTTAGGATCAGCTCACCTCTAGACTTGCTGTGGCCGGTTTTAGAGATCAGTGCACGGACAGTCAGCGGGCCGGATGCCGGGATAAATGAAGCAAAGAAAAAAACGTTTCATCCAGCACTTAAAGATATAGTATCCCAATTCCACGAAATTCACAGACTCGATAAAATCATTATTAATTTTATTGGTGTACAAAAGTACAAATAATTAAAATCATTGCGTCTTACGTGTTTTAAGCCAAACAAGGGCTCTTACTGATAGCATAACGTACGTAGACAAACTAAAAACACTTTATACACCATACCAGGAAGAGGAAGACTCACCCCACCTTTAACTAATTAATCTATGCATTGCATCCAGATGGGTCATCAGGGTGTGAACACGTAACCAGCAAAGTTCATCATGAATCCTAAGAAAAATTCCCTTCACATAATGAGTGAATGAACATCACATCAGGCATATATTTAGGCATATACATATCATACCAAATATGTGTATCATGGTAAACTCCAAAGGATACAAAGATTGAATAAATATATGCCCAAAGGTATGTATCACAAGTATAAAACTAATTTTTGTATACAAATATTATCAGAAAATTATTATCAGAAATTGTCATATCAACATCATAAGAAGGAATATATCAAATATACATTCTGTACCATAAAATGAATGAATTAATATCATACGAAATGAATACAACAGACATCTAAGATAATGAAGCAGTATATGACAAATCTTAGTAATAATATAGCAAATCCGTTGTATAATTAAGACCAGAGGGGCTGCTGGTCTGGAGGCATGAAATCCAGAAAGCCTCCCTAGCTCTCAAACGAGAGATCCAATCTCCACCCCTACGTGAGCATGAGACCTTTTCTAGAACTGACACAGTTAGACTATCCGTGCAACCGCCGTGTTTTTCAAAAAAATGTCTTAATAAACCAGACATATGTTTTTTTACAGCACCTGTACCCGGATTACAATCAGCTATGTGCTACTATATACGGATCTTAAGTTTACGTTTCGTGGAACCGATATACTGCAAGTGACATAAGATTCCCCTTTCATGGTCTGAACATGTGCCTTGGAAGAAAATATAATTGCACCCCCTAGTGTGGATGATAATGGATGGTTCACACTTTTCATTTGTTTCTATGGACTCTGCGGCACAAAATGATAAAATCGCTAAAGTATTTAATAATGCTGACGTATTTTTACCATCCAATGTGCCATCAGATATGTTGAGCATATCCAGAGAACTGGAGAAAATCTTGACTTCGAAAATGAAAATCTGGTGGGATATAACCAGATTGAAACAGTATCAAAAAATGTTTCCTAGGGGACTGAGAATCAGAAAAACTTGCAATACTCCGTTTGGTGACCAGTTCCAGGGTGAATGGAATGATATATTAAGTCAATGCTCCATAAAGCTGATGAAATTAATTATAAAATATGAAGAACAAAAATTGGATAACCTCCAGAATTCCATCCAGGAGGTACAGGATACATTTTCTAATTTTTCTGCAACCTCTAATTTTAAAGCAGTACAAGAGAAAATCAATGATGGTATTACGAAATTAGAAAAAAACATCATGGAGATAAAGAAAAAGATGTTTGATCGAGATATAAGGTATTACCAGGAGAACCATGTTTATTCCTGGAAAAAATCTTTTTAGTTTAAACCAAAAAGTTTAAACCAAAATCGATCATAAAAAATCCTGCTAAAAATCGTGTTAGTTTCAGCTCTACAGAGGCTGAGACCTCTGATGGGGGATATGATTACCGCAGTGACACAAATGCTGACAGTGAAGACTCAATGTATGAGGAGGATATTCATGGCGCTTCTGGCGTTTCACATGGAAAAAGTTTTACCAATATCGCAGCGTGTAAAGCACCCTTAAGACTTTTGTCCAGGGGACTGAATTTTGTACCCACATATCACGCTAATTATTTTAATGCCATGCATGACATAAATGAATTTGCACGTTTATTAACGGTGAAAAGGCATGTTTCTGCAGAAATCAATGAGTCAGGCATGACAGTTGAAGATAATGATTTGATTGACAGTCTGAGGACGGATTATGTAATGTTGTATTCCTTTCGTGAGCAATGTTCTGTTATTACTCTTGAAAATCTACTGCAGGTATCATTGGATTCTCAATTGAGAGATATGGACCTAAAAAAATTCCACAGTAAATGTATTCCTAATCCATTTTTTTACCCAGTCCAGGCTAGGACTATGGGTATGGAGTTGGACATTTGTCAGAGGAATCTTAATATGGAAATCAAACGTCTTCTTGAAACACGAGTGGTAAAGTTTCTAATCTGTCTAACATTGAAAAGATGGCTCTCAAACAAACCCCAATATTTTGATTAAACAGTCAGATAAGGGGGGGTCGATCATAATACTTGACAGCTTATTATATGAGAGGGAAGTTATGAAGATTTTATCTGATTTTATAAGGTATAGAAGACTGGATTGTGACCCCACTAAGATCTTTATGAATAAATTGGAGACTTTATTAATGGAAGCATTATCTTTAAGTGTCATTAGTCAGAAAGAATTTGATTATTGTTAGTTAAGGATTCTGTGATCCCTATACTTCATGCGCTCCCCAAGGTCCACAAGGGGGTCTTTCCCCCTTTTCGCCCAATAGTGTCCAGAATAGGGTCACTATTGGAACAGTCATCTGCTTGGGTGGACACATTTTTACAGCCTATAGTGTCAATGAGTCCTAGTTATATTAAGGATTCTAACCAATTATTACAGCATATGGATGGTTTTTCTTTTCCTGAGAATGCTTGCTGGATTATTAGTGACGTTACCTCTTTGTATTCTATGATGCCACATTGAATAACTATGGATATACTTTGTGATACGCTCAAAAGAGTTCATCTCTATCCTGAAGAATTGAATGAAGTGTTACTTATGGCAACTTCCTTTTTATTAGAGCATAATTATTTTATGTTTAATGACATCTTTTTTCTCCAGGTCTCTGGATGCCCTATGGGCGGTAAGGCGTCCCCTTCTTTGGCTGGCATTTATATGTCTTATGTGAAGCCCAGTAGTTGCCCCAGGGACATCAATCAACTTTCAGGGACGCCACAGGGTCTTCTTCTGTATATATGGCAACAGGTATGTAGTTTTGTATGTGTCGTGACGCCACTCACGGCTTGCGGTCAGGGATATGGGTGACCGCCACTGCAGGTTTAATGAGTGTCTGGGTGGGGCTGATGGAGTCTGCAGAAGGATGGTGTGGCCTCCTGTGAGTGAGGCAGGCCCCAGGGGCTCAGGTGTGTGGGGTAGTGGGTCCAAGAATAATCCAGTCAGAGTCCAAAATGTCTTTCAACTGATCTTTACTCACTTTAGTTATTTTGTGAGGTACCCGGGCGATGCTGCGATTAACCAGGTTGAAACCAGGAGCTCCTTCAGGCCGGTTTAAGGGGCCCTTTGCACACTACGACATTGCAAGCCGATGCTGCAATGCCGTGCGCGATAGTCCCCGCCACCGTTGCAGCTGCAATATCATGGTGAAAGCTGCCGTAGCGAACATTATCGCTACAGCAGCTTCACATGTACTCACCTGCCCTGCGACATTGCTCTGGCCGACGAACCACCTCCTTATTAAGGGGGCGGGTTGTGCGGCGTCACAGCGATGTCACACGGCAGGCGGCCAATAGAAGCGGAGGTGCGGAGATGAGTGGGACGTAAACATCCCGCCCACCTCCTTCCTTTCGCATAGCCGGCCGGGACGCAGGTAGGAACTGTTCCTCGCTCCTGCGGCTTCACACACAGCGATGTGTGCTGCCGCAGGAACGAGGAACAACATCGTAACATCGTTATTTCCCAATTAATGGAAATGACCGACGCTACACCAATGATACGATTACGACGCTTTTGCGCTCGTTAATCGTATCATAAAGGATTTACACACTACGATGTTGACAGCGACGCCGGATGTGCGTCACTTTCAATTTGACCCCACCAACATCGCACCTGCGATGTCGTAGTGTGCAAAGGGCCCCTAAGAGTAACCATTAACTCGCCTTCCTTGTACTTCTCTGTTCGGATAACCCCTGACTTGAAGTACCGTGGGGTCTATCCAGGGAAGTCACTACTGCCTTTTCTCCCTTTTTGGCCCATTTGCCGGCAGCGTGGACCAAGTCATATGGCTCCAGGCTCAATCCCCTTATGGGCCCCTGCATTGCTGCTGAGGCTCGGACTCTAGATGGTTGGTGAGGGACTTGTAGTTCCCCTCACTGGCAGGTTTAGCAGATCAATAAATTGAAGTCTACTCAAGTGACCTTTACCCCGTGCGTGCCTAGTCACCAACAGTCCCCGTACTCGACTGACTCTCTCTCTGTCTTTCTGACTGACTGGTAACCAGTTTCCCCCGCTAATGGCTACTCCACGCGCAGGTTCTGACTAGTGTGAGTGCGCGTCTGCGTCTCCTAGCATCAGCCGCTCACCACTACCAGACTGGCTCCCTCCACTCCTTTCCTGTCAGCTTCTGCACTTTAGCTCCCAGGCCCTCCACTACACTACTTGACAAGAATTGAAGGCCAGACCTCTCCAGGGACTGCCCAAGGGTCCCATCTAATGGTGTGGGAGACCTGGTTGCTATGTGTCTGTGCGTACACAACTCATTCTGGCCCTTAGGATTACCTGGAAGCACTGTCCCAGCATGGGTGCAGTACTCAGTGATGCCTGACCAGGTTAGGGGTGCCACACTTACTGGGAGAGAAAATATCTTTTCACTGTTGATAACCCTTTTCATGATAGTATTCTTTGTATGGGTCGCTACATAGACGATCTGATCTTTAATTGTGATCGGACCGTCGATGTGGCCAAATTCCAGGGATATTTGGAGAATAATGATATGAATTTATTTTTTGTCACTGAATACAAATCTGACATAACTCCTTTTTTGGATATTTTGCTAAAACGTAACAGTAAATTTAATTCCATTACTACTGAATTGTATAAAAAACAATTTCGGGGAACACAACTTTACAATCAACAAGCTGTCACCCTAGGCATATAATCAGGAACCTGCCTATTGGGGAATTCATCAGAGCTAGACGAGCGTGTAGTGATCCTAGTAATTACATCAATACCTCAACACAAATTGTATACAGGCTAAAAAAACGGGGTTATAGCACTGCCTGTCTGAATAGGGCAAATAGTATTGCGACTTCTGCAACATGTAATGATTTTTTGCACAAAAACACGGATAAAAGTAAAAATAATTCCTCTTTTTGTCCAAGGTAACTTTTTAAACAACATATTCTCAGGAATACAATAAAATTGTGGCAATAGTTAAAAAACATCTCCCAATATTGTATCAGGATCAGATAGTATCAGATATTTTGGACAAAGGAGTTAAATTTGTCCCCAAGAGGGCTAACAGTCTTGGTAATTTAATATCACCTAGTGTATATAGGAATGCAGAAAAAGGTAAAAAAAACATGGTTACAACAACAGGGTTGCTACAGGTGTGGGTTACCCAGGTGTGGTTATGCAGATCTATAAAGAAAGGTGCTACTATTATCTCTAGCACCACTATTCTCTGACTGATTTTGTCAATTGTAACACAACATGGTCACATGTGACTTATGTCACCTGCAGTATATCGGTTAAAGAAACGTAACCTTAAGATCCGTATCTCAGAGCACATAGCTGATTGTAATCCGGGTACAGGTGCTGTAAAAAAACATATGTCAGGTTTATCAAGGCATTTTTTTGTAAAACACGGCGGTTGCACAGATGGTCTAACTGTGTCAGTTCTAGAAAAGGTCTCATACTCACGTAGGGGTGGAGATTGGATCTCTCGTTTGAGAGCTAGGGAGGCTTTCTGGATTTCATGCCTCCAGACCAGCAGCCCCTCTGGTCTTAATTATACAACGGATTTGCTATATTATTACTAAGATTTTTCATATACTGCTTCATCACCTTAGACGTCTGTTGTATTCATTTCGTATGATATTAATTCATTCATTCTATGGTACAGAATGTAGATTTGATATATTCCTTATTACAATGTTGATATGACAATTTCTGATAATAATTTTTTTATACTAATATTTGTATACAAAAATTAGTTTGATACTTGTGATAGATACCTTTCGGCATATATTTATTCAATCTTTGTATGCTTTGGAGTTTACCGTGATACACATATTTGGTTTGATATATATATATGTCTAAATGTATGCCTGATGTGATATAATGTTGTTTTCTCTTCATTCACTCACTACAGTCATATGAAAACGTTTGGGCACCCCTATTAATGTTAACGTTTTTCCTTTATAACAATTTGGGTTTTTGCAACAGCTATTTCAGTTTCATATATCTAATAACTGATGGACTCAGTAATAGTTCTGGATTGAAATGAGGTTTATTGTACTAACAGAAAATGTGCAATCCGCATTTAAACAAAATTTGACAGGTGCAAAAGTATGGCACCCTTATCAATTTCTTGATTTGAACACTCCTAACTACTTTTTACTGACTTACTAAAGCACTAATTTGGTTTTGCAACCTCATTGAGCTTTGAACTTCATAGGCAGGTGTATCCAATCATGAGAAAAGGTATTTAAGGTGGCCACTTACAAGTTGTTCTCCTATTTGAATCTCCTATGAAGTGTGGCATCATGGGCTCCTCAAAACAACTCTCAAATGATCTAAAAACAAAGATTATTCAACATAGTTGTTCAGGGGAAGGATGCAAAAAGTTGTCTCAGAGATTTAAACTTTCAGTTTCCACTGTAAGGAACATAGTAAGGAAATGGAAGAACACAGGTACAGTTCTTGTTACGCCAAGGGAAAAGAAAATTGAGGATCCAGCACGATTTTTCTTATTTAGGTAAAAAACATCAAGGCTTTATTAGAAAAGGTTAAAAATAGTAACAATGTGAAGACCTAGATAATGATAACAAAAAAGGGGGGGCTTAACGCGTTTCGGACTTCATTTTTAAAAACATGCGGAGTCCTTAATCACTTATGATTAAGGACTCCGCATGTTTTTAAAAATGAAGTCCGAAACGCGTTAAGCCCCCCCTTTTTTGTTATCATTATCTAGGTCTTCACATTGTTACTATTTTTAACCTTTTCAAATAAAGCCTTGATGTTTTTTACCTAAATAAGAAAAATCGTGCTGGATCCTCAATTTTCTTTTCCCTTGGCGTACCTTACCGGTCAGGACTTACCGGTGGATCCCAAGCACCCGTTAGGAGCAACAGTTGGAACAGCAGGTGTTACGGGGGGCTGTCTGATAATAACCTAAAGGAGTATCAGACAGTCAGGGTCCACCGTGCAAAGACTCTGCTGCAGACTATGGCAGAGAGCAATACCTCTGTTAACTCACAGAAGGATATAAAAAGTAAGTAAAGCAATTCCTCCCTTACTTGGAGGGTGTGTGGAATGATCTCTGTTAATAATCACAGAGACAAAGGCAATGTGTGCGAAATGGCACCTACCTAGGTCCGCTCTTCTAGTGGTGCAAAAGAGACGAACAGCAGCGTAAGCCGCACAAAGCTCCTACCTGCGTTCGCTCCACTAGTGTGCGAGGACACAAACCACTAGATATGGCACCTGCCTAGGTCCGCTCTTCTAGTGGTGCAAAAGAGACGAACAGCAGCGTAAGCCGCACAAAGCTCCTACCTCTGTTCGCTCCCCGAGTGTGCGAGGATACGAACAACTGCCAGACGCAGTATAAGGAACGTTACCCTAGTGGCAACGTCCACCTACGAGTCGAACCACAAGGCCCAGCCAGACCATGTGCCTCAGGCACCTGCCTATGTCCGCTCCCCTAAGAGGTAAGGATACGGACAGCAGCCGAAGCTGTAAGGCATAAGAACGCTACCCTGCCGGTAGCGCTCACCTAGCATAGACAGAGGAATGCCTAGAGGAACGCGCACAGAGCATCTACTCTTATGCATGAACCAAGAGGACTGAGCGCCATGCGGCGTGTGTCAGGGTCTTATATAGACTCTGTGCCTCATCTAAGATGGAGAACACCAGAGCCAATCCGCTGCCAGAACAACAGGAGTGACGTCATGCTGGCCTATCACCGAGCAAGGCGTCACAAGCACATGACCAGCGACCAATCGGCATAGAAGGTGTCAGAGACATGTGACCTCGTGTCAGCGATGATGTCACCCACACATGTGCAATGGCTCCAAGATAGGACTTAGTCTCCGGCGCTCGCACATGTGCAGTAGCAAGAAATCTGGACTTAGTCTCCAGCGCTCGCACATGTGCAGTAGCAAGAAATCTGGACTTAGTCTCCAGCGCTCGCACATGCGCAGTAGCAAGAAATCTGGACATAGTCTCCAGTGCTCACAGCAACCGTAACAGCAGGTGAGCGGAGAAATTCCTCCTTTTTCCTCACAGTTCTTGTTACGCCCAGAAGTGTCAGGCCAAGAAAAAAATCAGAAAGGCAGAGAAGAAGAATGGTGAGAACAGTCAAGGACAATCCACAGACCACCTCCAAAGACCTGCAGCATCATCTTGCTGCAGATGGTGTCAATGTGCATTGGTCAACAATACAGCGCTCTTTGCACAAGGAGAAGCTGTATGGGAGAGTGATGTGAAAAAAGCCGTTTCTGTAAGCACGCCACAAACAGTCGCCTGAGGTATGCAAAAGCACATTTGGACAAGCCAGTTACATTTTGGAAGAAGGTCCTGTGGACTGTTGAAACAAAGATTGAGTTGTTTGGTCATACATATAGGCGTTATGCATGGAGCCAAAAAAACACGGCATTCCAAGAAAAGCACTTGCTACCCACAGTAAAATTTGGTGGAGGTTCCATCATGCTTTGGGGCTGTGTGGCCAATGCCGGCACCAGGAATCTTGTTAAAGTTGAGGGTCGCATGGATTCAACTCAGTATCAGCAGATTCTTGACAATAATGTGCAAGAATCAGTGATGAAGTTGAAGTTACGCAGGGGATGGATATTTCAGCAAGACAATGATCCAAAACACCGCTCCAAATCTACTCAGGCGTTCATGCAGAGGAACAATTACAATATTCTGGAATGGCCATCCCAGTCCCCAGACCTGAATATCATTGAACATCTGTGGGATGATTTGAAGCGTGCTGTTCATGCTCGGCGACCATCAAACTTAACTGAACTGGAATTCTTTTGTAAACAGGAATGGTCAAATATACCTTCATCCAGGATCCAGGAACTCATTAAAAGCTACAGGAAGCGACTAGAAGCTGTTATTTTTGCAAAATGAGGATCTACAAAATATTAATGTCACTTTTATGTTGAGGTGCCCATACTTTTGCACTGGTCAAATTTTGTTTAAATGCGGATTGCACATTTTCTGTTAGTACAATAAACCTCATTTTACTGCAGAAATATTACTCAGTCCATCATTTATTAGACATATGAAACTGAAATAGCTGTTGCAGAAACCCAAATTGTTATGAAGAAAAAAGGTTAACATTAATAGGGGGTGCCCAAACTTTTTCATATGACTGTATGTGAAGGGAATTTTTCTTAGGATTCATGATGAACTTTGCTGGTTACGTGTTCACACCCTGATGACCCATCTGGATGCATAGATTAATTAGTTAGAGGTGGGGTGAGTCTTCCTCTTCCTGGTATGGTGTATAAAGTGTTTTTAGTTTGTCTACTTACGTTATGCTATAAGTAAAACCCCTTGTTTGGCTTGAAACGCGTAAGATGCAATGATTTTTATTATTTGTACTTTTGTACACCAATAAAATGAATAATGATTTCATCAAGTCTGTGAATTTGTGGAATTGGGATACTATATCTTTAAGTGCTGGATGAAACGCTTTTTTCTTTGCTTCTGTAACGCCCCTGCAACCGGGTCGTTACGGGGTATTAAATATTACCTCATTTTTCCCGGGCAGGAGGAGAAGAGTTCACACACACACACACACACACTGACAGGAAGGAGTTAAAAATTCTTCAGCATGTAGTTTGAGCCTGCATGACTCATCCTGTTTCCTTAATGAGCAGGTGTGCAGGTCCCCATGACAACCCAAGGGGAGGGGGGCCTGAATGAGTGAGTTTAATGCAGAGCAAACTGGTTTTAGTCAGAACGTCAGAGGCTGCGAGAGAGTGCAGTCCTCTAGAGAGCAGCTCCTCCTGAGCAGATGCCACGAGACAAGGGCTGATAACATCTGAGGAAGGGAATGGAGCTGAGGACTGGGGATCTTTGGAGAGTGTTGTACCCGGTGGCAGTTGGTGTTTTCGCTACCGAAAGAGAGAGAGACAGATTGGCTTCGGGTCCCCAAGATGCTCCATGCCACGGGGATAGCATTAACGCACCGAAAGAGAGGGATCCCCAGATCACCTCACCGGACCCCTTCCTCCTACCTACCTGGGACCGACCAGAGGCTACAGGTGGCGAGGACCAGCACCCGGGTGTGATGTGGAAAGGACTTTAAATAAAGAGAAACTGGAACTACACTCCATGACTGGTGTGAGTAATGCCGCCGCCCTGGGTCTCATTAATCTCCCGGGGCTCTCCCGCTCCACCCGTGGGGAGCGATTCCATCCGGCTGCCTGTAACACCTGCCCTGGAGAGAGACTGCGCAGCGGCGGCTGAACACCTGGTCGCATTCCACGGCTGGTGCTGCTAGCACCCTGTCCCCGTCCCATACTGTTTCCTGGGGGAGAGCTGCGGCAGAGGAGGCCGAGACCTCAGTGGCCTCTGTGAGCGATGGCAAGCTCCCCATGAACCCTGTTACCCTCTTTCCATCCCCCTTGTCACACCGGACTGACTGTCAGATTTTCCCTGTTATTGAAACCCGCCGGGGTCACGGAAGCCGGGTCGGGCCACTCACAGCCTGACCCCAAATACCACCGGCCCGGTGACCGTGATGGCCCTGCAGGCTCTGGCACAGGCGTTTCACTTCAGTCATGCTCTATGGCCGAACGCTATACCTTCAGATGTAGCAGACCTGGAATCATCATGGGACCTTACTTATAGTAGTAGTGGTGGGGGGGTTACATAGACCCGTACCCATCATTAATCTAGAGCTTAGTGGCAGCTATGGGCTTCCATTAACCCCTTATTACCCCAATTGGCACCGCACCAGGGCAATTGGGAAGAGCCAGGTAAAGTGCTGGGATCGTCGCATCCAATGGATGTGGCAATTCTGGGTGGATGCAGGCTGCTATTTTTAGGCTGTGAGGCCTATAAGCATAGGTCTCCCCAGCCTGAGAATACCAGCCCCCAGCTGTGTTAGAGAAGCCATTTTGTCTGTTCACCATTTTGTCAGCTCTTATACAACAGTATATGATGTCATTATGTTCTATTGAGAAACTTTTACAAAAACAACATTTGCTACTAATAACATGTTTCCTAGAATATGTTCTTACAAATATGTATTTTTCTCAGAATATGTTGTCTCTTTCCCAAAATATGTCTTATTGTTAAAAGATTTGGCATTCATATCATATCCCTTAAAACATTTTATGTCCGGTTTGGCCAATACTCCTAGGGATCTGATACTCCCAAACTCCCTTCCTGACATAATAAGACATAATATTTCCTGGGAACGTGATTTGGCAAAACTCTTGTTATTTCCCAGAAGTGTAACAAAGATTAACCTTGATATATGGCATACGGTAACTACCTAAAATGTACGACTATTGTAATTATATCTCATGTCTCACATTATGTAATCAGTCTAAAGGGTATAAAAAAACCTCACCTCTATTAATAAACAGTGTGTGTGCATATGATTTGACAAGTTTCAGACTGGTGTTGTCTTGATTTGTTAAGCGGCTCCACTCAGAATCGGCTTCATTTTGGCTGGGTATCAAAATTGGGGGGAAACGCAAACAGGTTTATTTAAATTATTTCTTTATTTTAATAATTAAAAAAATAAAAGCTGCATGAGGTTTCTCTTATTTTGATACATAGCCACGATAAGTGCATGGCTGGTGCTGCAGCCTGTAGCTGTGGTTTTATCTGTGCTGGTATCAATTAAGGGGGGACCCTGCAACATTTTTTTCTATTTATGTATTACCATTTTAACGACACAGATAGCATTTTTAATTCCACTGAATCACAGACACTGTCTCAGAGGGTGGGGGCGTGGTCCAACGGTAGCCAATCAGAGACACAGTGGAAGAGGAAAGCAGTGAATATGGATGAGGAATAATTATTGGCCCTGGATGTACCGCTGCCACTGACAGGAGGTTCCATAAGTATGTACTACCTTAATCTTTTTATTTTCTTTCTTTTACAGTCCCTCTACACCATTTTGCAATACATCACTTTTACCTCCCATTGAATTTAATGGGTTCGGCTAGGATCGTCAATCTCAGCCGGGTTCGGCGATTCTGAACTGATTCAATCTTTGGCAGGATTGCTCATCTCTACTTGTAACACACAGATCCAACCCCCACTTAGGATGCATCCACCTCAACAATAAAAGGTTGTGAGACATCCAGTTGAATGAGCTCAGGTGCCATTGCAAAGCATCTCTTCAGGGAAGAGAAAGC
The DNA here is from genome assembly GCF_048569485.1 of Anomaloglossus baeobatrachus. NCBI lineage: Eukaryota > Metazoa > Chordata > Amphibia > Anura > Aromobatidae > Anomaloglossus > Anomaloglossus baeobatrachus. The sequence goes on from NC_134354.1 coordinate 302,167,578, forward strand.
CTGGCAGGCGAGATCGGACCACTTTGAACTCTGCTACTTTCTTAGTCATCTCCGTGATCGGTTTGACAATCGATGAAAAGTTCTGGATGAACTTCTGGATGAACTTCATGTAATAGTTGGCAAACTACAGAAAGCATTGTAGTGCTTTCAAATATTCAGCAAGATCCCACTCTAGAACAGCATGGCCATTGACTGGATCCATCCAGGAACCGTCTTTTGCCCCCTAACCTTGTCCGGATTTTCAAAAATGTTTTTTGGAATAACATTTTCTGCTTTTGTATAGGATTGTGATGCTGTCTCATGAATGGGGGATGTATAAAATCAGTGGAGGGGGTGGGGACTTGGGAGAAACCTTTTGGCTCTCGGCGCCATATTTTTTTTTTTTCTTAACTTCATTTCCAGTTGTTCCTGCAGCCAATCATGGCGCAGCAAACATCCACAAGGTTCAGACACAAGGGCTTCTGTGATTGCCTTACGGTACCGTCACACTAAGCGACGCTCCAGCGATCGCACCAGCAACCTGACCTGGCAGGGATCGCTGGAGCGTCGCTACACGGGTTGCTGGTGAGCTGTCACACAGGCAGATCTCACCAGCAACAAGTGACCAGCCCCCAGCCAGCAGCGACGCATGGAAGCGATGCTGCGCTTGGTAACTAAGGTAAATATCGGGTATCCAACCTGATATTTACCTTGGTTACCAGCGCACACCGCTTATCGCTGGCTCCCTGCACTCCTAGCCAGAGTACACATCGGGTTAATTACCCGATGTATAGTCTGGCTATGTGTGCAGGGAGCAGGGAGCCGGCACTGACAGCGTGAGAGCGGCGGACGCTGGTAACGAAGGTAAATATCGGGTAACCAAGGAAAGGGCTTCTTGGTTACCTGATATTTACATTGGTTACCAGCGTCCGCAGAAGCCGGCTCCCTGCTCACTGCACATTCAGTTGTTGCTCTCTCGCTGTCACACACAGCGATGTATGCTTCACAGCGGGAGAGCAACAACTAAAAAATGGTCCAGGACATTCAGCAACAACCAACGACCTCACAGCAGGGGCCAGGTTGTTGCTGGATGTCACACACAGCAACATCGCTAGCAAGTTGTGCCTCAGCAGCGATGTTGCTAGTGATGTTGCTTAGTGTGACGGTACCTTTGGACACAAAAAGTCCATGTATAAAGAAATAGCCAAGAAGATCCTTAATCAAGGATCAATTCCAGCTGATGAGCTACTCAGATAGCATATTAAACCAAAGAAGAAAAGAGTAATAATGCTTAGAAAATTATTTATTATGGTGAATCTGTTAACAGATTAACTAAGAGAAATTGAATGAGCTTAGCCCACCTTTTGCTGCCTATATGTATTTATTCAGACGTACTGATAGAAAAAAATCTTTTTAGATATTATGAATTTGTACTATCAACATAATGTATATTTGGTATTGATTTCACATTATGCATAGTAGGCCTGTTTTTTTGCCTTTTAATATTTTCTCTGTTTGTGCCAATTGATCTCATATATGTCTTTTTTACCTTAATTATTACTTGCATGTATTAATTTCACCATAATAAATAATTTTCTGAGCATTATTACTATTTTTTTCTTTGGTTTGATATTCTGTGATTGCCTGCCTAAGTCACATGTCCATGTGCAAATAAATTGCAAACATGTTGCGTTGGCACCATTTTGTGAATGTGAAATGTTAAGGAAGGTGCTGCTGCCAGTGTTCCCGAGGCACTGCTAGACAGTGAGCTTAGCTGGGGGTTTAATGCTAGTAAGTAAGGTAGTAAGTAAGGTAGTTGAGATAGGAGAACGATAGTTTAGAATATGGATGTGCAGTGTAAGGAAAGGTGTGTGTGTGTGGTGTGCCACAAATCAGAACATTAGGATTGGTTGTAGTGCCTACTAAAGAGTTGCCAATGAACCATCTAAATAGATATTGCTATGTATTACTGCTTGCTCAAAAGTATGCAAACACATTTATAGGTATTGCTAGTTAGCAGTGCCTTGCCTAAACAGTTGCTAGGGAAAAATCTAAAAAGTGGTTCTTGGCAATTTTAATTGAATGCTCAAAATAACGTAAACACATTTATAGGTATTGTTAGTTAGCAGTGCCTTGCCTAAACAGTTGCTAGGGAAAAATCTAAAAAGTGGTTCTTGGCAATTTTAATTGAATGCTCAAAATAACGTAAACACATTTATAGGTATTGTTAGTTAGCAGTGCCTGGCCTGTTGTAAATTTTCTAGGCAAATAGCTAAAAAGTTGTTCTTGGAAATTTTAATTGCCTGCTTAAAATTCAGCAGTGAAACACATTTATAGGTATTGTTATTAGTGCCTGCTTAAAAATTACTATTGAACAAAGGCGGCATACTGGCTCAGTGGTTAGCACTGTAGCCTTGCAGCGCTGGGGTCCTGGGTTCAATTCCCACCGAGGACAGCATCAGCAAGGAGTTTGTATGTTCTCTCCGTGTTTGCGTGGGTTTCCTCCGGGTACTCCAGTTTACTCCCACACTCCAAAAAAATATACAGATAGGGAATAAAAACTTTGTACTTTGCATTATATGTTGTGAGCCACTCTGAGTCTTTGGAGAGGGGTGGCATGCAAGTTTGACAAATAAATAAAAGGTCTTCTTGGCACTTTTCCGTGTCTGCTCCAAAATACACAGTGAACCACATTAGTGTCATGTGTGTGACAGGTGTGTGCAAAGGTTTGAGAAACATTTGTTTGAAAGGGGAAAATCAAACAAGGTTGTCATGGAAGGGGGAATAGGTAGGGTGTTGGAGGTGTACATGTGGGAAATTCTTAGTCAAAGGTCTAGTGAGTAAACACTGGCTTATCCTATCCCAAGAGAAATGAGAATAACATCCATTACTTGACAGTAGGGATGAGAGAACTCCCCGCGTTTTGGTTTGCTGAACTGAGTAAATGGTACGTTGGCCAAACCTTTATTGAACTGAACTTCGAACCTTTACCAAAACTTTTTGAACCCCATTGAATACAATGGGAGGCCAAATGTAAGGCACAGAAAACACCTTGAGAGGGGTCAAAAAGCTTTAAAAACAGCAAAAATACATTGTACAGTGCAGCACCACTGTTTTGGCATAACCATTAGCTTCCTAGGCTATTTACAGATGAAATATACAGGTGGATGAGAAACAGGTGTAGTGCTGGTGCTCCCATACCCTTGCCAGTATAGACAAGACACAACTTGGAGACCTATGTAGTAGTCTCGACATTAAAAATCCTTTCAGGACACAGCGGTACAGTAGCATCAATTTCCCTCCACCCTATAGGGTGTAAAAGAGCAGGGAAAGACGGCCCATGCAACACTGGGGCCTATGGTCAGGCATTTTATTTGAAAACGTGAGCACACAGCGACTGTGCCTTCTGCAGCAGCGCATCCAGGACATTATACTGCCATAGAAATTTCAGTACAACCAGGTTGATCCATGCAGTGCATATATGATGTCACCCAGCCGTAGTGCCACCACTAGGTTTGCGCATGGCCTTCCTTAGCTCCAGATTTTCTGTGGAGCCAGCCATTTATCAAAGTCGGTCAACAAAGTTCCGAGAGAGGAGCACCTGGATATTCCTGATGACATATTCCCTTCTATAGTAGATGTGGAAAAGGAGGAGAAGGAGTTGGAAAAACAAGGGATGCCAGCTATGTGGCACCAGATCACTGTGATGGGAGAAGTGGGTTGCCACAGCTGATGGATGATTAATCTGTGCTTCTGTCAAATAACCTGCAGGGTATTGCTAAACAAAACAACAATAATTTTTAGGCTCCGCCTTCAAACCCCAAACCCCAATCCAGCAGCCGCCCATGTCTGAGTCTGAACTGGGTGCAAAAACCAGAATTGGTGTTCCAGACGTTATTTCTTAATTGATTTGTAGTCTTTCGTTTGTGAACCCGGCCCCACCACACCTATTGCCAGTCCACATTATACGCATATATAGCATGGGTCTCAAGCTTCCCAACACGGTAAGTTATTTAATTGCATGATAGCACACACACTAGCTAGGGACCCCAACGTAGAGAAATACTTTGGCATAGTGTTGGGGCTCTATTGCATTGATCAATTCAATAGCTAAATTTCTCTTTATTCATATGTTCATGGCAGTAATACAGATTCCATTTTCATATTTTCATTCTTATATATAGCAATTGGATTTTTCATGTCAGTATTCACACAGCAGTTTCTGCTTTTCATATATTCCCCTTACATAGTCACTGGTGTGCATACCTTCTCTCCATATAGTGTACATTTTTTAGGTTTTTGCACCCAGTTCAGACGCAGAATTGGTGTTCCAGACGTTATTTCTTAATTGATTTGTAGTCTTTCGTTTGTGAACCTGGCTCCACCACACCTATTGCCAGTGCACATTGTACGCATATATAGCCTGGGTCTCAAGCTTCCCAACATGGTAAGTTTTTTAACTGCATGAGAGGACATACACTAGCTAGGGACCCCAACGTAGAGAAATACTTTGGCGTAGTGTTAGGGCTCTATTGCATTGATCAATTCAATAGCTAAATTTCTCTTTATTCATATGTTCATGGCAGTAATGCAGATTCCATTTTCATATTTACATTCTTACATATAGCTATTGGATTTTACATGTCAGTATTCACACAGCAGTTTCTGCTTTTCATATATTCCCCTTACATAGTCACTGGTGTGCATACCTTCTCTCCATGAGTGGCAGATGTAGGCCTCTTGCTCACAGAAGCCTGGCAAAACACCATCGCCTAGTCTGCACAGTCTGGAACTGGGGTGGCAAAGACACAGGACATCCACGACCTGTTCATCTTAATGAAGTCTACGCTTGTGGTCTATGCTTTCAAGGGATCATCAGGATCTAACACTTGAAAATGTGGTGCTATCGTCCATTAATGAAGAATGTTGTGTAAAGATCACAATTCTAGTCAGTTCAAAATTCTTGGTGAAACCTCATTAATGACAACTTTTTGTGGGTTACCCAACTACTTGGCTCATGAGGTGTTGATCACAGGAGGAAGAAGCAACAGACACAGTTGACTGGTGGCCGGTGATTGGGTAGGCCCGGTAGCCCACATTTTAGAGCAGTAAGATTCCCACAGTAGTGCATGTTGGTTGCGCATGTGCGTATTCATGCATGTAGTAGTCAAATTATTTGAATTTTTGGCTTTACTAAGTCTTTGTTTACAATGTTGGCAGATAACGAAAGTTGGGTCATCCTTTGCTGTCTCAAAAAATGCCCAGGATAAGCAAGTCTTCCTACGTGTTTGAGCGGTAATTGCCAATGTAACATCCTTATCTTCCTCCTCCCTCTCATCTGCAAAGCTACACAGCTGTGTGCCTCTGGGTTCACACTAAGTGGAATCTAAAACGTCATCATCAGGCTCTATGTTGTTCCACTCCTCCTCTTCCTGACCTGACATCACAGGACAGTATGCGTGCGCCTCAGGTATCCACGTCTCATCATCATCCCCTCCACCCAGTTGACAAGAGTCGGGCTCCTGCTGAGACTCTACTTCGTCAGGGCCAGGATCCAACTCACAAAGTTTATGGGCATCGGTGCAGATGCTTTCCTCCTTTACAGTCTGCGAATCTTAGGAGCGGACCTATGATGTAGAGATGAGCAAACCCCCCATGGTTCGGTTCGTCTAACTGAATCGAACAAGGGGTGCATTTTCTGAACCTTTATCAAACCGAACTTCGAACCTTTATCGAACCTTTACAAACCCCATTGGATTCAATTGGAGGCCAAATATAAGGCACAGAAACACCTTTGGGCCGGGGGTTGAAAGCTTCCAAAATAGCAAAAATATGTTTTACAGTACCACTAGTACCACTGTTTTGGCATAGCCATTAGCTTCCTAGGCTATTGACAGAAGAAATATACAGGGAGATGAGAGACAGATGTACAGCTGGTGCTCCCATACTCCTGCCAGTACAGACAAGACACAACTTGGAGAGCTATGTAGTAGTATGGACATTCAAAAGTCTTCCAGGGACACAGCGGTACAATATCATCAATTGACCCCCTTCACATGCTACAGTGACCGATCTGGCCCTCTTGGTCACAGAATTCTACCACTACCCACAAGACATAAGTTTCTCCCCCATTTTGTAGCCTGGACATTAAAAATTCTTCCAGGGACACAGCGATACAATAGCATAAATTGCCCCCCTCTACATGCTACAGTGACTGGTCTATGCCTCTTGGTCACAGAATCCTGGCACTACCCACAAGACATGGGTTCCCCCCCCCATTTTGTAGTCTGAACATTTAAAATACTTCCAGGGACACAGTGGTACAATCCCATTAAATACCCCCCTCCTCATTGGGCTTTAAAACACCAGGGAGTCACGGACCATGCAACACAGGCTATGGGCCAGTATTTTTTAAAACCAAGACATGCATTAGTGGCCCTGTGGTAGGCGTAGGCCTCTTTGCCTCTGTTACCTATAACACTGGCAGTAACCTCTAAACAACATTTGGAGACACATCTTTTAGTCTCTGCCCTCCAAAACAGCTGTACATTAACATCAATTGCCCTCTCCCCACAGGGCTTGAAAACAGCAGAGAGTTACGGTCCATTCAACATGGGCTGTGGGCCGGCATTTTTTGTTAAACAGTGAAGACATGCATTACTCTATTGTCCAGTAATGAAGAATGTTGTGTAAAGATCACACCTTTTTTGTAGGCCTAAATTCTTAGCAAAACCTCATTAATGACAACTTTGAGTGGGACACCCAACTACTGGGCTCATTAGGTATTGATCACAGGAGTTGGAAGCTTCAGATGTGGTTGATTTGGAGGCCAGTGGTTGGGTAGGGATGGTAATCTTTATTTTAACGCAGTGAGATTACCACACTTCACATTTGCCAGCTCATCCATATAGTAGTTAAATGTTTTGATTGTTTGCCTCTGCTGATTCATTTTTCACAATGTTGGCATATAATGGAGAAAATCTGGAGGTGAATGAAAGACAGGTGTAGGGCTACTGCTCTCATACCCATGGCACTACAGACAAGACCCAACTTGGAGACCCATGTTGGAGCCTCTAGATTAAAAAACCTTTCAGGCAGACAGCAGAGCAGTATTGTAGCATCAATTACCCACTCTCCATAGGGCCTTAAAACACCAGGGAGTAAGGCTATGTGCGCACGTTGCATTTTTCCTCCATTTTGGCTGCATTTAAAACTGCAGCGTGTCATTGTCAAAATGCATGCGTTGTGCTTCCCCAGTAAAGTCTATGAGAAGTCCGCAAATTCCATGCGCACTATGCTTTTAAAACATAGCATTTTGGATGCCAAATATTTGATAAAATCGATGCGTTTAAAAAAGCAGCATGTTACTTCTTTTATGCATTTTGGTTGCATTTTCCACCCAATGAAATCAATGAGGTGTGTCAAAACGCAACCAAAATGTTTAGCTGTGGGCTTGCAGTGCACTTTTGTTGCGTTCTGCATGCTTTTTTGACAAACAAAACGCAAGTTTCTCTGTCTCTGTCTGTCGATGTATGTCTCTCTCTCTGTCGATGACGGTCTCTCTCTCTGTTTGTTGATCGGTCTCTCTCTCTGTTGGTTGGTCAGACTCTCTCTCTCTCTGTCGGTTGGTCTCTCCCTCTCACCCCCTCTCTCATACTCCCCGATCACTGGTGCGTCGTGGCGCTGAACAGCTGTCACACTGCTCCGGTGGCTTCTCCAGCTTTTTAAAATGCTCATTATTCTATCTTGTATTCACTGCTTCCCCCACCCACCGGCGCCTATGATTGGTTGCATTCAGACGAGCCCCCATGCTGAGTGACAGCTGTCTCCCTGCAACCAATCAGAGCCGCCGGTGGGTGGGTCTATATCGTGCAGTAAAATAAATAAATATTTAAAAAAAACGGCGTGTGGTTCCCCCCCAATTTTGATACCAGCCAAGGTGAAGCCACACCGCTGAAGGCTGGTATTCTCAGGATGGGGAGCCCCACGTTATGGGGAGCCCCCCAGCCTAAAAGTATCAGCCAGCAGCCGCCCGGAATTGCCACATCCATTAGATGCGACAGTCCCAGGACTCTACCCGGCTCATCCAGAATTGCCATTGTGCAGTGGCAATCAAGGTAATAAGGAGTTAATGGCAGCAGCCCATAGCTTCCTCTAAGTCCTAGGTTAATCATGGCAGGCGTCTATGAGACATCCCCGATGATTAATCTGTAAGTTAAAGAAAATAAACACATACACCCAAAAAAATACCCTCTTTCACCACTTTATTAATCCCCAAACAGCCCTCCGAGTCCGACATAATCCACATGAAGTGCCACGACGCATCCAGCTCTGCTACACCTTAAGCTGACAACGAGCGGCCACAGACCACGACCACTCTCTTTCAGCTCCACGCAGCAGCTGAAGTGAATCGCATTATCAGTGATGACGTCACTCAGGTTACCCGCGGCCTCCGCTGGATCCTCCAATTGTGACAGCAAGTCGCCTGAGTGACTGAAGTGAGCCGCGTGATCAGCGGTGCCCTCACTCAGGTGATTTGCGGTCTCGGGTGTAGTTAACCAGCTGGCACCGCGGGTAACCTGAATTACGGCACCGGTGATGACGCGGCTCACTTTAGTCACTCAGGGTGGTGGTTACTGGTGAGTCCTTCACTGGTGACCTCAGATCAGGCCGCGGTACAGAGACAGAGCCGCACGATGACAATGAAGTCGGGTGAAGTTCATCCGAGTTCATTCTGATCGCGCGGCACTGTCTCGCAGCCAGTCATGCTCTATGTTGATGTAGCAGAGCCGAGTGGGACTGCACTCTCAAAAATGCATCCAAAATGCATTCAAAATACATCCAAAATGCATACACAATGCATGCGTTTTGGATGTATTTTTTTGTCAAACGCAGTGTTTACAGTTGTCTGCCAGAGGGTACATTTTTTCTGCACTTGACAGAACGCAGTGTGAGCACATACCCTTACAGTCCACGCAGTACAGGCTGTAGGCTGGACTTTTTAAAAAAAATCAAGACATGCATTAGTGGGCCAGTGGCAGGCGTAGGCCTCTACCGTGTTTTTCCAAAAATAAGTCCTCCCCCAAAAATAAGCCCTAGCAGGGATTTTCAGCATTTTCGGAGAAAGGCTTAAATATAAGCCCTGCCCCGAAAATAAGCCCTAGTCGCGGATCAATAATGAAGTGTCCCTGCAGCTAAAAAAGATACAGATACTGCAGAACACTTTATTATACACAGCAGCACCCGGCAATTACACTCACCCGACACTGAGCGGCTGGACCTGTAGTGATCACACACCTGCACACATCAGCTCTCTCACACACACACATACACACACACACACACAATCAGATCTCACACACACACCAGATCTCACATACAAACATCGGATCGCACACACAGTCAGATCGCACACATAATCAGATCGCACACACAAACATCGGATCACACGCAAACATCGGCTCGCACACACAAACATCGGATCGCACACACATCGGATCGCACACACATCGGATCGCATATACACACTCACCTCATCCAGCGACACCGATCTCTTCTTCCCGGGAGAATCCTGAGAGGCAGTGTGCAGTGCAGTGGAGTGCAACGAACAGGACCTGCGGCCGGACACGTGACTTGCTTCATTCCCTGCTGCCGTAAGTGCTGGATGTGATGTGATGTGATGTGTGTGTGTGTGTGTGTGTGTGCAATCGGCTGTGTGTGCCTGCGATCGGCTGTGTTTTTCTGCGATCGGCTGTGGATGTCTGCGTTCGGCTGTGTGTATCTGTGATCGGCTTTGTGTGCCTGTGATCGGATGTGTGTATCTGTAATCGGCTGTGTGTGCCTGTGATCGGATGTGTGTATCTGTGATTGGCTGTGTGTGCCTGCGATCTGCTGTGTGTATCTGTGATCGGCTGTGTTTGCCTGTGATCGGATGTGTGTATCTGTGATGGCTGTGTGTATCTGCGATCTGCTGTGTGTGATCTGCTGTGTATATCTGCGATCTGCTGTGTGTGTGTGCCTGCGATCGGCTGTGTGTATCTGTGATCGGCTGTGTGTATCTGTGATGGCTGTGTGTGCCTGCGATCTGCTGTGTGTGATCTGCTGTGTATATCTGCGATCTGCTGTGTGTGTGTGCCGGTGATCGGCTGTGTGTATCTGTGATGGCTGTGTGTGCCTGCGATCTGCTGTGTGTGCCTGCGATCTGCTGTGTGTGATCTGCTGTGTATATCTGCGATCTGCTGTGTGTGTGTGTGTGTGTGTGTGTGTGATCTGCTGTGTGTGTGATCTGCTGTGTGTGCCTGCGATTTGTTGTGTGTGTCTGCCAGCAGCAGGGTAGGATGGCATGCAGCACTGACTGGAGATCACAGGAGGACCTGGGAACCACGCAGAAGTCCTTGTCTGGTGAGTATGAGTCTCCTGGGAAGTGGGGGGAAGTCTGCTTTTTTGGGGGCTACACTTACCCCCAATCGTGTTTCTCCAAGAATAAGACCTCCTCCAAAAATAAGCCCTAGTGCTTTTTTGCGGGGCAAAAAAAATATAAGACAGTGTCTTATTTTTGGAAAAACACGGTATTTCCAACAACATTGGCAGTAACCTCAACACAACATTTGGAGACACATCTTTTAGTCTCTGCCTACCCAAACAAAAAGGCTGTTTAATATCATAAACTGCCCCCTACCCATAGGGCTTCAACCCCTTAACGAACGCGGGCTGTACTGGTACATCCTAAAACAACAATATGTGATCACCTGCGGCTGGTGCAGGCAGCTGGAGGTGATTCCTGCACATGTCAGCTGATTTGAACAACTGACGTGTGTCTCACAGGCGCAGGCGGATCCGCCATTCACCCGTGCCTGTTAACCCCTTAAATCACGCTGTCAAAATGTAACAGCGCGATTTAAATCCCCGCCGTGGTAATTGTGCACTTACCTAGCTCCGTGACGTGATCACATGGAGCCGATGGTTGCTCCATGGTAGCACAGGGTTATATGATGACTCCTGTAGCTATCATGATTCCCTTTCTGTAACAGATGGAGTAGTGCTGCCTGTTACAAGAGACAAGCATTTCTGGTGATCTCAGCTGTGTAGCTGTGATAAACAGAAATGAATGAGTGATCTGACTGCTAGTCCTTATAGTACCCTAGGGGATATAGTAAAAATAAAAAAAAGTACAAAAAAGTTTAAAAAAATAAATAAATAAATAAAAGTTCAAATCACTCCCCTTTCGTCCCATTGAAAATGAATAGGTTAAAAAAAGAAAAAATATATCCACATTTGGTATCACCATGTTCAGAAATGCCCGGTCTATCAAAATATAAAATCAATTAATTTGATTGGTAAACAGCGTAGTGGCAAAAAAATTCCAAACACCAAAATTACATTTTTTGGCCCCCGCAAATTTTGCGCAAAATGCAATAATAGGCGATCAAAATGTAGCATCTGCGCAAAAATGGTACCATTGAAAACGACAGCTTGAAACACAAAAAATAAGCCATAATTGAGCCATAGATCCTAAAAAATGAGAACGCTACAGGTTTCAGAAAATGGCGCAAAAAGTGTACCACTTTTTTGAAGAAATTTCTGATTTTTTTTAACCCCTTAGATAAAAGTATACCTATAAATGTTTGGTGTCTACAAACTGATACCGACCTGAGGCATCACACTGACACATCAGTTTTACCATATACTGAACATGGTGAATAAAATATCCCAAAAACAATCATGCACTTTTTTTGCAATTTGTCTGCACTGGAATTTTTTTGCCATTTTCCAGTGCACTATATGGTAAAACTTATAGTTTCATTTAAAAGTACAATTTGTCCCGCAAAAGGGGAGCAAAAAACCTCACAAAAACAGAAAATTGGCTGGGGTGAAGGGGTTAAAACACCAGGAAGTTATGGTTCACAAAACACATAGGCTGTAGCCCAGTAGGCTTTTTTTAAAAAAATGAAGACATGCATTAGTGGGCCAGTGGCAGGCGTAGGCCTCTGTTTCCAACAACACTGGCAGTAATCTCTAGTGAACATTTGGTGACATATCTTTTCGTCTCTGCCTACCAAAACAGCAGTACACTACCATCAATTGCCCCAGCCCTATAGGTAATTGGCCCCTTCCCATAGGGCTTTAAAACAGTAGGGAGTTACGGTCCATGAAACATATAGGTAGTAATGGGCAATCCCGACCTGTAAAGATCTGACACCGGACCCATCACATAGTGATCATGTACACGATCCCAATCATGAGCTTTCCTGGGAAGCTCGTGTTAAAGTTCGGGTACAGATTGGGTCCAGGGGCTGTAAAAACACCCCACATTATTAAAAAACATTATGACCATACTAACAGGTCCCGCAACTCATCCTGCAGACTCTGTCTCCAGCTTCTGCTTGATCATCGCTGTGCCGCTGGTAACCATCACTGACTTACAGGACCTTCAATGACGTCATAGCTATGTGACCAGTCTGGTGTGAATGTTGTGCAGACATTGGCTTACAGACTGGTCACTTGACTATGACATCATTGAAGGTCCTTTTAACTGATCTTTGACTGTCACTGTGCAAGTGTTGCATCACGGCACACAATCTCCCCACAGGAGCGGGTCAGCTGCATATATTTCCATACCACTGTGGTGCTCCTGTACGGAGATTGTGAGGCCGTGCGGGGTGATGCCAATGTGGGTCTGCACTAGTCATACCCTCATTGTCAGCCTGCTTTACGCTCTGTACAGAGTGATGTAGCAGAGCTGACAATGCTTTCTGCTTCTCACTGTGTATAGATTGTGGCTGTGCACGGTGAGGAAGCTGACATTGCTGTCCCTGTGGATTACGTTGGATTAAGGATTTTTTTTATAATAAAGATGGAGTCTCTAAATGTATTTTTTTGTTTTATTTTTAATAAAAAAAATAATTTCTGTATTGTGTTTTTTTCTTTACTGTTTATTAGAAATTCATAGTGGTGATGTCTAATTTGGTATGACAACATGAATTTCGAGCTAAGTGCCATCTAAGAATACAAAGCTGGTATTAACCCCTTTTTTACCCAGCGTGCCACCGCCACCAGGGCCACTAGATGAGCCGGGTAAAGCGCCTGGAAATTATGCTAAGAAACAATGCACAATTTCCAGGGGCGGCTGTGGGCTGCGGAGAATTCCAGCCCCCAGCTGTCTGGCTTTACCTGACTGGTGATCAAAAAAGCGCTACGTCATTGTTTTAATGACTTATTTTTATACAACTATATATTCTGTACAATCTATATATATAAGAGCCATCATGATTACTCGCTAATCCCGCCCCCGCACATTACCACATGCCCACTCGCAGCCCCAAACACGTGGCTACACCCACACGTGGCTCCGCCCACATGTGCCACCCTCCCCCTCCTCCCCCTCGGCTCCGCCCACCCACGGTCCCGCCCACACATGACCCCCCACTCGCGGCTTTGCCCACATGCGGCTCCACCCCTCACACTACCACTCCCCCCACACTACCGCTCCGCCCACACACCCACATGCTGCCCCCCCACATATGTGGTCCCGCCCACATGTAGTCCCACCTACACATGGCTCCACCCACAAGTGACTCCACCACAAGCGGCTCTGCCCCTGCACAGTACCATACGAGGCTCCGCCCCCACACATTACCACACTAGGCTCTGCCCCCGCACATTACCACATGCGGCACTTCCTTTCTATGTAATTTAAGCCTTTCTTACGGTTCAGCATATGAGGAGGGAGGCCCATAGGAGTCAGGGAATGTACAAATTCAATGGGCTACTGAGCTCTTTCTTCTTCTGTCTCACAGGATGAAACCTTGTCGATACTGAAGTATGATCTAGTCTGACCTCCAAGCATGTTCAACATTTGTTCATTGACTGTCAGCATGTCACAGTTTTTAGGGCATAGTACTGCTCTGGAAGCAAGATCAGCAGGAGTGAGAGAGTTCAGGTCATTCCCAAATATGCTCGTCACGACGTCATGAGTCAGCATGTTTTTGTTCAGCTTCACAAAATCCACTGGATTCCCATCTTTAATTCCTGATCCAACAGTTAGCAGCCACTCACAAAACTCTACCTCCGTCAGGATTGACTCACATGTTCCTGATTAATTTCAGTTCCTTGAAGGATTTCCAAACTGGACTGCTCTTGACACATGCCTCTACAATGCTAATGCGATTTCAGTGAAGTACAACTGTAGCTTGCTGACAAAAATCTCCTCCAACAACAATCGGGATCCCACCAAAAGGTTCTTCATAGTGAAGGAGAACACGTAAGCTTCTATCAACGGAATTGAAAAGATGAACGTGAGACATTGAAATTTCATCCCATATAATAAGCTTAGTATCCCGAAGCTCTCGGCAGACTGAGGTTCCTTCTTTAATATTTTATACAGTTCTCTCATTCAAATGAATTGAAATTCCAAATCCGAAGTGGACTGTTTTACTGCCTGCGTAAAACAAAAAGAAAGTTCAATAAAGACATCTTAAATTTACGTTTTTCAGTATTCTGTAATCGTAATTAAAATTACCTTGTAGTAATGTAGCTGCCAAATCGGTAGGAGCAACTGTTTTTACAATGCCACCATTCCCAAGTATAGTAGATGTCAAAGTCTTATACACCAATGTCTTTCCACAACCTCCTGCACCAGATAAAAAAAAGGATTTTTGTGATGTGGTTAGATTATTAATTGCATTCATGATTGCTTCAAAGGTGCCTCGTTATTCTAGGTTCATCAGAAACTACAGTCTTTCAGATTCATGTTTCTCCCTTTCTACATCAATAATGTCACACATTTGATACCCATCTGATGGGGAAGGTCCACGAATTTCATACAGACAAATTTAGAGGTGTCCTACCCAATTCAGCAGGGTGAGGTGGCAGGGCACAGGGGACCCAGATAAGGAGCCTGACAGCTGCTCCATGGCATATTATATGCCTCAAAGAAAAAGCAGGTGGACGTCCCTTGAAACAGCAGTCAGGATCTTTATGTGGGTCCCCTGTGCAATGCAACCTCCCCCTGCTGAATTGGGTAGGACACCTCTAAATATGTCTGTATGAAAGTTTTACTGTATTTTGCACTTTTTTTTGCACAGGTACTTACAGTGTCTCCTATGACTATTTAAGTCTAGAATTGCCTTTACTATTTTAGTGGGGGAGATATTCATTGTCCCCCCTGGAAATTTGGATATGACACTTTTTATGGCTGGTGTTATTACTAGGGATGATCGTATACCCTATTATTCACTTCGACGGATATCCGACGAATACCTCGCAGCTATTCGAGTATTCGCGAATATCCGACGCCCAATGCAAGTGTGACACCCTGGCCTATCAAGTCATCACAAGGGTGCCGTGCAATCTGCCCTTCTGCATGGTACCCGCTCCTCCTTGGTTACGGGTCCTGTCCCTTTGGTATTGCTAAGAACAGGTATACACAAATCCTGAGGAACACTCTGCACCACACCCACCAGATACCCATTGGGCGGCTTGAGGGGAATAGGCCACCCAGATGGAGGGATGGTAGAAGGAGGCCCAGAAGTGTAAGTCAGTAGTCAGTCAGTTCAAGTGCAGTGGGGACAGAAAAAGGTCACGCTGCGGAGCTGGGCTCCTGTACCCGTTCCAGGTGCCAGACGTTGGCCTGGCCTGGAAGGACCTGGAACCCCGGTCGCAGGGGGTAGTGACAGAGGGCACAGTACTGCCATGGAGGGCAGTTCGGCGGCCTTGTGCTACAACTGGGCACGGGCCAGGGCACGATGGGTTACGTGGACCATAGGCTGGGAAGTAGCTTTACACAGCCCAGTAATTCACCCGACGAGGATGGAGTCTTCACGAGCCATTCTCCACCCGCTCCAAAATCGGGGTACTAGCGCAATAAGAGGGATAAGACTTCCCAAAACCGTCCAGAAAATCCCAAGCGTGAACCCTGAGAGCAAGCTCACTCCGCTAGCCACGCGGGTGAATGGGACCCGAGTAGTTATAGGCAAAAGGGAACCACAAAGAGTAAACACAGTGCTAAGGGACAAGGCTTCAGACCAACAAGCAATGCCAAAAGGCACGGACCCAGCGTGTTCAAACAAAGGCTACAGGGCATTCAGGACTTTGGTTTACCCATTGTCAGTGTCAGAATCTCTGAACTGTGTGAGTACGTTGTGCCCCTTTACTCCCGACGGGTCCCCAACCTTCTGTCACTGAGCCCCGGGACACCTACCCCCTTTCCCACGGAGGGGTTAACATCACAAGCTGCCATCCCATCGCTCCCGGGCGCTCCCCAGAACGCAGCAGCGGTGGTAAGCCGACTTTACCATGACCTGTGGGTGGCATCACGAACATTATTTAATTTTTCCACCCCTTTTGTAAATATTTCCCCCCCCCTTTTTCATTTCGATCGGCGGTGCGACCCCGACTCGGGTCCGGAGACCGCTCGAGTCACTGCGGATCCAGATCCGAGCAGCCCGTCGGCTGTCGTGGGGGCGGCACACAAGTCTATGGGAAACCAGAATAATTTCATGTTGGACCCGTCGGTGAGCTGTGGTGACTGAGGAAGAGGCTTAAATGGATGGGAAAAGGCAGAAACAGTATGGGCACAACCTATACTGTAGAAGGTGCCTGACGGCATTTCTGCCCCCTCCTGATTCATCCAAGACGACAGGACGCACACTAACGCGCCGCCGGCATTCACCCTCTTCCTCTGATTTCTGTTGCATGTGGCATGACACATGTGACAGAAAACTCCTCCCCGGGTCCACCTAAGTCAGTGTTTTCCGCTGTTCCCCCGCTGTTTTTACCTTTTTGCAGCAATGAACCCCGCATCCCTCCTCCTTCACAATGAACGCTATGTGCATGCGCAGAACGCGGCTGTCAGCTCAGCTCAGCTTCCTGTGTTAAGTGTGAGCTGTAGAGTTGCGCTGGCTGCACACACTCTGCTGCTGTGACCCGGGGAGGGTAGGTGCAGATTCTTTGCACCCACACTCCTCACATAGACGGTCTGCACTCCTATAAAATGGGAGGCATGGTCCCTGAGCATGCCCCCCATATTCTAGAGGGTCCAGAGTCATTGTGGGACTTCCATCTAATGGATGTGCCACTTCTGGGGTGTCTGGGCCTGCTATTTTTAGGCTGGGAAGGGCCATTAACTATGGACCGTCCCACCCTGAGAATACCAGACCACAGCTGTCTGCTTTACCTTGGCTGGTGAACCAATTTGGGGAGAACCCCATAGAGGGATAAATAAATAATTATAAAAAAGAGCCTGGGGCCCTCCAAATAAGATCCCCAATCAAGGTAAAGCTGCCAGCTGTGGTCTACAGACTGCAGCCATCTGCTTTAGCTGGCTATAAAAAATGGGGGGGTCTCCACGTCGCTTTTTTTTTAATTATTTATTTTGTTTGGCTAAATACAAGGCTAGGCACCCTTTAGTGCCACATGAAAGTCTCTAAAGACTGCCAGCTTAGAATATGCAGGGAGGTGGGGCATTATATATGTGTTTGACATCGGTCTGCTTGTTTATCTATCTATCCATCTATCCTTTTTTATCCATCTATCCCCTCTATCTATCCCTCTATCCCTCTATCTATTTATCTATCTCTCTATCCCTCTATATATCCATTATCTATCTATCTATCTATCATCTATCTCTCTATCTATCTATCTCTCTATCTGTCTATCCATCTATCTATCTATCTATCTCTCTATCCCTGTATATATCCATTATCTATCTATCTATCATCTATCTATCTATCTATCTATCTATCCCTCTATCTATCTATCTATCCCTCTATCTATCTATCTATCTATCTATCTATCTATCCCTGTATATATCTGTAACGTCCCGCGCTCGGCCACAGCCGAGCCACTCGGATCCGGGCTCGTTTCTGGTGGGTGGCTCGAGCTCCTCCCGGACCCGGGGGGGGGGGGTGTCATGTAGCTCTGAAAGGGAGTTGCTGGTGCTACATGAGGAGTGGTGTTCGGTGGAGAGGTCCACGGCTGGGGCCGCTGTTGTTTGGGGATTAAGTTCGTGACGCCACCCATGGGTTGTGGTGAATGGATGGACACCACCGCTGCCATTGACTAGGCTCCCGGGGACGGTGTTGCGCAGCTTGGTGTTGACCCCTCCGTGGGTAGAGGGACTGATAGTCCCGGGGGCCCGAGGGAGGTGCTGAGGCGGGGGAATGGAGGATGCGTGCTGGCGTGTCGGTGCGGTGCGGCGCTTGGCCCGAAGGCACTGTTGTACTCACTATTACAAACATGCTGGAGTCTCTGGTAAACCAAGTAAGATGGTGGACGGTGCCCGCAGACGGCTGTGCTTTTCCCCTTTTCAGGTTGATGGTATCCGCCTTTCTCCTGCACCTCACTTATGTAGAAAATGATGACTCCTATGCCTGAGCAACGGTAGTACGCTCCCCAGCCTGATGTATGACAGTAGAGTCCGTGTGCCCACAGATGCTAGCCCGTGGGGTCTCGATGCCTGGGCGGTGGCTTTCTACCCCTATCGTTGGGTTGTTGTCTTCAGTCGGGTCTTAGGTGGGAAAGGGCCTAAAGTCCAGTCCTCAATCAGTTGATTTGACTCGGTCCAGTTGTTTCTGGACCTCGTACTAGGTCTGAGTACCCTTCCTGGTGCTCCGGTTTCCAATCGGTTCCCCGGTTCGGTACCGGCGGGCCACCACCTGTCCCCGGTCCTTACGGTTCCACCGGCTGTAATCCCAGCTCCTGCAGGCGGCCACCACCATCTGTCTCCTTGCCATGGTACCAGGGCTACGACCCTGGCACCGGTCAGTGTTAACGCTGCAAGCCTGACACCTCAGGCCTGCTGCATTTTATCTTGACTCTCCACTTCACTGTCCAGACTCAACTTCAGCTTGCTAACACCCTGCTCCCCACCGGGAACTACTCTGTTTTTCCTGCCTCCGGGCCTGTGTACTCCTCGGTGGGTCGGGCCAACATCCTGGCTCCGCCCCCTGGTGTGAACATCAAACCCTGAGGGAGGTGACAAGGTTTTGTAGGTTGGCTGCTGTCACCTTATTAAGGCGGGGAGGTGTTTGTGTAAGGGCCTACCTGTGACTGCCTGGCTAGTCCAGGGCGTCACATATCCATTATCTATCTATCTATCTATCTATCTATCTATCCCTCTATCTGTCTATCCCTCTATCTGTCTATCCCTCTATCTGTCTATCCCTCTATCCGTCTATCCCTCTATCCCTCTATCCCTCTATCCCTTTATCCCTCTATCTATCTATCTATCTATCTATCTAATCTATCTATCTACCTATCTATCTATCTATCTATCTATCTATCTATCTATCTATCTATCTATCTATCTATCTATCTATCTATCTAATCTATCTATTCATCTATCTATCTAATCTATCTGTCTATCCCTCTATCTATCTATCCCTCTATCTGTCTATCCCACTATCTGTCTATCCCTCTATCTATCTATCTATTCTATCTATCATCTTTGTAGATGAATAATCTGTTTCTGGTTTCTCTACTGCAATACAGAGGTCAAGATTACGAAATCTGCCTATGCTTTTCATTACAGGCAGTGGCTCAATGGGTAGAGCTACTGCCTATGAACAATTAGTTCACGAGTTTGAGTCTTGGCTGTCCCGGTAAAGAATTTAATTTATTTGTAATTATTATTTATTTATAATTATAATTTAATTTAATTATGCACTGAGGGGAGGAGCTGGACATCAGCTGTGAGCCGCGGGACACACCTCTAAAATCGGGGCAGTTCACGGAATGAGGCTGCATTGAGCACTCGCTCACAGACGTCGCTGAATCAGGATTTTTTGGTGTGTGTTTATTTACTTTACTTACAGATTAGTGATGGCGTGTCATAGACGCTACCATTACTAATCTTGGACTTAGTGGCAGCGATGCGTTGCTATTAACTGCTTATATTACCTTGATTGCCACCACATCACAGCAATCAGGAAGGCCCGGTGACATGCCGGGACTGTTGCATCTAATGGATGGGACATTCTCGGGGCAGCAGCGGGCTGATGTTCTCGGCTGTTAGAGGGGGGCCGTAACCATGGCCCTGGCTCTCCCCAGCCTGAGAATACCAGCCCGCTGCTGTGTGCTTACCTCGGCTGGGTATCATTTGGGGGGGGACTGCACGTCGTTGTTTTAAATTATTTATTTATTTATTTTACTACTCGATATAGACCCGCCCACCGGCGGCTGTGATTAGTTGCAGTAAGACAGCTGTCACTCAGCATGGGGGCGTGTCTGACTGCAACCAATCATAGGCGCCGGTGTGCGGGTGAAGCAGGGAATACGAGATTGAATAATGTGCGGCCGGCATTTTCAAAAGCTGGAGAACCCGCCACAGTGTGACAGCCCTGCAGTGCCGCGTCCGTGATCGGTGAGTAAGAAAGAGAGAAGGAGAGACCGACTGACCAAAATGGTTGCTGGCTTATATAGCCATGCGGCCAAGCCAATCACAGTAACACTACAACAAAAATGGCTGCGGCGTTACTGTGAGGGCAAGCAACATGAGATGTGATCATTGGCTGGAAAAAGGTGCCAGGAAGTCCAGAAATGAAAATGAAAGTACCGGAGGGAATAAAATATTAGCCGTCTGATAGCGAATACCTCGAATACCCCATTATCCGTCGGATACCGAATAGTGGCGAATAGATTTGCTCATTCCTAGTTATTACCTATAACTGCAATTGCATTTCCTATGCAGTAGTATTTTTGTAATGTCTTTCATGAATTCTTGTTATAAAATCATTTGTATTGCCACTATAGGTGAGGTGCTGGCATTGTGGCCTTTTTCTTGTCCTTTAACCACTGTTTATACATGTTATGTTTTTTATTAATATTTAATAAAGATTATTTATATTGCACCTTTTAAATCTCCCCCCTTTTTCTCCTTGATTTTTTATCTATCTTAAGAGAGTGCTTGTCCCCAATTTTTTTTTGGTTTCCTTGTGTACCATCATGATTATTTGTGGGATAATACTTTAAAGCATGGTGTTTTGTGTGTATATGTTATTGAAGATTGTTGCACAATGTTCTGTCCATGGTTTTGAATGGATACCGGGTGGGTTTATCCACTATTATAAACCATTTACGGACTTTTTCGTTATTATTTTTTTGAGCTTTGAGGATTTTTAGATTTATTGAATTAGATGCACTTTTTATATTTGTGCATTTACTGCATATTTTTTCTGTATTTTTCTGTGTTTATTATTGTTATATATACAGTATATAATGAAAACATATGTCGTGGACGTACAAAGGTAAATGTATTTATGTCTACATACACTTTTTTGGAAAGCGTTTTTTTTTTATATACAAATACATTTTTTTTTTGTTTCCAGTACATTGCAACTATGTTCCCTGCTATGTGATGGTTAATTTTCGTTGTGAGAGTTATCTCACCTTTTGTGTATTTGTCTAATTAAGCATTTAATATTTAATGCTTTCTAACACGTAGAGATATGTCAGGATTAAGTGCGGTTTTATGCTCAAAACGCGTAGACCTCTGTCTACACTGCTGCTTTAACGTTTTTTTCTTTTTTATGGATTTAGAATAAGTTTGGCTTTTTATGCAGATGTGGCGAAGGTCTTTTATCAATAAATAACAATACGTACAAATGTGATTGTGTAATTTTGAGCAGGCAATGAAAACTAACAAGACCTTTTTACCTAGTTCCCTACCAAATTTATAGTCGGCAGTACTAACAATACCTACAAATGTGATTGACTGGCTAATTGGGAGCTTTCTGTAATAAGTAGCAATAGCTATTTAGATTGTTCACTGGCAACTCTTTACCAGGTACTGAAAAGTACCTATCTCTATTTCTATCATTAAATGCCGATTTGTGAAACACAACCTTCCCTACACTGCACTTCCCTATTCTACACTATTGCTCTCCTATCTAGCTCAGCTACATATCATTCAACCCCTAGAAAAGCTATCTGCCAGCTGCGCCGGCAGCAGCCCCGGCAGCAGCAGCAGCCTCTAGCGTTTCACATTCATAAAATGGCGCCAATGCCACATGTTTGCAATTTATATACCGATGGACATGTGACTTAGGTAGTTAAACACACAAGCCCTTGTGTGTGTGAACCTTGCGGATGTTTGCTGCACTGTGATTGGCTGCAGAAACATCTGAAAATAAAGTTAAAAAAAAAAAAAATTGGTGCCGCGTGTGTCTGGCTTCTCCAGAGTCCCCACTCCCTCCACTCATTAAACACATTCATCATACAGCATCCCAATCCTATACAAAAACATAACATGTTAAAACGTGATCAGGGATCGAACAAAACTGGTCATTACCAACTTTTGGGGAAAGAGCTACCGAGCACAAACAAATAAGCAAAGGCTCACACCAAATTTGATACCTTTATTGAACAGGTTCACTCATCTCTACTTGACATATTTTTGCTTGTAGCTGAGGTCCATAGAAATAATCTGTTGACAGGTTTTAGCTATGTAATTTGAGACCAGCATGGTATAGTGATTTTAGCAATGAGCCAGTTGGTTGTCTGCATGCTGTCATTTTGATACAATCACTATTTTCTCTGTGGAAGCTCTAACAGTGCTCAGATTGCTGAACCTTTTAAAACCCCACCCACACCATTGATTGGCGGCTTCCTTTGTACACTGTAGATTGAAAGAATGCTGCTAATCAGTGGCGTGGCATGGCTACACAGTGTAATTAATTTAACTAGGAGACACAAGACACAGTCCTGTAATTATAATCTCCGGCTGATAATACATTGATTTAATTGATACAGCAATAGACAGACTAGTGACATATCACTGAAATCAGAATCTTAGCCAATACATCATGCTGCTTTCAGGTTACATAACAAAAACCTGCTGACAGATTTCCTTTAGGCCCTTTTCACATGTCCGTATATGCATGTTCTATTTTGACCATTTATGTGCATGTATGTATGTGTCATCCATATGCTATCCACGTAAAGTCCATGAGTACATGTCCTTGGCACTTGACACACGGATGTCACATCCATATGACATCCGTTTCACAACCGTGTGACACGTACTGGAAAAAACATATAGTTTCATAGTGTTTAAGGTTGAAGGTGGATGTAAGTCCATCGAGTTCAACTTATGACCTAACCTAACATATTGATCCAGAGGAAGGCAAAAACAAAATGCAACAGACAGTAAACTCCACACTAAGGGAAACAAATGCCTTCCCGATTCCACATATGGCAATAAGACTAGTTTCCTGGATCACAGAATCTAGTGCATATAACCAGTAATATTTTACTTTTCAGAAAAGGCATCCAGGCTTCTCATAAATTTTAGCAGTGAATGAAACAGTAGAACATTATCTGGCAGAGAGTTCCATAGTCTCACTGCATTTACAATTAAATATTTGCGTCTGTGATTATGATTAAACCTCCTTTCCTTTAAACTAGAAGTCCAAGGAAATTCAAGCTCCATAGGGTTCCAATGGTAGAAATGTTCAATGACCTCTCTCTGGGACTTCTAGTGTTAACAGTAGTGGATGCCCCCTTTTCACATTGCAGGCCTAGTTGTAAAAAGATCATTAGAGAGAGCTCTGTACTGTCCCCTCATATATTTGTACATTGTACCCCTAAACCTTTATTTTTCCAAACTGAATAATCCCAAGTTTAATAACCTGTCATGGTACTGTAGCCTACCCATTCCTTTATTAACCTGGGTTGCTCTTCTCCGCACCCACTCTAGTTCAGCTATGTCCAGAGACTAGTGATGAGCGAGTATGCTTGTTACTACTCGGTACTCGCACGAGTATCACTGTACTCGGGCTACTCGGCAGGTACCGAGTAATTTCGCGATACTCGTGCTGTACTTGTGGTCTTCATCCCTGCATGTTGGCGCTCTTTTGAGAGCCAGCCCTCATGCAGGGATTGGCTGGCAGACCACTGCAATGCCACAGCCCTGTTAGTTGTGGAATTGCAGTGATTGGCCGGCCTGCACAGCGTGACCGAGCCTTTATACCGGCAGGCGTACTGTGCTCTGCACACAGCCATCTCATATTCCCTGCTTTCCCCACCCACAGGCGCCTATGATTGGTTGCAGTGAGACACGCCCCCACGCTGAGTGACAGGTGTCTCACTGTACCCAATCACAGCAGCCAGTGGGCGTGTATATACTGTGCAGTAAAATAAATAAATAATTAAAAAAAACCAGCGCGCGGTCCCCCCAATTTTAATACCAGCCAGATAAAGCCATACGGCTGAAGGCTGGTATTCTCAGGATGGGGAGCTCCACGTTATGGGGAGCCCCCCAGCCTAACAATATCAGTCAGCAGCCGCCCAGAATTGCCGCATACATTATATGCGACAGTTCTGGGACTGTACCCGGCTCTTCCCGATTTACCCTAGTGCGTTGGCAAATCGAGGTAATAAGGAGTTAATGGCAGCCCATAGCTGCCACTAAATCCTAGATTAATCATGTCAGGCGTCTCCCTGAGATTCCTTCCATGATTAATCTGTAAATTACAGTTAAAAAACACACACACCCGAAAAATCCTTTATTAGAAATAAAAAACAATAACAAAGTCCCTCATCACCAATTTATTAACCCCGACAAAGCCCTCCATGTCCGGCGTAATCCATGGACCTCCAGCGTCGCGTCCAGCTCTGCTGCATGGAGGTGACAGGAGCAGCAGAATACACCGCCGCTCCAGTCAGCTTCACACAGCAACTGAGGTGAGTAGCGCGATCAGCTGCTGTCAGTCAGGTAACTCAGGCCACCGCTGGATCCAGCGGTGGCCGCGATTAACCTCAGTGACAGCTCAGCTGATCGCTATACTCACCTCAGTTGCTGCGTGGAGCTGACCGGAGCGGCGGTGAGTAGCGCGATCAGCTGAGCTGTCACTGAGGTTACCCGCAGCCACCGCTGCATCCACCGCTGGATCTAGGTAACCTCAGTGACAGCTCAGCTGATCGCGCGGCTGTCTTCAGTTGCTGTGTGAAGCTGACAGGAGCAGCGGTGTAATCTGCAGCTCCTGTCACCTTCATGCAGCACAGCGGGATGCGACGCTGGAGGACTGTGGAGTACGCCGGACATGGAGGGTTTGTCGGGGTTAATAAATTGGTGATGAGGGACTTTGTTAGTGTTTTTTATTTCTAATAAAGGATTTTTCGGGTGTGTGGGTTTTTTAACTGTAATTTACAGATTAATCATGGAAGGAATCTCGGGGAGACGCCTGACATGATTAATCTAGGATTTAGTGGCAGCTATGGGCTGCCATTAACTCCTTATTACCCCGATTTGCCAACGCACTAGGGTAAATCAGGAAGAGCCGGGTACAGTCCCAGAACTGTCGCATATAATGTATGCGGCAATTCTGGGCGGCTGCTGACTGATATTGTTAGACTGGGGAGCTCCCCATAACGTGGAGCTCCCCATCCTGAGAATACCAGCCTTCAGCCGTATGGCTTTATCTGGCTGGTATTAAAATTGGGGGGAACGCACACCGGTTTTTTTTAATTATTTAATTATTTATTTCACTGCACAGTATAGACACACCCACCGGCTGCTGTGTTTGGGTACAGTGAGACACCTGTCACTCAGCGTGGGGGCGTGTCTCACTGCAACCAATCATAGGCGCCGAAAAGCATGAAATCAGGGAATACGAGATTGTTTAATGAGCGGCCGGCTTTTTCAAAAGAGGAAAAGCCGCCGGAGTTTAGTAAACAGCTGTGCAGCGCTGCGGCAGTGATAGGGGAACGGTAAGTAAGAGAGAGGGGGGAGACTGACCGACAGACTGTGAGAGGGGGACAGACAAGACAGAGAGAGACAGACAGAGCGAGACCGACCGACGGGAGATAGAATGAAAAAAAAAATGACCGACATCGCTAGTAAAAAGCACAAAACGTGCGTTTTGGACATCGGAGTGCCACACAATGTTTTACGTAAAATCTTTCATGTATTAATCTCAAAAAGTAACATACACCAGCTCTATCTCACTATTGGGTATGTGCCCTTAACATTTCCGCCATGAAAATTCATTTTGGTGTCATTTTGGAAGGTTTTCTGGTGAGTCCGTAAAAATGGCGTAAAACTCGGACAAAAATGTTCACAGCTGTGACTTTTGAGTGATAAATGCTTCAAGGGGTCTTCCCCATGCTGTTGCCATGTCATTTGAGCACTCTTCTGAGATTTTTGTGACATTTTTAGGGTTTTTACATGCTGCCGGGGGTCATTTCATAAAAATACTCGGGTCTCCCATAGGATAACATTGGGCTCGGTGCTCGGGCCGAGTACACGAGTATCTTGGGATGCTCGGCCCGAGCCTCGAGCAACCGAGCTTTTTAGTACTCGCTCATCACTACCAGAGACCAAAATTGTACACAGTATTCTAAGGGGCACTTTGCATGCTGCGACATCGCAGGCCGATGCTGCAATGCCGAGCGCGATAGTGCCCGCCCCCGTCGCAACTGCGATATCCTTGTGATAGCTGCCGTAGCGAACATTATCGCTATGGCAGCTTCACATGGACTCACCTGTCCTGCGACCGTCGCTCAGGCCGGCGACCCGCCTCCATATTAAGGGGGCGGGTCGTGCGGCGTCACTGCGACGTCACACGGCAGGCGGCCAATAGGAGCGGAGGGGCGGAGATGAGCGGGATGTAAACATCCCGCCCACCTCCTTCCTTCCGCATATCCTACGGAAGCCGTGGTGACGCCGGTAGGAGATGTTCCTCGCTCCTGCGGCTTCACACACAGCGATGTGTACTGCCGCAGGAACGAGGAACAACATCGGACCGTCGCGTCAGTGTAATCATGGATTACGCAGACGCTGCACCGATGATATGATTACGACGCTTTTGCGCTCGTTAATCGTATCATCAAGCCTTTACACACTACGATGTCGCATGCGATGCCGGAAGTGCGTCATTTTCAATTTGACCCCACCGACATCGCACCTGCGATGTCGTAGTGTGCAAAGCCCGCCTAAGTGTGATCGCACTAGTGACTTTAATAGGGGTAAAACTATATTCTCATTAGCATCTATGCTTCTTTGAATGCACCCCATTATTTTATTAGCCTTGGCAATAGAGATGAGTGGTGTTCGAATCGAACTGTTCGCCAATCTCAAATTCTACCTGTTTTAGGCGATGTTCGAGTCGTTCGACGAACGCGAACACTTAGCTTCAAGTTCAACAGTTCAAGGTTATGTTCGATAACGGTTCGATCACCAAAAGCGTAACTGGCTTTTCACAGTAAGTTTAATGCGATCATTGTTTCTCTTGCACCCATTCAAGCCAATGGGGCGAGAGAAAAATCGCACCGGTATACCGCGAGTGCAGGGCGAGAATGGCAAAAGCCGGCAACGGAGGAGAGAGGGAGAGAAATCCCTCCCTCTCCTCTTCCGTGCCTGCCCACCCCTCCGCAGCACCGGCCCACCCCCTGCAGCTGAGGTCTGCTTGCATGAACGGACCTCAGTTGCAGGGACACTTGCATGACACTCGGCTCTGCTGTACTGCCAGCATGAGCCCAGTGTCATGCGAGGGGAACGCAGTAGATCCCCGTGTGGCCCCAGCCTAATATCCAACTTCAGTGTATAGTGTGCGGGGGGGATTAGGTATAGATCAGTGCTGCTGAAATAATGGCGATCTCCTTTTTTTTTTTTTTTACCTAACCACATGTACAGGGGGGCGGTGCAGGCTGTCAGCCAATCACACACACACACACACACACACACACAGCAAAGTGCATTTTTTGCACACAAGCAAGGGCATGTGTCATTGGCTGTGGATGTCACATGTCCTTGTGTCGCGGGCGGGGAGGGCGCTGCGCTCACCACGCTCAAGTTCGGTGCTGCTGCTCGGTGGCTCGAGCGGTGCTCCTCGCCCGTGAGTGAAAGGGGGTAGTGTGGTTTGGGGGATTTAGTCCATGACGCCACCCACGGTTTGTGGTGAGGTTGGAGCACCACCGCTGCTGTTGACGGGGATCCCGGGAGCGATGGCAGGGAGCAGCTGGGATGTTTCTCTCCCCTCCGTGGGTAGGGGGGTTGGTGGTCCCAGGGCCAGGTGAGGTGACGGGGAGACCGGGTCGGGCCAGGAGCAGGGTGGCTTGGACTGCGCAGCGCGGTGCCGGACGGCACGATAGTACTCACTCAGCCACAAATGGATGCAAAGTCTCTGGTAAAACAAACGGCTGGATGGACGGGTCCCGCAGCCGGCTGCTGTGGTCTCCCGGACGGTTGGTGGTGGCTGCCTTTCCCTGCACCTTTTCTGTATCTTCGGTCCCGATGGCTTCCCACCGGTAACCCGCTCCCCAGCGTGTGTATTGGCCGGAGGAGCCCTTTTGCCCGCAGGCTCTGGCCCTGGTAACTCTAGCTGTGGCGGTAGCTGTATTTCCCTTGTTCTGGTTGGACGGTTGCCTTCAATCAGGTCTTGGCTGTTTGGAAACCCATGGGGTTCCGGTCACTAACGGATTTGACCTTTTTAACGGCGACTCCAAGCCTGGTTGGGGTCCGCAGGCCCTGCCGGTTTGTGCTGGCTTCACTTCGCTCCCCGGTTCGGTACCGGCGGGCCACCGCCCGTCCCCGGTCCTACGGTTCCATGTTGATCTGCCTCTCCTGCAGACGGCCACCACCGTCTGCCAACCTTGCGCTCGGTGCCCGGGCCACGTACCCGGACACAGTCAGTTTGCTCCTCTACTCCTACTTCACTCCTCTCACTTTGACTTCCCTAACTTCTCTTCCTTTTCCCGCCTCCAGGACTGTGAACTCCTCAGTGGGTGGGGCCAACCACCTGGCTCCACCCCACCTGGTGTGGACATCAGCCCCTGGAGGGAGGCAACAAGGATTTTGTGCCTGGCTGATGTGCCTATCTCGGGGTGGGGGTGTCGTGTTGTAGTCCCTGTGACGACCTGGCTAGTCCAGGGCGCCACATTCCCCCTTGGTTAAATGCAGACCGTCCACGGGCTGCCCGTCCATCACCGGTTTTATTTTTCAACTGTAAAAGGTAAAAACATATGAAAACATTCAACAAAAGCATGTTTATGAATCTTCCCTTAACTGGAGGCATGGTACTTTAATATTACAAACACATTTTTATTAATAACGGTCGGCTTCCGCTCTCCCACCCAAAGAACCTGGCCCTGATGCTGCCCCTAAGAAGTGGGCAGCACCCCTTATGGCCTTGTACTTGGCTCCTATGTGGCCCTGTACCCGGCTCCTATGTGACCCTGTACTCGGCAACTATGTGGCCTTTTACCCGGCTCCTATGTGACCCTGTACCCAACTCCTATGTGGCCCTGTACCCAGCTCCTTTGTGGTCCCGTATCTGGCTCCTATGTGGCCCTCTACCTGGCTCCTATTTGGCCCTGTACCCAGATTCTATGTGGCCTTGTATCCGACTCTTTTGTAGCCCTGTACCCGGCTTCTATTTGGCCATGTACCTGGCTTCTATGTGGCCCTGTACCCGGCTCCTATTTGGCCCTACAAAATGTATCACGGGCAACCACCATAAACCATGCGACAGAAAATATCCTTTACGTTTCCAGACACCGCTCACAAACCCACTTTCTCCCATAACCACAAATCTCCACTCGAGACAAACGCACAACAGGAAGCAAGCAACTGAACACGTGATAGTTCTTCGCAATCAATATGGCCAACAGCCATTAGGCCCGTCTGCTGTCTACAGATATCCCAAAAACCAGACACGGTCAGGCAATCAGCGCAGCACACCCCAAGAGGCACAGGAAAAGACTACGAATTCTGAAAATCAGCAGACTTACCGTGCTCTCTTTAGGAGGTGATCAAGCTTCTGTGTAGGTTTGTAGCTTCTCCTGCCGATTCCCAGGGTTTTCGGGCGTCCTCGTCTGATTGCCCCTCATTCGGTGCCAAGTGTTAGGGTGAATACTTTGTAATGTTTACCAGTTGCCTGCTCCTGATATAATTTGCTTGGATCAAGTGCATGCTTGAAAGAATAATACCAGACACACACAGTCGGATGAGAATCTTTCCTCGATCAGAGGTTGGCTCAAGAGACCAATTTATTCCAAGAACATGGACTTATATAAACTAGGAAAAGGGGCATGGTCGGCTCTACAGTGGGCATCCCTAGATGTGTTCATTGGTCAATGGGCTGGTCCATGGATTGTCCAATGGGCGGATCTGTGACGCTGGTGTTAGAGTCTATGATGTCATCGGGCGGATCCATGGTGATGCTAATGGGAGAGTCTATGTCATCTGGGAGGATACATGGTGATGCAGAAGGGCGGGTCTATGACGTCATCTTGGTGGATCCATGGTGATGCTGATGGCTGGGTCTATGATGTCATTGGAGGCCATCTTGCGTTTTGTGTGTGTCTGAACACTGACTTATGTATGGAAAATTGGTTTCATTGGACATACTTCCCACAATCCCCTATGTCAAGAGATAAATTAAGTATTTGATGGAAAGGACCTCCTCAACATAGCCAGCTCTGCAGCTACCTTAGTTTATATACAGCCAACCCTGCAGCCTCTTTATTGTATATGCAGCCAGAGCTCACATCCTTCATATTTTATATACAGCCAGCCCTGTAGCCTCCATATTATATATACAGCCAACCCTGCAGCCGCCATATTTCATATACTGCCAGCCCTGCAGTCTCCATATTGCATACCTCCCAACCGTCCCGGATTCCACAGGACTGTCCTGATTCCACAGGACTGTCCTGATTCCACAGGACTGTCCTGATTTGAGGGCTCACTCCCGCAGTGCCGCTGCTCACAGCTGTTATCCTGGCTCCACCCCTCAGTGAAGTGAAAATAAGAACTCAGTTCAGTGCTTAAATTAAATTCCCATCTACTCTGGTTTACCATGAGGGAGCCATTCCAGGGTCCCACTGCTCACAGCTGTTGTCCTGGCTCCTCCTCTCAGTGAACTGAATAAATTAACTCAGTTCAGTGCATAAATTAAATTCTTATCTGCTCTTGTTTATGAGGATAGCCAGGACTTGAACTCCTGAACTCATTGTCAGGCAGCAGCTCTACCACTGAGCTACAGCCACTATTGAAGACATAGGAAGATTTGGTAATCATGACCTCTGTATTGCAGGCAGAAAAACTAGAAGCAGATGATTCAGCTACATAGATAGATAGATAGATTAATAGATAGATAGATTAATAGATAGATAGATACATGATAGACAGATACATGATAGCTAGATAGCTATGTGATAGATAGATAGATAGATAGATAGATAGATAGATAGATAGATAGATAGATACATGATAAATACATGATAGATGGATACATGATAGATGGATACATGATAGATGGATACATGATAGATATATACAAGATAGATAGATACATGATAGATAAATAGATACATGATAGCTAGATAGATACAGTAGATACAAGATAGATACATGATAGATAGAGATATATACATGACAGATAAATAGATACATGATAGATAAAGGGCTAGTTAGATAGAGGAATAGATAGATAATATATATATAGAGGGATAGATAGATAGATAGATACTGCAATTGAGTCACCCACAACAGTGCTGCAGCTGCGGGGACTTCTCTGTAGGGACCCTTCTGGCAACAGGTATGTCAGGTTCACTTTCATAAGAGTTGTGACGCCACTACACGTGCAGGGTCGGACTAGTGACACCGCGCACGTCCTCCTTCTGCGACTGCATACTGCGCTTCCTCACTTCAGACTGACTCACTACTGCCTCCGCTCTGTGGTTGCCTCTGCAACCTAGCAACCAGCTTCTCTATTGCACCACATGAATGGAGGTGGAGACCATGCCCCCTCCTGGGTCTGCCCAGGGGTCTCTTCAAGGTATGTGTGAGATCAAGTCACTATGTGTCTGTGTGTTCACTCCCTATTCCAGCCACCAGAATTACCTGTTTGCACTCACCCAGCGTGGGTGCAGTACTCAGTGGTGCCTGACCAGGTCAGGGGTGCCACATTCCCCCTTAGTTATCAACAGCACGTCCTCGGGCTGCAAAGACAAGAAAATTTTAAAGTGCAAACTTTTAAAACAACTTTTCCACACAGAAGAGCATTCACATAAAAACATCATAAAACATTATACCAGGTACTATTTTTCACCACCCTCCACCCACAAGTCGGTAACCAACCCAAAAACCTCTGAGGAGGCAGGTCACCGGTCCATTTGGTAACCAGGTCTGGGCCAGCTCTATCCCAGCCTTTCCTCCAATCTTCCTCTCCTGAGGATGGTGGTTAAAGGTAGGCCCCATAAACAGGCGTACCCGCTTCCGTGTGGTGGAGAGCCAGGCCCCATAAATAGGCGTGCTCCCTTGTCGTTGGCGAGCCAGGCCCCATCAACATGCGTGCTCTTGGCTTTTGGACAGCAGGCGCTAACAACAGGTGTGCTTCCTGCTGGTGCTGCTGAGCCAGGCCCCATAAACAGGCGTGCTCTGATGTTGGTACCACTGGGGTAACTATGCACAATGCGAGAGTTTGTGGCTATAGCCAGTTCATAGCCTTTGGTCCATTGGTTAAGGTGCACATCAACCAGGTGCAAAAAGGAAAAACTCCCAGGATCTCACAAGAGTTTTTGTGGGCGCATTTCTTGAACAGGTAAACGTTGCTTTAACTTTCAGAACATTTTCTGGAAACTCTTTCTATTGCAGGACTTAGATGGACTTCCTTCTCTCACTGGTGCTTGGCACTGGAGTACTCTGCTCCTGGAAAGTGGTGCTCTGTACGGTATTTGCGTTGTCATCTGGAACTGTACTTGCGTTGTCATCTGGAACTGTACTTGCGTTGTCATCTGGAACTGTATTTGCGTTGTCATCTGGAGCTGTACTTGCGTTGTCATTTGGAACTTCCCCTTGAGCTTCATCTTGTGGCAATGACTTTGAGGACCTGGTGGAAGCTGCAGGGCTGTAGCTTGAGCTCCTTGGGCGGGGAACAACATCTAGAGCAAACCAACCTCTTTCACCCATGTGCCTCGTGTACTTAACGACGTCTCCCATATAGAGGTCTCGATCTGGGTGTCCTCTTGGCAGGTACGACTGGACATCTCTCCTGGAGACAAAGATGCCTTCCTTGACGCCAGCCTCCACAATAAAGCCATAGCCTGTGCTTAGATTAAACTCTTCTACGACACCACGGGGGATGGTACCTCTGGTCTTTAACACGGTCTGTCGCAGAGACTTCTTCTCTTGTAAATCCATGGCCTCCACTTTCTCTTTTTCAGGGGTAGGCTGCACAGGGGGGTATCTTGCCCTTACACGGCGCTGTCCTCTGCGGGCTGGCCTCTACATCACCATTACTTGGTCGTCTGTGGGCTCCCAGGTCACGTACATACTAGGCATGTAGGTAGTTAACTTTTCCTCGGCAGGGGGTGTTGTAATCTCTTCCCAGCTTTGGGGGGGTTACAGCGCGACCTCAGGGCCTCCCTTACACGCAAAGGGTGCTGCGTCCTCCTCCGGCTACTCTGGCAACGGCTCCTGGGATGAGCTCTCATCTGCTGGCCAGGGTGGTGGACCCCTCTAGAGCACAGAGGTTGCTGGGACCGCTCTGGGTCCGGATGGTCGCCTGAGGACCAGGTACATGTCTACCAGGTTCGCGGGGAACTGTGCGCTCAACTCCTTCTTGAGCTGCAGGAATAGTGGGTCTTCTCCAGGCGGGGACGCAGGACCCGGTTCTTCCATCGGCTGCTGGGGCGCGGTGACCACTTCCATGCGGGCAGCTGGGACGGACAGCGTTGCGGCCTGGTCTGGTCTGGCCGGACGTGGCGTTGCACTGATCACCGCAAGGAATGTCGCACCAAGGGTCACGCTGGGCGTCGCACCATTTCGGGCAGGGGCTGCGTGGGACTCACCCAGGGCTGGACCGGAGATCTCCTGCATCAGGGTTGCCATCATTGAGGACGTCTCCAACTGGGTTGAACGGCACCTCTAGGCGGGCCTCGCTGCACCAGCAACCGCAGGCCTCGGATTTCCATTATCACTTCTTCCTTCCACGCGGCTATCTCTTGCCGGTTCTGCTTCTCCATTCTGCTAGCAATTCTTCCAAATTTGGCCTCTAACCCCGCTGCGGTCATTGGCCTGGTCCAGCCCAGCTCCTCGCGGACGCTCTCCGATGGTTTCATGCTGCCTTGCACACTGCTCAACCAGGTTCTCTCTGCACACCCTCTCAGTTTCACTTCCTGCACCCGACTCCAACATTACCGTCGTTCAGGGACAGATCCGCCCTCATCCTCTCTGTGCACTCGGTCAGAGCATTCCAGGGTCTCGGGGTAGCCACGCCTCTTCGTGGGCGGTTACTTCTTTTTGCGCGGGCTGCTGTTGTTTTCTTGGCATGCTTTCTGTGGTGGCAATATGGCGGCGTTTCAAATTTTTCAAGCGGACCGCCAAGGCGCATGGTCACCTGTCTGAACAGGTCCAGTCCTTATCCTGTTCGTGACGCCAGATGAGTTGCCCACCACAGCGCTGCAGCGGGACACTGTGGGGACTTCTCTGTAGGGACCCTTCTGGCAACAGATATGTCAAGTTCACTTTCATAAGAGTTGTGACGCTACTACATGTGCAGGGTTTGACTAGTGACACCGCGCACGTCCTCCTTCTGCGACTGCACACTGCTCTTCCTCACTTCAGACTGACACACTACTGCCTCCCCTCTGTGCTTGCCTCTGCAACCTAGCAACCAGCTTCTCTACCGCACCCCATGAATGGAGGTGGAGGCCACGCCCCCTCCTTTGTCTGCACAGTGGTCCCTTCAAGGTATGTGTGAGACCTAGTCACTATGTGTCTGTGTGTTCACACCCTATTCCAGCCATCAGGAATACCTGTTTGCACTCACCCTTCGTGGGTGCAGTACTCAGTGGTGCCTGACCAGGTCAGGGGCGCCACACAAGTTTTGTAGGTGAAGGAAAGAGTCAGATTTATTTGTTCCCACAAAACTATTATTAAAAAGTGAGAAAAAAAAACAAATATATTATAAAAATGTTTTATATTCCTCATCTCAAATTCAAACCAGCAACTTCCAAACATGTGTCTAGCAGCCCTTAGCTGGCCTAGCTGTTGAGCCACAAGAAATGATGATTCTGAGGGATGATTTAATACAGTTAGGTCCAGAAATATTTGGACAGTGACACAAGTTTTGTTATTTTAGCTGTTTACAAAAAACATGTTCAGAAATACAATTATATATATAATATGGGCTGAAAGTGCACACTCCCAGCTGCAATATGAGAGTTTTCATATCCAAATCGGAGAAAGGGTTTAGGAATCATAGCTCTGTAATGCATAGCCTCCTCTTTTTAAAGGGACCAAAAGTAATTGGAAAAGGGACTCTAAGGGCTGCAATTAACTCTGAAGGCGTCTCCCTCGTTAACCTGTAATCAATGAAGTAGTTAAAAGGTCTGGGGTTGATTACAGGTGTGTGGTTTTGCATTTGGAAGCTGTTGCTGTGACCAGACAACATGCGGTCTAAGGAACTCTCAATTGAGGTGAAGCAGAACATCCTGAGGCTGAAAAAAAAGAAAAAATCCATCAGAGAGATAGCAGACATGCTTGGAGTAGCAAAATCAACAGTCGGTACATTCTGAGAAACAAGGAATTGACTGGTGAGCTTGGGAACTCAAAAAGGCCTGGGCGTCCACGGATGACAACAGTGGTGGATGATCGCCGCATACTTTCTTCGGTGAAGAAGAACCCGTTCACAACATCAACTGAAGTCCAGAACACTCTCAGTGAAGTAGGTGTATCTGTCTCTAAGTCAACAGTAAAGAGAAGACTCCATGAAAGTAAATACAAAGGGTTCACATCTAGATGCAAGCCATTCATCAATTCCAAAAATAGACAGGCCAGAGTTAAATTTGCTGAAAAACACCTCATGAAGCCAGCTCAGTTCTGGAAAAGTATTCTATGGACAGATGAGACAAAGATCAACCTGTACCAGAATGATGGGAAGAAAAAAGTTTGGAGAAGAAAGGGAACGGCACATGATCCAAGGCACACCACATCCTCTGTAAAACATGGTGGAGGCAACGTGATGGCATGGGCATGCATGGCTTTCAATGGCACTGGGTCACTTGTGTTTATTGATGACATAACAGCAGACAAGAGTAGCCGGATGAATTCTGAAGTGTACTGGGATATACTTTCACCCCAGATTCAGCCAAATGCCGCAAAGTTGATCGGACGGCGCTTCATAGTACAGATGGATAATGACCCCAAGCATACAGCCAAAGCTACCCAGGAGTTCATGAGTGCAAAAAAGTGGAACATTCTGCAATGGCCAAGTCAATCACCAGATCTTAACCCAATTGAGCATGGATTTCACTTGCTCAAATCCAGACTTAAGACGGAAATACCCACAAACAAGCAAGACCTGAAGGCTGCGGCTGTAAAGGCCTGGCAAAGCATTAAGAAGGAGGAAACCCAGCGTTTGATGATGTCCATGGGTTCCAGACTTAAGGCAGTGATTGCCTCCAAAGGATTCGCAACAAAATATTGAAAATAAAAATATTTTCTTTGGGTTTGGTTT
Organism: Anomaloglossus baeobatrachus; assembly: GCF_048569485.1. Taxonomy (NCBI): domain Eukaryota; kingdom Metazoa; phylum Chordata; class Amphibia; order Anura; family Aromobatidae; genus Anomaloglossus; species Anomaloglossus baeobatrachus. The sequence continues at coordinate 302,204,015 of NC_134354.1, forward strand.
ATTTGTCCAATTACTTTTGACCTCCTAAAATGTGGAGTGTTTGTAAAGAAATGTGTACAATTCCTACAATTTTTATCAGATATTTTTGTTCAAACCTTCAAATTAAACGTTACAATCTGCACTTGAATTCTGTTGTAGAGGTTTCATTTCAAATCCAATGTGGTGGCATGCAGAGCCCAACTCGCGAAAATTGTGTCACTGTCCAAATATTTCTGGACCTAACTGTATAGATAAACCAACAATGCTGCCTCTTACACGGTAGATTACACAGGACATAGAGCTCAATTGTACAGTCTCTGACAAAAGTTCTGTCACTTATCCATGTTATGTAAATAAAAGCTTATAACCTGACTTTAAACTCATCCATTGGTTTCATAAATTACTCTTTTGAAAACTGAAACCCTCCCAAATTTGGTTTAGGTTATGGAAATAAAGTTGCTGCAAAGCAACATTTAATGAACACAGAAAGGTCAGATTTTGGCAAGACAAAAGTTTTGTCGCCTTGTCATATAATGCATCCAATCCTAGTTTATATCCTCAGCTGTGCTCACTAAATGATTGGTTCATTAGTGGGTGTGTATAAAAAGAAACCCAGCACCCCAGACCTTCAGTTGAACTGCAACTTGACCTCTGACAACATGCCAAAAATCCACCTTGCGACCAAAGCTTTGATTATCAAGAGGCTGAAGACCAGATTCACTGCAGAGGTGGCTGGCATCTTTAATATGTCTCAGCATCAAGTACAAAGAATTAAAAAAAGATTTGAAGAGACTGGAGATGTTTTTGAGGAGCCCAAGTCCCGCAGACCCCACAAGACAACTGCTCAGGAAGAACGTATGTTGGTTAGAAAATCCAAAGCCAGCCTCTCTTCCACTCCAGCAGAGCTCCAAAAGGCCTGGTCACCTCAAGTCCCTGTGTCAACTAGAAAAGTTTGTAGGATTCTGTCTCGAAATGGCCTCCATGGTCGAATCAGTGCCCAGAAGCCAGCACTAAACAAAAGGCAATTAAAAAAATGTGTGGCATTTGCCAAGTCCCACAGCCTGCTAAACAGATGGACGCTGGAAAAGTAGCAGAAGGTGGATTTCTCTGATGAATCTTCAGTTGAATTACACCACAGCTGCCGCAAATACTGCAGGAGACCTACTGGAACCTGTATGGATCCAGAAAACAGTTATGTTTGGTGGTGGAAAGATCATGGTCTGGAGTTACATTTAGTATGGGGGTGTGCAAAACATTTGCAAGGTGGAAGGCAATATCAATAGCCTAAAATATCAAGATGTATTAGCTACCTCTTACATTCCCAATTATAAAAGGGGTCAAATTCTGCAGCAGGATGGTGCTCCATCTCATACATACATCTCTACAACAAAGTTCCTCCTGGCAAATAAGATCAAGGTGCGCAAGGATTGGCCAGACCAGTCACCAGACATGAACATCATTGAGCATGTTTGGGGTAGATTGAAAGAGGAAGGTTGAAAGGCAAAACCAAAGAAAAGAATCTAGATGAATTCTGGGAGGCATATAAGACTGCATTCTTTGCTATTCCTAATGACTTCATCAATAAATTGTATGAATCATTGTTGAATCGCATGGATGCAGTCCTTCAAGCTCATGGAAGTCACACAAAATATTAAATATGGCTCTAATAGCACCACAACTTCATTCACCAATGTTATGCAACATATCTTTATATTAGAAGTTAATTATTTCTTTGAATTTCACATTACTTTTTGTGGGCGACAAAACGTTTGTCTTGCTAAAATCTGACCTTTCTGTGTTCACTAAATGATCAATATTTCAGCTTTGCAGCAACTTTATTTTCATAACCTAAACCAAATTTGGGAGGGTTTCAGCTTTCAAAAGAGTAATTTATAAAACCAATGGATGAATTTAAAGTCACGTTATAAGCTTTTATTTACATAACATGGATAAGTGACAGAACTTTTGTCAGGGACTGTATAGACCAGTATCTCTATCTCCTGTATTCTAGAGGGAAAGGAAAAGAGATTTTTTTTTCTTCTAATAAAATTACTAAAAATAATAAAAAAATTAGAACAATAAAACTTTGATTGCGTTTTTCTATAAAATAATAAACATCTATAACATGGACATATTTGGTGTCCCTGTAATCATAACAACCCACACAACACAGCAATCAGATTATTTATGGGGATTGGTAAATGTCGTAAAAAAATGGTGCAATTTATTATTTTTCTTTATTAAAACCCATAAAAATGTAATAAAATGTATCACTGAGGCCATGTTCACACGTAGCGTAAATGCTGCATTTTTTCTGCAGGTGTCTGTACCATGAGCGCAATAACTATTTTTTCTGATTATTGCACAGCATGGACCCACCTTAACCAACCATACTATTGCATCACCAGGGGTAACCCATTCCTGCACTGAGTTTCACTCTCCGCTCTTTGCGCAATCCACTGACTTCAAATATCCCCCTCCTTTCCGCCAAAGCAAGCACCTTGTACGTGTGAGTCCCGCCACCAAAGATCAACCAGGGTCTTCTCCATGACCTTCATTAACGCCAATACCATGAAGTAATACCAATCAGGCTCAAATGAACCCCATTGGACCTTACAACTCACCAGATGGAGACTCCAAGCCCCAGTGCCGCAGCACCACTTAATCCATATGTACCAAAGTGTCAAAAACTCAGCTTCAAAAACCTCATGGTCAAAAACCATGCCATGCCAACCAACCATAATATAGATAATAAGCTGCACACTAACCACTCTAAAAATATAAACATGAAAAAGGGTACAGCATTACTGATATACGGATACTATGAACAATGAAAAATACATTTAATTATCTGGAAAAAATGAAATACATGAAAAATGGTATTAAAAAAATTGTTATGAATATTTGAAAGTAGTAGAGATGTTTAGCAAATGTATTGATCAATGCAAATGATCCCGAAACCAACGACAAGGTAATTTCTATTTTTTTTGGGAACCTAACCTTAATGCCTCTATGTGCTATTAAAATCTGCAAGTATGGGCAGACAGGCTCCTGGCTATATAGGATCATGAATAGAGTCTGGTGATAGGGCGGGGTTCTGGGTTCTCAGTCAAAAGAAACTGCATGATAATCAGAAAAAAGACTGACTGGAACACTTATATGTGTGAATTAGGTGTTAGCTTAAAAATACATGACTATAATACAGATAATAAGCTGCATACTAACCACTATAAAAATATAAACATGAAAAATGGTAAAGCATTACTGTAATAATAATAATAATAATAATAGTAATAATATTTGAAAATAGTAGAGATGTTTAGCAAATCTATTGATCAATGCAAATGAGCCCGAAACCAACAACAAGGTAATCTCTAATTTTTCGGGAATCTAACAGGTTAGGTTCCCTAAAATTTAGAGATTTCCTTGTCGTTGATTTTCGCACATTGTGGTCTGATATTGTATACTTTGGAATTTCTCGTTCCCATGAAGGTTTAAGATCACACCATTTTCAAACATCCTTTGCACATCCCACATGGGTAGAAACCTGAAGACAATTTAAGTTGTAAATTACTTTTAGAGCTCCGGTAGTGACTTCATACCAACAAATCCTTTACATTTTTTGATCTTTTTGCAGTTATCAACGGTTGATCTGGTAAGCATTTTTTCAAGATAGGATCGACTAATAATACAGTCCAATGTCTCTTAAGGATTGCCAAAAGATCTTTCCAGCAATTATTGTATGTGGTTATTAGCCTTACAGGCTGTTCAATTACTTCCTTCTCAGAATTGGGGTACAGCAATTGATCCCTTGGGGTATTTAGTGCTCTTCTACAGTGCCTTGAGAAAGTATTCGGCCCCTTTGAATTTTTCAACCTTCTCCCACATTTCAGGCTTCAAACATATTGATAAAAATGTTAATGTTATGGCGAAGAATTAAAATCAAGTGGGACACAATTGTGAAGTTGAACTAAATTTATTACTTATTTTAAACTTTTATAAAAAATAATAAACTGAAAATTGGGGCGTGCAATACTATTCGTCCCCTTTCAGTTAATACTTTGTAGCGCCACCTTTTGCTGCAATTACAGCTGCAAGTCGCTTGGGGTATGTCTAAATCAGTTTTGCACATCGAGAGACTGAAATTCTTGCCCATTCTTCCTGTACAAACAGCTGGAGCTGAGTGAGGTTGGATGGAGAGCGTTTGTGAACAGCAGTTTTCAGCTCTTTCCACAGATTCTTGATTGGATTCAGGTCTGGACTTTGACTTGGCCAGTCTAACACCTGGAGACGTTTATTTCTGAACCATTCTATTGTAGATTTTGCTTTATGTTTGGGATCATTGTTTTGTTGAAAGACAAATCTCCGTCCCAGTCTCAGGTCTTTTGCAGACTCCAACAGGTTTTTTTCAAGAATGGTCCTGTATATGGCTCCATCCATCTTCTCATCAATTTTAACTATCTTCCCTGTCCCTGCTGAAGAAAAGCAGGCCCAAACCATGATGCTGTCACCACCATGTTTGACAGTGGGGATGGTGTGTTCAGGGTGATGAGCTATGTTGCTTTTACACCAAACATATCATTTGGCATTGTGGCCAAAAAGTTTGATTTTGGTTTCATCTGACCAGAGCACCTTCTTCCATATGTTTGGTGTGTCTCCCATGTCGCTTGTGGCAAACGTTAAACAACATTTTGTATGGATATCTTTGATAAATGGCTTTCTCCTCGCCACTCTTCCATAAAGGCCAGATTTGAGCAATGTACGACTGATTGTTGTCCTATGGACAGACTGTCCCACCTCAGCTGTAGATCTCTCCAGTTCATCCAGAGTGATCATGGGCCTCTTGGCTGCATCTCAGATCAGTTTTCTCCTTGTTTGGGATTAAATTTTTGAGGGACTGCTGGGTCTTCGTAGATTTACAGTGGTATGATACTCCTTCCATTTCAATATGATTGCTTGCACAGTGCTTCTTGGGATATTTAAAGTTGCAGAAATATTTTGTAACCAAATCCAGCTTTAAACTTCTCCAGAATAGTGTCACAGACCTGCCTGTTGTGTTCCTTGGTCTTCATGATGCTCTCTGTGCTTTAAACAGAACACTGAGACTATCACAGAGCAGGTGCATTTATACGGAGACTAGATTACACATAGGTGGCTTATATTTATCATCATCAGTCATTTAAGACAACATTGGATTATTCAGAGATCCTCAATGAACTTCTGGAGTGAGTTTGCTGCACTGAAAGTAAAGCGGCCGAATAATATTGCACGCCCCAATTTTCAGTTTATTCTTTTTACAAAAGTTTAAAATAAGCAACACATTTCGTTCAACTTCACAATTGTGTCACACTTGTTGTTGATTCTTTACCATAACATTAAAATTTTTATCTTTATGTGTGAAGCCTGAAATGTGGGAAAAGGTTGAAAAATACAAAGGGGCCAAATACTTTTGCAAGGCACTGTATATACCTTGCGTATACATCTTTTACTATTTCCTCTGTCCAGGAAGCGATTTGTAAGCTCCTTGGCTTGTATTTGAAAATTTTTTGCAGATGAGCAAATGCGTTTTGCCCTAAGAAATTGAGACATAGGGATGCTTTTGATGGTAGCAGGAAGATGACAGGAGTCTGCACGCAAAAGTGTGTTAGTGGAAGTCTTTTTTCTAAAGACATCAGTGCTTATGTCCCCTAATTGAGAAGCCTGTATCTTGATGTCCAAAAATTCCACTGTGCGGCCATATTTATACATAAAAAAAATCTTCATATCATTGGTGTTAAGACGATGCATGAATTTATCTAATTCCTCAACAGTCCCCTCCCAGACGAACCAAATGTCATCTATGTATCTGATCCAATTTTGGAACAGACACACAGATTAATCCGGTTCAGTCTGAAAGAATGGCGCTCCCAAGCCCCTAAAAAAAGGTTCGCATAAGAGGGAGCCCATGACGCCCCCATTGTGGTACCCTGTATTTGCAAAAACTCCTCGTTCTTAAACATAAAGCATTTATGCCGCAAAATGAAATCTAGCAATGTAAGGACCAACTCAGCCAATTGTGGATCTAAGTTACTAGACTGCAGAAAAAAATTCTACAGCTCCGATGCCATCATGATGTCTTATCGAAGAATATACCATATTTTTCATCTATAAGATGCACCGGACCATAAGACGCACCCTGGTTTTAGAGGAGGAAAATAGGAAAATAAAATTTTAATCAAAAAATGTGGTCCTTACACACTGTTATGGGGCGAGGATCTGCTGCTGACACTGTTATGGGGGTAATGTCCCCAAATTCTCTACTAAGGTACCCCATTCTGGTAACGATCCTCCTGCCTTGTATATGATCCTGCTCATATACCCCATCCTGCTCATATACCCCCATCTGTCCTGCTCATATACCCCATCCATCTTACTCATGTTCCCCCATCCTGCTCATATACCCCCATCCTGCTCACAAAATACCCCCATCCTGGTATATGGCCTGTATATTATGGCACAGACAAAAAATTAAATGTTTATACTCACCTTTCCTCACTCCCTGCAGCACCGTTCATCTTCCTCTCTGTCTCAGCAGCAGCGCCGCTGAGTGGAGTCGTCACCGTTGTCTGCAGCTTTGCGATGTGTTCCTGTCTGTGCCGGTCAACTGATCTGTGTGGACACTAGCGGCGTGCACGGCGATGACATCATCGCTGTTCTGACTGCTCTCTACACAGATCAGCTGACCGGCACAAACAGGAAGACATCGCGATGCTGCAGGGGGATGGCTCCACACACGGTAACGGGTGAATACACTGATTCACTGCATCCCGAGCTGATAATGATGCATGGGGGGCAGTGAATACAGCCGTACATGATCACTTCAGGCTTTAGCTGCCAGGGGTGATCATACGGCCGGCTGTTAATTATGCGCGCACCCCCTGCTCATTCCCCCGCCCATCATCCCGCCCACCTGTCAGCGCTGGCTTCAGCGCTGAGAGATGATGGGCGGGAGGATGGGCATGCATATGAAATGAGCGGGCCCACGTGGTCATTCCCCTGATTACCCGCTCCACCGCAGCACCCTCATTCCCCGCAGCCACATTCAAACTATAAGACGCACCCCCCACTTTCCCTCAACATTTGGGGGGAAAAAAGTGCGTCTTATAGTCCGAAAAATAAGGTCTCCACATCTGTTCTAACCATCAGTGCATTGCTTCCAATATTTAGATTATCAAATCTCTTCCTGTTGTATCCTTGATATGTGAAGGAAATGTAAAAACCAACGGCTGGAGGTAAAATTCTATCAAATTACAAACCGCCTCACAGAGCCCCCCATTGCCTGAAACAAAGGGGAGTCCTGGGGGATTTAATTGGTTCTTGTGCAGTTTGGGTATTAAATAGAAAGTTGGCATTCGAGGATTTGATACCATTAAAGAATCCATATTTTTTGGGGGATAACACCCCCATGAACCGCCCGATCTAAAATATCATGTAATTCAACCTGATATTTGGACAGAGGATTATATATCAGTTTTTTATAACTATCAGAGTTCTTTAGTATTTTATAAGCTTGAGCCTCATATTGTATATTGGGCGAAATTACAAGTTTCCCGCCTTTATCGGCGGGTTTGATGGTGACATCAGATAATACTTGCAATTCTCTCAAAGCCTTTCTTTCCAGATAGGTAAGATTGGAGGGCTGGCGTGTATTACAGTATATTCCAACTTTTTAGATTTGGGATATAAATGACTTGGAAAAATCCTGGTATCACCAGTTGTCACATCCTCATAGCTATTTATTAAGGGCTCACTTTCAAGAGAGTGGCTTACGCTACCTTCATGATCAGACGTGCCCCCTTCAATCGCCAAAGAGTTCAAAACTAATATTGCTTCCTGTTCTTCTTTGGAATCACATTTTTCTCCTGTCTTGGATTGATGAAAAAAACATTTGAGCAATACTTTCCTCGCAAAAAGATGTATATCTTTAACAGTGGTAAATTTATCAATATTATTGGAAGGAGAGAAGGATAACCCCCTCTGCAAAACTTTAATCTGACAAACTGTTAAATTGTGGGATGATAAATTAATTACCTTCAATCAGTCCTCTCGTATAAAGCCATCATGATGATAGATTTTGGACTGACTTTTCACATTGTCTCCATTTCTCCTCCTCAAATTTCTTTTATCCCAAGTTTCCACCTCACTTGATGAAGCCTCACCCTCACTGGTGGATGCCACAGATGATACGGAAAAACTTCTAGATTGTGTTTTATTTATTTTTAGGAAACTATGTCACAAGAAGTTAAGGAGGTGGCCCTAAAACATTTCTTCTCCAAATTGGATAAGGACATTGAAAAATGGGAGACTGAAATCAGTCAACCAAAGGGTAAAAAATACCATCTGGATCTAATGGAGTTTGAATCAGGAAAAATATTTAAGTGGCAAAATCCTAGATCCAAAAATAAAACACAATCTAGAAGTTTTTCCGTATCATCTGTGGCTTCCACCAGTGAGGGCGAGGCTTCGTCAAATGAGGTGGAGACTTGGGATAAAAGAAATTTGAGGAGCAGAAATGGAGACTATGTTAAAAGTCAGTCCAAAATCTATCATCATAATGGCGTTATAGGAGAGGACCGATAGACACCATTGTAAACATAGACACTGGGCCCCCAGATGAATCTGGCCCATTGAAATGCCGCACCCCACGCGATCTGCCAGCTCACCCTGGACATTAAGAAATACCTTGGAGCCTGCCGCTAGGCCCATGACCAAAATCAGTCACTAGTCCATTATTGATTATAAACTATGTACCCCATTTTCACTATCCCGAGACCATCAGACAATGCCAAATACCAACCGGGTAATGAGCAACCATAAACCACCCAGCTCCACATGATACTTATGCATCCCCTACAAAAATGCAAGTAGAACCTCAAAAGCACAAACAACCAGAAAAAGTGGATTAAATCTCCATCTCAGCCTGAAGGTATACCCCCTTTTGCTGCCAACACTGCTCCAACGAATGGACAACTGACATGGGAACCAATTACGGGTAAATGACCTGATTTACTGAAAGCTCGCAAGTATGATGTGCGATAGGTTAACACCTGAACCATCTGCATTCCTGCCTCAAAACAACCCCAAGATAGATATTTCTAACTGCAGCAAAACAAATGGAGTCCAAAGTCCTGCCATTCACCCAGGCTCGACCTACTCCTGTTGTCCGTCTGCAACAACCTCACCGTAGATGCCAGATGACCTAACACCACTGAAAAAAACCTCACGTAACCACTCATCCCCCTTTTTACGGACCCTTATCATGGTTGGAGGCCTACAGTGCACACAATATGAGAACACAGCCGCCTTCCACTTTACCCCAAACCAACCGTGGAACCCACCCCAACTGCAGCATTGACGCTTAAAAAGGCTGGATAACCCCCAATCGCCGCATATCCCACCGACATCCCTCGACCCCGCCTCAAGCTCCATCTCATGGCCATCTTCTCCCTGAATTACTCATGAAGTGCAGCCAAACCTTACCACCAGACATCCAAAACTCCCCTATAGGGTCTAATCAAAAACTACACTGAGAAAAAATAAGATGCCTCCTCCCCCTACAACCATAGCCACTATTATTAGAACCCCACAACACTTGTGAAATGTACGGAGACCAAGACAATATTGCCTGCAATCTCCTCGAGGCTCCATCCCTAGGGCAACCAACCTCCTAACCAACCGTACACCGCTCCCAGACCCTCTAACAAAAAACCTATACACCACCACGCTAGCTCAAACCAAACGCCATGCATATCAACACCCCCCCACCGACCAGAACCAAAATTCATATGAGGTGCAAGTGAAACCTTAATCTTACCAGCTGACTACAAAGTGTCCCCCGGAACAGCCGTCATGTGTCTTCCGCGTCGAGCACCACTATCTTTGTTGACCGATGCAGACTGCCATCCTCCTGGGCAGCAAAGCAGCTGCTGCGACCTTGCCAGCAAGATCGACCCGCTACCCTACCAGGGATGTTTCCAACGATGGTCAACGACCCGAATCCATAACTGGGAGGGCACTCTAGCCGCCTAGCTGCAAACCAGAATCTGGACAGATAGCTGACGCTGCCCAAGAATCCTGCATAGACCCTGTGCGGCTACGCAGGCCGCACTTCCTGGATCTCTTGCATGTCAAGTAACATTCCAACGGGATCAGGAGACTGTGACGCCGGTGACATGCAATCGCGACACAAGACTACGTGACCACGCCGCGGGTCACACGGCCGAGCCACCCACGTCGTCGCACCGAAACCCCCGCGCCATGCTCCGGAACATGTGTAGGGCCGCACCTCCGGGATGGCTCGCCGGTCCCGGGGCCATCCGGCCGAGTCAGGGAACAGTGATACCAGGGGCATGTGAATGTGTTGCCGGACCACGTACCCGTGCCCTTGTTCACATGGCCGCGCATTTCGTCACGCTGATCCCGCGCCATAATCCGGAAGAGGTGAGAAGGCCGGTGATGTCACTCACTGCCATTCTACCGCCCGCACTGCTGCACGACTGACGCCGGGTCCTGCAATGCCGTCTGGAAGTAGACTGGGCTCTGCGTGGCTGCGCAGGCCTCACTTCCTGGATGCGCTGCCTATCACAGGACCGCACTGCTGGCTCATGTGACCATGACACCTGGGTGTATGTGATCGCGACACGTGACCGCGTCACCGGGTCACATGGCTGCGTCGTTCATGTCATCTTGCTGACGCCATGCTGCGACCTGGAAGATGAAGAAAAGCCGCTGCTGTCATTCACCTCTTTGCTGCTGGACTCTTTCGGCACGAATTCTGCCAGACATCCTGCGCTGCTGGCGCTGTTCTTGACCCTGCTAATGGCATCGGAGATGTCCTGCTGGGCTCTGAATACCATGCCTCGCTAGGGGAGTCCCTTCAGGACTCAGCTGCTGCAGTGCCCAGATCTCCACAGCCATTTCGGAGGCACTGGAACCTCAGTCCCCTCAGTTTGTCTGCCGTCCACTGCTACGTCTGCTCCTGCAGCCAGCGTGCCCCTGCTGATCCGCCATATTCTTCCTCCTCTGGAGTGGTGCCTCCATCTTCGGACCATCCTGGATGTCAGCTACGATTCCAGACATCTTCTAAGTGCCGAATGACCACCCCACCACACAGCCCTGCCCTATATACTATCCTACAACTGACCTCGCCTTGACCAATCACATGGCCCCACAAACCTTAAAACTCCACCTCCCAATTTGTCCGCAAAAAATGCACAACACCTTAACCCCTTGCTATACATACATCCCTCTTTAGTCATGTTGCCCTCCCTTGAGCCCCTTTGGGGCAGGCAGTCCGGGCTCTCTTTGTCCAAGCAAAGTGGATATGATTCCATAAAAAGAACTGAACTCTGCGGTTTTGGTGCTTTTTGTTCGCAGGAGGTTTCTATGTAGCGTTTAATAAAATGCATGGAAAAAACTTTACTGTACTCTAAAAACACTTAAAAACACAGATTCACATCTGAACCAAAAACACATTAAATAATGGCAAAAAGGCATAAAAAATGCAGCAAAAATGGAATAACCAGAGAAGATTGTTATTGTGTTGTTTGGTGCAGACAGCGACAGAAACAAAAATCTCAGGAATTAGGCATGGAGTGAATGTTACGGGGGGCTGTCTGATAATAACCTAAAGGAGTATCAGACAGTCAGGGTCCACCGTGCAAAGACTCTGCTGCAGACTATGGCAGAGTGCAATACCTCTGTTAACTCACAGAAGGATATAATAAGTAAGTAAAGCAATTCCTCCCTTACTTGGAGGGTGTGTGGAATGATCTCTGTTAATAATCACAGAGACAAAGGCAATGTGTGTGAAATGGCACCTACCTAGGTCAGCTCTTCTAGTGGTGCAAATGGACGAACAGCAGCATAAGCCGCACAAAGCTCCTACCTGCGTTCGCTCCACTAGTGTGCGAGGACACGAACCACTAGATATGGCACCTGCCTAGGTCCGCTCTTCTAGTGGTGCAAAAGAGACGAACAGCAGCGTAAGCCGCACAAAGCTCCTACCTCTGTTCGCTCCCCTAGTGTGCGAGGATACGAACAACTGCCAGACGCAGTATAAGGAACGTTACCCTAGCGGCAACGTCCACCTACGAGTCGAACCACAAGGCCCAGCCAGACCATGTGCCTCAGGCACCTGCCTATGTCCGCTCCCCTAAGAGGTAAGGATACGGACAGCAGCCGAAGCTGTAAGGTATAAGAACGCTACCCTGCCGGTAGCGCTCACCTAGCATAGACAGAGGAATGCCTAGAGGAACGCGCACAGAGCGTCTACTCTTATGCATGAACCAAGAGGACTGAGCGCCATGCGGCGTGTGTCAGGGTCTTATATAGACTCTGTGCCTCATCCAAGATGGAGGACACCAGAGCCAATCCGCTGCCAGAACGACAGGAGTGACGTCATGCTGGCCTATCACCGAGCAAGACATCACAAGCACATGACCAGCGACCAATCGGCATAGAAGGTGTCAGAGACATGTGACCTCATGTCAGCGATGATGTCACCCGCACATGTGCAATGGCTCCAAGATAGGACTTAGTCTCCGGCGCTCGCACATGTGCAGTAGCAAGAAATCTGGACTTAGGGGCACTTTGCACACTGCGACATCGCAGGCCGATGCTGCGATGCCGAGTGCGATAGTGTCCGCCCCCGTCGCAGCAGCGATATGTGGTGATAGCTGGCGTAGCGAAAGTTATGGCTACGCCAGCTTCACACACACACTCACCTGCCGTGCGACGTCCCTGTGGCCGGCGACCCGCCTCCTTGTTAAGGGGGCGGGTCGTGCGGCGTCACTGCGACGTCACACGGCAGGCGGCCAATCAGAGCGGAGGGGCGGAGATGAGCAGGATGTCAACATCCTGCCCACCTCCTTCCTTCCGCATATCCTACGGAAGCCGCAGTGAGGCCGGTAGGAGACGTTCCTCGCTCCTGCGACTTCACACACAGCGATGTGTGCAGCCGCAGGAGCGAGGAACAACATCGGACCGTCGCGTCAGCGTAATCATGGATTACGCCGACGCTGCACCGATGATACGATTACGACGCTTTTGCGCTCGTTAATCGTATCATCCAGCCTTTACACACTGCGATGTCGCATGCGATGCCGGAAGTGCGTCATTTTCAATTTGACCCCACCGACATCGCACCTGCGATGTCGCAGTGTGCAAAGTGCCCCTTAGTCTCCGGCGCTCGCACATGTGCAGTAGCAAGAAATCTGGACTTAGTCTCCAGCGCTCGCACATGTGCAGTAGCAAGAAATCTGGACTTAGTCTCCAGCGCTCGCACATGTGAAGTAGCAAGAAATCTTGACATAGTCTCCAGTGCTCGCAGCAACCGTAACAGTACCTCCCCCTCAAGGACCCCCCTCCCGGCGACGCAGGTAATCGGCAACTAAGTCGGGAGCATGGACAGCCTCCTCAGGCTCCCAAGAGCGATGTTCCGAGCTGTAACCCTCCCAATCTATCAAGAAGAACCTGCGCCCTCTAACCATCTTAGAACCAACTATGGCTCGTACCTCATAGCTAGAGCGAGAGGAATCAGAGGCAGGAGAGTGCACTTCACGAGCGTGAGGTAAAATAACCGGCTTTAGCAGTGAGACATGGAATTTGTCATGGATCCTAAGATGGACGGGTAACTTCAATTGGTAGACTACAGGATTTACCTGTCGAAGAACCTCATAAGGACCCAGGAAGCGAGGAGCAAATTTGACAGAGCTCACTCTAAGTCTCACGTGTTTTGTAGAGAGCCACACAAAGTCCCCTGGAGAAAAGACAGGAGCCGGGCGACAAAACCGATCGGACACCGTCTTCATACGGTCCTTAGCTGCTTGGATCGACTCTTGAGTCCGATCCCAAACCTCTCTGGCATTAGTTGCCCAGTCGGCCACAAGAGGAGGAGGTGCAGCAGCGGGAAACGGTACCGGTACCCTAGGGTGTTGCCCATTATTGAGTACGAACGGTGTCTGCCCAGTGGCCTCAGCCAGCGAATTGTTAAGGGCAAATTCTGCCCAGGGTAGGAGGGAGGACCAGTTATCGTGGTTCTCAGCAACAAAGTGTCGAAGGTATATAATCATAGATTGATTGGTACGTTCAACCAAACCATTGGTCTCCGGATGGTATGCCGAAGAGAGATTCAACTCAATTTGCAGAAGGCTACAAAGATCTCGCCAGAAACGGGAAGTAAATTGCGGGCCTCTATCACAAATGATACGATCTGGCATCCCGTGAAGCCTAAAGACATGCTTGAGGAATAGTTTGGCTAGTACCCTGGAAGATGGGATTCTCGATAACGGTATGAGATGAACCATCCGGGAGAAATGGTCCGTAATGACCCACACAAATCTATGTCCCTGTGAACATGGAAGATCACCCACAAAGTCCATGCCTACCACCTCCCATGGTCTATCTGGCACTGGTAAAGGATGCAAGAGCCCAGCCGGTCTCTGCCGTAATGGACGGTTGCGAGCACACGAGTAGCAGGAACCGACATATCTCTTGACGTGGCTGGCTAAGTGTGGCCACCAATACCACCTCTCCAGTAACTCTCGTGTCCGCCTAATACCAAAATGCCCACCCACCTTTGAGGTGTGGGCCCATGACAGTATATCATTCTGTCGATCAGGCGGAACAAAGGTCTTGCCCGGTGGGATTTGGTCTAACGTCACAGGGGAGAGCGTATGAAAAACCCTGGAGGGAAGGATAAGACGAGGTTCATCAATCTCTTCCTCGGTAGAAAGCATAGAGCGAGACAGGGCGTCTGCCTTGTTATTCTTACTCCCAGACAGATAGTTGATGGAGAAGTGAAAGCGGGAGAAAAACAAGGACCAGCGGGCTTGGCGAGGATTCAGACGCTGAGCGGTTTGTAAGTACGTCAGATTCTTATGGTCTGTATAGACCTGGAAAGGATGTTTCGCTCCTTCCAGCAAGTGACGCCACTCCTCCAAGGCTAATCTCAAGGCGAGCAGTTCCCTATCCCCAATGGTATAGTTTCTCTCTGCCGGTGAAAAGGTTTTCGCAAAGAAGAAACACGGCCTTTTTCTACCTGCACCGTTCTTTTGATACAAGACCGCACCAGCACCCACTGAAGAGGCATCAACCTCTAAGAGGAAGGGCTTACTCTCATCGGGTCTTTGAAGAACGGGAGCAGTTGAAAAGTGTCTTTTTACTGCCTCAAAAGCCTGAGATGTCTCAGTAGACCAGGCTTTGGGATTAGCACCTTTCTTAGTCAAGGCCACCAAAGGGGCCACCAAAGTAGAAAAATGGGGTATGAACTGCCTGTAATAATTTATGAATCCTAAGAAGCGTTGCACCGCCTTCAAGGAATGAGGTTCGGACCATTGCAGGACAGCAGAGAGCTTCGCAGGATCCATAGCCAGGCCCTCTTGTGAGATAATGTAACCCAAAAAAGGCAATGAGGACTGCTCGAATACACATTTCTCGAGTTTAGCAAACAATGAGTGCTCCCTTAAACGGGAAAGGACACGAACGACATCCTGACGATGAGTCTCCAGATCAGGAGAAAAAAATCAGGATGTCGTCCAGATACACCACTACTGAGGATAACAGTAAATCCCTGAACACATCGTTTACGAAGTCCTGAAATACTGCGGGTGCATTACATAACCCAAAAGGCATGACGAGGTATTCATAGTGACCGTCTCGGGTGTTAAAAGCGGTCTTCCATTCGTCACCCTTTCAAATTCGTACCAAGTTATACGCATCCCGCAGATCCAACTTCGTAAAAACTTGAGCTCCTCTCAGTCTGTCAAAGAGCTCCGAAATTAAAGGTAATGGGTATTTGTTCTTTATTGTAATTGCGTTGAGACCCCTGTAATCTATGCAGGGACGCAAATCACCCTCTTTCTTCCGAACAAAGAAAAACCCAGCTCCCGCGGGAGAGACAGACTTACGAATGAACCCCTTCTCTAAACTCTCTCTTATATAGGTCGACATGGCCTCCGACTCAGGTATCGACAGGGGGTAAACCCTGCCTTTAGGTGGAACCGAACCTGGGATAAGGTCTGTGGCACAGTCATACGGCCTATGGGGTGGAAGAACCTCAGCACCCTGTTTGGAGAACACGTCAGCGAAATCCAGATAGGGTGTAGGTATGGGAGAGAGATCAGTAGATGCAACTGCAATGACCTTAGGTGGTAAGGGAAGACATCGGGACTGACATTTCGAACCCCAACTAATAATGCTGTCAGACTCCCAGTCAATGTGAGGAGCATGAGTCCGAAGCCATGGGAGACCCAGAAGGACGTCGTCTATACCCTCAGGCAAAACAAGAAAAGAAATCTCCTCTATGTGACCCTGAGACAGGGAAAGGCGCAAGGGAACTGTCCTCAATGTAATGGAGTCAGACAACATAGTTCCATTAACAACACGGACAGGAATAGGCGCCTCTAACATGATAGAGGGAATATTGTGTCCCTTTACAAATCCTGAGGACACAAAAGTCCCGTCAGCTCCGGAATCCACAAAAGCCATAATAGGCCATGTATTCTCAGATAACGAGAGCTGACCTGGGATTCAACACTTAGAGGGTGCAGAAGACGTCTCTAGTAACCCCCCTCTAATGGTTACTAGGCCAGGGAGTTTCCCTGACGACTAGGACACTTGTTGGCATAGTGCCCAGCCTGACGACATACGTAACATATAGGAGGACCGGACTTGCGTAGTCTGGAAGACGCATGACCTAACTCCATAGGAGTGGGAGATGTTTCAGATGCTGAGGAAGATGGTAGTGGACCCTCAACAACTGGAATAGCCCGATGCTGAGGGCGTGAGGAAGAGACCTCGAGTCTACGTTCCTTACGGCGTACATCGATCCTTGTTGCTACTGTGATCTAGTCCTCCAGAGAAGCAGGGACCTCACGAGTAGCAAGAGCATCCTTGACATAGCCTGACAACCCTCTCCAAAAGATAGGAATCAACACCTTCTCTGGCCAATCTAGTTCTGCCACCAGAGTTCTAAAAGCAATGGCATAAGAACTAGTGGATAACGAACCCTGAGATAGATCTAACAGTCTCAGGGCCGCATCATGGGTAACCTGCGGACCCATGAATACCGCCTTAAGAGCATCAAGAAAGTCTTGATGTCTCAGAGTAACCACATCAGAGCGCTCCCATAGGGGAGTCGCCCATTCTAAGGCTTTGTCCTGAAGTAAGGAGATGATAAAGCCTACTCTGGACCTCTCCGTAGAGAAGCGAGAAGAGTTGACCTCTAGGTGTATCTGACACTGACTAATGAAACCACGACATGATCTGGCATCGCCAGAATATCTGTTTGGCAGAGCAAGTCGAGGATCATGTGCAGATGTCACCATGGTCTGAGGTTTATCCTCTATACTCTTGAGCCGTGACTCAAGTACTTGTATGTAACGGTGTAACTGCTGATATTCTGCCATAACTGCCAGACCCTTGGCTCAGTCCTAATGTTACGGGGGGCTGTCTGATAATAACCTAAAGGAGTATCAGACAGTCAGGGTCCACCGTGCAAAGACTCTGCTGCAGACTATGGCCGAGTGCAATACCTCTGTTAACTCACAGAAGGATATAATAAGTAAGTAAAGCAATTCCTCCCTTACTTGGAGGGTGTGTGGAATGATCTCTGTTAATAATCACAGAGGCAAAGGCAATGTGTGTGAAATGGCACCTACCTAGGTCCGCTCTTCTAGTGGTGCAAAAGAGACGAACAGCAGCATAAGCCGCACAAAGCTCCTACCTGCGTTCGCTCCACTAGTGTGCGAGGACACGAACCACTAGATATGGCACCTGCCTAGGTCCGCTCTTCTAGTGGTGCAAAAGAGATGAACAGCAGCGTAAGCCGCACAAAGCTCCTACCTCTGTTCGCTCCCCTAGTGTGCGAGGATACGAACAACTGCCAGACGCAGTATAAGGAACGTTACCCTGGCGGCAACGTCCACCTACGAGTCGAACCACAAGGCCCAGCCAGACCATGTGCCTCAGGCACCTGCCTATCTCCGCTCCCCTAAGAGGTAAGGATACGGACAGCAGCCGAAGCTGTAAGGTATAAGAACGCTACCCTGCCGGTAGCGCTCACCTAGCATAGACAGAGGAATGCCTAGAGGAACGCGCACAGAGCGTCTACTCTTATGCATGAACCAAGAGGACTGAGCCCAATGCGGCGTGTGTCAGGGTCTTATATAGACTCTGTGCCTCATCCAAGATGGAGGACACCAGAGCCAATCCGCTGCCAGAACGACAGGAGTGACGTCATGCTGGCCTATCACCGAGCAAGACATCACAAGCACATGACCAGCGACCAATCGGCATAGAAGGTGTCAGAGACATGTGACCTCGTGTCAGCGATGATGTCACCCGCACATGTGCAATGGCTCCAAGATAGGACTTAGTCTCCGGCGCTCGCACATATGCAGTAGCAAGAAATCTGGACTTAGTCTCCGGCGCTCGCACATGTGCAGTAGCAAGAAATCTGGACTTAGTCTCCAGCGCTCGCACATGTGCAGTAGCAAGAAATCTGGACTTAGTCTCCAGCGCTCGCACATGTGCAGTAGCAAGAAATCTTGACATAGTCTCCAGTGCTCGCAGCAACCGTAACAGTGAACATGGCCTTATAGGCACAAATAAGAAACATGTCATATAGTGACGCATATAAATATAAGAAAATTCTGGCTGCTATGACTATGAATGAACAGTCCAGGCATCTGTTGAATGACCCTTACTGCCAAATGGGTGTGGTTAGGGGTGTGGCTAAATTTGCCACAGCGCATTGTGCACGTCACATAGTTTGTCCCTCTTTTCTTTCTTCAAAAGTTTTGTGGTATGATATTGTATATACAGCCAGCCCTGCAGACTCCATATTGTATACACCACAGCCACAGCCAACTGCCTCCATATTAGATATACAGCCAGAGCCCGCAGCCTCCATATTCTATATACAGCCAGCCCTGCAGCCTCCATTCTCTATATACAACCAGCCCTGCAGCCTCCATAATGTATATACAGCCAGGTTGGTGTCCATCAACCAGTTGGAAGTCGCTGTCATGGACAGTCAGTAACACACACAACACCAGAATTCGCTTATCCAACCAGAATCGTTCACACTTATTCTTCACATGTTATGACACACATGACCTTCCTTTCTCTTTCAGTGGGGTACTACTTTGGCTGAATGTGTTTTTCATCTACCCATTAACTTTTATGGGTCTATGTGTTTGTGTTGCTGGTTAAAAATGGATATGTCTCCATTTGAAAACATGGAGGTGTGAAGATCCCCATAGACCTCTATTACTATGCGTGTAAATGTGTCTACCATACGAGTGAAAACGGACACTACTCTGTCCTGGAAACAGGTGAAGGAGGCCATAGGGGTATAGTTATAATTTAGCCTTGAAGAATATGTTTCATGATGTTTGTTATTATTTTCGTCAAAGTAAAACAAGTAGAACATTGTTTAAAGGAAATCCTTTTTGCTACATATTTTGTATTTATGAAATACTAATCTTCATGTAGAACATGCTGACAGGTTCTGTTTATATGACTGGGGCTAAGGACTCTAGACACACCGTGCTATTTTATTTATTTTACTTATTACTATGTCACCATTTATTCTACTTACCTACCATTTAAAAAAATAGCACGGACAACTGTAAAAGTAGCAATATGGGAAATTTCAGGGAGTGATTTGGAAAACTGTCACGTATTTGGACAGAAGAGTGCCTTATCTATGTCTGGTTTCTTCTTTACTATGCGTATAACATTAAAACCATAAAAAAGACTAAACATAATACAACCCCGGGACTGCAGACGATAAAACAATCCTTGTATACAATTAACAACATTAATAAGCAAAGCGTCAATATTCAATAATGACCACAGGCTTTACTGCCATTGATTCCTAGCACGAAGCTTCTCAGGACAAAGCATACCTGTTGTTTTGGTGGCGAGAGGTGCTGGGGTAACAATATAATTTTCCAGATTACATTACTCAATGATGGAATGAATTCTGTCATGCATGATGTATGTTTTAATCTTTTATTTCTACATGAACTTAAGTGCCTTCTTTTAAATAAAATATATTAAAGCTGCCAAATCAAATGCCTCAAGGAAAGGCAATAAATTCCGGAAGCAAAATAAAGGGTAAAAATTAGAAAGCAGGAGGCAAAGTTATGGGGACAAATAATCACTTAATAGATCTTGTGGTTGCCCCTCTTTCCCTTTCTGTTTCTCCTTCAGACTGTCCATTTTTGACTTGCACTCCATCACACGTTCTTCCTTTCTCCGTTTCTATACCCCTTCCTCTGACTCATTCCTTTTCCATTCAAAAGGATCATTACACTCAGCATCTTTAGGGAACACTTTTGCATTTAATTACACCCCATCCATCCCTGTTACTCCCCCTCTCCTCACCCCCCAGATTCTGTGTCTGTGTTACCATGGAAACAGTATGCAGCTGCAGAAAACCTAAGCCAGATGTTGTACCAACCAACGGTAAAATGCTCTGCAGAACCATTGATCAAAAAGAAATGCAGATTTTCTAGAGCTACGGTGACAAAAGGGATTTGAATTTTGAAAAGTATTTAGTCTGTAAGGGACCAGTATTCCCTGCCGAGAATGATAGTATGTCTGACTCTACATGAGAACAGCATTGTGGAACTGAATGAGGGATGCGCTGCAGATGACATCAAACGACTGATGATCTACAGAACCCTTGTAAATATTGATGCTCTGCAGCATTGTGGAAGGCAGTGAAGGTCTGCAAAATGTTGTTAAATCAACATTCGATCATTCCTATGAGAGGATAGCTTTACAGGAATGCCTGCAAAATAGAAAAGATAAGAAACAGATCTGGTGATAAATAACAAGCTGCATATACTGAAAACCAAAAAGAACGGCTATGGTTCTCAAGTCTTTATCTCAAGCCTTCATAAAGAACATGTGCCGCAGAAAATCCACATTCCTGCTATGTCTTTCTCGCTTTTTCACTTCTTTCAAGAGATATTTTTTTTCTCCCGGCTTTCAGTCTACGGCTTGGGTTAATGAGTAGGTTTTTAATTATGTATAATTTTCGTGAGTGGGATTTGGGGAGGGTAGTCTTGTCAGAGATTAGAGCTACAGGAGTTACAAAAAGGGTTAATTTATCAGTGAGGGACTGAGATGCGGAAAAACAAGGGAATCAATAAGATGGATGGAAAGACATATAATATACAATGACAAAATGTCAAAGAATAAATGGCATTACAGTTGGGAAAAAATGGAGTCAGAGGCGACTGAATGACAAGATGTTTATGGCCATAACTATAGATAGACAAGTGCTAGGACGGAGAAAATATTTTGAAAAAAGGTTGGAGAGAATGACAGTGTGAGATATGTGTGGGCGAAGGGGTGTAACCTTGTGATTACTGAACAAGTATTTCATTATTCACCCCGGTGACACTTCTGACTTAACGAAGCCCTGTAATTATCTACATTAGTGATCAGTGCACACAATACAGAACACAAGTAACGAGGTAGACAGCTAAGGAAAAGTATGAAGAGAAGATATTACATTCACCTATTTAACACCATCGTAATTCTAACATGCGGCAGGTTTATATTATTTATCATAACGAGTCTCACCAAAATGTTTGCATTTTCTCTTGTGTTTTACGGCCCAAAACTGAGGTGTTATGACAAGTTTTTTTACTTTTTTCTTTTATCAAAATTATTTACCTACAATTGAGTACTTACTGTATTTCTGCTTTCAGTAGACAAAAAATATTGTCCCTGCGGTTTGAGATCCAGGATAAATGATAATACATTTAAGGATGGCTTGCCAGTCACACTCAATTAGAAATAAATGGGCTCAGAAGCAATTATCTCATCTGTCACGCAACTTTTCGTATTCACCTCTATTAAAGTGCTATTCAAGGTGACAAACGTTGTCTGTAAAGTGCTGTGGAAATTAATGGTGCTACATATATGAGTAAAATAAATAAATAAAAAAGTTGCATCCTATGAAAATGACATCACGTGATTCAGATTGCATATCTGGTTTGTTTTGTTGCTTTCATAGCGGAAGTTACTGATTATGATTGTGATATCATAAATAGCTGGACCAATAGCTTTGTAACAATAACATAAGCCAATAGAAGGATTAAACCTAAAACATAACTTTTAATATTCAATGTATAAAATTGAACAATCGTTCAAGTCATAAGTTAAAACCAGGATTCACAATCGTACCTGTAATGGGACGATTAACCAGATCCCAAATATCCACAATTAGGATCAAAGATAAACGAACTGCCGCAGCTGACTTCAATCTTACATAATTAAGTGTCAAGAAACAAATACACTTACTTCAGCTGTAAAAAATACATAAGAGGTTTCGCCAAAGATCCTAAATAGAGAACCTATCTTAACATGTATAGTAGGCAGATTATTTATATTGAGAAACAAAGCTGAGTTTCTCTCTCTCAATAAGGAATGGTCTTACCAAATCCCAAGATGTTAGGCAGGCATTAGTAGCAAGTTACCGGCTCCAAAAACAG
Organism: Anomaloglossus baeobatrachus; assembly: GCF_048569485.1. Lineage (NCBI taxonomy): Eukaryota > Metazoa > Chordata > Amphibia > Anura > Aromobatidae > Anomaloglossus > Anomaloglossus baeobatrachus. The sequence goes on from NC_134354.1 coordinate 302,226,550, forward strand.
GGGGGCTGTCTCCCAGCACTTCAAATCCCATTTGGCCAGATAACCTCAGTCAGGCAATTTCAGTGGTTCCCACTCCCAACGTTTCACAATGGATCATCAGGGGAGTCCAAGTGGGATATCAGCTGTGGGCGTCATTAAGTCTTGCTTTAACATGACCCTCCACAGATGCCCGGTTCACTATAATAGCAATAAATACATGTCAAAAAATGCCCTGGGAACTGCCATATAGGCTCCGTTTATCATGTCCCATGGTTAACTCACCGCATCCAGGTGTATGTCCAACCTAGTTCAAGATTGCCGCGCTTTGCATTTGGAGTACGCTCCAAATATAGCACCGCGCATGCGCGGATTGGTTGAAATGATGACGCGCACCTCCCATCATGCCTCCGAACCGGAAGTGCGCGTCATTCAAGGCGGCGTCGCTTGGAAAGCGTCATCCTCCTCACCCGATAACGTCATATCCGGGTGGGTGGAACGCAAACAGCCCCATTGAAAGGTGCATGTGTTGGCGCTGCCTAGCAACCTCGGTTCACAGGACCGAGGCTGTGTTTCTGATTGTGCGGCACTGGGCACAAGTCCCCAAGAATGCCGATGTATATTAGCAATATCACAGGTCAGGTTTATGCTCATATTAAGTTAAAATAGAACGCACTAGGCCGGGACGGCCAAAGCAATGTGAAGCAGAGAAAAATACATAGAGATTACAAGAAAACAAAGGGCTTCCTCGGCCAATGCCCTAAACCGGAGCATTACCAGAAAAACACAATTAGGTCAATCAGTAAACCGTGGGACCCCCAGAGAGAGGGCTAAGGCTAAGCGGCAACGATCAGGGGGTTTTTGGGGGATATTCAAGTATATATCGTTTGTTTGTTGTTAGTGTGTGATACAAATTGGGGCAGGATCAGCTATACATATTTTTTCATCTGGGGGGGGGAGGGGGGGGGACTAGACTAAGGTGCACACTGATCACTGACCCTAGGTATAGATGCACCCTACCTAACATGTGGGGGTCGGCACCTTATTAAAACCCACGCCCCATTGGTGCCCCCACTCGGGCGTCGACTCTCCCTTCTACATGAAGCCCCTATTTCTAAGGTGCTCCTAGAAAAGGGGAGAAGGAGAGTGATTCGTTTAAACCAGCTGGTACCATGGTACCCAGAGTATAAATCCAGAAGCATTCCTTCTGGAGAATGATCCTGTCCCAATCACCACCACGTAGGGGGGGGTGGATCAAATCGATGCCCATCACTCTAAAGCTTCCCAAATCACCATTATGTGAAGCATTAAAGTGTCTAGCCACTGGTGTGTCGTTTTTATTCAGAATGTCGTTTTTGTGTTCCCCCACTCTACGCCTCAGCTCCCTGATGGTCTTTCCTATATACAACTTGCCGCATCCACAGCTCACCTTATACACTACCCCCTTTGATTTGCAAGTTATGAGTGACCTCAGGGAGTATGATTTACTACCTGTTAAGTTTTTGAAGTCCTTTCCTTCTTCCATATACTTGCAATTGATGCAATCATAGCATTTAAAACAGCCCTTTACTTCACTTCTTTTGGCTGTTTTCTCCTGGAAATGGCTGTGGACCAATCTGTCACTCAAAGATCTCGCCTTTCTATAAGTGACAGATGGGTAGTCCAAGAGGTATTTATTGATTGCTGGGTCCATACGTAATATGGGCCAGTGTTTCAGTAGTATTTTCCTTAGATCCACTGAGCCGTTATTAAACGTTGTAATGAACCTTAAGGTGTCCATGGTGGTGACATCCTGGTTGTTGGAGTGTAGTAAAGAGCTCCGATCCAAGCCGCATGTGGAATTGTAGGCCGTCTTAATAACCTGCTCAGGATAGCCCCTCTCTCTTAGGCGTCCCACCAGGTCATCCGACTGTGCCTTAAAGGCCGCATTATCCGAACAGTTTCTCCGCATTCTTATAAACTGTCCCTTAGGGATCCCCCTTTTAAGGGCAACAGGATGAGCACTCTCCCACTTGAGAAGGGAGTTTGATGAGGTGGCCTTTCTATAGGTTGTTGTATCAAGACGACCCTCTGGTCCTCTCTCGACTAAAACGTCGAGAAACGCCAGCCTGTCTCTACCCACTTCACAGGTGAAGCGTAGGCCAATGTTGTTATTGTTCAATTTGGCCATGAAGGTATAGAACTCCGCCTCCGAGCCTTTCCAGACAAGGAAGACGTCGTCAATGTATCTAGTCCATAAGACGACGTCTTCCGTGTCCATCAGGCCACCAAAAACCACCTTCTCCTCCCACCAGCCCAGGAGGAGGTTAGCATACGATGGGGCACAACACGTCCCCATCGCAGTCCCCCTGAGCTGATGGAAGACCCTCCCATCGAAGGTGAAGATGTTTCGGGTTAAACAAAAGGTAAGGGCTTTAATGACAAAGTCATTATGCTGCCTGTATTGGTTCCCTCTAGTACTCAAAAAGTACCTCACAGCCTCCACTCCCGCCTCGTGGGGGATAGATGAGTATAAAGCTTCCACATCTATACTACATAAGAGCATGCCTTCCTCTAAATAGACATCGTCAATTCTACGTAGGAAGTCAGTTGTGTCTCTCAGATATGAATTAAGAGACACCACAAACGGTCTTAGAATCCTGTCAACATAGATGCTTAATTTTTCTGTTAAACTACCAATACCCGACACAATAGGGCGACCCTTCAACGGGTTACATCCTTTGTGTATTTTTGGCAAGATGTAAAATGTTGCCATTACTGGAAAGGAAGGTAATAGGTAGTCAAACTCATTTTTGCTGATAAGATTCAAGCCAAGAGCTTCATCCAACATATTCCTTAGTTCATTTTTATATGTTGGAATTGGACTTGAATCAAGTCTGGTATAACACGCCTCGTCCCTGAGGATCTCCAGACAGATGTTCTTGTAGTCTTGGGAGTCCAGTATCACCACGTTGCCCCCCTTGTCAGAGGGCTTAATGGTGATACTGGAGTCCCTTTCTAACATTTGTAAACTCTGCATCTCCGTTTTTGACAGGTTATATGGACCCCTATATGTTCCAATGCTCTTTTTTATATCCTCTGTCACCAAATTGACGAAGACATCTATTGCATCTGTCTCTGCATAGGTAGGCGGTGTTTTCATGCTTCTGTTTTTTAGGTCTGTGAATGGCCCTTCACCTAGGTCGTTGGGGTTAGTATCACTCAGATGGAAGAGTAATCTTACGTCTTCCAGGAGTTCTCCTGGAATTCCCAATTCGGCTGATGATTTCTCATTTTGTCTATCAAAAAATTTTTTCCACTTAAGACGTCTAGCAAATAAGTTGAGATCCTTAATTGCTGTAAACTCATTGAAATCAGTAGTGGGGACAAAGGACAAGCCTTTGTTAAGAACCAATAGCTCAGTGTTACTAAGGGGTCTGGCAGACAAATTGATCACCTGGGGAGCTCCCCCCATTGTTATATGGGGTTTGGCAGCCCCTTGCTCCTCAGGTGATACTGATTGTCTAAAAAACCCCCCCGGCCCTGATTGTAGTTAGCTCCCCTGTAGTTTCCTCGTCCTCTTCCCCTCTGTTTCTTATATTGTTGTGGAGGCTTGTACCTAATATCAGTGTCAGACAGCTCAGCGTCTGTAGATGAAAAATCGGTCTCACTTTGCCTTGTAGTTCGATTATTAGAGGGGACATACACTCTGTTATCTTTGAAATCTTGGAGGTCCCTGATGTAGAATTTGTGTTTTCTCTCTTTCAATCTGTATTGGAATTTCTCAATGACTCCTTGTAATACAAGTTCTTTATTTGCAAACTCTCCTTCACTGGAGAATTTGCGTGTTATATCAATATGCTCTTTTAAAGAGTCTTCAAGAGTCAACAAGTTCTTCCTCTCCTCATCCAAAAGGAGCTTCATAAGCCGGAGGGAACTGTCAGTGGCTTCCTTTTCCCATCTGCTTATGAACTCTGGATTTTTTTGACGATAACCTGGTTGGAGGGTTATCCTCAGGTGTCTGGGGACTATTCTATCTTTAAGGTAGCTTTCTAACGATTGGACCTCCCACCAGGATATTATCCGCTCCTTATATACCCTGGTGAGGTCCTTGAAAGCACCACTCAGGGTTGGTGTATACCTCTTCAATACCAGATTTTTCTCAGAGAACACATCCTTGGCCTCGGAGGCCCATTGCCTAGTATCAATATCCGTCGATAAAAAACCTGCCATATGACAGCCCAAATTATTGGAGGATTTTAGCAATATACAGGACTAGATCCACAGTAGAAGTATCATAAATAGCTGGACCAATAGCTTTGTAACAATAACATAAGCCAATAGAAGGATTAAACCTAAAACATAACTTTTAATATTCAATGTATAAAATTGAACAATCGTTCAAGTCATAAGTTAAAACCAGGATTCACAATCGTACCTGTAATGGGACGATTAACCAGATCCCAAATATCCACAATTAGGATCAAAGATAAACGAACTGCCGCAGCTGACTTCAATCTTACATAATTAAGTGTCAAGAAACAAATACACTTACTTCAGCTGTAAAAAATACATAAGAGGTTTCGCCAAAGATCCTAAATAGAGAACCTATCTTAACATGTATAGTAGGCAGATTATTTATATTGAGAAACAAAGCTGAGTTTCTCTCTCTCAATAAGGAATGGTCTTACCAAATCCCAAGATGTTAGGCAGGCATTAGTAGCAAGTTACCGGCTCCAAAAACAGGGGGGCTGTCTCCCAGCACTTCAAATCCCATTTGGCCAGATAACCTCAGTCAGGCAATTTCAGTGGTTCCCACTCCCAACGTTTCACAATGGATCATCAGGGGAGTCCAAGTGGGATATCAGCTGTGGGCGTCATTAAGTCTTGCTTTAACATGACCCTCCACAGATGCCCGGTTCACTATAATAGCAATAAATACATGTCAAAAAATGCCCTGGGAACTGCCATATAGGCTCCGTTTATCATGTCCCATGGTTAACTCACCGCATCCAGGTGTATGTCCAACCTAGTTCAAGATTGCCGCGCTTTGCATTTGGAGTACGCTCCAAATATAGCACCGCGCATGCGCGGATTGGTTGAAATGATGACGCGCACCTCCCATCATGCCTCCGAACCGGAAGTGCGCGTCATTCAAGGCGGCGTCGCTTGGAAAGCGTCATCCTCCTCACCCGATAACGTCATATCCGGGTGGGTGGAACGCAAACAGCCCCATTGAAAGGTGCATGTGTTGGCGCTGCCTAGCAACCTCGGTTCACAGGACCGAGGCTGTGTTTCTGATTGTGCGGCACTGGGCACAAGTCCCCAAGAATGCCGATGTATATTAGCAATATCACAGGTCAGGTTTATGCTCATATTAAGTTAAAATAGAACGCACTAGGCCGGGACGGCCAAAGCAATGTGAAGCAGAGAAAAATACATAGAGATTACAAGAAAACAAAGGGCTTCCTCGGCCAATGCCCTAAACCGGAGCATTACCAGAAAAACACAATTAGGTCAATCAGTAAACCGTGGGACCCCCAGAGAGAGGGCTAAGGCTAAGCGGCAACGATCAGGGGGTTTTTTGGGCAACTTTTCGTATTCACCTCTATTAAAGTGCTATTCAAGGTGACAAACGTTGTCTGTAAAGTGCTGTGGAAATTAATGGTGCTACATATATGAGTAAAATAAATAAATAAAAAAGTTGCATCCTATGAAAATGACATCACGTGATTCAGATTGCATATCTGGTTTGTTTTGTTGCTTTCATAGCGGAAGTTACTGATTATGATTGTGCTAGTATACTGTACTTCTTGCATTATACACTGAATTAAAGACACTTTTAGGTGTCAGCAAAAATTATGGGACTGATTTAAAAGAGCATAAATGCAGGATTTTACTATGCATTGTTTGCTTTTAGTCTATAACCGTGAGAGGCGAATCTAGGTTTCCGTGCACTCAGGGCAAAAAATTCAGTTTGTCTCCCCTTCAATAAGATAGCTTAAATCTGTCAGTAAATCAACTCTTCTAAGCTATCAATGTGAGCATCTAGGTCATAAAAAGTTGAATGAAATAATACCTTGATATCTGTGATCCATTCTTTTATCACACTGGAAATGCCCCATTTAATTTAAAATAAGATCTGGAAGCAGACTCTTATGCAGATCTGTTTCCAGACCACAGATCTTCACAGCTTATTTACATATTGTCACGCTCTCCGGGTCCCCTGCTCTGCTCCCTGGCTCACCTGCCACGCTCCCCGGCTTCCCTGCTTCTCTCCCCGGTCTCCAGCCTCCATTGCCTGCGGTCTCCAGGCGGCCTGGTCCCCGCTCCCGGCGCCCGTCGGCTACACAGTCCCAGCCCGGCTCTCCTGCTTCCTGCTCACCGCTCCCTGCCCTGGCTTCTGGCACCCGGGCCGCGCGCATGCGCATTAGGGCGCGCGCGCGCGGTCATTGACCCTTTCTTAAAGGGCCAGCGTCCACTGACAGGAAATTGAGCACACAGGTACAGGGTATAAAGGGGTTTAGTGTCCAAGTGGGCGGGGCCTGTTCTTCGTGTTTCCCAAGCTAGGAGTCAGGTCTCCTTGTCCCTGTGATATACTCACCTCTCTCTCTTCTAGAGCCGATCCTGCCTCGCCATCCGGTCCTGCTGATTCCCGAGCGCTGACTATCTGCCATCCTGTCAGTCCGTACCATCCCTGATCCCTGTGGTGACCCGTCCTCACGCTCCATCGGTTCCGGACTCCGCCTGACAACATCTCGGCCTCCGAACCTGAGCTCCGTCACCCGGACTACCATCAGTGACTCCGTGGTCCCAGGGACTCCTGCATTCTACTCTTGTACACGGACTGTCCTGCTACCCGTAGTGCTCCGGCTACCGGACCCCTTGCCTTCATCAAGGAGTTCGGCCCAGTGGATCCACCTCCTGGGTCTGCCCGTCCACCTGGCCCCAACAGTAAGAACAGGCCATGGATCCCGCCGAAGCACTAGCGGCCTTACAGGAGGAACTCACACGCCAGCGTGAGACTCAGACCCGCATGCTGAACTTTATGTCTTCTGTGGACGCCCGCCTGAACACGCTGCAAGCGTCGGTTACATCTTCAGCATCTCGGGCTTCCACAAGACAATCCACGGCTTCAGCTCCCGTGGCAGCCTCTTCGGATGCTTCCAGACTTCGTTTGGCCTCACCACCCCGGTACGCCGGAGATCCCAAGACCTGCAGGGGATTCATAAACCAATGCTCCCTCCATTTCATGCAGCTGCCGCATTTGTTTGCCTCCGACCAAGCCAAGGTCGCGTTCATGATGTCCCATCTAGAGGGTGAGGCACTGGCGTGGATGAACCCCTTGTGGGAAAAGGAGGACCCTGTGACCACGAACATCCAGGAGTTCCTGCAGGCATTTCGTGGCACCTTTGACGAGCCCGGACGCGCCTCCGCGTCTGCCTCATCTCTTCTCCGGTTACGTCAGGGGACTCTGACGGTGGGTCAATATGCCATCCGTTTTCGCACCTTGGCTTCGGAACTCGGGTGGAACAATGAGGCTCTAACCGCCGCCTTCTGGGAAGGACTCTCGGGTCGAATTAAAGATGAGCTGGCTGGTCGTGACGTACCGTCCACCCTGGATGCCCTGATTACCCTAGCGACTCGAGTGGACATTCGCTTTCAGGAGCGATCCAAAGAAGTGTCCCGTGAGAGACGTCCGATACGGCATTCCTCTCCTCCGCAGAAGCCCGCCGTACTTCAGTCAACGGCATCTGGTGTCTCCGTCCACGAGCCCATGCAGATCGACCGTGTGCGGCAGTCTGAACAACGCCGAGCAGAGCGGCTCGCCAAGGGCCTCTGCTTCTACTGCGGAGAGGGCACACACCTTCTACGCTCCTGTCCAGAGAGGCCGGGAAACTCCAAAGCCTAGGGTTGGTAGGAGAGGCCACCCTAGGTGCTGGGACTCTCTCAGACCCGGTTATGTGGACTGTTCAAGTGGCAACGGGAGAGACGCGGTTCACGGCCGAGGCGTACCTCGATTCTGGGGCAGCAGGCAATTTCATCCAGCAGGCCACGGTGGACAAGTACCAGGTGCCTGTTACTCCACTCGACAAACCCCTCGTGATTGCCTCTGTGGATGGGAGACCCCTCTCTGACACCATCTCCTGGATCACCTGCGTATCGGTGCCCTGCACACCGAGAACATCGCTCTCTACGTCCTCCCACACATGTCCCATCAAATCCTGCTGGGACTCCCCTGGTTACGGACACACGAACCGTCAGTCAGCTGGGGCACTGGTGAAATCACCCGATGGGGCTCCTCTTGCCACGAGAACTGTCTGAAGATCATACAACCCATCCGATGACCTCCGGTTCCAGAGTCCCTAACGGGACTGCCCTCGGCCTATTGGTCCTTCGCGGACGTCTTTGACAAAAAGGAATCTGAGGTACTTCCGCCACATCGTCCTTACGATTGTGCCATCGACCTGCTCCCAGGAACTACACCACCTCGAGGACGGATATATCCGCTGTCTCCTGCCGAAACAAGGGCCATGTCTACCTACATCACAGAGAACCTGGCAAGGGGATTCATTTGGAGATCCTCCTCTCCTGCTGGAGCAGGCTTCTTCTTCGTTAAGAAGAAAGAAGGCGACCTACGCCCATGCATAGACTACCGGGGATTGAACCAAATTACCGTGAAAAATAAGTACCCCCTGCCGCTCATCCCCGAATTGTTTGATCGGCTTAGAGGAGCTCGTGTGTTCACCAAGTTGGATCTTTGGGGTGCCTACAACCTGGTCCGCATCCGCTCTGGGGACGAATGGAAGACCGCGTTCAATACTCGCGATGGGCACTATGAATACTGTGTGATGCCCTTCAGCCTGTGTAACGCACCAGCAGTCTTTCAGGAATTGGTGAACGACGTTTTCCGGGACCTTCTCTACATCTGTGTGGTGGTGTATCTTGATGACATCCTGGTCTTTTCTCCGGACCTCCAGACCCACAGAGAGAACGTGCAGCTGGTACTACAACGACTGAGGGAAAATCGTCTGTACGCCAAGTACGAGAAGTGTGTCTTCGAGCAGTCTTCTCTTCCCTTCCTGGGTTACGTCATCTCCGATACCGGACTGCAGATGGATCCGAAGAAGGTCTCTTCCATTCTCAACTGGCCTCCTCCTTCTGGACTGAAGGCAATCCAACGCTTTCTGGGATTCGCAAACTATTACCGCCAGTTAATCCCTCACTTCTCGGCTCTGACTGCACCTCTCTCTGCCTTGACCAAGAAGGGGGCTAATCCAAAGGACTGGTCACCTGCGGCCAACACCGCGTTTGGCTCTCTGAAGCGGGCATTTGCCTCCTCCCCTGTGCTCCACCGTCCGGAGTTAAACCGACAGTTCACCTTGGAGGTGGATGCCTCCTCCTCGGGAGACGGAGCAGTGCTCATGCAGAAGTCCTCCTACGGGAAGATGGTGACTTGCGGTTTCTTCTCCAAGAGCTTCTCAGCGCCTGAACGCAACTACACCATCGGTGACCGAGAGCTATTGGCAGTCAAACTGGCTCTGGAGGAATGGCGCTACCTTCTAGAGGGAGCAGTGTACCCCGTGATCATTTAGACGGACCAAAAGAACCTGGAATACCTGCGGTCCGCTCAGCGACTGAACCCACGGCAAGCCAGGTGGTCCTTGTTCTTTGCCAGGTTCGACTTCCAGCTCCATTTCCGACCTGCGGACAAGAATGTACGCGCAGATGCCTTGTCCAGGTCATTCCTGCCCATGGAACAGGAGGAGGAGACATCCCAGCCCATCATCTGTCCTAGTAAGATCATTCCGGTGGCCCCTGTCACCCTGGCCCAGATACCGCCCGGGAAGACCTATGTCTCTGAGACTGACAGGCAAAAAGTGTTGCATTGGGGCCATGCCTCGAAAACAGCCGGCCATGCTGGTCAGAAGAGAACATGGAGTACGATTGTACGTCATTACTGGTGGCCATCCCTTCGCACGGACGTCGCTTCTTTTGTCTCAGCCTGCTCCTCTTGTGCCAGGAACAAGACGCCCAAACATCTGCCATATGGCCGTCTTCTGCCTCTGCCTATACCCTCCGTTCCGTGGCAACACATTGCGATGGACTTTATTACGGACTTGCCCCTGTCCTCTGGACACACAGTCATATGGGTCGTGGTGGATCGGTTCTCCAAAATGGCTCATTTCGTCCCTATGGCTGGACTGCCCTCTGCCCAGGAACTCGCTGACGCCTATGTACAACACATCTTCCGGTTGCATGGCTTTCCATCACACATTGTCTCCGACAGAGGAACTCAGTTTACCTCTCGCTTCTGGAGGGCTCTCTGCAAACATCTGGGAGTGACTCTGGACTTTTCTTCAGCCTACCATCCTCAGTCGAATGGCCAAGTGGAACGAGTCAATCAGATCTTGACCTCCTTCTTACGTCACTACGTCAACGCCCATCATGACGACTGGTCCACGCTTCTTCCTTGGGCTGAATTCTCCCATAACCACCACGTCAGTGAGTCCTCCTCCAGCTCTCCCTTCCATGTCGTTTACGGACTTCAGCCTTCCGTCCCATTACCTGTATCCTCTTCCTCGGATGTCCCTGCTGCTGATGCTGTAGCCCGTGACTTTGCAACCATTTGGGACTCTGTCAAGGCGTCCCTTGGACGTGCTTCCCTGCGGATGAAGAGACACGCGGACAAGAGGCGTCTGGACCCTCCGTGTTTCATTCCAGGAGATCTCGTCTGGCTTGCTTCCAAGTACGTCCGATTGAAGCTACCATCCTACAAGCTGGGTCCTCGCTACATCGGGCCTCAGCAAGATCAATGAGGTCTCCTACAAGCTGCAGCTCCCGGCCACGATGAGGATACCCAACTCCTTCCACGTCTCCCTGCTCAAGCCGGTTGTCCTTGGTCCCTTCTCCGCTGCTGCCAGTTCGGCTCCTCCTCCTATTGCCGATGACGACATCTATGCGGTAAGGGATATCGTGGCCATGAAAACCGTACGGGGCCGACAGTTCTTCCTGGTAGACTGGGCAGGGTATGGTCCTGAAGATAGGTCCTGGGAGCCCCGGGAGAATGTGGGTACTCCTCTGATCCATGCCTTCCTGTCCCGGTTGCGGGGAGGGGGGTGTGGGGGGGGGTACTGTCACGCTCTCCGGGTCCCCTGCTCTGCTCCCCGGCTCACCTGCCACGCTCCCCGGCTTCCCTGCTTCTCTCCCCGGTCTCCAGCCTCCATTGCCTGCGGTCTCCAGGCGGCCCGGTCCCCGCTCCCGGCGCCCGTCGGCTACACAGCCCCAGCCCGGCTCTCCTGCTTCCTGCTCACCGCTCCCTGCCCTGGCTTCTGGCACCCGGGCCGCGCGCATGCGCATTAGGGCGCGCGCGCGGTCATTGACCCTTTCTTAAAGGGCCAGCGTCCACTGACAGGAAATTGAGCACACAGGTACAGGGTATAAAGGGGTTTAGTGTCCAAGTGGGCGGGGCCTGTTCTTCGTGTTTCCCAAGCTAGGAGTCAGGTCTCCTTGTCCCTGTGATATACTCACCTCTCTCTCTTCTAGAGCCGATCCTGCCTCGCCATCCGGTCCTGCTGATTCCCGAGCGCTGACTATCTGCCATCCTGTCAGTCCGTACCATCCCTGATCCCTGTGGTGACCCGTCCTCACGCTCCATCGGTTCCGGACTCCGCCTGACAACATCTCGGCCTCCGAACCTGAGCTCCGTCACCCGGACTACCATCAGTGACTCCGTGGCCCCAGGGACTCCTGCATTCTACTCTTGTACACGGACTGTCCTGCTACCCGTAGTGCTCCGGCTACCGGACCCCTTGCCTTCATCAAGGAGTTCGGCCCAGTGGATCCACCTCCTGGGTCTGCCCGTCCACCTGGCCCCAACACATATAGAAAACAGGATTTCTCTGGAATAAGATCACAGATGTCACATAATCATTTTAATTAACTTTTCATGACCTGCATACCCATGTAGATGACTTAGGATCATCCTTTACCTTTAAAGGGTACTGTATGTCATGGACTTTTAAAATAAAATGTGCCTAACCACTAACAATCAGGTAATTTCAACCTACCTATCTGTTGTGCCTGGTGCCAGTCTTCGTCGGCACACATCAGTCACAAACCCCTCGTGCCGGTAATTAGCTACTTCAGCTGACATAGCATCAAGAGAGCGGTGGCTTCTCATTCGCTCAGCCTGTAGACGAGGTGGGACAGCCGACGTCATGCTGATTGACAGCCGTAGATAGGAAGCGGGAAGTCAGTAGGGAGCCGGCTGCCAATCAGCATGACCTCAGCTGTCCAGCCCTGCCTACAGAGCAGAGGGAAAAGAAGCCTCTGCTCCATTACCAAAGCCACTGCAAGCCTCTGCTCCACTGCCAAAGCCACTGTGTTGCCGGCATGAGCATTCTGAGCAAAGATGAGCAAAAATCATCACTAGGAATAACAGGCAGATCAGTAGTAGCAATGAAAATTGTTGAACTTGATGGAAACCAAGGGCAGACATATAATTGGTGCAACCTGAGCAGCCACACCGGGGTCCAAAAGCTAAGGAAACTCATTCTCACCTTTAAAGTAGGTGGAATTGTGCTCTTTGAGGAGCTCTTGGGCTGCAAAACGCCCATATATTGTTTTTGCATAGGAGCTCTTTTCTGTCTGTGTCTCCTAGTGATGGAAACAGCACAGATATGGAAAGGCAAGAACATAGGAGTTTCCAAACTTTTGTTTTATGTCCTTGGTGACTTTTGTCAATGAAAATTCATGACTCATGTGGAACTTCTCTAATCCATCCCAGGAAAAGAACCCCACAAGTTTTTTGTCAATTTATTCTCAAAAGAGGTGCATTTGGGCCTTTCTCCCATTGTATGCATGTATCTTTATTTTTTACTTCTTGCGCAGAGTTTATGGAAATCTGAGGCTTGTAAACTGCACTCACTGCTTCTTCTTTGGTTAAGTTGATTCCGCTGGTTTTTAGTGCTATGAGAGGCATAGTGACTAATTGTCATGGGGTGTGACGAGGTAACATGAAATAGTGGCACTTACACTGGCCTTAGGGCTAGGGGGGCCCTAGCTGTCCCTGTTTCCAAAAATACATCTAATGGTGATGACGTTGGAGCCTCCTTCTTAACCCTAGTCCCTGAATAGCTTTGGTCTATACCGCCTCTCCCCCACCTCCGGGTAGGGCCAAAAAAGGAGTGGTTTTATCCCACACAAATAGACAGACAGGAAAAAAACAAAACTCAAACTCACTGCTCACACACACATACACACAGGTAAGACAATAAGTGCTCAGGAGGAAATAAAAAATCAGAGAGGAAATAACACGCAATGAGGATATTTCCAGAACACACCAAATAGCACACAGGAGATCACCAAAACTAGATTACTACAACACAAGGACTGGTATTCGCAAATGAAGGTATACTCGGCATGGAAGAACAGGCTCCACCATCTTTAAAAAGGGAGGCGGCAGCTGTGAGAGGTCTCCAGTAACCTGTGACTCTAGCAGCAATCCACAGGCCAGCAGAAATCAACTCCTGTTAGAATAATCACTAGTAAGCACACAACTGCTCAACGCCTGAGTCTGACTGAGCAATTCAAAAGTACCAGGTGGCATGTCAGACTCTGAAGAGTAAACAGGGTCAGAAGTCACCATAACATTAGAGATGAGCCACCCCCCTAGTGTTCGAGTTCGGTTCGTCGAAGGGCGGGTGTGTTCATCGAACGTTCAACGAACGTTCGATGAACACCTTTGAACCCCATTGAAAACAATGGCAGGTAAACACAAACACATGCAAACACCTAGAAAACACCTAAGGTGTCCAAAAGGTGACAAACAACTCAGAAGACACCACAAACACATGGAAAAGTGACAAGTACATATACTCATGCTGAAAGAAAAGAGCTGGACGAGTAAAAGGAGGAGAAGACACAGCTATAGGCATGTGATGCCCTTCTAAAATCATGAAAAACACAGCAGAGTCTCCATTTTTTCAAAAAATTTGGCAATCACTTAAGTGGCATCAATTGTCCCACAGTTGCAAACTTAACATGTTGATTTGCATGAAACACAATCAAAAATACACAAGCCTTTACTCTCCCCAGGATGACACAGGGGTGGAAAAGTCTTTGCGGATCCATGACTTGTTCATCTTGATGAACGATCATGTAAAACACAGCAAGGGGACTCCAACAAGAGTCTCCATTTTTTCAAAAATTTGGGCCACAGACACCACTTAAGTGGCATCAATTGTCCCACAGTTGCAAACTTAACATGTTGATTTGCATGAAGCACAATCAAAAATACACAAGCATTTACTCTCCCCAGGATGACACAGGGGTAGAAAAGTACTTGCGGATCCATGACTAGTTCATCTTGATGAACGTTAGTCTGTCCACATTGTCACTGGACAGACGCGTGCGCTAGTGTTGAGCGAGTATGCTTGTCACTACTCGGTACTCGCATGAGTATCACTGTACTCGGGCTACTCGGCGGGGACCGAGTAATCTCGCAATACTCGTGCTGTACTCGTGGTCTTCATCCCTGCATTTTGGTGCTCTTTTGAGAGCCAGCTCTCATGCAGGGATTGGCTGGCAGACCACTGCAATGCCACAGCCCTGTTAGTTGTGGAATTGCAGTGATTGCCCAACCTGCACAGCGTGACCGAGCCTTTATACCGGCGGGCGCGCTGTGCTCTGCACACAGCCATCCAGACAGTCAGTGCAGGGAGAGTGTTGCTGCTTCAGGGAAAGGTTTGCGGCCCCTTATAGTTATTTCCGTAGCAGGGCTGCAAATAGTGTGACCAGAAGTCCTTCTCAGGACTATTGTAGTTGTATACAGGCAGGCAGGGTATAGCCAGGTCGGAGTACAGGAGCAGAGTCCTTCTCAGGACTATTGTAGCTGTATACAGGCAGGCAGGCAGGGTATATAGCCATTCCTAGTGGTGACCGTATACCAGCCTTCATCATATCTGGGGCTGGTGTACACAGTCTAAAACAGTCCTGATAGTGTCAGACTTCTCAGTAATTGTCGCTCCTAAAAACCTGTTAGGTTCTTAGTGCGTCCGTGCGTGCATTTAAAAACCGCACGTGTGTGCCTGTCGGTGGCAGCGTACAGGTGCACTTGTGTGCGTTTTGCACAAACTAGTATATAACGCACAAGTCTAGTGAATAATACACGTCAGTCAGCAGTGTCTGATAGTGTCAAACTTCTCAGTAATTGTCACTCCTAAAAACCTGTTAGGTTCTTAGTGCGTCCGTGCTTGCATTTAAAAACCGCACGTGTGTGCCTGTTGGTGACAGCGTACAGGTGCACGTTTTGCACAAACTAGCATATAACACACAAGTCTAGTGAATAATACACGTCAGTCAGCAGTATCTGATAGTGTCAAACTTCTCAGTAATTTTCGCTCCTAAAAACCTGTTAGGTTCTTAGTGCGTCCGTGCTTGCATTTAAAAACCGCACGTGTGTGCCTGTCGGTGGCAGCGTACAGGTGCACGTTTTGCACAAACTAGTATATAACGCACAAGTCTAGTGAATAATACACGTCAGTCAGCAGTGTCTGATAGTGTCAAACTTCTCAGTAATTGTCGCTCTTAAAAACCTGTTAGGTTCTTAGTGCGTCCGTGCTTGCATTTAAAAACCGCACATGTGTGCCTGTCGGTGGCAGCGTACAGGTGCATGTTTTGCACAAACTAGTATATAACGCACAAGTCTAGTGAATAATACACGTCAGTCAGCAGTGTCTGATAGTGTCAAACTTCTCAGTAATTGTTGCTCCTAAAAACCTGTTAGGTTCTTAGTGCATCCGTGCTTGCATTTCAAAACCGCACGTGTGTGCCTGTCGGTGGCAGCGTACAGGTGCACTTGTGTGCGTTTTGCACAAACTTGGATATAACGCACAAGTCTAGTGAATACACGTCAGCACAGCATTGCAAAATGCGCAAGGGCGTTGGCAACGAACAAGGAAGTGGACGTGATGGTGGTGCAGGCAGAGGCCGAGGTCGTGGGCAAGCTCTAATTTCGCCACAACAAAGGGCCACATCTACTCACTCGCACGTCCTGTCCCAAATTCTTGGGGACCGCAGCAGTACACCGCTCTTGAACCAAGACCAGTGTCAACAGGTTGTTAGTTGGATAGCGGATAATGCTTCCAGTCAGATTGGCACCACCACAAACACTCTGTCTTCCACACGGTCAAGTGTCAGTAGCCGTGATACTGCACCGCACATTTCAGAACCTGATCCTCCTTCCTACCACCAGGCTGAGTACACGTCCACGGACATTACTGATCCCACACTTGGACACTCGGAAGAGCTGTTCACGTTTCCATTCGCACATTCTGGCCTCTCGCCAGCTCCTGTTGAAGTGGGTCATGAGGAGATCGTATGTACAGATGCCCAAATATTTGAGCAGCCACGTTCTCACGAAGTTGGCAACGTGTCTCAACAAGGGGTGGACGATGATGAGACACAATTGTCAGGAAGTCAGGAGGAGGAGCAGGGTGCAGAAGAGGAAGACGACGTGGTGGATGATCCAGTAACTGACCCAACCTGGCAGGAGGATATGCAGAGCGAGGACAGCAGTGCACAGGGGGAGGGAGGCGTAGCATCCCAACAGGCAGTAAGAAGCAGGGTGGTGGCCCCAGGCAGAAGTCAGGCAACCGTTACCCGGAACAACAACACGACACAAGGTGCCTGTACAAATGTTAGGTCTTCCCGAGTCTGGCAGTTTTTTAAGTTTGCTCCAGATGATTCTAAAAAGGCCATTTGCAACACCTGCCATGCCAGCATCAGCAGGGGTACCAAAACTAGCAGCCTGACCACCACCAGCATGATTAGGCACATGTCAGCACAGCACCCGACTTTGTCGGATGTACAACAGAGTCGAGGAGCAGTGCTTGCTGATGTCACTGCTACGTCTTTGCTTGTTGTGCATGCGAGCCAATCCCCTGCCATGCTGCCTGCGAACAAGCCTCCTCCGACCCTGCACCTGCAGTTGCCTACGCAGAAATAACACCATCATCAAGCACGTCCTTGTCCCAGCGCAGCGTTCAGTTATCCATTAAGCAAACCTTTGAACGCAGGCGCAAATACACTGCCAACGCCCCACATGCCACAGTTCTAAATGCTAACATTTCGCGACTGCTTGCACTGGAAATGTTGCCTTTTAGGCTGGTGGAGACAGAAGCATTCCGCGACCTGATGGCGGCAGCTGTCCCACTTTACTCGGTCCCCAGCCGCCACTATTTCTCCCGGTGTGCCGTCCCCGCATTGTATAACCACGTGTCACAAAACATCACACGTGCCCTGAACAACGCTGTTTCAGCCAAAGTCCACCTAACCACAGACACGTGGACAAGTGCTTGTGGGCAAGGCCGCTACGTCTCGTTGACGGCACACTGGGTTAATATTGTAGAAGCTGGGACCCAGTCTGAGCGAGGGACGGAACACGTCCTTCCCACACCAAGGTTTGCAGGCCCTACCTCAGTCAGGGTTTCACCCACACTCTACAGCTCCGGAATGTCATGCTCCTCAGCCTGAACAAGGGTTGGATTGGGCCAGACTTCACCACACCACCAGCAAATGAGAGTGGAATTTAAAGTTTGTAACGGGAATTTGCCATGTACCTCCACTCACCCATGGGTACACACTTCTGGACTTTGGATAATCGCTGGACTGCTCCTCCTTCTCCTCATGCGCCACCATGATGACCGTTACAATAGTTAGGCCGTTGTTTCAGGTATACCCCCAGTGGTAAATTTTTTCGCCCATTCTTTCTGAATGGACATTACAACGACAGGAGACCCACTCCTTTGCAATGGGAACAATGTTTTGAGGCCCTCATGCACATCTCTATCCAGGGACAATGTGGAGCCTCCCAATTTTTGGCTGCCCTGCCAAAGGGCTATACTACAATTGACCCACTTCCTTACAATGGGCACTTCAGGTTTACAGGCCATCATGCACGTTTCTATCCAGGGACAATGTGGAGCCTCCCAATTTTTGGCTGCCCTGCCAAAGGGCTATACTACAATAGACCCACTTCCTTACAATGGGCACTTCAGGTTTACAGGCCATCATGCACATCTCTATGCAGGGACAATGTGGAACCTCCCAATTTTTGGCTGCCCTGCCAAAGGGCTATACTACAATAGACCCACTTCCTTCCAATGGGCACTTCAGGTTTACAGGCCCTCATGCACGTCTCTATCCAGGGACAATGTGGAGCCTCCCAATTTTTGGCTGCCCTGCCAAAGGGCTATACTACAATAGACCCACTTCCTTACAATGGGCACTTCAGGTTTACAGGCCCTCATGCACGTCTCTATCCAGGGACAATGTGGAGCCTCCCAATTTTTGGCTGCCCTGCCAAAGGGCTATACTACAATATTATTATTATTATTATTATTATTTATTATTATAGCGCCATTTATTCCATGGCGCTTTACAAGTGAAAGGGTATACGTACAACAATCATTAACAGTACATAACAGACTGGTACAGGAGGAGAGAGGACCCTGCCCGCGAGGGCTTACAGTATACATGGAATGGGTGATGGTACAATAGGTGAGGAAAGAGCTGGTTGCGCAGTGGTCTACTGGACTGAGGGCTGTTGTAGGTTGTAGGCTTGTTGGAAGAGGTGGGTCTTGAGGTTCCTCTTGAAGCTTTCCACGGTAGGGGAGAGTCTGATGTGCTGAGGTAGAGCGTTCCAGAGTATGGGGGATGCACGGGAGAAATCTTGTACGCGATTGTGGGAAGAGGAGATAAGGGAGGAGCAGAGAAGGAGATCTTGTGAGGATCTGAGGTTGCGTGCAGGTAGGTACCGGGAGACTAGGTCACAGATGTAGGGAGGAGACAGGTTGTGCATGGCTTTGTATGTCATGGTTAGTGTTTTGAACTGGAGTCGTTGGGTGATGGGAAGCCAGTGAAGGGATTGGCAGAGTGGCGAGGCTGGGGAGTAGCGAGGGGAGAGGTGGATTAAGCGGGCTGCAGAGTTTAGGATAGATTGGAGGGGTGCAAGAGTGTTGGAAGGGAGGCCAGAGAGCAGGAGGTTGCAGTAGTCGAGGCGGGAGATGATGAGGGCATGCACTAATGTTTTTGCTGATTCTTGGTTAAGGAAAGCACGGATCCGGGAGATGTTTTTGAGTTGTAATCGGCATGAGGTGAAGAGGGCTTGGATGTGTGGCTTGAAGGATAGAGCAGAGTCGAGGGTCACTCCAAGGCAACGAGCTTGTGAGACTGGGGAGAGTAAGCAACCATCGAGTTTGATGGAAAGGCTTGTTGGAGGAGATGAGTGAGGAGGAGGAAAGACAATGAATTCTGTTTTGTCCATGTTAAGTTTTAGGAATCGCACAGAGAAGAAGGATGAAATAGCAGACAGACATTGTGGGATTCTGGTTAGTAGAGAGGTAATGTCAGGTCCAGAGAGGTAGATCTGTGTGTCATCGGCATAGAGATGATACTGGAAGCCGTAGGACTCAATGAGCTGTCCCAGGCCGAAGGTGTAGATGGAGAACAGCAGGGGTCCAAGAACTGAGCCTTGGGGAACACCGACAGATAGGGGGCGAGATGAGGAAGTTGTGTGAGAATGGGAGACGCTGAAAGTTCGGTCGGTTAGGTATGAGGATATCCAAGATAGGGCCAAGTCTGTGATGCCCAGAGATGAGAGAATCTGTAGTAGGAGGGAATGGTCTACTGTGTCGAATGCAGAGGACAGGTCCAGGAGGAGGAGGACAGAGTAGTGTCGCTTGGCTTTGGCGGTTAGTAGGTCGTTAGTGACTTTAGTTAGGGCAGTTTCAGTGGAATGATGCGGTCGGAAGCCAGATTGTAGCTGGTCAAAGAGGGAGCAGGAGGAGAGGTATGAGGACAGTTCAAGATGGACATGCTGTTCCAGTAGTTTTGAGGCATAGGGGAGAAGGGATATGGGGCGATAGTTTGACACAGTGGATGGGTCAAGGGAGGGCTTTTTGAGGATGGGTGTAATAGAGGCATGTTTAAAGCATGAAGGGAATACACCAGTTGTTAGTGATAGGTTGAAGAGATGGGTTAGGGCTGGGATGAGGACTGCGGTGATGTTGGGGATGAGATGTGATAGGAGCGGGTCAAGTGCACAGGTGGTTAGATGTGATCTTGAGAGTAGAGTGGAGAGATTGTTTTCTGTCATGGTGGAGAAGCTGGATTTGGAGGAAGAAGGCTGAGTAGCTATGATGAGGGGCTGTGGTGATTGTGGGCCAAAGCTTGCTCTGATGTTGTCAACCTTCTGCTTGAAGAAAGAGGCAAAGTCTTCAGCTGAGAGGAGAGGAGAGGGAGGTGGTGCTGGAGGACGGAGGAGAGAATTAAAAGTGTTGAATAGCTGTTTAGGGTTGTGAGAGAGAGAGGATATGAGGGATGAGAAGTAGGTTTGTTTTCCAGCAGTGAGTGTGGACTTGAAAGTGGTGAGGGACTCTTTATATGCAATGAAGTGCTCAGTGGAATGAGACCTCTTCCATCTGCGCTCAGCAATTCTGGAAGCCCGTCTCAGTTCTTTAGTCTGACTGGTGTGCCAGGGTTGCCTGTTGATTGTGCGGGTTTTGGTGTGTGTGAGGGGGGCGGCTGATTCGAGAGCTGCAGAGATTGTAGTGTTGTATAAAGTTGCAGCAGCATCTGCATCGTGTAGAAATGCAATGTCTGTGAGAGGGAGAAGGGACTGAGAAAGGGCTTGTAAATCAATGTGTTTTATATTTCTGTGAGGGTGTGAAAGTTTGTGGAGGGGGGGTTGCGTAGTTGGAGAAGAGAGGGAAGAGAATGTGAGTAGGTTGTGGTCAGACAGGGGGAGAGGTGAGTTAGAGAGGTTAGATAGGGAACAGAGGTGAGTGAAGATGAGGTCCAGCGTGTGGCCATCTTTGTGAGTGGCTGCAGAAGACCATTGGGTGAGGCCGAAGGAGGCAGCGAGTGTTAGAAGTTTGGAGACAGATGGGTGGGAAGTGTCAATGGGGATATTGAAATCACCCATGATGATGGTGGGGATGTCGTTGGAAAGGAAGTGTAGTAGCCAGGTGGTGAAATGATCAAAAAAGGCAGTGGCTGGCCCTGGAGGGCGGTAAATGACAGCCAGCTGAAGGTTGGAGGGGGCGTAGATGCGTATGGAGTGCACCTCAAAAGACGGGAGCGTGACAGAGGGTGGTAGTGGAATTGGTGTAAAGGAGCATTGGTCGGACAGGAGCAAACCAACTCCTCCACCATGCTTATTACTGGGGCGGGGGGTGTGAGAGAGTTGGAAACCGCCATAAGAAAGTGCAGCAGGAGAGGCAGTGTCAGAGGGGGTGAGCCAGGTTTCAGTGATGGCGAGGAAAGAGAGTTTATTAGTGATGAAAAGATCATGGATGTAGGATAGTTTGTTGCAGACAGAGCGAGCGTTCCATAGAGCTCCTGTTAGTGGGACTGGGGGAGCGGGGGTCAGGTGAATGTGTATGAGGTTTGAGAGGGTGCGGAAATTTGTGTTAGGTTGTGGATGTGGGTTTGAAGTGACAATAGGGATGTGGTGAGGAGGACCAGGATTTTGAGCAATATCCCCAGCAGTGAGGAGAAGCAGTGAGAGTGTTAGTAGGTGAGAGCAGGAGAGGCCGTGAGGTGGCCGTGAGTGTCTGGAGACTCTGGGTGTAATATTGAGGAAAATGTCTGAGGGGAAGGTGAGATGGGTGGGGAGGATAGAAGGAGAGATGAAAAGTTCCTTTTTGGGTTTAGGGATCAGAGGGGGCAGTAAAAAGTGAAGTATTATAGAGGTGAAAGTTAATAGACACACAAACATTGTTTACATTGACTATGTGGTCGAATACCTTCCGGTCCCTTCCGGCCCAATTCTGGCCTAATTCAATGCATCATACTTATATGGTGCATACTTGTCATGGGGAAGACAAAGTCTTTGGGCAGACTTTGCCCTGTCCCATTATATACACATACAAGTGCATTCAGCTGTGAGGGGGTGGGGTGCAACAAGAACCCCTTGATCACTCAATCAAAGAAGCCAGATACAGCATCACATAGGCAAAATAAACAAAGGTCATAAAAGGAAGGTGGGGGAACGTGGGGGGAGGTCACAGATGCTGGAGCATGCCAGGGAGATATTGAAGCAAAGAGGGAACAGGTCAGATATATTGGAAGAGCAGGATGAAGGAATTGACATACCATGTATTAAAACACACAGCAGACAGAAGGGGATAGCAGGTCAGTTCATGGAAAAGCAGGATGAAGGAATTGACATACCTGTGGGGAGATAGACATGGTGATTAGATGATGGCAGAGAAGTGATGGTAGAATACCATGTGCATCATAATAATATCTCTGGCCTAATTCAATGCATCACAATAGACCCACTTCCTTACAATGGGCACTTCAGGTTTACAGGCCCTCATGCACGTCTGTATGCAGGGGCATTGGTGAACCTCACAATTTTGGACTGCCCTGGCAAAGGAAAATACTACAAAGACTCACTTCCTCAAAATGGGCACATTAGACTCAAGAGGCCTTCATGTACGTCTCTTCTCAGGGACATCGGAGTGCCACACAATGTTTTCACGTAAAATCTTTCATGTATTAATCTCAAAAAGTAACATACACCAGCTCTATCTCACTATTGGGTATGTGCCCTTAACATTTCCACCATGAAAATTCATTTTGGTGTCATTTTTGAAGGTTTTCTGGTGAGTCCGTAAAAATGGCGTAAAACGCAAAATTGTTCACAGCTGTGACTTTTGAGTGATAAATGCTTCAAGGGGTCTTCCCCATGCTGTTGCCATGTCATTTGAGCACTCTTCTGAGACTTTTGTGACATTTTTAGGGTTTCTACATGCTGCCGGGGGGTCATTTCATAAAAATACTCGGGTCTCCCATAGGATAACATTGGGCTCGGTGCTCGGGCCGAGTACACGAGTATCTTGGGATGCTCAGCCTGAGCCTCGAGCACCCGAGCTTTTTAGTACTCGCTCATCACTACCGTGCGCTTATCTGTCAGTACACACCCAGCAGCACTGAAGACACGTTCCGAGAGAACGCTGGCTGCAGGACATGCTGCAGGACATGACAAGATCTCCAAGGCGTAAGTGGTGAGCTCAGGCCATTTTTCCAGATTGGAAGCCCAAAATGAATAAGGCTCCAGTTGCAAAGTCATGGCATCGATATTCACTTGGAGATACATCTCTATCATCCTCTCCAGGCATTGACTATGTGTCTTCTTGTGTCTTGTGGCCTTGCAAAGAATGGTCTAAAAAGTTCATGAAACGATTCCATAAAATTGCTGTTACCACCAGATACGATTTTGCTGGTATGGTTGAGTGATGATGACTCGACAGTCCCATGGTTGGCAAGTTAGAACTGTTTGATTCACTCTGTGCACCACTGGTGTTTAGTGAAAAAGCCAATCTCATATTGTGTAATAGCTTCTGCTGATATTCCGGCATATGTGCGTCCCTTTCTATGGCAGGAATTATTTCGCCAAATTGTGACTTGTACCGGGGATCTAAGAGTGTGGCAACTGGAGATGAGCGATGTTCGAGGTTTGAAGTTCGCCAATTTCATGTTCGAGTGATTTTCGGGGGTGCTCGAGATCGAACTCGAACTCGAGCTTTTTGCTAAAAGCTCGACAGTTCGAGTTAAATTCGAGAACGGCTCGATCACCAAAAGCAGGGCTTTTTACAGCTACAGTGTGCAGGGAGCCACAGCTGGCAGCCTGCGTAAGCTGGTAACCAATGTAAATATCGGGTATCTAAGCAAAGCGCTTTTCTTGGTAACCCGATATTTACCCTGGTTATGTGTGCAGGGAGCCGACACTTCCCCGCTAGGCTCCGCCCCCTTCTGAACGTGCCATGTACACACACACACACACTCACACATCCCCAGCCATGCAGTCCCCTTCTCTGACGTCCTCAGTGCCACATGGCGCCACCCACTTCGCACTCCGCCGCCCGCACACATGGCCCCGCTAGGCTCCACCCACCTCGCACTCTGCACACATGTCCCCGCTTGGCTCCACCCACCTTGCACTCCGCACACATTACCCCGCTTAGCTCCACCCACCTTGCACTCCACACACATTACCCCGCTAGGCTCCACCCACCTCACACTCCGCACATATTACCCCACTAGGCTCCACCCACCTCGCACTCCACACACATGGCCCCGCTTGGCTTACCTGCGGTGATGAAGTCCTGCACTCCCAACCTCAGCGCTGTCACTGTCCTCCATGGCTGCCGCTTCACATTTCCTCTCTCTGCCAACCAGAGACTGTGACTACTGGTGACGTCACAGGCTCTTTCGATACTTGGCTGTGAAGGCGGTGGTCAATGAAGTCAGTGACAGCTCTGCAGCTCTGGAGATCGTCACCGCAGGTAATGTACCTCGCTCCTGACAGCAGCACTTGTCATGCCCTGCAGTGACCTGGGCTGACCTATTGATGTTAGCTCAGGTCACTGTATTGCTCTCCCAGCCAATGGGGAACATTCTGTTCTTCATTGACTGGGACATTGACTATGGTATGGATCGTCATGGGAACCCCTTGGATTACAGCAGACCTGGATTTGTTTTTCTTTCTAATAAATTGGTGAAAGAGCGAATGTGTTGGGGAGTGTTTTTTCAAATAAAAATGTGTTTGTCGTCTATTTTTTTTTATTACTGACTGGGTTGGTGATGTCCGGTATCTGTTAGACGCCTGACCTCACAAACCCCAGGGCTTGATGCCAGGTGACATTACACATCTGGTATTAACCCCATATATTACCCCGTTTGCCACCGCACCAGGGCAACAGGATGAGCTGGGGCGAAGCACCAGGATTGGCACATCTAATGGATGCGCCACTTCTGGGGCGGCTGCGGCCTGCTATTTTTAGGCTGGGGAGAGTCCAATAACCATGGACCTCCCTAGTCTGAGAATATCAGACCCCAGCTGTCCGCTTTACCTTGGCTGGTGATCCAACTTTGGGGGACCCCCACGTGGTTTTTTTTTAAGTTATTTATTTAATTTAAAATAACAGCGTGGGGTGCCCTCAGTTTTGGATTACCAGCCAAGGTGAAGCTGCCAGCTGTGGTCTGCAGGCTCCAGCCGTCTGCTTTACCCTAGCTGGCTACAAAAGATAGGGGGAACCCCATGTCATTTTTTTTTAAAATTTTTTTTTTTTTGGTAAATACAAGGCTAAGCACCCCTTAGTGCCACATGAAAGGCACCAAAGGGTGCACAATTACAAAATGCAGGAGAGTGGGACATTATGTTTCTTTCTGCCATTATAATGACAGAAAAGACTGATATGAAGTGTACAAGCACAAGAAAATCACCAGAGCGCTCTACGCTGTGAAAAGCAGTAGAAAATAGCACTGGAGTGAACATGTGACCGCCTCATGTAGGTTGAAGCTATGGATCCTGGGTAAATTTATGTATTTTCACTCCTTCAGTTTTTTTGCAGTACGCAAAAATAAAGGAAGACACACGGATGACAAACGGATGACATACGGACCGCATACGGAACGGAAACGGATGGCACAAAGATGAACCCGTGAAAAAAATGTATCGTTTTTTGCGGACCGCAAAAACGGATCGGTCGTGTGAATGTAGCCTTATTCTGATCTGCCGTTTATAAACAGCAGGCAGAAATAAGTGAAAAGCGCCCCCCAGCATCATAAAATCTCCGGGGTTTCAGGGGGTAGCTGAGACCCTAGAGATCATGATTCAGGCCGATTTTTCCGGTCCCCGCTCACGTGATCACCGGTATACACCATGTACCGATAATCACGTTACAGTAAATGACAGCACCGGTAAAAAATTATTTATCTCCCATCTGGCATGAACAAACATGTCAGATGGGAGATAAATCTCCTCCCCGGTCCCCCGGTGTCGCCAAAGTGTCCCCCCCGACTCCCTCCCGAAATCCAAGATAGCCACGCGCACAGCAGCGCGCTGGCCGCATTCACCCTACTCCTCTGATTTCTGGCGCATGTGCCATGACACATGCGACAGAAAACTCCTCCCCAGGCCCTGCCAGTTCACCCCTTATAACCCCACCGGTGTTCCCCGGTGTCCCACGGTTCCTGTGCAGCGTTGATCCCCCGCGGCCCCCTCCTTCACAATAGACGCTGCCGCATGCACAGAGCGACTCTCAGCTCAGCTTCCTGTGTTCAGACACAGTGAGTGGTGGTAATTATGCATCTGTAAGCTACTGCAAAGCCCTGCTCATGAGGTAAGGAACATAGTTGATCAGGAGAGCTATACTACATTTCCAAATGGAGGTATTTGATTTTATAGTTTCCCTGCTGAACGACTACCAAACATGAGAGTCCGTTATATGCCACAAGAAAAAGCGAGCTCTGTTGTTTAGTATTCATTCAGCTGGATAACTGGACTTAAAGGGGTATTCCATCTCCAAGATCCTATCCCCAATATATAGTAGGTGGAATAGCAATAATATCAGCAAATACCAATATTTGGAAATGTAGAATAGTTCTCCTGATTAGGCATGCCCTTACCTCATGAGCAGGGCATTGCAGCTTTAATAGCAACACTTACGACATGGACTCTGCTGCTGTGGACCCGGCGAGAGTGGGGGAAGATTCATTACATCCACACTCCTCACATGGAGGGTCTGCACTCCTAGAAAATGGGGGATACGTTCCCTTAGCGTGTCCCCCCATATTCTAGACGGTCCAGAGTCATTGTGGACCCCCTTATTTTTTTTCCTTACAATAAATTGGTGAAAGAGGGAATATTTTGGGAAGTGTTTTTTCAAATACATTTTTTTTGTCTATTTGTTTTGTTAATACTGACAGTTTGTGATGTCGGGTATGTGATAGATGCCAAACATCACAAACTGCTGGGCTTGATGTCAGGTAACCTTACAGCTAGTATCAACCTGTAGCGCCTGGTCCCTCCAGATCCCGAGGGGGGCGCTCTCCCTCACATCCGCGCAGCCCCAGCATGGCCCCCACGTGCACTCCCGGTCCCAGCCACCAGCAGCGACGTGCTTCCTCTAACCAGTCCCATGGCTCTGCTCACTCCTGGGTCAGGCATCCTCTTCCTGGAGCTGCTGCAGTTTCTTCCTGTCTCCCATCCACACACAATTCTGCAGTGAGCAACTCTAGGCTGCACACAAGGCCATGCCCCCTTTCTTAAAGCAGCAGTGCCTCATTTTCTGGAAGTGAGCTCAGAGGCTACCTGTTACCTAAAGACTATTTAAGTTCACCTCCCCCGGCAGCAAGCGCCCGAGCAACACTTCTACTAGAGCCCTGCTAGTGTTCAGGCCCCTTTGTACTACTGTTATCCGTGTGTTCCTGCCTTTACTAATCCCTTGTCTCACCGTAGTGCCATCCATACCATTCCGGCTGTGGACGTCACCGCTCATACCTACAGTGGACGTCACCGTGCCCTACCTGCCGTGGACATTATCTGTGCCGTACCTACTGTAGACGCCACCTGCTGTGAACATTAGAGTTGAGCGCGGTTCGCGGTTCGAGGTTCTCCAGTTCGCGGCTCGAGTGATTTTGGGGGCTGTTCTAGATCGAACTAGAACTCGAGCTTTTTGCTAAAGCTCGATAGTTCTAGATACGTTCAAGAACGGTTCTAGCAGCAAAAAGACAAGCTAATTACTAGCTGGATTTCCGCTGTAATAGTGTAAGTCACTCTGTGACTCACACTATTATGAAATTTCAGCGTATAGTGTGCAGGAACAGCGCATTCAGATCACTGCTGTTTGGATAATGGTGATCGCCATCTTTTTTTTTTTTTTCCTTGTCTTCCTTCCCTAAGCGCGCGCGTGTAGTGGGGTGGGCCAGCATGTCAGACAATCCCAGACACACACACAGCTAAGTGGACTTTTAGCCAGAGAAGCAACAGCATGTGTGATAGGATGTCCATGTCACATGTCCCTGCATTATAAAAATGGCCATTTTCCTCCAGCACGCCATTATCTGCCTTCTGCGTCTTGGTGTCAATCACCGCTGGCGTAGCTCCTGTCTCCGATAGTGCTGTGTACGCTCTATACACAGTGCTATACAGAATAGGGATAGAAGTTTCTTTCAGCCCTTGTAAGGGCTAATACCGGCAGGGTCAGAGCCATAGTTGACAGTCAGGTCCGTGAAAACAGATTTTAACAGCTACACAAGATGACAACGTCTGTGTAGCTAAGGTCAGGGATTTCCTCGCTGCATTTCCCCATTAGGAGGGATAGAAAGGGAGGCTTCCTTTCCTCTACCTAGACGCACAACCCTGCCACTGTACCCTCCTGCCCTTTGCACACTCAAACTCATTGTTACTTAGCCATTATAATAGCAAACGCTGAGGAAACTTAGTGGCATCCTAAAAGTGGCTGTTGGACTTCATTATTGTCCCACTGGTGCAAAGCTATTTCTAGCACCTCTGCATGACACCTTCCTGCTCTGTTTTTAATAAGCTATAATAATAGCAAAAAATGCTGCCATTTAGTGGCATACAAAAAGTGGCTGTTGTACTCCATTAGTGTCCCACTGGTGCCAAGCTATTTCTAGCACCTCTGCATGACACCCTCCTGCTCTGTTTTTAATAAGCTATAATAATAGCAAAAATGCTGCCATTTAGTGGCATACAAGAAGTGGCTGTTGGACTTCCATTAGTGCCCCACTGGTGCCAAGCTATTTCTAGCACCTCTGCATGACACCATCCTGATCTTTTTTTAATAAGCTATAATAATAGCAAAAAAGGCTGCCATTTAGTGGCATACAAGAAGTGGCTGTTGTACTCCATTAGTGTCCCACTGGTGCTAAGCTATTTCTAGCACCTCTGCATGACACCCTCCTGCTCTGTTTTTAATAAGCTATAATAATAGCAAAAAATGCTGCCATTTAGTGGCATACAAAAAGTGGCTGTTGTACTCCATTAGTGCCCCACTGGTGCCAAGCTATTTCTAGCACCTCTGCATGACACCCTCCTGCTCTGTTTTTAATAAGCTATAATAATAGCAAAAAAGGCTGCCATTTAGTGGCATACAAGAAGTGGCTGTTGTACTCCATTAGTGTCCCACTGGCGCTAAGCTATTTCTAGCACCTCTGCATGACACCCTCCTGCTCTGTTTTTAATAAGCTATAATATTAGCAAAAAATACTGACATTTAATGGCATACAAGAAGTGGCTGTTGGACTTCCATTAGTGTCCCACTGGTGCCAAGCTATTTCTAGCACCTCTGCATGACACCCTCCTGCTCTGTTTTTAATAAGCTATAATAATAGCAAAAAATGCTGCCATTTAGTGGCATACAAGAAGTGGCTGTTGGACTTCCATTAGTGTCCCACTGGTGCCATGCTATTTCCAGCACCTCTGCATGGCACCCTCCTGCTCTGTTTTTAATAAGCTATAATAATAATAATAGCAAAAAATGCTGCCATTTAGTGGCATACAAGAAGTGGCTGTTGTACTCCATTAGTGTCCCACTGGTGCCAAGCTATTTCTAGCACCTCTGCATGACACCCTACTGCTCTGTTTTAATAAGCTATAATAATAGCAAAAAATGCTGCCATTTAGTGGCATACAAGAAGTGGCTGTTGGACTTCCATTAGTGCCACACTGGTGCCAAGCCATTTCTAGCACCTCTGCATGACACCCTCCTGCTCTGTTTTTAATAAGCTATAATAATAGCAAAAAATGCTGCCATTTAGTGGCATACAAGAAGTGGCTGTTGGACTTCCATTAGTGCCCCACTGGTGCCAAGCTATTTCTAGCACCTCTGCATGACACCCTCTTGCTCTGTTTTTAATAAGCTATAATAATAATAGCAAAAAATGCTGCCATTTAGTGGCATACAAGAAGTGGCTGTTGTACTCCAATAGTGTCCCACTGGTGCCAAGCTATTTCTGGCACCTCTGCATGACACCCTACTGCTCTGTTTTAATAAGCTATAATAATAGCAAAAAATGCTGCCATTTAGTGGCATA
This sequence comes from Anomaloglossus baeobatrachus, assembly GCF_048569485.1. Taxonomy (NCBI): domain Eukaryota; kingdom Metazoa; phylum Chordata; class Amphibia; order Anura; family Aromobatidae; genus Anomaloglossus; species Anomaloglossus baeobatrachus. The sequence goes on from NC_134354.1 coordinate 302,256,421, forward strand.
CAAGAAGTGGCTGTTGGACTTCCATTAGTGCCACACTGGTGCCAAGCAATTTCTAGCACCTCTGCATGACACCCTCCTGCTCTGTTTTTAATAAGCTAAAATAATAGCAAAAAATGCTGCCATTTAGTGGCATACAAGAAGTGGCTGTTGTACTCCATTAGTGCCCCACTGGTGCCAAGCTATTTCTAGCACCTCTGCATGACACCCTCCTGCTCTGTTTTTAATAAGCTATAATAATAGCAAAAAATGCTGCCATTTAGTGGCATACAAGAAGTGGCTGTTGTACTCCATTAGTGCCCCACTGGTGCCAAGCTATTTCTAGCACCTCTGCATGACACCCTCCTGCTCTGTTTTTAATAAGCTATAATAATAGCAAAAAATGCTGCCATTTAGTGGCATACAAGAAGTGGCTGTTGGACTTCCATTAGTGCCCCACTGGTGCCAAGCTATTTCTAGCACCTCTGCTTGACATCCTCCTGCTCTGTTTTTAATAAGCTATAATAATAGCAAAAAAAGCTGCCATTTAGTGGCATACAAGAAGTGGCTGTTGGACTTCCATTAGTGCCCCACTGGTGCAGAACTATTTCTAGCACCTCTGCATGACACCCTCCTGCTCGGTTTTTAATAAGCTATAATAATAGCAAAAAATGCTGCCATTTAGTGGCATACAAGAAGTGGCTGTTGTACTCCATTAGTGTCCCACTGGTGCTAAGCTATTTCTAGCACCTCTGCATGACACCCTCCTGCTCTGTTTTTAATAAGCTATAATAATAGCAAAAAAAGCTGCCATTTAGTGGCATACAAGAAGTTGCTTTTGGACTTCCATTAGTGCCCCACTGGTGCCAAGCTATTTCTAGCACCTCTGCATGACACCCTCCTGCTCTGTTTTTAATAAGCTATAATAATAGCAAAAAATGCTGCCATTTAGTGGCATACAAGAAGTGGCTGTTGGACTTCCATTAGTGCCCCACTGGTGCCAAGCTATTTCTAGCACCTCTGCATGACACCCTCCTGCTCTGTTTTTAATAAGCTATAATAATAGCAAAAAATGCTGCCATTTAGTGGCATACAAGAAGTGGCTATTGGACTTCCATTAGTGCCCCACTGGTGCCAAGCTATTTCTAGCACCTCTGCATGACACCCTCCTGCTCGGTTTTTAATAAGCTATAAAAAAAACAAAAAATGCTGCCATTTAGTGGCATACAAGAAGTGGCTGTTGGACTTCCATTAGTGCCCCACTGGTGCCAAGCTATTTCTAGCACCTCTGCATGACACCCTCCTGCTCTGTTTTTAATAAGCTATAATAATAGCAAAAAATGCTGCCATTTAGTGGCATACAAGAAGTGGCTGTTGGACTTCCATTAGTGCCCCACTGGTGCCAAGCTATTTCTAGCACCTCTGCATGACACCCTCCTGCTCTGTTTTTAATAAGCTATAATAATAGCAAAAAATGCTGCCATTTAGTGGCATACAAGAAGTGGCTGTTGTACACCATTAGTGTCCCACTGGTGCCAAGCTATTTCTAGCACCTCTGCATGACACCCTCCTGCTCTGTTTTTAATAAGCTATAATAATAGCAAAAAATGCTGCCATTTAGTGGCATACAAGAAGTGGCTGTTGGACTTCCATTAGTGCCCCACTGGTGCCAAGCTATTTCTAGCACCTCTGCATGACACCCTCCTGCTCTGTTTTTAATAAGCTATAATAATAGCAAAAAATGCTGCCATTTAGTGGCATACAAAATGTGGCTGGTGTACTCCATTAGTGCCCCACTGGTGCCAAGCTATTTCTAGCACCTCTGCATGACACCCTCCTGCTCTGTTTTTAATAAGCTATAATAATAGCAAAAAATGCTTCCATTTAGTGGCATACAAGAAGTGGCTGTTGGACTTTTATTAGTGCCCCACTGGTGCCAAGCTATTTCTAGCACCTCTGCATGACACCCTCCTGCTCTGTTTTTAATAAGCTATAATAATAGCAAAGAATGCTGCCATTTAGTGGCATACAAGAAGTGTCTGTTGTACTCCATTAGTGTCCCACTGTTGCTAAGCTATTTCTAGCACCTCTGCATGACACCCTCCTGCTCTGTTTTTAATAAGCTATAATAATAGCAAAAATGCTGCCATTTAGTGGCATACAAGAAGTGGCTGTTGGACTTCCATTAGTGCCCCACTGGTGCCTAGCTATTTCTAGCACCTCTGCATGACACCCTCCTGATCTGTTTTTAATAAGCTATAATAATAGCAAAAAATGCTGCCATTTAGTGCCATACAAGAAGTGGCTGTTGTACTCCATTAGTGCCCCACTGGTGAAAAGCTATGTGCAGCACCTATGCATTGCACACTCAAACTCATTTTTACTAAGCCATTATACTAACAAACACTGAGAAAACTTAGTGGCATTCTAAAAGTGGCTGTTGGACTTCTTTATTGTACCACTGGTGCAAAGCTATTTCTAGCACCTCTGCATGACACCCTCCTGATCTGTTTTTAATAAGCTATAATAATAGCAAAAAATGCTGTCATTTAGTGGCATATAAGCAGTGGCTGTTGGACTTCCATTAGTGCCCCACTGGTGCCAAGCTATTTCTAGCACCTCTGCATGACACCCTCCTGCTCTGTTTTTAATAAGCTATAATAATAGCAAAAAATGCTGACATTTAGTGGCATACAAGAAGTGGCTGTTGTACTCCATTAGTCTCCCACTGGTGCCAAGCTATTTCTAGCACCTCTGCATGACACCCTCCTGCTTTGTTTTAATAAGCTATAATACTAGCAAAAAATACTGCCATTTAGTGGCATACAAAAAGTGGCTGTTGTACTCCATTAGTGTCCCACTGGTGCAAAGCTATTGCTAGCACCTCTGCATGACACCCTCCTGCTCTGTTTATAATAAGCTATGATAATAGCAAAAAATGCTGCCATTTAGTGGCATACAAGAAGTGGCTGTTGTACTCCATTAGTGTCCCACTGGTGCCAAGCTATTTCTAGCACCTCTGCATGACACCCTCCTTCTCTGTTTTTAATAAGCTATAATAATAGCAAAAAAGACTGCCATTTAGTGGCATACAAGAAGTGGCTGTTGTACTCCATTAGTTTCCCACTGGTACTAAGCTATTTCTAGCACCTCTCCATGACACCCTCCTGCTCTGTTTTTAATAAGCTATGATAATAGCAAAAAATGCTGCCATTTAGTGGCATACAAGAAGTGGCTGTTGGACTTCCATTAGTGCCCCACTGGTGCCAAGCTATTTCTTGCACCTCTGCATGACACCCTCCTGCTCTGTTGTTAATAAGCTATAATAATAGCAAAAAATGCTGCCATTTAGTGGCATACAAGAAGTGGCTGTTGGAATGCCATTAGTGCCCCACTGGTGCCATGGTATTTCTAGCACCTCTGCATGGTACCCTCCTGCTCTGTTTTTAATAAGCTATAATAATAGCAAAAAATGCTGCCATTTAGTGGCATACAAGAAGTGGCTGTTGTACTCCATTAGTGTCCCACTGGTGCCAAGCTATTTCTAGCACCTCTGCATGACACCCTCCTGCTCTGTTTTTAATAAGCTATAATAATAGCAAAAAATGCTGCCATTTAGTGGCATACAAGAAGTGGCTGTTGTACTCCATTAGTGCCCCACTGGTGCCAAGCTATTTCTAGCACCTCTGCATGACACCCTCCTGCTCTGTTTTTAATAAGCTATAATAATAGCAAAAAATGCTGCCATTTAGTGGCATACAAGAAGTGGCTGTTGGACTTCCATTAGTACCCCACTGGTGCCAAGCTATTTCTAGCACCTCTGCATGACACCCTCCTGCTTTGTTTTTAATAAGCTATAATAATAGAAAAAATGCTGCCATTTAGTGGCATACAAGAAGTGGCTATTGGACTTCCATTAGTACCCCACTGGTGCCAAGCTATTTCTAGCACCTCTGCATGACACCATCCTGCTCTGTTTTTAATAAGCTATAATAATAGCAAAAAATGCTGCCATTTAGTGCCATACAAGAAGTGGCTGTTGGACTTCCATTAGTACCCCACTGGTGCCAAGCTATTTCTAGCACCTCTGCATGACACCCTCCTGCTCTGTTTTTAATAAGCTATAATAATAGCAAAAAATGCTGCCATTTAGTGCCATACAAGAAGTGGCTGTTGGACTTCCATTAGTACCCCACTGGTGCCAAGCTATTTCTAGCACCTCTGCATGACACCCTCCTGCTCTGTTTTTAATAAGCTATAATAATAGCAAAAAATGCTGCCATTTAGTGGCATACAAGAAGTGGCTGTTGGACTTCCATTAGTGCCCCACTGGTGCCAAGCTATTTCTAGCACCTCTGCATGACACCCTCCTGCTCTGTTTTTAATAAGCTATAATAATAGCAAAAAATGCTGCCATTTAGTGGCATACAAGAAGTGGCTGTTGGACTTCCATTAGTGCCCCACTGGTGCCAAGCTATTTCTAGCACCTCTGCATGACACCCTCCTGCTCTGTTTTTAATAAGCTATAATAATAGCAAAAAATGCTGCCATTTAGTGCCATACAAGAAGTGGCTGTTGGACTTCCATTAGTACCCCACTGGTGCCAAGCTATTTCTAGCACCTCTGCATGACACCCTCCTGCTCTGTTTTTAATAAGCTATAATAATAGCAAAAAATGCTGGCATTTAGTGGCATACCAGAAGTGGCTGTTGTACTCCATTAGTGTCCCACTGGTGCCAAGCTATTTCTAGCACCTCTGCATGACACCCTCCTGCTCTGTTTTTAATAAGCTATAATAATAGCAAAAAATGCTGCCATTTAGTGGCATAAAAGAAGTGGCTGTTGGATTTCCATTAGTGCCCCACTGGTGCCAAGCTACTTCTAGCACCTCTGCATGACACCCTCCTGCTCTGTTTTTAATAAGCTATAATAATAGTAAAAAATGCTGCCATTTAGTGGCATACAAGAAGTGGCTGTTGGACTTCCATTAGTGCCCCACTGGTGCCGTGCTATTTCTAGCACCTCTGCATGACACCCTCCTGCTCTGTTTTTAATAAGCTATAATAATAGCAAAAAATGCTGCCATTTAGTGGCATACAAGAAGTGACTGTTGTACTCCATTAGTGGCCCACTGGTGAAAAGCTATTTCTAGCACCTCTGCATGACACCCTCCTGCTCTGTTTTTAATAAGCTATAATAATAGCAATAAATGCTGCCATTTAGTGGCATACAAGAAGTGGCTGTTGTACACCATTATTGTCCCAATGGTGCCAAGCTGTTTCTAGCACGTCTGCATGACACCCTCCTGCTCTGTTTTTAATAAGCTATAATAATAGCAAAAAATGCTGCCATTTAGTGGCATACAAGAAGTGGCTGTTGGACTTCCATTAGTGCCCCACTGGTGCCAAGCTATTTCTAGCACCTCTGCATGACACTCTCCTGCTCTGTTTTTAATAAGCTATAATAATAGCAAAAAATGCTGCCATTTAGTGGCATACAAGATGTGGCTGTTGTACTCCATTAGTGCCCCACTGGTGCCAAGCTATTTCTAGCACCTCTGCATGACACCCTCCTGCTCTGTTTTTAATAAGCTATAATAATAGCAAAAAATGCTGCCATTTAGTGGCATACAAGAAGTGGCTGTTGGACTTCCATTAGTGCCCCACTGGTGCCAAGCTATTTCTAGCACCTCTGCATGACACCCTCCTGCTCTGTTTTTAATAAGCTATAATAATAGCAAAAAATGCTGCCATTTAGTGGCATACAAGAAGTGGCTGTTGGACTTTTATTAGTGCCCCACTGGTGCCAAGCTATTTCTAGCACCTCTGCATGACACCCTCCTACTCTGTTTTTAATAAGCTATAATAATAGCAAAAAATGCTGCCATTTAGTGGCATACAAGAAGTGTCTGTTGTACTCCATTAGTGTCCCACTGGTGCTAAGCTATTTCTAGCACCTCTGCATGACACCCTCCTGCTCTGTTTTTAATAAGCTATAATAATAGCAAAAATGCTGCCATTTAGTGGCATACAAGAAGTGGCTGTTGGACTTCCATTAGTGCCCCACTGGTGCCTAGCTATTTCTAGCACCTCTGCATGACACCCTCCTGATCTGTTTTTAATAAGCTATAATAATAGCAAAAAAGGCTGCCATTTAGTGGCATACAAGAAGTGGCTGTTGTACTCCATTAGTGCCCCACTGGTGCCAAGCTATTTCTAGCACCTCTGCATGACACCCTCCTGCTCTGTTTTTAATAAGCTATAATAATAGCAAAAAATGCTGCCATTTAGTGGCATACAAGAAGTGGCTGTTGTACTCCATTAATGTCCCACTGGTGCCAAGCTATTTCTAGCACCTCTGCATGACACCCTCCTGCTCTGTTTTCAATAAGCTATAATAATAGCAAAAATGCTGCCATTTAGTGCCATACAAGAAGTGGCTGTTGTACTCCATTAGTGCCCCACTGGTGAAAAGCTATGTGCAGCACCTATGCATTGCACACTCAAACTCATTGTTACTAAGCCATTATACTAACAAACACTGAGAAAACTTAGTGGCATCCTAAAAGTGGCTGTTGGACTTCTTTATTGTACCACTGGTGCAAAGCTATTTCTAGCACCTCTGCATGACACCCTCCTGCTCTGTTTTTAATAAGCTATAATAATAGCAAAAAATGCTGCCATTTAGTGGCATACAAGAAGTGGCTGTTGGACTTCCATTAGTGCCCCACTGGTGCCAAGCTATTTCTAGCACCTCTGCATGACACCCTCCTGCTTTGTTTTTAATAAGCTATAATAATAGCAAAAAATGCTGCCATTTAGTGGCATACAAGAAGTGGCTGTTGGACTTCCATTAGTGCCCCACTGGTGCCAAGCTATTTCTAGCACCTCTGCATGACACCCTCCTGCTCTGTTTTTAATAAGCTATAATAATAGCAAAAAATGCTGCCATTTAGTGGCATACAAGAAGTGGCTGTTGGACCTCCATTAGTGCCCCATTGGTGCCAAGCTATTTCTAGCACCTCTGCATGACACCCTCCTGCTTTGTTTTTAATAAGCTATAATAATAGCAAAAAATGCTGCCATTTAGTGGCATACAAGAAGTGGCTGTTGGACTTCCATTAGTGCCCCACTGGTGCCAAGCTATTTCTAGCACCTCTGCATGACACCCTCCTGCTCTGTTTTTAATAAGCTATAATAATAGCAAAAAATGCTGCCATTTAGTGGCATACAAGAAGTGGCTGTTGGACTTCCATTAGTGCCCCACTGGTGCCAAGCTATTTCTAGCACCTCTGCATGACACCCTCCTGCTCTGTTTTTAATAAGCTATAATAATAGCAAAAAATGCTGACATTTAGTGGCATACAAGAAGTGGCTGTTGTACTCCATTAGTGTCCCACTGGTGCCAAGCTATTTCTAGCACCTCTGCATGAGACCCTCCTGCTCTGTTTTTAATAAGCTATAAAAATAGCAAAAAATGCTGCCATTTAGTGGCATACAAGAAGTGGCTGTTGGACTTCCATTAGTGCCCCACTGGTGCCAAGCTATTTCTAGCACCTCTGCATGACACCCTCCTGCTCTGTTTTTAATAAGCTATAATAATAGTAAAAAATGCTGCCATTTAGTGGCATACAAGAAGTGGCTGTTGGACTTCCATTAGTGCCCCACTGGTGCCATGCTATTTCTAGCACCTCTGCATGGCACCCTCCTGCTCTGTTTTTAATAAGCTATAATAATAGCAAAAAATGCTGCCATTTAGTGGCATACAAGAAGTGGCTGTTGTACTCCATTAGTGTTTCACTGGTGCCAAGCTATTTCTAGCACCTCTGCATGACACCCTCCTGCTCTGTTTTTAATAAGCTATAATAATAGCAAAAAATGCTGCCATTTAGCGGCATACAAGAAGTGGCTGTTGGACTTCCATTAGTGCCCCACTGGTGCCAAGCTATTTCTAGCAGCTCTGCATGACACCCTCCTGCTCTGTTTTTAATAAGCTATAATAATAGCAAAAAATGCTGCCATTTAGTGGCATACAAGAAGTGACTGTTGTACTCCATTAGTGCCCCACTGGTGCCAAGCTATTTCTAGCACCTCTGCATGACACCCTCCTGCTCTGTTTTTAATAAGCTATAATAATAGCAAAAAATGCTGCCATTTAGTGGCATACAAGAAGTGGCTGTTGTACACCATTAGTGTCCCACTGGTGCCAAGCTATTTCTAGCACCTCTGCATGACACCCTCCTGCTCTGTTTTTAATAAGCTATAAAAATAGCAAAAAATGCTGCCATTTAGTGGCATACAAGAAGTGGCTGTTGGACTTCCATTAGTGCCCCACTGGTGCCATGCTATTTCTAGCACCTCTGCATGGCACCCTCCTGCTCTGTTTTTAATAAGCTATAATAATAGCAAAAAATGCTGCCATTTAGTGTTATACAAGAAGTGGCTGTTGTACTCCATTAGTGTTTCACTGGTGCCAAGCTATTTCTAGCACCTCTGCATGACACCCTCCTGCTCTGTTTTTACTAAGCTATAATAATAGCAAAAAATGCTGCCATTTCGTGGCATACAAGAAGTGGCTGTTGGACTTCCATTAGTGCCCCACTGGTGCCAAGCTATTTCTAGCACCTCTGCATGACACCCTCCTGCTCTGTTTTTAATAAGCTATAATAATAGCAAAAAATGCTGCCATTTAGTGGCATACAAGAAGTGACTGTTGTACTCCATTAGTGCCCCACTGGTGCCAAGCTATTTCTAGCACCTCTGCATGACACCCTCCTGCTCTGTTTTTAATAAGCTATAATAATAGCAAAAAATGCTGCCATTTAGTGGCATACAAGAAGTGGCTGTTGTACACCATTAGTGTCCCACTGGTGCCAAGCTATTTCTAGCACCTCTGCATGACACCCTCCTGCTCTGTTTTTAATAAGCTATAATAATAGCAAAAAATGCTGCCATTTAGTGGCATACAAGAAGTGGCTGTTGGACTTCCATTAGTGCCCCACTGGTGCCAAGCTATTTCTAGCACCTCTGCATGACACCCTCCTGCTCTGTTTTTAATAAGCTATAATAATAGCAAAAAATGCTGCCATTTAGTGGCATACAAGATGTGGCTGTTGTACTCCATTAGTGCCCCACTGGTGCCAAGCTTTTTCTAGCACCTCTGCATGACACCCTCCTGCTCTGTTTTTAATAAGCTATAATAATAGCAAAAAATGCTGCCATTTAGTGGCATACAAGAAGTGGCTGTTGGACTTCCATTAGTGCCCCACTGGTGCCAAGCTATTTCTAGCACCTCTGCATGACACCCTCCTGCTCTGTTTTCAATAAGCTATAATAATAGCAAAAATGCTGCCATTTAGTGCCATACAAGAAGTGGCTGTTGTACTCCATTAGTGCCCCACTGGTGCCAAGCTATTTCTAGCACCTCTGCATGACACCCTCCTGCTCTGTTTTCAATAAGCTATAATAATAGCAAAAATGCTGCCATTTAGTGCCATACAAGAAGTGGCTGTTGTACTCCATTAGTGCCCCACTGGTGAAAAGCTATGTGCAGCACCTATGCATTGCACACTCAAACTCATTGTTACTAAGCCATTATACTAACAAACACTGAGAAAACTTAGTGGCATCCTAAAAGTGGCTGTTGGACTTCTTTATTGTACCACTGGTGCAAAGCTATTTCTAGCACCTCTGCATGACACCCTCCTGCTCTGTTTTTAATAAGCTATAATAATAGCAAAAAATGCTGCCATTTAGTGGCATACAAGAAGTGGCTGTTGGACTTCCATTAGTGCCCCACTGGTGCCAAGCTATTTCTAGCACCTCTGCATGACACCCTCCTGCTTTGTTTTTAATAAGCTATAATAATAGCAAAAAATGCTGCCATTTAGTGGCATACAAGAAGTGGCTGTTGGACTTCCATTAGTGCCCCACTGGTGCCAAGCTATTTCTAGCACCTCTGCATGACACCCTCCTGCTCTGTTTTTAATAAGCTATAATAATAGCAAAAAATGCTGCCATTTAGTGGCATACAAGAAGTGGCTGTTGGACCTCCATTAGTGCCCCATTGGTGCCAAGCTATTTCTAGCACCTCTGCATGACACCCTCCTGCTTTGTTTTTAATAAGCTATAATAATAGCAAAAAATGCTGCCATTTAGTGGCATACAAGAAGTGGCTGTTGGACTTCCATTAGTGCCCCACTGGTGCCAAGCTATTTCTAGCACCTCTGCATGACACCCTCCTGCTCTGTTTTTAATAAGCTATAATAATAGCAAAAAATGCTGCCATTTAGTGGCATACAAGAAGTGGCTGTTGGACTTCCATTAGTGCCCCACTGGTGCCAAGCTATTTCTAGCACCTCTGCATGACACCCTCCTGCTCTGTTTTTAATAAGCTATAATAATAGCAAAAAATGCTGACATTTAGTGGCATACAAGATGTGGCTGTTGTACTCCATTAGTGCCCCACTGGTGCCAAGCTTTTTCTAGCACCTCTGCATGACACCCTCCTGCTCTGTTTTTAATAAGCTATAATAATAGCAAAAAATGCTGCCATTTAGTGGCATACAAGAAGTGGCTGTTGGACTTCCATTAGTGCCCCACTGGTGCCAAGCTATTTCTAGCACCTCTGCATGACACCCTCCTGCTCTGTTTTCAATAAGCTATAATAATAGCAAAAATGCTGCCATTTAGTGCCATACAAGAAGTGGCTGTTGTACTCCATTAGTGCCCCACTGGTGCCAAGCTATTTCTAGCACCTCTGCATGACACCCTCCTGCTCTGTTTTCAATAAGCTATAATAATAGCAAAAATGCTGCCATTTAGTGCCATACAAGAAGTGGCTGTTGTACTCCATTAGTGCCCCACTGGTGAAAAGCTATGTGCAGCACCTATGCATTGCACACTCAAACTCATTGTTACTAAGCCATTATACTAACAAACACTGAGAAAACTTAGTGGCATCCTAAAAGTGGCTGTTGGACTTCTTTATTGTACCACTGGTGCAAAGCTATTTCTAGCACCTCTGCATGACACCCTCCTGCTCTGTTTTTAATAAGCTATAATAATAGCAAAAAATGCTGCCATTTAGTGGCATACAAGAAGTGGCTGTTGGACTTCCATTAGTGCCCCACTGGTGCCAAGCTATTTCTAGCACCTCTGCATGACACCCTCCTGCTTTGTTTTTAATAAGCTATAATAATAGCAAAAAATGCTGCCATTTAGTGGCATACAAGAAGTGGCTGTTGGACTTCCATTAGTGCCCCACTGGTGCCAAGCTATTTCTAGCACCTCTGCATGACACCCTCCTGCTCTGTTTTTAATAAGCTATAATAATAGCAAAAAATGCTGCCATTTAGTGGCATACAAGAAGTGGCTGTTGGACCTCCATTAGTGCCCCATTGGTGCCAAGCTATTTCTAGCACCTCTGCATGACACCCTCCTGCTTTGTTTTTAATAAGCTATAATAATAGCAAAAAATGCTGCCATTTAGTGGCATACAAGAAGTGGCTGTTGGACTTCCATTAGTGCCCCACTGGTGCCAAGCTATTTCTAGCACCTCTGCATGACACCCTCCTGCTCTGTTTTTAATAAGCTATAATAATAGCAAAAAATGCTGCCATTTAGTGGCATACAAGAAGTGGCTGTTGGACTTCCATTAGTGCCCCACTGGTGCCAAGCTATTTCTAGCACCTCTGCATGACACCCTCCTGCTCTGTTTTTAATAAGCTATAATAATAGCAAAAAATGCTGACATTTAGTGGCATACAAGAAGTGGCTGTTGTACTCCATTAGTGTCCCACTGGTGCCAAGCTATTTCTAGCACCTCTGCATGAGACCCTCCTGCTCTGTTTTTAATAAGCTATAAAAATAGCAAAAAATGCTGCCATTTAGTGGCATACAAGAAGTGGCTGTTGGACTTCCATTAGTGCCCCACTGGTGCCAAGCTATTTCTAGCACCTCTGCATGACACCCTCCTGCTCTGTTTTTAATAAGCTATAATAATAGTAAAAAATGCTGCCATTTAGTGGCATACAAGAAGTGGCTGTTGGACTTCCATTAGTGCCCCACTGGTGCCATGCTATTTCTAGCACCTCTGCATGACACCCTCCTGCTTTGTTTTTAATAAGCTATAATAATAGCAAAAAATGCTGCCATTTAGTGGCATACAAGAAGTGGCTGTTGGACTTCCATTAGTGCCCCACTGGTGCCAAGCTATTTCTAGCACCTCTGCATGACACCCTCCTGCTCTGTTTTTAATAAGCTATAATAATAGCAAAAAATGCTGCCATTTAGTGGCATACAAGAAGTGGCTGTTGGACCTCCATTAGTGCCCCATTGGTGCCAAGCTATTTCTAGCACCTCTGCATGACACCCTCCTGCTTTGTTTTTAATAAGCTATAATAATAGCAAAAAATGCTGCCATTTAGTGGCATACAAGAAGTGGCTGTTGGACTTCCATTAGTGCCCCACTGGTGCCAAGCTATTTCTAGCACCTCTGCATGACACCCTCCTGCTCTGTTTTTAATAAGCTATAATAATAGCAAAAAATGCTGCCATTTAGTGGCATACAAGAAGTGGCTGTTGGACTTCCATTAGTGCCCCACTGGTGCCAAGCTATTTCTAGCACCTCTGCATGACACCCTCCTGCTCTGTTTTTAATAAGCTATAATAATAGCAAAAAATGCTGACATTTAGTGGCATACAAGAAGTGGCTGTTGTACTCCATTAGTGTCCCACTGGTGCCAAGCTATTTCTAGCACCTCTGCATGAGACCCTCCTGCTCTGTTTTTAATAAGCTATAAAAATAGCAAAAAATGCTGCCATTTAGTGGCATACAAGAAGTGGCTGTTGGACTTCCATTAGTGCCCCACTGGTGCCAAGCTATTTCTAGCACCTCTGCATGACACCCTCCTGCTCTGTTTTTAATAAGCTATAATAATAGTAAAAAATGCTGCCATTTAGTGGCATACAAGAAGTGGCTGTTGGACTTCCATTAGTGCCCCACTGGTGCCATGCTATTTCTAGCACCTCTGCATGGCACCCTCCTGCTCTGTTTTTAATAAGCTATAATAATAGCAAAAAATGCTGCCATTTAGTGGCATACAAGAAGTGGCTGTTGTACTCCATTAGTGTTTCACTGGTGCCAAGCTATTTCTAGCACCTCTGCATGACACCCTCCTGCTCTGTTTTTAATAAGCTATAATAATAGCAAAAAATGCTGCCATTTAGCGGCATACAAGAAGTGGCTGTTGGACTTCCATTAGTGCCCCACTGGTGCCAAGCTATTTCTAGCAGCTCTGCATGACACCCTCCTGCTCTGTTTTTAATAAGCTATAATAATAGCAAAAAATGCTGCCATTTAGTGGCATACAAGAAGTGACTGTTGTACTCCATTAGTGCCCCACTGGTGCCAAGCTATTTCTAGCACCTCTGCATGACACCCTCCTGCTCTGTTTTTAATAAGCTATAATAATAGCAAAAAATGCTGCCATTTAGTGGCATACAAGAAGTGGCTGTTGTACACCATTAGTGTCCCACTGGTGCCAAGCTATTTCTAGCACCTCTGCATGACACCCTCCTGCTCTGTTTTTAATAAGCTATAAAAATAGCAAAAAATGCTGCCATTTAGTGGCATACAAGAAGTGGCTGTTGGACTTCCATTAGTGCCCCACTGGTGCCATGCTATTTCTAGCACCTCTGCATGGCACCCTCCTGCTCTGTTTTTAATAAGCTATAATAATAGCAAAAAATGCTGCCATTTAGTGTTATACAAGAAGTGGCTGTTGTACTCCATTAGTGTTTCACTGGTGCCAAGCTATTTCTAGCACCTCTGCATGACACCCTCCTGCTCTGTTTTTACTAAGCTATAATAATAGCAAAAAATGCTGCCATTTCGTGGCATACAAGAAGTGGCTGTTGGACTTCCATTAGTGCCCCACTGGTGCCAAGCTATTTCTAGCACCTCTGCATGACACCCTCCTGCTCTGTTTTTAATAAGCTATAATAATAGCAAAAAATGCTGCCATTTAGTGGCATACAAGAAGTGACTGTTGTACTCCATTAGTGCCCCACTGGTGCCAAGCTATTTCTAGCACCTCTGCATGACACCCTCCTGCTCTGTTTTTAATAAGCTATAATAATAGCAAAAAATGCTGCCATTTAGTGGCATACAAGAAGTGGCTGTTGTACACCATTAGTGTCCCACTGGTGCCAAGCTATTTCTAGCACCTCTGCATGACACCCTCCTGCTCTGTTTTTAATAAGCTATAATAATAGCAAAAAATGCTGCCATTTAGTGGCATACAAGAAGTGGCTGTTGGACTTCCATTAGTGCCCCACTGGTGCCAAGCTATTTCTAGCACCTCTGCATGACACCCTCCTGCTCTGTTTTTAATAAGCTATAATAATAGCAAAAAATGCTGCCATTTAGTGGCATACAAGATGTGGCTGTTGTACTCCATTAGTGCCCCACTGGTGCCAAGCTTTTTCTAGCACCTCTGCATGACACCCTCCTGCTCTGTTTTTAATAAGCTATAATAATAGCAAAAAATGCTGCCATTTAGTGGCATACAAGAAGTGGCTGTTGGACTTCCATTAGTGCCCCACTGGTGCCAAGCTATTTCTAGCACCTCTGCATGACACCCTCCTGCTTTGTTTTTAATAAGCTATAATAATAGCAAAAAATGCTGCCATTTAGTGGCATACAAGAAGTGGCTGTTGGACTTTTATTAGTGCCCCACTGGTGCCAAGCTATTTCTAGCACCTCTGCATGACACCCTCCTGCTCTGTTTTTAATAAGCTATAATATTTTCAAAAAATGCTGCCATTTAGTGGCATACAAAAAGTGGCTGTTGTACTCCATTAGTGTCCCACTGGTGCCAAGCTATTTCTAGCACCTCTGCATGACACCCTCCTGCTCTGTTTTTAATAAGCTATAATAATAGCAAAAAATGCTGCCATTTAGTGGCATACAAGAAGTGGCTGTTGTACTCCATTAGTGCCCCTCTGGTGAAAAGCTATTTGCAGCACCTCTGCATGACACCCTCCTGCTCTGTTTTTAATAAGCTATAATAATAGCAAAAAATGCTGCCATTTAGCGGCATACAAGAAGTGGCTGTTGGACTTCCATTAGTGCCCCACTGGTGCCAAGCTATTTCTAGCAGCTCTGCATGACACCCTCCTGCTCTGTTTTTAATAAGCTATAATAATAGCAAAAAATGCTGCCATTTAGTGGCATACAAGAAGTGACTGTTGTACTCCATTAGTGCCCCACTGGTGCCAAGCTATTTCTAGCACCTCTGCATGACACCCTCCTGCTCTGTTTTTAATAAGCTATAATAATAGCAAAAAATGCTGCCATTTAGTGGCATACAAGAAGTGGCTGTTGTACACCATTAGTGTCCCACTGGTGCCAAGCTATTTCTAGCACCTCTGCATGACACCCTCCTGCTCTGTTTTTAATAAGCTATAAAAATAGCAAAAAATGCTGCCATTTAGTGGCATACAAGAAGTGGCTGTTGGACTTCCATTAGTGCCCCACTGGTGCCATGCTATTTCTAGCACCTCTGCATGGCACCCTCCTGCTCTGTTTTTAATAAGCTATAATAATAGCAAAAAATGCTGCCATTTAGTGTTATACAAGAAGTGGCTGTTGTACTCCATTAGTGTTTCACTGGTGCCAAGCTATTTCTAGCACCTCTGCATGACACCCTCCTGCTCTGTTTTTAATAAGCTATAATAATAGCAAAAAATGCTGCCATTTCGTGGCATACAAGAAGTGGCTGTTGGACTTCCATTAGTGCCCCACTGGTGCCAAGCTATTTCTAGCACCTCTGCATGACACCCTCCTGCTCTGTTTTTAATAAGCTATAATAATAGCAAAAAATGCTGCCATTTAGTGGCATACAAGAAGTGACTGTTGTACTCCATTAGTGCCCCACTGGTGCCAAGCTATTTCTAGCACCTCTGCATGACACCCTCCTGCTCTGTTTTTAATAAGCTATAATAATAGCAAAAAATGCTGCCATTTAGTGGCATACAAGAAGTGGCTGTTGTACACCATTAGTGTCCCACTGGTGCCAAGCTATTTCTAGCACCTCTGCTTGACACCCTCCTGCTCTGTTTTTAATAAGCTATAATAATAGCAAAAAATGCTGCCATTTAGTGGCATACAAGAAGTGGCTGTTGGACTTCCATTAGTGCCCCACTGGTGCCAAGCTATTTCTAGCACCTCTGCATGACACCCTCCTGCTCTGTTTTTAATAAGCTATAATAATAGCAAAAAATGCTGCCATTTAGTGGCATACAAGATGTGGCTGTTGTACTCCATTAGTGCCCCACTGGTGCCAAGCTTTTTCTAGCACCTCTGCATGACACCCTCCTGCTCTGTTTTTAATAAGCTATAATAATAGCAAAAAATGCTGCCATTTAGTGGCATACAAGAAGTGGCTGTTGGACTTCCATTAGTGCCCCACTGGTGCCAAGCTATTTCTAGCACCTCTGCATGACACCCTCCTGCTTTGTTTTTAATAAGCTATAATAATAGCAAAAAATGCTGCCATTTAGTGGCATACAAGAAGTGGCTGTTGGACTTTTATTAGTGCCCCACTGGTGCCAAGCTATTTCTAGCACCTCTGCATGACACCCTCCTGCTCTGTTTTTAATAAGCTATAATATTTTCAAAAAATGCTGCCATTTAGTGGCATACAAAAAGTGGCTGTTGTACTCCATTAGTGTCCCACTGGTGCCAAGCTATTTCTAGCACCTCTGCATGACACCCTCCTGCTCTGTTTTTAATAAGCTATAATAATAGCAAAAAATGCTGCCATTTAGTGGCATACAAGAAGTGGCTGTTGTACTCCATTAGTGTCCCACTGGTGCCAAGCTATTTCTTTCACCTCTGCAGGACACCCTCCTGCTCTGTTTTTAAAAAGCTATAATAATAGTTAAAAATGCTGCCATTTAGTGGCATACAAGAAGTGGCTGTTGTACTCCATTAGTGCCCCTCTGGTGAAAAGCTATTTGCAGCACCTCTGCATGACACCCTCATGCACATTTTGCTACGCTAGTTTAATAGCAAACTCAGGGAATTCCTTGCTGCATTTGATCATTCGGAGGGATAGAAAGTGAGGCTTCCTTTACTGTCCTGGTACCCACAGAACACGGCCACTGTACCCACCTGTCCACTTTTGCCACGCTATTTAATTTGCCCAAAGTGCTGACTCTTTTTCTGCCTTCCTAAAATTGTCTGTAATACTAAGCTAGTGTTCTTTTGCTGCCAAGCAAGGTACAACACATGTGCATTCTACACTCCTTTCCATTTCTGGAATGCAATTATTAACTGCAGGTAGTCCAGCCAATCTGTGACGAAGGTGCAGGTGTAGATATAATGTAGCCTGCATCCAATGTTGGTTTTCTCGATGTCTGACAGCTCAACAATACCATCTGTTTCCACTTCCAAAACAAGTGATGACTTGCCAATCACACTCCCTGTTGCGTGTAAAGGGGTGGAAGTTCAGTGTGAAAAACCATGTGAGACTGCTGTCCCCACAGTCTCAGAGGATGAAGAGCACGCAGATGCACTTGATGGGGCAGGCGGTGGTTGCACAGGCACGCTAGGCCGCATTGTAGCACAGTGAAATTCACATTGCGACTTATGCTTTATTTTAAGTTCGTGTACAGGGTGGGCTCCCCAGTATGCAGCAAAACCAGGCAACAGGAAAA
Source organism: Anomaloglossus baeobatrachus (assembly GCF_048569485.1). Taxonomy (NCBI): domain Eukaryota; kingdom Metazoa; phylum Chordata; class Amphibia; order Anura; family Aromobatidae; genus Anomaloglossus; species Anomaloglossus baeobatrachus. The sequence continues at coordinate 302,274,120 of NC_134354.1, forward strand.
GGACTCTAGTCAGTTGGGTTGATAAATGATTGTTTAACTTTACCAAAACAAACAATAAGAACCATGCATACAATTTAAATAATTGAACAATCTATTCTGTTGCCTACTACCTGCTAATCCCTCTGCGTAGCAGTAATTGTGTGTTTGTGCATGTGTGTGTGTGTGTGTGTGTGCGAACACGACTTACCAGTGGCGCATCACAAGAGCTTCCCAGTTATCTACCTAAACATAGACAAAACACATTACCCCCCCTAATAATAGCAAAAAATGCTGCCATTTAGTGGCATACAAGAAGTGGCTGTTGTACTCCATTAGTGTTTCACTGGTGCCAAGCTATTTCTAGCACCTCTGCATGACACCCTCCTGCTCTGTTTTTAATAAGCTATAATAATAGCAAAAAATGCTGCCATTTAGCGGCATACAAGAAGTGGCTGTTGGACTTCCATTAGTGCCCCACTGGTGCCAAGCTATTTCTAGCAGCTCTGCATGACACTGACTCGCCCACCCCAGGGCTATGGGACACCCGGTGCCGGGCCGGACTAGTCCGGTGGTAGTCAGTGGTGGCTGGGCCCGGCTCCGTGGCCCTGGTGGGTGTCAGTTGAATATGTGGCTTGCTTGTTAATGGTTGTGTTCGTGACGCCACCTGTGGCATGCGGCTATTAAGCCGCCGCTGCTGTGTGAGGCCTCCGGGATGATGATATAGCAGCTATGGTAGTACTGCTCCCCACAGGTGGAGCAATGCCCGGGGCACAGTTGGTGCTTGTAAAAGTCTATGGTGCTGTGTGACTAACACGGTGCAGGGCCGACAGGCGAGGAAAGAACCAGGCACAAACAACAGTCTCTTTACCTTTTCCTCTTTTACTCTGGGAACAGTCCAGTCCTGGGAGACCGTTACAGGTGGTGATGGGGATCCGGTCGGCCTGGAAGTACTTGGGGTGATCTTTCTGGCCAGCTGAGTATGAGGCCTACTCCTGTACCTTTCCTGGTGATGATAGGACCCTGCTTCTCTGAATCCAGCAATGGCCCTCTTCGCTGCTGGGACCAATGGCACGTCCCTTCCCTCTGTAGGTGGCTGCGCAGGCCCACTCTCTGGTGCTTCTCCGCTGGGGTCCACACCGGGCCCTGATGCTGCAGCTGTACCTTGGATGTGTCTGGGCCAGGGGCTTGCAGCTCCCCTGCCCTTCGGATTCGGCTACCAGGGACGGATTTTATACCCTGGCAACCACAGACTCCGATGTCCGAGTCTCTCTGCTGCCTCTCAGCTACTCCTGCTTCTCTGGGCCAAACTGCTCCAGCTCTAGGCCCCAGATTCACAGGACAGCTCACTCTGTGTCTGTTCACTTCTGCTGCTCCCTACAGACTAACTAACTCCTCCCCCAGGTCAGGCTTAAGGAAGCTCCCTGAAACTTCAGGTTCAGAGCTCCCCCTACTGGCCTGAGGGAGAAACTGCGGTGGATGTTAACTTACTGGCCAGTAGATTTCCCCATTACCTCCAGGCTCAGCATTAACCCTCAGGAGGGCAATGCCGTTGTGGCGACCAGGTCCTAGGGCGCCACACTCCCCCTTAGTTAAATTCAGTACTCCCGGACTGTAGAAACAAAACATAACATGTCATACATTTCATCCCAATATGGGAGGCACATTCTCTTTAACGTTACAATCTTAAACATTTCTATAAGAGTCCAGTGTGGCTCCCTGCCGGGTGTCCATTACACTGCTCCATGGGGGACCCGCCGCGATCAAACCCCCAACGTAGGCTCTGGGCGTGCGTCAGAGCATTGATGACCCCACTCTATGCACGCCGGACGGGTTTTTCTTCAGGGGTGTTTGAGCACACTGGTGCTAACTATGAACAATTTAGGTGTTGGCCACCCATAGTCCAGTGGCCCAATTGTCCATTTTCGCAATCAAAGAAAAAGAAAACATTTTGTACACAACATGACAGACATTTTGCATAACTATTTACACTCTAATAAGTACTCTTTACTTTATACAGTAGACTCCCTATACCTTAGAGGGGGTTGTCCCCGAGTGCTGCGCTGGGACCTACGTAGCTCTGGTGTTTGCCCCTGACTACGTGGTGCGTCTTCTATCTCAGCACTACAGGTGGGCCTAACCCCAATAGGTAAGCGTGATGGTTGCCTTTGTGGTCTAGGAGTCGCCAAGGGTATGACAGGTTCACCACTGACAGGGGGTTGATCCTCCTGTTCCACTGCTGGCGTGTCATCTCGTGCTGGAGCGGACGATTCTTTAGGTGGATCCGGAACCTTTTCTGTTTCTGGCTCGACCAACTGCGGAAACGCCAAAACTGGTACCACTATGGCATTATTGATTCGGGTCCAAGTTTTGGGGAACTTCCCAAGGATGGTTTGAATCATCTCCCCTTCTTTCTCTTGACTTTGGGGACTTCCTTGTACTCCTTCCATTTCTCTTTGGATTCGGCACCGTTCAGGGCACGCTTTCAGGCGGTCTCGGGAAATTGCTTGACAGGTCTTGCCTTCATCTTTGCTTATGAGGCATACCTTACTATTGTCAAAGTTGGAGGGGATAATGGTGTAGGGCTCGTTTTCCCACTGATCATCCAACTTATGCGTCTTCCGCTTCTTCTTGAGGACTTGTTCTCCAGGTGCTAAGGGAGTTGCTGGGGCTGTTTGATTGTAATGCTGTTCTTGTCTCGTTCTTGCTTGAGACAGGCTCCTTTCCACGCACTCCTGGACCTTACGGTACCGCTGCTGCCGTTCTGCATCCCAATCCTCTATTTCTTGAACTGCCTCAGGCGACACAGTCCCCATCTCAAAGTCTACAGGCAACTTGCCTGGTCTGGCTCGCATCAGGTAAGCGGGGCTGCAGTTGGTCGAATTCACTGGGATGTGGTTGTACAAGTCTACCAGATCTGGCAACTTTTCTGGCCATTGGTTCCTCTCTTCCAGCGGTAGGGTCTTCAGCATATCAATAACCACATGGTTCATTTTCTCGCACAGTCCATTGGTCTGGGGGTGGTACGGTGTGGTTCGAATTTTCTTACAACCGTACATGTTACAGAACTCTTGGAACACTTCAGCCTCGAATGCAGGACCCTGATCCGTCAGTACCCTTTCCGGATAGCCGTGCGGTCGACAAAAGGATGCCTGGAACGCTCTAGCTGCCGTCCTGGCTGTCTGGTCCTTCACAGGCACTACTACCAGGAAACGAGAGTAATGGTCCACAATGGTGAGGGCGTACACATAGCCTGACCGGCTTGGTGTTAACTTCACGTGGTCCAGGGCCACCAACTCCAGGGGCTGCTTCGTGACAATTGGCTGTAGGGGAGACCTTTGGCTGGCATCATCCTTCCGCCTCAAGTTACACGGGCCACAGTCTCGGCACCATTTCTCGATCATCTTTCTCATGTGCACCCAGTAGAACCGATCACGGAGTAAGGCCTCCAACTTCTTCCACCCGAAGTGCCCTGCGTTATCATGATACGCTGCTAGGACCATTGGAGCATCCCTCTGCGGAACCACTATCTGCCAGACAAGTTCATTTGTTCGATAGTTGACATATCTCTTGCAGAGCTTGCCCTGGTAGGTGAACAGTCGTCCCCTCTCCTTCCACAGCTGCTGGGCTTCCTCTGGAGCGTCTGGGCCAAGATGGGTCTCAGCTTGCGCTAGCTTCTCTTTGACCAATCGCACGGCCGGGTCACCATTCTGTGTTTCTTCCCAATTATGGTGGAGTAATGGATTGACCGAGACCTCGTGCTGGTTTAAGCGCTTCACTCCCACAGCATGCTCACACTGTGAAACACCCTGGTGATGGAAAGCCGGTAACTCTATCTCTTCGAGTTCATCCAGGTCTTCTCCAGACTCGGGTAAGTGAGGCATTCTGGACAGCGCATCAGCATTGTTATTCTTCTTGCCAGCCCGATACTTGATGGTAAAGTCAAAGTTAGACAGCCGGGCCATCCATCGCTGTTCCATCGCACCTAACTTGGCTGTTGCCAGGTGTGTCAACGGATTGTTGTCCGTGAAGATGGTAAACTTGGCCGATGCCAGATAGTGCTTGAAGCGTTCAGTCACTGCCCACACAATAGCGAGGAACTCCAGCTTGAAGGAACTGTAGTTTTCTGGATTCCTTTCCGTGGGCCGAAGCTTCCTACTGGCGTACGCTATTACCCTCTCTCGGCCTCCCTGTACCTGGGACAGAACTGCTCCCAGTCCCACGTTGCTGGCGTCTGTGTACAGTATAAACGGTTGGCTGTAGTCAGGGTAGGCCAGGATTTCTTCTCCCGTGAGAGCCCCTTTCAGCCGGACAAAGGATGTTTCCAGTTGGCTGCTCCATTCAAATGGAGGGCTCTGCTTCTTAGCCTGCTTCGGCTGGCCCACCAGGAGATCTTGAAGAGGCGCTGCTATCTTGGTGAACCCATCAATGAACCTTCGGTAGTAGCCCACCAGTCCAAGGAACTGCCGCACCTCCTTCACCGTGGTGGGTCTTGGCCAGTCCTTGATTACCGTGACTTTCTCCGGATCAGGTGCCACGCCTTCTGCGCTGACCACATGACCCAGGTACTGTACCTTTGGCTTCAAGAGGTGACATTTGGACGGCTTGATCTTCAGGCCATATTTCGACAAGGACTCAAACACTTCTGCTAAGTGCTTCAGGTGGTCCTCATAAGTCTTGGAGTAGACTATTACGTCATCCAGGTACAGCAGCACGGTTTCGAAGTTGTGGTGGCCCAAGCAGCACTCCATCAACCTTTGGAATGTCCCTGGGGCGTTGCAGAGCCCGAATGGCATACAATTGAACTCACAGAGACCCATTGGTGTCGTGAATGCAGTCTTCTCCTTGTCCGCCTCTGCCACGGGAACCTGCCAATACCCACTGGTGAGATCCAAGGTGGAGAAATAGTTAGCTGACTTTAAGGCTGTTAGTGACTCCTCTATTCTGGGTAGTGGATAGGCATCTTTATGTGTAATGCGGTTAATTTGCCTGTAATCTACACACATTCTCATTGTACCATCTTTTTTCTTTACGAGCACTAGTGGAGCTGCCCAGGGGCTACAACTATCTCTGATAACCCCAGCCTCCTTCATTTCCCGTAACATTTCCTTGGCACACTGATACTGTGCGGGGGGTACAGGGCGGTATCTTTCTTTAATGGGATGATGATCACCCGTGGGGATTTGATGTTGAACCCCTTTCACCTGCCCAAAATCTAGGGGGTGTTTGCTGAAGACCCGCTCGTACTCCTGTACCACCCGGTAAACCCCATGCTTTTGGTGTGAGGGGGTGGAGTCGGTGCCCACATGTAATTTTTGGCACCAGTCTTCCGGCTGCCCCTTGGAGCCATTGTCTTCCGCCTGGTCGGACGGGATCAAGGGTTCCACTGCTTTAATGGTATTGTTGCTGACAGTGTACAATTTTGCCACAGTGGCATACCGGGGCAATTTGGCCTCCTCCTCCCCACAATTCAGGACACGGACGGGCACTCTCCCCTTGCGGACGTCCGCTACCCCTCTGGCTATCAGGACTCCAGGCCTACTGTCTGAATACATTGGTTCTACCAAGGCATGGTAATCCTGACCCTTGAGGCCTATTGCTGCCCGACACCATATCAACATTTCACTTCTTGGGGGTATTACAATGGGGAGGGGGTCACTTACCCTCACACTGCCAATTTCTCCTCCGGCCAGCTCTACCTGCTGCCTCCTCATCAGGGCTCTGATCTCCCTCTGTAGGACACGCTGCTGCCCGGAGCTGGCAGTTTCAGACGCCTGTTGTAACAAAATTATCACTTCGGCAATACAATTTTCTATCACATTTGTACCAAGAGTTAGCAGTGGGTCAGATTCTTTGCGATCAATATCTACAATTATCATCCCCTGACATGGCAATTCCACCCGCCCCACTTTAATGGTTACTTCTTTGTACCCAATCTGAGGTAAGGGCTGACCATTACTGGCCACAATTGTTAAATCATCATCTGGGCCATGGTCAATGTCTGAATCGGCCCAATATCTTTTGTACAGTTTGTGGGGGATGGTTGTTACCTGGGATTCCGTATCCAGGAGGGCATTCAAAGGGATCCCATCCAGCACAATAGGAAGGACCGGTCGTCCTCCCACATACTTGCTGCGGATGGGGGTTGAGCCGGGCTTCCTTACACCTGGGGGTCGGCTCCTGGCCCCAGGCTCGGCCCATTTAAAGGACAGCGTCGTGCAATGTGGCCCGCCTGGTTGCAGTTGCGGCAGATCGGTTGTCCTGTTGAATCGTACCGGTCTGTGTCTCTGCCTCGGGTCGGCGGAATCCTTCTCTGTCGCATCCATGGGACGTCCTCTGGGCTGGAGGCCAACTCGATTTTCGCAGGCGAGGGGGTCATTTGTAGAGACTGCACGGTCTTGGCAAGGGCAGCCACAGTCTTGGTCAGCTCCTGGACCTGTTGTCTGAGCTCCGCAGTGGGATCCTTATCCAGGGACTGCGCCTCAGCCCCTGCAGTGGCTCGTGTTGCAGGCACCACCCCGGGGTACGTGATAGCAGGAGGCCGGAGGGGTACTGGGTCATTCGGCGTAGATTCTCTCAGTACCCTGATGGCCTGGTCCTTAAACTTGGCAAAGTCCAGAGCAGGGTTCTGCAGGACCAGGATACGCAGCTGGGTCCTGTGGGCATCTGACAGGAGCCCCTCTATGAACTGCTCAGTTAGGAGTTTGTCTTCTTCACGTACACCCTCTGGGTCCACCTGTTTAACTGCTTTCAGGGCCTCTTGCAGGTTTAGGGCATAGTCCCTTATGCTGTCTGTGGCCCGCTGCTTGCACCCAAAGAATCTCATCTTTATCTCTGCTGCGGTGCGAGTGTCAAACGTACTCTTTAGCTTGGCCAGTATCTGGGCTGCTGTCCCTTTATCTGTATCAGGCCATGACTTCGCTTCACGCTGGGCTGCGCCGGCTAGCTGTCCCATTAATATGCCCACCTTCTGGCTCTCAGTCAGCGGATACACCCGGAATAAGCTGTGCAGGCTTTCTCTGAAGTCACTCAAGGTATGGGACTCCCCGGAGTATTGCGGCAGCCATTCTGCTCCCGGTATGTATGGCATGGTGATCGGCATTACCGGCGCTACAGTGGGGGCCGGGGCGACGGCGACTGGGATTGCTTCTGCTGGTGCTGCGGCGTCTCGGGCTATGGCAGCCACCTGCCCTCCCTCTGAGTCGGACATCTTCCTCCCCCTTAGTGAACCTTACCAGGCTCCGTTCACTTTTCAAATTTTCTTCCGGGTCGCGCGGGGTTAACAGCGCTCTGCTCTGATGGCGCGCTCCCTTCGCGCTCTTTGTCAGGCACGCCCCCCTTCTTCCTGCGCTCGGCGAGGCTAATGGCGGCGGTGGTCTGCAGCCAGTACACAGTCTTTTAAGCACAATTCCGGCAGGCGCACAGTACCCGGTGGGACCGGGCACGAAATCCTGTTCGTGACGCCAAAGTTGACTCGCCCACCCCAGGGCTATGGGACACCCGGTGCCGGGCCGGACTAGTCCGGTGGTAGTCAGTGGTGGCTGGGCCCGGCTCCGTGGCCCTGGTGGGTGTCAGTTGAATATGTGGCTTGCTTGTTAATGGTTGTGTTCGTGACGCCACCTGTGGCATGCGGCTATTAAGCCGCCGCTGCTGTGTGAGGCCTCCGGGATGATGATATAGCAGCTATGGTAGTACTGCTCCCCACAGGTGGAGCAATGCCCGGGGCACAGTTGGTGCTTGTAAAAGTCTATGGTGCTGTGTGACTAACACGGTGCAGGGCCGACAGGCGAGGAAAGAACCAGGCACAAACAACAGTCTCTTTACCTTTTCCTCTTTTACTCTGGGAACAGTCCAGTCCTGGGAGACCGTTACAGGTGGTGATGGGGATCCGGTCGGCCTGGAAGTACTTGGGGTGATCTTTCTGGCCAGCTGAGTATGAGGCCTACTCCTGTACCTTTCCTGGTGATGATAGGACCCTGCTTCTCTGAATCCAGCAATGGCCCTCTTCGCTGCTGGGACCAATGGCACATCCCTTCCCTCTGTAGGTGGCTGCGCAGGCCCACTCTCTGGTGCTTCTCCGCTGGGGTCCACACCGGGCCCTGATGCTGCAGCTGTACCTTGGATGTGTCTGGGCCAGGGGCTTGCAGCTCCCCTGCCCTTCGGATTCGGCTACCAGGGACGGATTTTATACCCTGGCAACCACAGACTCCGATGTCCGAGTCTCTCTGCTGCCTCTCAGCTACTCCTGCTTCTCTGGGCCAAACTGCTCCAGCTCTAGGCCCCAGATTCACAGGACAGCTCACTCTGTGTCTGTTCACTTCTGCTGCTCCCTACAGACTAACTAACTCCTCCCCCAGGTCAGGCTTAAGGAAGCTCCCTGAAACTTCAGGTTCAGAGCTCCCCCTACTGGCCTGAGGGAGAAACTGCGGTGGATGTTAACTTACTGGCCAGTAGATTTCCCCATTACCTCCAGGCTCAGCATTAACCCTCAGGAGGGCAATGCCGTTGTGGCGACCAGGTCCTAGGGCGCCACAACACCCTCCTGCTCTGTTTTTAATAAGCCATAATAATAGCAAAAAATGCTGCCATTTAGTGGCATACAAGAAGTGACTGTTGTACTCCATTAGTGCCCCACTGGTGCCAAGCTATTTCAAGCACCTTTGCATGACACCCTCCTGCTCTGTTTTTAATAAGCTATAATAATAGCAAAAAATGCTGCCATTTAGTGGCATACAAGAAGTGGCTGTTGTACACCATTAGTGTCCCACTGGTGCCAAGCTATTTCTAGCACCTCTGCATGACACCCTCCTGCTCTGTTTTTAATAAGCTATAAAAATAGCAAAAAATGCTGCCATTTAGTGGCATACAAGAAGTGGCTGTTGGACTTCCATTAGTGCCCCACTGGTGCCATGCTATTTCTAGCACCTCTGCATGGCACCCTCCTGCTCTGTTTTTAATAAGCTATAATAATAGCAAAAAATGCTGCCATTTAGTGGCATACAAGAAGTGGCTGTTGTACTCCATTAGTGTTTCACTGGTGCCAAGCTATTTCTAGCACCTCTGCATGACACCCTCCTGCTCTGTTTTTAATAAGCTATAATAATAGCAAAAAATGCTGCCATTTCGTGGCATACAAGAAGTGGCTGTTGGACTTCCATTAGTGCCCCACTGGTGCCAAGCTATTTCTAGCACCTCTGCATGACACCCTCCTGCTCTGTTTTTAATAAGCTATAATAATAGCAAAAAATGCTGCCATTTAGTGGCATACAAGAAGTGACTGTTGTACTCCATTAGTGCCCCACTGGTGCCAAGCTATTTCTAGCACCTCTGCATGACACCCTCCTGCTCTGTTTTTAATAAGCTATAATAATAGCAAAAAATGCTGCCATTTAGTGGCATACAAGAAGTGGCTGTTGTACACCATTAGTGTCCCACTGGTGCCAAGCTATTTCTAGCACCTCTGCATGACACCCTCCTGCTCTGTTTTTAATAAGCTATAATAATAGCAAAAAATGCTGCCATTTAGTGGCATACAAGAAGTGGCTGTTGGACTTCCATTAGTGCCCCACTGGTGCCAAGCTATTTCTAGCACCTCTGCATGACACCCTCCTGCTCTGTTTTTAATAAGCTATAATAATAGCAAAAAATGCTGCCATTTAGTGGCATACAAGATGTGGCTGTTGTACTCCATTAGTGCCCCACTGGTGCCAAGCTTTTTCTAGCACCTCTGCATGACACCCTCCTGCTCTGTTTTTAATAAGCTATAATAATAGCAAAAAATGCTGCCATTTAGTGGCATACAAGAAGTGGCTGTTGGACTTCCATTAGTGCCCCACTGGTGCCAAGCTATTTCTAGCACCTCTGCATGACACCCTCCTGCTTTGTTTTTAATAAGCTATAATAATAGCAAAAAATGCTGCCATTTAGTGGCATACAAGAAGTGGCTGTTGGACTTTTATTAGTGCCCCACTGGTGCCAAGCTATTTCTAGCACCTCTGCATGACACCCTCCTGCTCTGTTTTTAATAAGCTATAATATTTGCAAAAAATGCTGCCATTTAGTGGCATACAAAAAGTGGCTGTTGTACTCCATTAGTGTCCCACTGGTGCCAAGCTATTTCTAGCACCTCTGCATGACACCCTCCTGCTCTGTTTTTAATAAGCTATAATAATAGCAAAAAATGCTGCCATTTAGTGGCATACAAGAAGTGGCTGTTGTACTCCATTAGTGTCCCACTGGTGCCAAGCTATTTCTTTCACCTCTGCAGGACACCCTCCTGCTCTGTTTTTAAAAAGCTATAATAATAGTTAAAAATGCTGCCATTTAGTGGCATACAAGAAGTGGCTGTTGTACTCCATTAGTGCCCCACTGGTGAAAAGCTATTTGCAGCACCTCTGCATGACACCCTCATGCACATTTTGCTACGCTAGTTTTATAGCAAACTCAGGGAATTCCTTGCTGCATTTGATCATTCGGAGGGATAGAAAGTAAGGCTTCCTTTACTGTCCTGGTACCCACAGAACACGGCCACTGTACCCACCTGTCCACTTTTGCCACGCTATTTAATTTGCCCAAAGAGCTGACTCTTTTTCTGCCTTCCTAAAATTGTCTGTAATACTAAGTTAGTGTTCTTTTGCTGCCAAGCAAGGTACAACACATGTGCATTCTACACTCCTTTCCATTTCTGGAATGCAATTATTAACTGCAGGTAGTCCAGCCAATCTGTGACGAAGGTGCAGGTGTAGATATAATGTAGCCTGCATCCAATGTTGGTTTTCTCGATGTCTGACAGCTCAACAATACCATCTGTTTCCACTTCCAAAACAAGTGATGACTTGCCAATCACACTCCCTGTTGCGTGTAAAGGGGTGGAAGTTCAGTGTGAAAAACCATGTGAGACTGCTGTCCCCACAGTCTCAGAGGATGAAGAGCATGCAGATGCACTTGATGGGGCAGGCGGTGGTTGCACAGGCACGCTAGGCCGCATTGTAGCACAGTGAAATTCACATTGCGACTTATGCTTTATTTTAAGTTCGTGTACAGGGTGGGCTCCCCAGTATGCAGCAAAACCAGGCAACAGGAAAAGGACTCTAGTCAGTTGGGTTGATAAATGATTGTTTAACTTTACCAAAACAAACAATAAGAACCATGCATACAATTTAAATAATTGAACAATCTATTCTGTTGCCTACTACCTGCTAATCCCTCTGCGTAGCAGTAATTGTGTGTTTGTGCGTGTGTGTGTGTGTGTGTGTGCGAACACGACTTACCAGTGGCGCATCACAAGAGCTTCCCAGTTATCTACCTAAACATAGACAAAACACATTACCCCCCCTGAATACCTTTGTTAGCTGAAGCCTCACAGATAAGGCAGATGATAACAGTGTGAATGCAAACCACACAGCTCTGCAACACAGTCATGGACATCTTGAAAAGCAACAGTCAATGCAAACATGTGTCGCTGTCCCTCTATGATTTAAACTGTACGTGAATATTTGACAGTGCAGAGGCAGCAAGTCTTATTGTCTATAAATAGTCGTCCCACCCAGAACAGATATGTGTTTTGCTAATAAAACAAAGTGTTGCGTGCCCGCATTATTGTCTGGGCACAGCCTACCGTACCCGGGTACTGTGATGTCCAGTTGCCAGAAATACAGACTTTACGCTCCTCTCACGGTAAGCAGTATAGACAGCACCATAAGAATATTGGTCTGTGGCACAGGATGCTGCTCACTGGCGTTACGGTACTCCTCACCAAACTCCAAAATGACTCCCCTCACAATTGAACGAAGTGTTTCCGCGGTGGCTCCTTGCTGTAACACACACCTTTAGCTTTTCCTTCTGTTCATAGACAGCATCTCCAAGTCCACACCCGAAGAGCAATTTCTCCTCCACGTCTAAGTGTGGAGAGGCAGCTAGTGCGCATGCGTGTGCCGATTTACCCCAGCCGCAGCCTAACTACAGTGTTTCGCCTAGTGAGTATGCTCAGCCTGATTGTGCCATTCCTGAGGCTAAGTCTTCATTTCGGGATACAGCGCATGCTCCCACACTTAGTGTGAAAAGCCTCTTTGCACAGGTAATTGCACTCCGTGCCAGGTCTAAGTCCTGTTTTGTGCATAGACACCATGCTAAAGCTGATAGTCTTTTTTCAGAGACTGTATTTCATGCTACTCAGCATGCTCAGGCACTTACTGCATCAGAGACTAGGTCCGGTAATGAACTCTTTGGCCCTGCCCCTGATGTGGGGGGCCCATATAGACCACAGGGCATCAGGTGTCCTGACGATGTGGCCAGGCCACTCCCAAATGGCTTGCAGAGGCCCGCCCCTATGACGTCACCTCATTATTGATGGTCAGACGATGACTGGTGAGGTGTTTGTGTCCTGGCAGCCATGAGGTCATTATTGAAGTTGCGGTTCCAAATAGGACGCTAGTTATGCCACTCATGACGTGTCCCTCTGCTTTTGTCTCCAGGAGGTGCATTGTGGTCCACCCTGGTTTGGGGCGGACCCAGGTTATAAAATGGGCTGGAGCCAACATGAAGGTGCGCAGTCTCTTATTATGCTCCAAAACAGAGCACCTCCATATGTTGAACCCATTGCGGCTTTAGGCCAGAGGTAGGCAGGGATAGGGCGTCGATGCAGGCTGCCACCACAGTTGGTAACGCATAACGGTTAAGACCAGCTCCTGTCCTACCAGTCCTGCTTGTGCAGCCCAGTGGCATTAACAGGCCTGCTGCTGCTGATGCGCCTGCTGTCCACAGGTGTGGCCCCAATGCACACGGTCAGCGCACTCAATGGCCCCTGTGATGTTAACAGGGAGTTCCTGGGCTGGGTGGGCGTGTGGACCCTGTGACGCTAACAGGGCTCCCAGTCTCCAGATCCGAGTGGCGTCTAACTCGGTTCAGGCTACTATTAGTTTCATAGCCACACAGCTCTGTATCCTCCACCTAACCTTCCATTTGCCAACCTCTCCTTTTCATACTGGGAGCACGGTGGACACTGACTGCTGGTGGGGATATATACCTTTCTCTTTCTTTTCTTATTAATTTTCGTTATATAGCGGTAAAATAGTATATACCACCTTATCCAAATCTGCGAGTCCCAACGTAACAGATGGTGTTTCTTCAGCAAATGTTACTTTTGCTTAACCACCAAACCCACGGACAAAAACTTTTTTCCCCTTTCCAACACACCTGTTCCCCTTTCCACCAGCATCTGTCCTTTTTCGACTCATTTTGTATATGACCAAAAGTGCAACTCTGCAGGGACACCGTACTCAATGCCATCTCAGCACAGTAGCCAGCCCTTGGTTCCTCAGATGTGGACAAGTAAAAGACCATTTCCTCCTATCCATGACAAAGCGTTGAGATTCACTCTGTGCAGCACTGGTATTTAGTGGAAAAGCAGATCTAAGAATCCGTGCCACCTTCTGCAGATACTCCTGTATACGTGCGTCCCTTTCTATGGCAGGAATTATTTCGCCAAATTTTGTCTTGTACCGGAGATCTAACAGTGTGGCAACCCAGTAGTTAGCATTACTTCGAATTCGTACAATCCGAGGGTCATGTTGTAGGTAGTGCAGCAAGAAGGCGCTCATGTGTCTTCTGCATCCAGGAGGACCAAGTCCTTGGTGTGTTGGTGGCAGAGAGGTGAGAATCGTGCCTCCTTCCTCTGCCCTCTACCCCGAATCTCGCACAACCGAAATGTGAGCAAGCTCTCACTCATCTGCTGAGTCTTCCATGCCCATCGCCAGTTCGTCCTCCATTTCTTCATGGGCTCCTGCACCTTCCTCAACACTTTTTGCTGATACTATGCGCCCTTGTTAATCCCTCTCCCCCACCATGACTGCCGCCTAGGTGCCGCTGACCATCTGGACCTCATAGATCTTGTTATCCCTTCCGCATATGACTCCCCTTCCTCTTGTCCCAACACCTGACTCCGAATAATGCTTACAGTGCGCTCCATCATGTAGATGACCAGAATTGTCACGCTGAGAATGGCATTGCCAGTGCTAAACATCTTGGTCGACATTTGTAAACTGTGTAGAAGGGTGCATAGGTCCTTGATCTGACACCACTCCAGCAGCGTGATCTGCACCACCTCTGGATCAAGTTAGGCCAGGCTATATGTCATAACGTATTGCAGCAGGGTTCGGCGGTGCTGCCACAAACACTGCAACATGTGCAGATTCAAATTCCTGCGTGTCGGCACATCGCATTTCAGGCATTTAACCACCAGATCTAAAGACTTCTGGAGCGACGAAAGTTGTTGAGCTGCTGTGTGCGAACGATGGAAGTGAGCACATAGCGAGCGTACCCGCTGCACAAGGCCATGTAGGCCGGGATGGTGTTTTAAAAATTGCTGGAGAATTAGATTCAACACGTGAGCCACACAAGGCACGTGTGTCACATTGTCACGGCGAAGGGCCGCACCCATGTTTGCATCATTGTCACACCCGGCCTTCCCTGGCTGCTGGTTGAGTGGAGACAACCATTGATGAAACTTGGTCTCCAGAGCTAACCGTCCACAACTTCTCAGCGGTGTGACTCACATTTCCCATACGTTTCAAAGTAAACATTTGACCGCATGATGGCAATGAGCTCTGCTGCCAGCATAGTAAGGAGGTGTGTGGTTTTCCTTGTGCGCAGTTACAAGAAAGGGTGCCCTGACCACACAGGGTTTGGGCCGAGGTGAAGGACCCACACGAGGTTGAGGAGGCAGAAGCAGTGTATTAACTTCTACATACAGAGGAAGGATTGATACAACTCGTGGGGACAGCAAGACTTGTACAGCAGACCCTTCTCCATCTCTCCCCATAGTAACCCATTGCCCAGTCAGCGAAATATAACGCCCCTGTCCATGCTTACTGGGCCAAGTATCTGTGGTGAAATGTACCCTGTCACACAGTTTCTCAAAGAAGCGGTCATGTTTGGTGCGACATCCTGGTGTAGCGCGTGCACGCCTTTGTTGGAGAAGGAGTGGCGCCTGGGCATCGGCTCTTGGGGCACTGCGATGGGCATAAGGTCTCGAAAATCCTCGGTTAAAAAGGTTGGAAAGGAAGCATTTTGGTAGCCAACAGTTTGCAGATGCTGAAAGTCAAGCTCTAAAGCCATGTCATGCCCTTCTAAAAGCATGTAAAACACAGCAAGGGGACTCCAACCACAGTCTCCCTCGTTTCCACTAATTGGGCCACACACACCCCACTTGACTGGCATCAGTTAACCCCCATTTTCAAGATGAAAAAGATGCTTTGCATAAAGCACTCTCAAAAATACGCATGCCTTTCACCTCCCCTGGATGACCCAGGGGAAGAAAAGTCCTCTGAGAGCCATGACTTGTTCATCTTGGTTCTTTTTTCAAAAGCGAGGGGACTCCAACCACTGGCTGCGGGACACAACAAGATCCCCAAGGCGTACGTAGTGAGCTCAGGCAATTTATCCAGATTGGAAGCCTAAAATGAGCAGGGCTCAAGTTGCACAGTAATGGCATCGACGTTCCCTTGCATATACTCATATCTGTGTCTCCTCCTCTTTTTCCTTGTCCTGCTCTTTTGTTTTCACATGAGTATATGTCCTTGTCACTTTCTTATGTGTTTGTGTTGTGTTGTGAGTTGTTTGTCACCTTTTGGACACCTTTGAGGGTGTTTTCTAGGTGTTTTTATGTGTTTGTGATTGCCTGCCATTGTTTCCTATGCGGTTCGAGTTCGGTTCGTTAAACGTTCGCCGAACCGAACTCGAACGAGACGTCCGTTCGGCGAACCGAACTCGAACCGAACCACGACTGGTTCGCTCATCTCTAGTGAACATCTCCGGTGCCATTCCCATGTTCTGTCGATTGCGGACGTCACAACCTTGCTACACCTGGCCTTACAGAGACTCTTACTACCGGTTCCTGGCTGCCGTGCATTAAGGCCTTCTGGGGAGGCGCCGAACAGTCCCTGTATAGGGGTTCGCTGCTGGTCGCTTTCTCAGGGGAGTCCGGTGCACAGTCCAGTGGGTCCACCTCCGAAAGCTCGCCGCTCCTCGGTGAGCGTAACACAACCCCATTTATTACCCTGTTTGCCACTGAACCAGGGCACGGGATGAGCTGGGGTGAAGCGCCAGGATTGGCGCATCTAGTGAATGCGCCACTTCTGGGGTGCCTGCGGCCTGCTATTTTTAGGCTGTGAAGGGCCAATAACTATGGACCTTGCCACCCTGAGAATACCAGACCACAGCTGTCCGCTTTACCTTGGCTGGTGATCCAATTTGGGGGACCCTACTTTTTTTTTGTAATTATTAATATTTATAAAATAATTATAAAAAAGATCCTGGGGTGACCTCCACATTGGATCCCCAACCACGGTAAAGCTGCCAGCTGTGGTTTTCAGGCTACAGCCGTCTGCTTTACCCTAGCTGGCTATCAAAAATGGGGGGACCCAACGTCATTTTTTTTTTAACTATTTTTTTAAATAAAAAAAATTAATGGTGTTCCCTGTATTTTGATTGCCAGCCAAGGTAATGCCAGGCAGATGGGGGTGGCAACCCGTAGCTGTCTGCTTTATCTGCGCTGAGAATCAAAAATACCACGTAGTGCTACGTCTTTTTTTTAAAGATTTATTTTTACAGCACTGTGATGTCCAGCAATCAAAATACAGGGAAGCCCCCTTTTTTTTTTTTAGTTATTTAAATAAATAATTAAAAAAAATATATATGGGCTCCCGCTGCATTTTTTTGTATTGCTAGCTAAGGGTAATCCAAGCAGCTACTTGCTGCCAACCCCCACTGCTTGGTGTTACCTTCACTAGCAATGGAAAATCCAGGGAAGCATTTTTTATTGTTTTTGCTAAAAAACTACAAAAAAATGACGTGTGCTTCGCCATATTTTTGTATGCTAGCCAGGTACAGCAGGCAGGTACGGGCTGCCCCCAACCCCCAGCTGCCTATTTGTACCCGGCTGGGAACTAAAAATATAGGGAAGCCCTTTTTTTACTTATTTCATGAATTTCATGATATGATTAAAAAAAAACAACAAGTGGCTTCGCCCCATTTTTGTGTCCAGCCGGGTACAAATAGGGAGCTGGGGATTGGAATCCGCAACACAGGTTAGCCCGAGGTTTCTGGGCACCTCTGCTGCGAATTGCAGTCTGCAGCCGCCCCAGAAAATGGCGCTCTCATAGAAGCGCCATCATCTGGCACTGTATCCAACTCTTCCAGCAGCCCTGAAGCCGGGTGGCTTGCTGGGTAATAATGACTTAATACTAGCTTTGTTTTACTAGCTAGTATTAAGCCAAATATTCTTAATGTCAGACAAGTTAGACCCAGCCATTAAGAATCTCCAATAAAGGGTTAAAAAAAGACACCAGACAGAGAAAAAAATACTTAATAAAAATAAATACACAGACACATTAGAGACTCCATGTTTATTACTCCCTCTTATCCCTCCACGATCCATGGTCTTCTGTCTTCTTTCTCCTTCAACACATGCAGCTCTGCTCCATCAGCAGCACTGCATGGGAGAAAGACGCTGCTCCCCTTGCAGGCTTTTCACTCTGTGAGTGATCAGTGCTGCTGGCTGTTAGCGGTAACGTCACCGCTGACAAACGGGTTGCCATAGCAACGGTGCTCTGATCACGTAATTCCCGGTGCCGCTGCGGCTGTTAGCGGTGACGCCAATGCTAACAGGCGCGTTGCTATGGCAACGCTGATCTCCGTTATTTACCGGCTGTGTCAGCCGGTCAATAATGGAATGGGGAAGCAGAATGGGGAGTCAACCGTGTGCCAGAGCATGTCACCGGTACATGGCAATACACAAACGTGCACCGTGAACTGGAGAGATGCACTGACAGGACCTAGCATGACGTCAAAGCCATGTGACCAGTCTGTAGCCAATGAGATAATAGACACGTGACTGGTCACATGGCTATTTTGACATCACAATAGGTCCTGCATCACTGCTGGTTACCGGGAGGACGCAGCGATTACCGATGGAAAAGCAGCGGGAGACAGAGTGCAGGACGCATCGTGGGCACCGGTAAGTGTTATGGCAATGTTTATTAACTGTATGTGTACATTTGTAATGTGTTTTTATGTGTTTGTGATTGCCTCCTATTGTTTTCAATGGGGTTCGAGAGGTTCGTCGAACGGCTCGTCAAACGGGGCACCGTTCGAGAAACCAAACCGAACTCGAACTCCAGGGGGTAGCTCATCTCTAGTGGCAACCCAGTAGTCAGCATTACTTCGAATTCTGACAATCCGAGGGTCATGTTGTAGGTAGTGCAGCAAGAAAGGCGCTCATGTGTCTTGCGCATCCAGGAGGACCAAGTCCTTGCTGTGTTGTTGGCGGCGAGGTGAGAATCATGCTTCCTTCCTCTGCCCTCTCCCCCCAACCTTGCACAACAGAAATGTGAGCAAGGTCGCCCTCATCTGCTGAGTCTTCCATGCCCATCAATAGTTCGTCCTCCATTTCTTCCTGGGCTCCTGCACCTTCCTCAACAGTTTGGCTGCTACCATGTGCCTTTGTGAATCCCTCTCCCCCACCATCCCATGCCTGCTGCCTTGCTGCTGCTGACCGTCTGGACCTTGTAGATTTTGGTATCCCTTCCGCATATGAATCCTCCTGTACTTCCTCCCCTTCCTCTTGTCCCACCACCTGACTCTGAATACTGTTTAGAGTGTGCTCCAGCATGTAAATGACTGGAATTGTCATGCTGATAATGGCATCGTCAGCGCTAAACATCTTCGTCGCCATGTCGAAACTGTGCAGAAGGGTGCATAGGTCCTTGATCTGAGACCACTCCAGCAGCATGATCTGCCCCACCTCTGCATCTCGTTGGCTCAGGCTATATGTCATAACGTATTGTACCAGGGCTTGGCGGTGCTGCCACAGTCGCTGCAATATGTGTAGAGTCGAATTCCAGCAATTCAGCACATCGCATTTCAGTTGATGAACCGGGAGGCCGAAAGATTTCTGGAGCGATGCAAGTTGTTCAGCTGCGGGGTGTGAACGGCCGAAGTGAGCACATAGTGACCTTGCACTCTGCAGAAGCCCATGTAGGTTGGAAGAGTGGGTTAAAAATTGCTGGACAACAAGGTTCAACACGTGAGCCTTACAAGGCACATGTGTCACATTCCCCGGTGAAGGGCCGCACCCAGGTTTGCAGCATTGTCGCACACGGCCTTCCCTGGCTGCAGGTTGAGTGGAGACAACCATTGCTGAAACTCGGTCTCCAGAGATGACCACAACTCGTCAGCTGTGTGACTCACATTTCCCAGACATTTCAATGTAAAGACCACCTGATGCCGTTGAGCTCTGCTGCCAGCATTGTAAGGAGGTGTGTGGGATTCCTTGTGCACAGTTACAACGCAGGTGGACTGACCAGACAGGCTTTGGGTGGCGGTGGAGGACCCAGACGAGGTGGAAGAGGCAGAAGCAGTTGAGGAACTTCTACATAAAAAGGATTGACACACAACTCGTGGGGACGGCAAGACTTGTACAACAGACCCTTCTCCATCTCTCACCATAGTTACCCAGTGCCCAGTCAGTGACATGTAACGCCCCTGTCCATGCTTACTGGTCCAAGTATCTGTGGTGAAATGCACCCTGTCACACACAGAGCTTCTCAAGGAAGTGGTGATGTTGTGTGCGACATGCTGGTGTAGCGCAGGCACACCTTTCTTGGAGAAGTAATGGCGACTGGGTATCTGGTACTGGGGTACTGCGACAGACATAAGGTCTCGAAAATCCTGTGTGTCCACCAGGAGGAAAGGCAGCATTTCTGTAGCAAACAGCTTGCAGATGCTGAAAATCAAACTCTTAGCTTTGTCATGGCTAGCAGGAAATGGTCTTTTACTTGTCCACATCTGAGGGACTGAAGGCTGGCTGCTGTGCTGAGACGGCATTGAGTAGGGTGTCCCTGGCAAACTGCTGGTCTGTGAGGAAAGTGCAGGCAGAGACATAATGTTTCATCCAAAGGTGGTGCTTTCGATGTCTGAGAGAGCTCAACACCAGCAGCTGTTTCCACTTCCAAAACAACTGACGACCTGCCAATCACACTGCCTGTTGCGGGTAAAGAAGTAGAAGGTCCCCACAGTCACAGAGGATGAAGAGCACATATATGCACTTGAAGGGGCAGACGGTGGTTGGCCCACTCCGCTAGGCCGCATTGTAGCACAGTGAGATTCCCAATGCGACTTATGCTTCATATCCATGTGACGGTTCATGGACAAAGTACTTTAACTAGTGAGTTTTTGGCCTCTACTTAGAGATTGGTGACAAATCTTACAGATAACATGAGTTGAGTGATCCTTTGCGATGTCAAACAAGGACCAGGCTAGGCAAGGCTTAGAGCCCATGCGACCTGCAGAGCCACCCCAACTTGTGCTCAGAGGCAGAGTTGTGGCTGAGGATGCAGTTGTTGACATGTTTCCAGTACTCCGTCTCTTTCCAGGAAGGCGTGACCTAACCTCATCATCAGTAGCATCCTCCTCCACCTCTTCTGCTGACCTCATCGACTGCCTGACTGTGAGTTGACAATAAGTGGTGACAATAAGTGGTATCTACAACCTCATCATCACCCTGTGTGTTCGCACTCCCCTCATCCTCAGAGCCAACCTATTCCTCCCCTGACCGAATACTTAAGTTGTCATTCCAATCAGGTATCTGAGTCTCATCGTCATCAGCATGTGCCTCATTGTCTCAACCAAGGGGAGTTACAGTTTGGGAATGAGGGTCTACATTATGCTCATAACCTTCTTCATCTGGGCCTGAATCTGACTCGCAAACCTTCTGGGCATCAGTGCAGATCATTTCCTTGTCTGGACTCACTGCAGCTTTGGAGCAGACCTCTGATTCCCAGGCTATAGTGTGACTTAACAGCTCTGCAGACTCAACCGTCTCTGTTACCCCATACTCTGCAGGACGGGTGGAGACTTGAGAGCTGATAGAAAGCAAGTGTGATTGGGGTGACAACTCAGAGGACTGGAGTATTTGGGATGTTGAAGTTGAGGTGGAAGAGAGGCCACTTGAGAGAGCACTTGAGATCCATTCAAGCATCTGTTGTTTTTGTGCCTCATCTATCTGTAACAAAGGGATCATATCAGATTGTCCACAGAAAGTAGTAGACATCTTACTTTGGCTGGAAGATGGTCTTTCTACAGCAGATGTTACTGTTGCTTTACCACCTACCCCATGGACACAAACTTTTTTTCCCTTTCCAACACGCCTGGTCCCCTTTCCACCAGCATCTGGCCTTTTGCCACTCAATTTGTTTGTGAACAAATTGGACACTGTTTGTTGCAGTTAAAAAATGGCTAGTAGAAAAGGAGTGGTGGTGTAGCTTTCTTGACAGCAGTGGTACGTCACTGACTATCACAGACACTGATACTATGCCCCAAAGAATTGCCTGGACTACCTGCAGTGAAAAAATGGCTAGTAGAAAAGTAGAGGTGGTGTAGCTTTCTTGACCACAGAGGTACATCACTGGCTATCACAGACATGGATACTATGCCCCAAAGAATTGCCTGGACTACCTGCAGTTACAATTTGGCTAGTAGAAATGGAGAGGTGGTGTAGCTTTCTTGACAGCAGTGGTATGTCACTGACTATCACAGACACTGATACTATGCCCCAAAGAATTGCCTATTTTTGCAGTTAAAAAATGGCGAATAGAAATGGAGAGGTGCCCTTCCTTTATTTATTGGTCTCCTCGCTGGGTGTCTTGACACCATTTCTGGAAGGAGGCACACCTTCACCAAATATTGGTGATATTCTCTCTTGTTTATATATTTACGAATTGAGGTAATTGATTCTTTGTTGCAACTATTTTAGTCACATGGACCTAGCAGCAAGGGAGGCGGCTTGGTCCAACCAGTCATCTGATATTTTTGGTGCTCATGTGAGCTCTGGAGTTAATAGTGGATCTGCCAATCCACAAGACGAGAACCAACAGCTCATGCAGGACCTAATCAACCTGCATAAAAGAGTAACCAAAGTATGGTGGAATATTAGAACTCTGGAGGAGTATAAAAAACTTAAGATCACACCCAGAGGCTTAAGAGTTCAGATATTCCCAGCATGGGAGACGGATGCACAGTTCAAAATTATTTGGGAGCAAGGATTACAAACATGCTCATATATCCTTTTGGACATGCTGATTGAGCATGACCGCTCATTGCTCACACAGCTAAAAGAAGAAATTAATAATAAAGAACACATATTACGCCAGCTTGATACACAGGCTATAGTGATACCTTTTCAAAATAAACTGAAAGGTATCCTCGATAGCTTCGAAAAGGACATAATTAAGGGTAAGCAACGCAAGTTTCAGCGTGACAAGGCTGATTACGCCGAGAACAGGGCCTATAGGTGGTCACATAAGGGTAACAGACGTAGACAAGCTAATCGGGAACCCGAGACTGCCCTAGTAGTGTCAGAACCCTCCACGAGTGATTTTTTATCCACCGACACAAGCGATCAAGAAGGCGTACCAGGAGGGACCGTCGGAAGACAAAATACCAGGAGAAAGGGCCGGAGAGCTCATCCGTGGCAGTCGCCCCCCCAGAGGGAGACAAGGAGCAGGAGACGCAATTGGTGACAGGTAATATGAGTGATCTCCAAATAGTGAATCTCTCTGACTATCAATTATCTGAAGCCGAAAGTAATCTACTTGCCAGGGGCCTGTCTTTCGCACCCATGAATAGGATGGACAAATTTACTGTCACCAAAGATTTGTATCTTTTTTGCAGACAACTCACTTTTAAATACCTTTACAGCCGACCAGAACTTATTAACACGCTACCGCCCGAAGATCGGCAGGTGTTCAGCGACCTCCTGGAGCTTTTGGAGGAGAACGAAAGGGATATAGGTAAGAAAATTCCCTTTACGGGACGACTTTTGTCACAAGCCACACCCCCTCTAAGTCTCTGTCCCGCTGTGGGTATTTTCTTTAACAAAGTCTGTAAGGATATTGATAAGCTAAAACCTGATAACAACAGAGCCAACAATCTTACTATAGGCGAGAGACAGACCTTATCTAAATTAAGCAACCATAAGGAGTTCCTTATAAAGGAGGCAGATAAGGGGGGGAATGTGGTCCTATGGCCGACAGATATGTATGTGAAGGAAGCTAAGAGACAACTCTCTAATAGAGAGTGTTACATGGTGCTACCATCAGACCCCACTAGCACGTTCAAGCAGAATCTGGATAGATTCTTGTCCGCAGCCCATGAACAAGAAATTATCACCCTCAAAGAAAAGAATTTTCTAACAACTAAATTCCCGGTAACACCAACTTTCTACATGCTACCTAAAATCCATAAGGGCCGCACAGAACCCCCGGGTAGGCCAATAGTTTCAGGGATTGGTGGCCTCTTTGAAAGGCCGTGTATTTATCTGGATTTTTATCTCCAGCCCCTGGCACAATCCTTACCCTCCTACATAAGGGACTCTACCCACCTAATTGAACATCTTGCTAAAATTGAAGTTCCATCTGATGTCTTTTTAGTGACTCTCGATGTCGAGTCACTATATACCTCTATCCACCATGAGTTGGGTTCACAGGCAGTTTCGTTCTTTCTAGATCACAGAACGACTGGCAATAGAAAGCACGATTCTTTCATTTTGGACCTCCTCCATCTGGTATTGAACAAGAATTACTTTCTTTTCGATAGAACTTACTACCGCCAGACGTCTGGGACCGCTATGGGGGCTTGCTGTGCGCCACCCTATGCTAATATCTTTTTGGGGTGGTGGGAGGAGACACATGTCTACATTTTGCAGTCCTATAAAACTCATGTGGTCCGGTGGCTAAGATACATTGATGACATCCTGTTCATCTGGTCGGGCGCTTTGACAGATTGTGAGGACTTCCTAGCTACTTTGAATGACAACACGCTCAACATTAAGCTAACCTACAACATAGCGATAGAGACAGTGGAATTCCTAGATCTTCAAATCTCCAGGGTTGGGACGACAATCGGTACCACCCTTTATCGCAAACCAACGGCCACGAATAGCTTATTGCATTATAGCAGCTTCCACCCTGTACATGTTAAAAATGGGATACCAAAGGGACAATTCATGAGAGTGAAAAGGAATTGCAGTGAAAACATCAACTTTGAATCTCATGCTTCCGATCTGACCAACAGATTTCGCAAGAGGGGGTACCCGAAGAAAGTGGTCGCCGAGGCTCTGCAGATCTGTAGAACTACCACACGGCAAACTCTACTACAACCGAAAAACCGACAAAAACAAACAACAGTGAGTATCATAACTCCTTTCAATAACCAGTGGCAAGACCTGTATGGGCTCTTACAGGACAACTGGGACATTTTGCTCAGTGACAAAAAACTGATTCCCTTCATTGGTGATAAACCGAGATTGGTGGCAAGACGAGCACAGAATTTGAGGGGGATACTCACAAAGAGCCATTTCAAGAGACCTACACAGAGTTTAGGAACAGGTGTCAGATTGAAGGGAACTTTTCCCTGTGGGTCCTGCACAGTCTGTCCCCACATGGTGGCTAATGATCATGTCTCCTTACCAATTTTTCCTAGGCGAATCAACTGTGGCGCCTATTACAACTGCCGTACAAGAAACGCTATCTACATCTTGATCTGTGGCTGCCCTAAAGTCTATGTTGGCGAAACAACTCAAGAGGTAAGGAGGAGGTTACAGCAACATTTTTCAAATATCAACACGGCTGATGCGGACCTGAAGAAGGGCAAAGTACTTACCTCAGTGGCTTCCCATTTTCTTACATACCACGGTGGACGCCATACTACGGTCAGGGTGATGATTGTGGATTCGGTTAGCCAAAGTATTAGAGGTGGGAACGTAACCAAGGAGCTGTTACGGAAAGAGTCTAGGTGGATTTATACACTTAGAAGCCTGGCTCCCCATGGCCTGAATGAAGAGTTACTTTACACCGGCTTCTATAACATCATCTGATATTTTCTTCATATGTCTCCTCATTCTCCAGGTCCTTTCCCAGTTGGAATTTGTACAGGAAGAAAAGAGAGTAATAACGACAAAAGAAGGAAAGGAAGAAAAAGGAAGTACATCAGGAGAAAAGGAGAAGAGGAGAATGAATATAAGATGAGAGGCAGAAGAAGAATGAGAGAGAGAGAGAAAAAAGAAATATCAAAGGGAGAGAGAAGGAAAAGAACCCAAGGATATCTGCTCTATTTTGGAGAAGAACTATCACCAAGGACTCTTGTCTAGGAATTGAAACTTCACGAATGGGTTCGATAGGTGAAGAAAATAGTTTGGGTTGCATTTCACAAGTCAGGATACTTATGGGAAGTAAACTAAGTACATATTTTGGTGTATATCTTGGCTGTGAGACTGGACACTGTACATAGTGTCTTTTGACATTGGTCACGGCCCTGTAAGCCTCTCAACCAGTAGCCTGGCTTAGCCGATATATCTCAAATGGAGCTTGACTGTCTTCTCTTCATATATTTTCCCTCAGTATAAGTCTGTACGCTATAAGGTTGTGGTTCTGAACACCTACTATATATCTTGTACTCATAGATCTTTGCATGTGCCTAATGCATTACCATACTTTATCCTATATGTTTGGATTATTGGGACAGACTTTTTAATTGTGCCACTTTTCATAGCAGAGCTCCCAGAGTCTTTATCGCCATAATAAGTGAGGGATGTGTATTGATTTAGGTCCATGGTCCGCCGACTTCAGTTTCATTCTCTTGGCTATATATGTTGATGGTATGGGTCTTTCTGGATGTGCTGAATCAAAACCTCTATGATGGGTTGGTACTTAGATCGCGTCCCTGTAAAGGATACTGATGATAGTGTGGGCTGTTACCATGCATTTTTACTTCGCCGTCCGTAAATCCAGATCTGGTAAATCCTCAGGGTATGATATTTGCCACCTCGAAAATAAACATCTATACTTTTTCACGTATTCTTGCTATGTTGCTACCTCTGTACATTGTGTCCTTTAGAAGTGTTCTAGTGAGGAAAGAGGGTTACAAGTGCTTATCCAACACTGTATCCCTTCCTGAACAGGTGATGGTTAATGTGCATGACTAGGTATGGTCTTTAGTCACTTATGGGGTATATACATTTCCCTAATGATATATCACTGTGCAATTTAACCAGCCTTCTCCTCTGCACATTCCCCATTCCCTGTGAATCTACTTGGATCCAAGGATTCCACAATGGATTTGGAATCCTTGAGATCAGTGGATATTCTGAAGGGTTAAATCCATTGTGTTATTTCTCTGACCTCTGACCATCTGTAATATACTGCTTAATCATTCATGGATATCATCCTATAACACAGTGTTATGATAACTTGCCCATGACGTTTAGAACTGATACAGCCTAAATGGCTAATTGTATACCGTCTTAAAACGCCGCTTCTGTATAAGCTAATACACCAACTGAATAACGCTATACGCTGTGTCTATTTGCACTTTGATAAGTGCTTAATACGTTTACATCCAGCGCATGCGCAGTAACGAACGATGGGCGGTGACCCACATGTCATGTGACTAAACCAAGATGGCGGCCGCCATCGGAACAGTGCAAACGCACACATCCCCTCAGCTGCTCTGGTGAGTGCTAATTTTCGTCCTTTATATGGGGCACACAAGGTAACTGTGCACTGCCTTTTTTCTTTTCCCCTGAGGAAGCCACCATTACAGGTGGCGATACGCGTGGGGTACCATGCCAGGACCCTTTTGACTCTCCTCCTTACCTGTACTTAACATTTCTGCCAGTTATTTCGGGTAGTAAGTATAGGTTTTTGCTCTGGGCAAAGAAACATTGCCCTAATCTGCCTTATAGGGTTGTAGTAGTTTTCTACCATCTATAGATAGGGCTGCTGGTAATTTATCTGAGTGTTCAGGACCCTGTTTATGGGCCGTGTTACTTAAGCCTGTCCATCACCACCATTTATTATCGGCTGTTTGTGCACATTTTTGAGGGCAAGACTGGTATTGATAAATTGCCCTGCTTAACTGTGCTGCATATGTTAATGTAGACTGATATATCATTATGCATGTATGCAATAGGGTGCCGAGTATAAATTTTGCTATTGGCTCATGTATTGCATATTTATAACTGGTATCTGCACAGTCTAATTTGTATTGCATATATAACTACTGATTGGTGTGTACTATTAATATGGCTTACTAAACACCAAATATTGATTTACAACTATTGGTCCATTTATTAAGCAATTTATGGTCCCTACTTAAACACTGTACACCAGCATGTTTATACTATGACGGGACATTATTTTCTGTCTTTTGGAGAGTCTGACATTATTTAAATATACGTTGTGACTTTATTGTAATGTTTCCTGGCAGGTTGGTCATCATGCCTCTGGCTTTTTAAATGTTTTTATCATGTCTTTGTGTGCCTCACTTTTATGTGGGGATGTATGATACGTTTTTGTTGCAATAAAGAATCATTTCCTATTCATTCTATGGTGTTGTGATCCCTTCATGGTATACCTTTCTCGTTGTTAGTCTCCATTTTCTTGTATACCAGGAGATCCCACCAGGTGGTGCCCTTCCTTTATTTATTAGAAATGGAGAGGTGGGGTAGGTTTCTTCACAGCAGTGGTAGGTCATTGACTATCACAGACACTAATACTATGCCCCAAAGAATTGCCTGAGCTGACTTAGACAGATGCTGTGATAAACCCTTGCACAGCGCTGGCACAGACCTGCCTAGCAAAAATGGCTATGAACTGCTCTAATCTAGCCCTGAAAAGGGCTGAAATTACAATTAGTCCCTAATCCCTAAACCGATGTGTAGATTGCACTTTTTAAGTGTATAGTGCCCACAGCAGCAGCAGCAGCGGGAGCGGTGACTGACAGACACCCGCAGCACTGAGATATAGGCGGCCATGGGGAAAGTGGCTGGGTCTTATAGGGCAAGGACATGTGACATGCACAGCCAATGAAACATGCCCTTGGTTGTCTGGCAAATATCCCCTTTGCTATGTGTGTTTGGTGCCCTGGACTAGCCAGGTCGTCACAGGTACTGCAACAACACACCCCACACCCCGAGATAGGCACATCAGCCAGACACCAAATCCTTGTTGCCTCCCACCAGGGGCTGATGTCCACACCAGGTGGGGTGGAGCCAGGCGGTTGGCCCCACCCACTGAGGAGTTCACAGTCCTGGAGGCAGGAAAGGAAGTGAGAACAGTTAGAGAGGTGAAAGAGAGAGGAGTAAAGTGGTAGTAGAGGAGCAGACTGACCGTGTCCGGGTACGTGGCCCGGGCACCAAGAGCAAGGTTGGCAGACGGTGGTGGCCGTCTGCAGGAGAGGCAAATCGACGCGGAACCGTAGGACCGGGGACGGGCGGTAGCCCACCGGTACCGAACCGGGGAGCGAAGTGAAGCCAGCACAAACCGGCAGGGCCTGCGGACCCCGACCAGGCTTGGAGTCGCCGTTAAACAGGTCAAATCCGTTAGTGACCGGAACCCCAGGGGTTTCCAAACAGCCAAGACCCGACTGAAGGCAACCGTCCAAACAGCAACAGGGAAATACAGCTACAGCCACAGCTAGAATTCCCAGGGCCAGAGCCTGCGGGCAAAAGGGCTCCTCCGGCATATATCCTCGCTGGGGAGCGGGTTACCGGTGGGAAGCCATCGGGACCGAAGTTACACAAAAGGTGCAGGGAAAG
Organism: Anomaloglossus baeobatrachus; assembly: GCF_048569485.1. Classification (NCBI taxonomy): domain Eukaryota; kingdom Metazoa; phylum Chordata; class Amphibia; order Anura; family Aromobatidae; genus Anomaloglossus; species Anomaloglossus baeobatrachus. The sequence goes on from NC_134354.1 coordinate 302,302,744, forward strand.
GCAGCCACCACCAACCGTCCAGGAGAAACCACAGCAGCCGGCTGCGGACCCGTCCATCCAGCCGTTTGTTTTACCGGAGACTCTGCATCTGTTCTTGGCTGAGTGAGTACCACCATGCCATCCGGCACCGCGCTGCCCCCGCGACCCTGCACCTCACCAACCGTACTTCCCCGTCACACCTTACCGGGCCCCGGGACAACCCCTGCCCACGGAGGGGGAAACAACATCCCAGCTGCTCCCTGCCATCGCTCCCGGGATCCCCGTCACCAGCAGCGGTGGTGCCCCAACCTCACCACAAACCGTGGGTGGCGTCACGGACCAAATCCCCAAACCACACAACCCCCCTTTTCACTCACGGGCGAGGAGCGCCGCTCGAGTCCCCGGATCCGGCCCACCACTCGAGCCACCGAGCAGCAGCAGCGCCGGACCCGAGCGTGGTGAGCGCAGCGCGCCCTCCTAGCCCGCGACATGTGTGTCTACGATTGGCTGACAGCCTGGCCCGCCCCACTGTACGCGCGGTTAGGAAAAAAAAAATGTCGATCGCCATTCTTTCGGCACTCGGCAGCACTGATCTAAACCCCGTCCCGCAAAAGGGGCTCCCTCAGCATCCATCCAAGCTGGGGAGCGGGTTACCGGTGGGAAGACATTGGAACCGTAAACACAACACAGGTGCAGGGAAAGGCAGTCACCATCAACCTACCGAGAGGAGAACAACCGCAGCCGTCTGTGGGACCCATCCATCCAGCCGTTTGTTTGACCAGAGACTCCGTGTAAATTACTGGCTGAGTGAGTACCACCGTGCCGTGCGGCACAGCGCTGCCCCCGCGACCCTGCACCTCACCAGGCCCCGTAACCCGCCTGTCATCCCTAACCCTCACCGGGGCCCCGGGACAACCAATCCCCCTACCCACGGAGGGGATAAACAACATCCAAGCTCCTCCCTGTCATCGCTCCCGGGATCCCCGTCCAGAGCAGCGGTGGTGTCACAACTTCACAACCGTGGGTGGTGTCACGGACAATATCCCCAAAACCACACACCACCCCCCTTTCACTCACGGGCGAGGAACGCCGCTCGAGTCCCCGGGATCCGGCCCACCGCTCGAGCCACCACCGAGCAGCAGCAGCAGCAGCCGGACCCGAGCAGTGGGTGAGCGCAGCGTCCCCTCCTCCGCCCGCGACATTAACCCTTCCCAGGATGACCCCGGGGTAGGTAGCAAAGTCTTTGCTGAACCATGACTTGTTGCACTTGGCTCCTTTTTAAAAACACAGCAAGCAAGGGTTACTCCAAGCGGAGTCCCCCTTTTTTCCAAAAATTGGGTCACACAGACACCCACCCTATCAGTGGCAGCACTTGTGCCCTAGTTGTACACTTCACATGTAGATTTGCATCAACAACATTCAAAATACACAAGCATTTACTCTCCCCAGGATGACAGAGGGGCAGTAAATTCCTGGTGGATCCATGACTTGTTCATTTTGATGAACGTTAGTCTGTCCACATTGTCACTGGACAGACGCGTGCGTTTATCTGTCAGCACACACCCAGCAGCACTGAAGACACAATCAGAGACAATACTGGCAGCTGGACACGACAAGATCTCCAAGGCGTAAGTGGAGAGCTCTTGCCATTTTTCAAGATTTGAAGCCCAAAATGAGCAAGGTTCCAGTTGCAATGTCATGGCATCGATGTTCATTTGGAGATACTCCTGGGAGATTCACTCCCTGCACCACGGGTGTTTTGTGGAAAAGCCGAGTAAAGATCGAGTAACAGCTTTTGCTATACTCCTGCATACGTGCGTCCCTTTCTATGGCTGGAATTATGTCACAAAATTTGGACTTGTACCGGGGATCTAATAGTGTGGCAAGCCAGTACTCATCATCACTTCTAATTTTGACAATACGAGGGTCATGTTGGAGGTAGTGCAGCAAGAAGGCGCTCATGTGTCTGGCGCAGCCATGTGGACCAAGTCCATGCTGTGTTTGTGGCATAGAGGTGCTAACTGTTCTTTCTTCCTCTGACATCTCCCCCCAACCCCTTTCAACTGAAATTTGACCAAGGTCTCCCTCATCCGCTGAGTCTTCCATGTCCATGGACAGTTCGTCCTCCAGTTCTTCATGTTCTCCTGCACCTTCCTCAACATTTTGCCTGCTACCATGCGCCCTTGTTGATCCCTGTCCCCCATGGTCCCATGCCTGCTGCCTTGGTGATGATGAACGTCTGTACCTTGGTGATGTTGTTGTCCCTTGCGCATATGACTCCTCCTGTACTTCCTCCCCTTCCTGTTGTCCCACCTCCTTACTCCGAATAAAGTTTAGCGTGTGCTCCAGCATGTAAATGACTGGAATTGTCATGCTGATAATGGCATTGTCAGCGCTAAACATATTCGTCGCCATGTCGAAACTGTGCAGAAAGGTGCATAGGTCCTTGATCTGAGACCACTCCATCAGGGTGATCTGCCCTACCTCTGCATCTCGTTGGCCCAGGCTATACGTCATGACGTATTGCACCAGGGCTCGGCGGTGCTGCCACAGTCGCTGTAACATGTGGAGAGTCGAATTACAGCGTGTCGGCACATCGCATTTCAGGCGATGAACCGGCAGGCCGAAAGACTTCTGGAGCGATGCAAGTCGCTCAGCTGCGGCGGTTGAACGGCGGAAGTGAGCAGACAGTTTTCGTGCCCTGGTCAGAAGGCCATCTAGGCCGGGATAGTGTGTTAGAAATTGCTGGAAAACAAGGTTCAACATGTGAGCCATACAAGGCACGTGTGTCACCTTGCCAAGGCGAAGGGCCGCACCCAGGTTTGCAGCAGTGTCACACACGGCCTTACCAGGCTGCAGGTTGAGTGGAGACAACCATTCACTAAACTCAGTGTCCAGAGCTGCCCACAACTCAGTCGCTGTGTGACTCTTAGTTCCAAGACATTTCAAGACAAAGACCGCCTGATGCCGTTGCGCTCTGCTGCCAGCATAGTAATGAGGTGTGCGTGATTCCTTCTGCGCAGTTACAACGCTGGTGGCCTGACCAGGCAGGCTTGGGATGGAGGTGGAGGACCCAGACGAGGTTGAGGAGGCAGAAGCAGTGGAGGAACTTGGACAGACAGAGGATTGACGCACAAGTCGTGGGGACGGCAAGACTTGTGCAGCAGACCCTTCACCATCTATCACCATAGTTACCCAGTGCCCAGTCAGTGACATGTAACGTCCCTGTCCATGCTTACTGGTCCAAGTATCTGTGGTGAAATTCACACTTTCACACACAGAGTTTCTCAAGGAAGCGGTGATGTTGTGTGCGATATGCTGGTGTAGCGCAGGCACACCTTTCTTAGAGAAGTAGTGGCGACTGGGCATCTGGTACTGGGGCACAGCGACAGACATAAGGTCTCTAAAATCCTGTGTGTCCACCAGGCGGAAAGGCAGCATTTCGGTAGCCAAGAGCTTACAGAGGTATAAAGTCAACCTCTTACCTTTGTCATGAGTCGCAGGAAATGGCCTTTTATTTGTCCACATCTGAGGGACGGAGATCTGGCTGCTGTGTGGAGATGGTAGTGAGTAGGGTGTCCCTGGAAAAATACAGGTTTGTGAGGAAAGTGCAGGCGGAGACATGATGTTGCCTTCATATAACGTTGGTGCTATTGATGTCTGAGAGAGCTGTACACAAGCACTTGTTTCCCCTTCCAAACCAACTGACGACCTACGAAGCAAAATGCCTGTTGCGGTTACAGTGGTGGAAGTTGTGTGTTGAAAACCAGGTGTGACAGCTGTCCCCACAGTCCTAGAAGATGAAGAGCGCGCAGATGCACTGGAAAGGGCAGGCGGTGGATGGTCCGCTCTGCTAGGCCGCATTGCAGCACGGTGAGCTTCCCACTGGGACATATGATATTTATTCATGTGACGATTCATGGAAGAAGTTGTCAAACTGCTGAGGTTTTGTCCTCTACTAACAGATTCCCGACAAATTTTACAGATCACATGATTTGGGCGACCCTTTGCAAGGTCAAAAATGGACCAGGCTAGGCAAGGCTTAGAGGGCATGCGACCTGCTGAGCACAACCGACTAGTGCTCAGAGGCAGACTGGTGGCTGAGGATGCAGTTGTAGACGTACTACCAGTACTCCTCCTCTGTCCAGGAAGGCACAAGGTAACTTCGTCGTCAGTTGCATCCTCCTCCACCGCCTCTGTTGACCTCCTTGAGTGCCTGACTGTGGGTTGACAGTAGGTGGGATCTAGAACTTCCTCATCAATTGTTGTGTTTGCACTCCTCTCACCCTCAGACCGAGCCTCTTCTGGCCCTGACCGCATATTTAAGTTGTCATCCCAATCTGGTATCTTTGTCTCATCACCATCAGTATGTTCCTCATTGTCTATAACAACAGGTGTTACAGTTGGTGAATAAGGGTAAACATTATGCTCAGAAAGTTGTTCCTCACGGCCTGAATCTGAGTCACAAAGGTTCTGGGCATCACTGCAGACCATTTCCTGGTCTGTACACACTGTAGCTTGGGAGCAGACCTCTAATTCCCATGCTATAGTGTGACTGAACAGCTCTGCAGACTCAGCTATCTCTGCTCCACCATACTGTGCAGGCTGGATGGAGACTTGAGAGCTGGGAGAAAGCAAGTGTGATTGGGATGACAACTCAGAGGACTGGTGTTTTTTGGATGCGGTAGTTGAGGTGGAGGAGAGGGCACTTGTTGGACCACTTGAGATCCATTCAAGCATTTTCTTTTTTTAGGCAACATCTACCTTTGTTCCAGTTGTTCGTGTTCGTAAAAAAGGGAGCACATCAGATTGTCCACGGAAAGTAGTAGACATCTTACTTTTGCTGGTAAATGGCCTATCTTCAGCAGATGTTAATGGAGCTTTGCCTCCTTACCCACGGACACAAACTTTTTTTCCTTTTCCAACACGCCTGTTCCCCTGTCCACCAGCATCTGTCCTTTTGCCACTCATTTTGCTAGCGACAAAAATGTCCACTTAAAATGTGGTAGTAAAAATTGAGAGGTGGTGTAGATTGCAGCGGTGGTCTACCTTTATTGACAGCAGAATAAACAACAATAACTATCACGGACAATGAAACTATGGCCCTTAAAATGGCAGCACAGTTTGCTAGTATAATAGCTTAGTAAAAATGAGCTTGAGTGTGCAATGCAGAGGTGCTGCAAATAGATTTGCACCAGTGGGACACTAATGGAAGTCCAACTGCCACTTTTAGGATGCCACTAAATTTCCTCAGTGTTTGCTAGTATAATGGCTTTGTAACAATGAGCTTGAATGTGCAATGCAGAGGTGCTGCAAATAGATTTGCACCAGTTGGACACTAATGGAAGTCCAACTGCCACTTTTAGGATGCCACTAACTTTCCTCAGTGTTTGCTAGTATAATGGCTTTGTAATAATCAGCTTGAGTGTGCAATGCAGAGATGCTGCAAATAAATTTGCACCAGTGGGACACTAATGGAAGTCCAACTGCCACTTTTAGGATGCCACTAAATTTCCTCAGTGTTTGCTAGTATAATAGCTTTGTAATAATCAGCTTGAGTGTGCAATGCAGAGATGCTGCAAATAAATTTGCACCAGTGAGACACTAATGGAAGTCCAACTGCCACTTTTAGGATGCCACTAACTTTCCTCAGTGTTTGCTAGTATAATAGCTTAGTAAAAGTGAGCTTGAGTGTGCAATGCAGAGGTGCTGCAAATAGATTTGCACCAGTGGGACACTAATGGAAGTCCAACTGCCACTTTTAGGATGCCACTAACTTTCCTCAGTGTTTGCTAGTATAATAGCTTAGGAAAAGTGAGCTTGAGTGTGGAATGCAGAGGTGCTGCAAATAGATTTGCACCAGTGGGACACTAATGGAAGTCCAACTGCCACTTTTAGGATGCCACTAAAGTTCCTCAGTGTTTGCTAGTATAATGGCTTTGTAACAATAAGCTTGAGTGTGCAATGCAGAGGTGCTGGAAATAAATTTGCACCAGTGGGACACTAATGGAAGTCCAACTGCCACTTTTAGGATGCCACTAACTTTCCTCAGTGTTTGCTAGTATAATAGCTTAGTAAAAGTGAGCTTGAGTGTGCAATGCAGAGGTGCTGCAAATAGATTTGCACCAGTGGGACACTAATGGAAGTCCAACTGCCACTTTTAGGATGCCACTACATTTCCTCAGTGTTTGCTAGTATAATGGCTTAGTAACAATGAGCTTGAGTGTGCAAAGCAGAGGTGCTGCAAATAGATTTCCACCAGTGAGACACTAATGGAAGTCCAACTGCCACTTTTAGGATGCCACTAACTTTCCTCAGTGTTTGCTAGTATAATAGCTTAGTAAAAGTGAGCTTGAGTGTGCAATGCAGAGGTGCTGCAAATAGATTTGCACCAGTGGGACACTAATGGAAGTCCAACTGCCACTTTTAGGATGCCACTAAATTTCCTCAGTGTTTGCTAGTATAATGGCTTTGTAACAATGAGCTTGAGTGTGCAATGCTTTTAGGGCCAGGTGGACGGGCAGACCCAGGAGGTGGATCCACTGGGCTGAACACCTCACCGAGGGCAAGGTGCCCGGTAGCCGGAGCACTAGCAGGACAGTCCGTTTAGAGGAGTGGAGTAAAGAAGTCCCTGGGACCACGGGGTCTCTGATGGTAGTCCGGGTGACGGAGCTCAGGTTCGGAGGCCGAGATGTCGTCAGGCAGAGCCCGGAACCAATGGAGCAAGAAGACGGGTCACCACAGGGATCGGAGATGGCAGGAGCCGACGGGATGGCAGGCCGTCACCGTTCGGGGTTCGGGTATCGCCAGGACCGGTTGGCGAGGCAGGATCGGCTCTACGAGAGAGATAGGTGAGTATATCACAGACACAAGGAGACCTGACTCCTAGCTTAGAAAACACGAAGAACAGGCCCCGCCCACTTAGAAAGGATCCCCTATATACCCAGTACCTGATCCTTCAATATCCTGTTGGAGGACACTGGCCCTTTAAGAAAGGGTCAAAGACCGCGCGCGCCCTAATGCGCATGCGCGAGGCCCGGGTGCCAGAAGCCAGGGCAGGGAGCGGTGAACAGAAGGTAGGGGAGCCGGCCTGGAGCAGAGCTGCCGACGGGCGCCGGAAGCGGGGACCGAGCCACCTGGGGAGCGCAGGTGATGGAGGCTGGAGCGGGGGACGCCTGATAGAGGAGCCGGGGAGCGAGGCAGGGAAGCCAGGGAGCGTGGCAGGTGAGCCGGGGAGCGAGGCAGGGGAGCCGGGAAGCAAGGCAGTGGACCCGGGGAGCGTGACAGTACCCCCCCCACGCCCCCCTCCCCGCAACCGGGACAGGAAGGCACGTATCAGAGGAGTACCCACATTCTCCCAGGGTTCCCAGGACCTATCCTCAGGACCATACCCTGCCCAGTCCACCAGGAAGAACTGTCGGCCCCGCACGGTCTTCATGGCCACGATATCCCTTATCGCATAGATGTCATCATCAGCAATAGGAGGAGGAGCAGAACTGGCAGCAGCGGAGAAGGGACCAAGGACAACCGGCTTGAGCAGGGAGACGTGGAAGGAGTTGGGTATTCTCATCGTGGCCGGGAGCTGCAGCTTGTAGGAGACCTCATTTATTTTGCTGATGACCTTAAACGGCCCGATGTAGCGAGGACCCAGCTTGTATGATGGTAGCTTCAATCGGACGTACTTGGAAGCAAGCCAGACCAGATCTCCTGGAGAGAAACACGGGGGATCCAGACGCCTCTTGTCTGCGTGTCTCTTCATCCGCAGGGAAGCACGTCCAAGGGACGTCTTGACAGAGTCCCAAATTGTAGAAAAGTCACGGACTACAGCATCAGCAGCAGGGACATCCGAGGAAGAGGATACAGGTAATGAGACGGAAGGCTGAAGTCCGTAAATGACATGGAAGGGAGAGCTGGAGGAGGACTCACTGACGTGGTGGTTATGGGAGAATTCAGCCCAAGGAAGAAGCGTGGACCAGTCGTCGTGATGGGCGTTAACGTAGTGACGTAAGAAGGAGGTCAAGATCTGATTGACTCGTTCCACTTGGCCGTTCGACTGAGGATGGTAGGCTGAAGAAAAGTCCAGAGTCACTCCCAGATGTTTGCAGAGGGCCCTCCAGAAGCGGGAGGTAAACTGAGTCCCTCTGTCGGTCACAATGTGTGATGGAAAGCCATGCAACCGGAAGATGTGCTGTATGTAAGCGTCAGCGAGTTCCTGGGCAGAGGGCAGTCCAGCCATAGGGACGAAATGAGCCATTTTGGAGAACCGATCCACAACGACCCATATGACTGTGTGTCCGGATGACAGGGGCAAGTCCGTAATAAAGTCCATCGCAATGTGTTGCCACGGAATGGAGGGTATAGGCAGAGGCAGAAGACGGCCATATGGCAGGTGTTTGGGCGTCTTGTTCCTGGCACAAGAGGAGCAGGCTGAGACAAAAGAAGCGACGTCCGTGCGAAGGGATGGCCACCAGTAGTGACGTACAATTGTACTCCATGTTTTCTTCTGACCTGCATGGCCGGCTATTTTCGAGGCATTGCCCCAGTGCAACACTTTTTCCCTGTCAGTCTCAGAGACATAGGTCTTCCCAGGTGGTATCTGGGTCAGGGTGACAGGAGCCACCGGAATGATCTTACTAGGACAGATGATGGGCTGGGATGTCTCCTCCTCCTGCTCCATGGGCATGAATGACCTGGACAAGGCATCTGCTCTTATATTCTTGTCCGCGGGTCGAAAATGGAGCTGAAAATCGAACCTGGCAAAGAACAAGGACTACCTGGCCTGCCGTGGGTTCAGTCGCTGAGCGGACCGCAGGTATTCCAGGTTCTTGTGGTCCGTGTAAATGATCACGGGGTACACTGCTCCCTCCAGAAGGTAGCGCCATTCCTCCAGAGCCAGTTTGACTGCCAATAGCTCTCGGTCACTGATGGTGTAGTTGCGTTCAGGCGCTGAGAAGCTCTTGGAGAAGAAACCGCAAGTAACCATCTTCCCGGAGGAGGACTTCTGCATGAGCACTGCTCCAGCTCCCGAGGAGGAGGCATCCACCTCCAAGGTAAACTGTCGGTTTAACTCAGGACGGTGGAGCACAGGGGAAGAAGCAAATGCCTGTTTCAGGGAGCCAAACGCGGTGTCGGCCGCAGGTGACCAGTCCTTTGGATTAGCCCCCTTCTTGGTCAAGGCGGAGAGAGGTGCAGTCAGAGCAGAGAAGTGAGGGATGAACTGACGATAATAGTTTGCGAATCCCAGAAAGCGTTGGATTGCCTTCAGTCCGGAAGGAGGGGGCCAGTTGAGAATGGAGGAGACCTTCTCCGGGTCCATCTGCAGACCGGTATCGGAGATTACGTAACCCAAGAAGGGAAGAGAAGACTGCTCGAATACACACTTCTCGTACTTGGCGTATAGGCGATTCTCTCTCAGTCTTTGTAGTACCAGCTGCACGTTCTCTCTGTCTGTCTGGAGGTCCGGAGAGAAGACCAGGATATCGTCAAGATACACCACCACACAGACGTAGAGAAGGTCCCGGAACACGTCATTCACCAATTCCTGAAACACTGCTGGTGCGTTACAGAGGCCGAAGGGCATCACACAGTATTCATAGTGCCCATCGCGAGTATTGAATGCGGTCTTCCATTCGTCCCCAGAGCGGATGCGGACCAGGTTGTAGGCACCCCGAAGATCCAACTTGGTAAACACACGAGCTCCTCTAAGCCGATCAAACAATTCGGGGATGAGCGGCAGGGGGTATTTATTTTTCACGGTGATTTGGTTCAATCCCCGGTAGTCAATGCATGGGCGTAGGTCGCCCTCTTTCTTCTTAACGAAGAAGAAGCCCGCTCCAGCAGGAGAGGAGGACCTCCGAATGAATCCCCTTGCTAGGTTCTCCGTGATGTGGGCAGACATGGCCCTAGTTTCAGCAGGAGATAGCGGATATATCCGTCCTCGAGGTGGTGTAGTTCCCGGGAGTAGGTCGATGGCACAGTCATAAGGACGATGTGGCGGAAGTACCTCTGACTCCTTTTTATCAAAGACGTCCGCGAAGGACCAATAGGCCGAGGGCAGTCCCGGTAGGGACTCCGGAACCGGAGGTCGTCGGATGGGCTGTATAGTCTTCAGACAATTCTCGTGGCAAGAGGACCCCCATCGGGTGATTTCACCAGTACCCCAGCTGACTGACGGTTCGTGTGTCCGTAACCAGGGGAGTCCCAGCAGGATTTGATGGGACATGTGTGGGAGGACGTAGAGAGCGATGTTCTCGGTGTGCAGGGCACCGATACGTAGTTCCACCGGCTTGGTGATCCACGAGATGGTGTCAGAGAGGGGTCTCCCATCTACCGAGGCAATCACGAGGGGTTTGTCGAGTGGAGTAACAGGCACCAGGTACTTGTCCACCGTGGCCTGCTGGATGAAATTGCCTGCTGCCCCGGAATCGAGGTACGCCTCGGCCGTGAACTGCGTCTCTCCCGTTGTCACTTGAACAGTCCACGTAACCAGGTCTGAGAGAGTCCCAGCACCTAGGGTGGCCTCTCCTACCAACCCTAGGCTTTGGAGTTTCCTTGGCGAGCCGTTCTGCTCGGCGTTGTTCGGACTGCCGCAAACGGTCAATCTGCATGGGCTCGTGGACAGAGACACCAGGCGACGCTGACTGAAGTACGGCGGGCTTCTGCGGAGGAGAGGAATGCCGTATCGGATGTCTCTCATGGGACACCTCTTTGGATCGTTCCTGGAATCTGAGGTCCACGCGGGTGGCTAGTGCGATCAGGGCATCCAGGGTGGAAGGAACATCGCGGCCTGCCAGCTCGTCCTTAATACGGCTGGAGAGTCCTTCCCAGAAGGCGGCGGTGAGGGCTTCATTGTTCCATCACAATTCTGAGGCCAAAGTGTGGAAGCGGATGGCATACTGCCCTACCGTCGTAGTCCCCTGACGTAGCCTGAGGAGTGATGAGGCGGATGCAGCGGCACGTCCAGGTTCGTCAAAGGTGTTTCTGAATGCCTGCAGGAAGTCCTGGATGTTGGTAGTCACAGGGTCCTCCTTTTCCCACAAGGGGTTCATCCAGGCCAGTGCCTCACCCTCTAGATGTGACATCACAAACGCCACCTTGGCTTGGTCGGAGGCAAACAAGTGCGGAAGCAGCTTGAAATGAAGGGAGCACTGGTTTAGGAATCCCCTGCAGGTCTTGGGATCTCCGGCGTACCGGGGTGGTGAAGCCAAACGAAGTCTGGAAGCATCTGAGGAGGCTGCCACGGGAGCTGTGGCCGAGGATTGTACAGTGGAAACCTGAGATGCCAGGGATGTGGCGGTCGCTTGCAGCGTGTTCAGGCGGGTATCCACAGAAGACATGAAGTTCAGCATGCGGGTCTGGGTCTCGCGCTGGCGTGTAAGTTCCTGCTGCAAGGCCGCTAGTGCTTCGGCGGGATTCATGGCCTGTTCTTACTGTTAGGGCCAGGTGGACGGGCAGACCCAGGAGGTGGATCCACTGGGCTGAACACCTCACCGAGGGCAAGGTGCCCGGTAGCCGGAGCACTAGCAGGACAGTCCATTTAGAGGAGTGGAGTAAAGAAGTCCCTGGGACCACGGGGTCTCTGATGGTAGTCCGGGTGACGGAGCTCAGGTTCGGAGGCCGAGATGTCGTCAGGCAGAGTCCGGAACCAATGGAGCAAGAAGACGGGTCACCACAGGGATCGGAGATGGCAGGAGCTGACGGGATGGCAGGCCGTCACCGTTCGGGGTTCGGGTATCGTCAGGACCGGTTGGCGAGGCAGGATCGGCTCTACGAGAGAGATAGGTGAGTATATCACAGACACAAGGAGACCTGACTCCTAGCTTAGAAAACACGAAGAACAGGCCCCGCCCACTTAGAAAGGATCCCCTATATACCCAGTACCTGATCCTTCAATATCCTGTTGGAGGACACTGGCCCTTTAAGAAAGGGTCAATGACCGCGCGCGCTCTAATGCGCATGCGCGAGGCCCAGGTGCCAGAAGCCAGGGCAGGGAGCGGTGAACAGGAGGCAGGGGAGCCGGCCTGGAGCAGAGCTGCCGACAGGCGCCATGAGCAGGGACCGAGCCGCCTGGGGAGCGCAGGTGATGGAGGCTGGAGCGGGGGACGCCTGATAGAGGAGCCGGGGAGCAAGGCAGGGAAGCCGGGGAGCGTGGCAGGTGAGCCGGGGAGCGAGGCAGGGGAGCCGGGAAGCAAGGCAGTGGACCCAGGGACCGTGACAAATGCAGAGGTGCTGCAAATAGATTTGCACCAGTGGGACACTAATGGAAGTCCAACTGCCACTTTTAGGATGCCACTAACTTTCCTCGGCGTTTGCTAGTATAATAGCTTAGTAAAAGTGAGCTTGAGTGTGCAATGCAGAGGTGCTGCAAATAGATTTGCACCAGTGGGACACTAATGGAAGTCCAACTGCCAATTTTAGGATGCCACTAAATTTCCTCAGTGTTTGCTAGTATAATGGCTTTGTAACAATGAGCTTGAATGTGCAATGCAGAGGTGCTGCAAATAGATTTGCACCAGTGGGACACTAATGGAAGTCCAACTGCCACTTTTAGGATGCCACTAATTTTCCTCAGTGTTTGCTAGTATCATAGCTTAGTAAAAGTGAGCTTGAGTGTGCAATGCAGAGGTGCTGCAAATAGATTTGCACCAGTGGGACACTAATGGAAGTCCAACTGCCACTTTTAGGATGCCACTAACTTTCCTCAGTGTTTGCTAGTATAATAGCTTAGTAAAAGTGAGCTTCAATGTGCAATGCAGAGGTGCTGCAAATAGATTTGCACCAGTGGGACACTAATGGAAGTCCAACTGCCACTTTTAGGATGCCACTAAATTTCCTCAGTGTTTGCTAGTATAATGGCTTTGTAACAATGAGCTTGAGTGTGCAATGCAGAGGTGCTGGAAATAGATTTGCACCAGTGGGACACTAATGGAAGTCCAACTGCCACTTTTAGGATGCCACTAAATTTCCTCAGTGTTTGCTAGTATAATGGCTTTGTAACAATGAGCTTGAGTGTGCAATGCAGAGGTGCTGCAAATAAATTTGCACCAGTGGGACACTAATGGAAGTCTAACTGCAACTTTTGGGATGCCACTAACTTTTCTCAGTGTTTGCTAGTATTATAGCTTAGTAAAAGTGAGCTTGAGTGTGCAATGCAAAGGTGCTGCAAATAGATTTGCACCAGTGGGACACTAATGGAAGTCAAACTGCCACTTTTAGGATGCCACTAAATTTCCTCAGTGTTTGCTAGTATAATGGCTAAGTAACAATGAGCTTGAGTGTGCAATGCAGAGGTGCTGCAAAAAGATTTGCACCAGTGGGACACTAATGGAAGTCCATCTGCCACTTTTAGGATGCCACTAACTTTCCTTAGTGGTTGCTAGCATAATAGCTTAGTAAAAGTGAGCTTGAGTGTGCAATGCAGAGGTGCTGCAAATAAATTTGCACCAGTGGGACACTAATGGAAGTCCAACTGCCACTTTTAGGATGCCACTAACTTTCCTCAGTGTTTGCTAGTATAATAGCTTAGTAAAAGTGAGCTTGAGTGTGCAATGCAGAGGTGCTGCAAATAAATTTGCATCAGTGGGACACTAATGGAAGTCCAACTGCCCCTTTTAGGATGCCACTAAATTTCCTCAGTGTTTGCTAGTATAATGGCTTTGTAACAATGAGCTTGAGTGTGCAATGCAGAGGTGCTGCAAATAGATTTGCACCAGTGGGACACTAATGGACGTCCAACTGCCACTTTTAAGATGCCACTAAATTTCCTCAGTGTTTGCTAATATAATAGCTTAGTAAAAGTGAGCTTGAGTGTGCAATGCAGAGGTGCTGCAAATAGATTTGCACCAGTGGGACACTAATGGAAGTCCAACTACCGGCAATTTTTCGGATGCCACTAAATTTCCTCAGTGTTTGCTAGTATAATGGCTTTGTAACAATGAGCTTGAGTGTTCAATGCAGAGGTGCTGCAAATAAATTTGCACCAGTGGGACACTAATGGAAGTCTAACTGCAACTTTTAGGATGCCACTAACTTTTCTCAGTGTTTGCTAGTATTATAGCTTAGTAAAAGTGAGCTTGAGTGTGCAATGCAGAGGTACTGCAAATAGATTTGCACCAGTGGGACACTAATGGAAGTCCAACTGCCAATTTTAGGATGCCACTAAATTTCCTCAGTGTTTGCTAGTATAATGGCTTTGTAACAATGAGCTTGAGTGTGCAATGCAGAGGTGCTACAAATAGATTTGCACCAGTGGGACACTAATGGAAGTCCAACAGCCACTTTTAGGATGCCACTAAATTTTCTCAGTGTTTGCTAGTATAATGGCTTTGTAACAATGAGCTTGAGTGTGCAATGCAGAGGTGCTGCAAATAGATTTGCACCAGTGGGACACTAATGGAAGTCCAACTGCCACTTTTAGGATGCCACTAATTTTCCTCAGTGTTTGCTAGTATCATAGCTTAGTAAAAGTGAGCTTGAGTGTGCAATGCAGAGGTGCTGCAAATAGATTTGCACCAGTGGGACACTAATGGAAGTCCAACTGCCACTTTTAGGATGCCACTAACTTTCCTCAGTGTTTGCTAGTATAATAGCTTAGTAAAAGTGAGCTTCAATGTGCAATGCAGAGGTGCTGCAAATAGATTTGCACCAGTGGGACACTAATGGAAGTCCAACTGCCACTTTTAGGATGCCACTAAATTTCCTCAGTGTTTGCTAGTATAATGGCTTTGTAACAATGAGCTTGAGTGTGCAATGCAGAGGTGCTGGAAATAGATTTGCACCAGTGGGACACTAATGGAAGTCCAACTGCCACTTTTAGGATGCCACTAAATTTCCTCAGTGTTTGCTAGTATAATGGCTTTGTAACAATGAGCTTGAGTGTGCAATGCAGAGGTGCTGCAAATAAATTTGCACCAGTGGGACACTAATGGAAGTCTAACTGCAACTTTTGGGATGCCACTAACTTTTCTCAGTGTTTGCTAGTATTATAGCTTAGTAAAAGTGAGCTTGAGTGTGCAATGCAGAGGTGCTGCAAATAGATTTGCACCAGTGGGACACTAATGGAAGTCCAACTGCCACTTTTAGGATGCCACTAACTTTCCTCAGTGTTTGCTAGTATAATAGCTTAGTAAAAGTGAGCTTCAATGTGCAATGCAGAGGTGCTGCAAATAGATTTGCACCAGTGGGACACTAATGGAAGTCCAACTGCCACTTTTAGGATGCCACTAAATTTCCTCAGTGTTTGCTAGTATAATGGCTTTGTAACAATGAGCTTGAGTGTGCAATGCAGAGGTGCTGGAAATAGATTTGCACCAGTGGGACACTAATGGAAGTCCAACTGCCACTTTTAGGATGCCACTAAATTTCCTCAGTGTTTGCTAGTATAATGGCTTTGTAACAATGAGCTTGAGTGTGCAATGCAGAGGTGCTGCAAATAAATTTGCACCAGTGGGACACTAATGGAAGTCTAACTGCAACTTTTGGGATGCCACTAACTTTTCTCAGTGTTTGCTAGTATTATAGCTTAGTAAAAGTGAGCTTGAGTGTGCAATGCAGAGGTACTGCAAAAAGATTTGCACCAGTGGGACACTAATGGAAGTCCAACTGCCAATTTTAGGATGCCACTAAATTTCCTCAGTGTTTGCTAGTATAATGGCTTTGTAACAATGAGCTTGAGTGTGCAATGCAGAGGTGCTACAAATAGATTTGCACCAGTGGGACACTAATGGAAGTCCAACTGCCACTTTTAGGATGCCACTAAATTTTCTCAGTGTTTGCTATTATAATGGCTTTGTAACAATGAGCTTGAGTGTGCAATGCAGAGGTGCTGCAAATAGATTTGCACCAGTGAGACACTAATGGAAGTCCAACTGCCACTTTTAGGATGCCACTAACTTTCCTCAGTGGTTGCTAGTATAATAGCTTAGTAAAAGTGAGCTTGAGTGTGCAATGCAAAGGTGCTGCAAATAGATATGCACCAGTGGGACACTAATGGAAGTCAAACTGCCACTTTTAGGATGCCACTAAATTTCCTCAGTGTTTGCTAGTATAATGGCTAAGTAACAATGAGCTTGAGTGTGCAATGCAGAGGTGCTGCAAAAAGATTTGCACCAGTGGGACACTAATGGAAGTCCATCTGCCACTTTTAGGATGCCACTAACTTTCCTTAGTGGTTGCTAGCATAATAGCTTAGTAAAAGTGAGCTTGAGTGTGCAATGCAGAGGTGCTGCAAATAAATTTGCACCAGTGGGACACTAATGGAAGTCCAACTGCCACTTTTAGGATGCCACTAACTTTCCTCAGTGTTTGCTAGTATAATAGCTTAGTAAAAGTGAGCTTGAGTGTGCAATGCAGAGGTGCTGCAAATAAATTTGCATCAGTGGGACACTAATGGAAGTCCAACTGCCCCTTTTAGGATGCCACTAAATTTCCTCAGTGTTTGCTAGTATAATGGCTTTGTAACAATGAGCTTGAGTGTGCAATGCAGAGGTGCTGCAAATAGATTTGCACCAGTGGGACACTAATGGACGTCCAACTGCCACTTTTAAGATGCCACTAAATTTCCTCAGTGTTTGCTAATATAATAGCTTAGTAAAAGTGAGCTTGAGTGTGCAATGCAGAGGTGCTGCAAATAGATTTGCACCAGTGGGACACTAATGGAGGTCCAACTACCGGCAATTTTTCGGATGCCACTAAATTTCCTCAGTGTTTGCTAGTATAATGGCTTTGTAACAATGAGCTTGAGTGTGCAATGCAGAGGTGCTGCAAATAGATTTGCACCAGTGGGACACTAATGGAAGTCCAACTGCCACTTTTAGGATGCCACTAATTTTCCTCAGTGTTTGCTAGTATCATAGCTTAGTAAAAGTGAGCTTGAGTGTGCAATGCAGAGGTGCTGCAAATAGATTTGCACCAGTGGGACACTAATGGAAGTCCAACTGCCAATTTTAGGATGCCACTAAATTTCCTCAGTGTTTGCTAGTATAATGGCTTTGTAACAATGAGCTTGAGTGTGCAATGCAGAGGTGCTACAAATAGATTTGCACCAGTGGGACACTAATGGAAGTCCAACTGCCACTTTTAGGATGTCACTAAATTTTCTCAGTGTTTGCTAGTATAATGGCTTTGTAACAATGAGCTTGAGTGTGCAATGCAGAGGTGCTGCAAATAGATTTGCACCAGTGAGACACTAATGGAAGTCCAACTGCCACTTTTAGGATGCCACTAACTTTCCTCAGTGGTTGCTAGCATAATAGCTTAGTAAAAGTGAGCTTGAGTGTGCAATGCAAAGGTGCTGCAAATAGATTTGCACCAGTGGGACACTAATGGAAGTCAAACTGCCACTTTTAGGATGCCACTAAATTTCCTCAGTGTTTGCTAGCATAATAACTTAGTAAAAGTGAGCTTGAGTGTGCAATGCAGAGGTGCTGCAAATAAATTTGCACCAGTGGGACACTAATGGAAGTCCAACTGCCACTTTTAGGATGCCACTAACTTTCCTCAGTGTTTGCTAGTATAATAGCTTAGTAAAAGTGAGCTTGAGTGTGCAATGCAGAGGTGCTGCAAATAAATTTGCATCAGTGGGACACTAATGGAAGTCCAATTGCCCCTTTTAGGATGCCACTAAATTTCCTCAGTGTTTGCTAGTATAATGGCTTTGTAACAATGAGCTTGAGTGTGCAATGCAGAGGTGCTGCAAATAGATTTGCACCAGTGGGACACTAATGGACGTCCAACTGCCACTTTTAAGATGCCACTAAATTTCCTCAGTGTTTGCTAATATAATAGCTTAGTAAAAGTGAGCTTGAGTGTGCAATGCAGAGGTGCTGCAAATAGATTTGCACCAGTGGGACACTAATGGAAGTCCAACTGCCACTTTTAGGATGCCACTAAATTTCCTCAGTGTTTGCTAGTATAATGGCTTTGTAACAATGAGCTTGAGTGTGCAATGCAGAGGTGCTGCAAATAGATTTGCACCAGTGGGACACTAATGGAAGTCCATATAGTAGAAGGGCCTGACTCACTAAAGAAAATTAAGGTGCTCGGAAAAAATAAGTCCAATACGTATAATGAATCCGGCACACTAATAAAAATGATTCCAGAAATAATTTTTTCGTCTGAAAATGTATTTATTGTATTCTTGTGGGGATATCAAAAGAATATGCGAAACAAGTCCAACGTTTCGACCAACACCTTTGGTCTTTTTCAAGGACTGTGTTATATAAAATAATATAAAACAAAAGAAAAATTACACAAAGTAAAAACAATACACATTGTTCTGTTACAATAGAGACTGTTAGCATATAAATAGAAAAAATGCATAAAAATAACTCATTCAATAGTGAAAGGAAAAACTGGGATTACAATAAGTTTTCCCACAAGAAGCCACAATATACATAGAAAATGAATACATTGTTTTATTATAGAAAATATATCTGTACATCATATTTATGAAAGAAGAAATTGATGTCGAGGAAGTCACATAGTATCATAGAGACAACGAACCTCAAGGGTTTGTGGTATAACGTGTACCACGTGGAATAGTCAGTCGCATATATTTAGTGTTCATCACTCTTATAGAGCCTATGATTTCAAGAGAAATGGTTTAGGAAGGTTTACATAGGTGTATAGAAGGAGACGCAGTCATGTAAATCAATGAGGACGAAAAGAGTTAATATCATCCAAAAAAGGGGGGGATGGGTATAATTACCTTAATACCCTCACATGAAATGATAGGCTGACAATCGTCCTCTTATCTAACTTGTTTGAAACACTGCATGATCAATGACACAGATGTTATACATACGATATATTTCAATACAAAGGGCCATACATGGCAGAATGAATGTGTTAAAAAAAGTCATCAATATACGTACATATATGCTAATGGTCATCTGACAATTCGAGATAGGAGAAAATAGCGTCTCCAATATCTCATAAAAAATGAAATTGTGAGCAAAATCAGCACCTGGCATTTAGTGGGTCCACAGGTTCGAACACGTATGATCTATGATCTAAAACACGTGTGTGTGAGAAAGATACAAGGTAAATAGCTGTCACATTACCAATTTACATATCAATATGGTGGTAATTTATATATAATTAGCAAGGGAAAAAATACCAAGAAATCACCTGTAGCGGAGATGCCTATTTCTTAAGCGTTAAGCCTATGGTAGGTATAGTATGTATAGTAAGGCAGGTACTATGAGGCACCTGAATAGGATAAAAGTAAGGTATGATGACATGGCTTGGTCACAAAAAGGGAGATGACCGTTAGCTAAAAAATGTATTGCTTACCCAGGGGGTGAAACTGTTAGGATAAGGTCCTGTGTGTGATCAAAGGGGCCTGTGTGCAAGAAGGACAATAAGGGGTTAAGTGCCAAAGTTATATGTGAAATCATACGGATCTGTCTGTGATCATACCTTGTACCTGGTCCGTGTGCAGGACGGTCCTGACAGCTCACAAACACACTCCCAAGCACTGAGTGGGACAAGATCAGAACCAAGACAAAAGAATCAATTGAAGAATTTCAAAAGACTCTTCAAACAAGGAAAAGGATAAAGTTCATCAGAGATCAAGACGACTACACTAATAACCGTGTGTACAAATGGCGCTTTACAGAGGACTCACCCAGATATCGCACCAGATCAAACCGGTACTCCACCTCAACAGGCTCAGACACAGAACAGTACCCTGCACGTTCGGCTCATTTTTTAGGACCCAGACAAGGCCCAAAAGGAAAACGAGGCACAGCAAGAGGAAGCACCATGGGAGCGACAACATCCTATCAAGTTCACACACGCTCCCAGGTACGATGAGTCTTGTTTATAATATATCATCATGTAATCTGTCACCACTTGAGATTGATGTACTACAAAAAGGTTTATCATTTTGTCCGACACCTAGGTTTAACACATTCTTATTAGATCAAGAGCTACAACGCTTCTTTAGGGCCTTGAGACTCAAGGCACATTTCTTAAATAAAGAGAATATTCCATCCTCCCAAGCATCTACCACACAAGGTGTTTCCTTTTCCCTACAAGATCTTTACTTAAGAATTCCTAGCTCTTTTAATCCACCCAAATTCTATCACCCTATTGAAACATACATTTCTCTGGTTTCTGATGAGGTTCTTAAAACACTGAAATCCATAGAACAGGGCGATGTTAAAGTCAAACATAACATGACGATAGAGGAGAATAGGGCCTTACGAAATCTGAAAAATAACCCCAAGATTATTATTAAACCGGCGGATAAAGGTGGGGCGGTCGTAGTAATGGACAAGACATACTATATGTTTGAGATTCACAGACAATTAGAAGATATTTCTACTTATCAACCTATCCCAAGGGACCCCTCATCCCGCATTGAGACATTGATCAGAGAAAAGGTCAATTTTCACCTGAAACAACAAACAATTGACAGCAGGTTAGCAGAGTTCTTGATAAAATCGCACCCGATTGTTCCGGTTTTTTATATACCACCGAAAATTCATAAAAACTTAAATAAACCTCCTGGTCGTCCAATTGTCGCCTCGACTGATTCAATCTTATCACCTCTAGCTATCACGGTTGAAAGAATTTGACTCCCCTTATCCCACAGATCCCGGCTTACATCAAAGACACATCAGATTTTTTGTCCCATTTACATGAATTGGGCACAGTTCCACCTGGCACGCTCCTAGCAACGATTGATGTGAATAGTCTTTATACTAGTATAAAACACCAGGATGGGCTTCTAGCAACCAACTGGTTTCTGGAAAAATACAGTTCATATTCTTCAAAACAAAAAGCTCTATGTATCGACCTACTACAGTTAGTGTTAGAAAATAATTTTTTTCTGTTTCAAGACCAGTTTTTTCTCCAGAGGCGGGGCACAGCTATGGGGTCGAATCTAGCACCACCTTATGCTAATATATATATGGCCCATTTTGAAGAGTCACACGTATTTTGCCATCCGTCATGGGCTAAAAATATTATCACATGGAGACGATACATAGACGACGTGTTCATTCTTTGGCAAGGGGAGCCGGATTCTTTCAATCAATTCTTTCAAGATCTCAACACTATCAGACCAGGATTGACTTTTACCATGCACCATTATACACAAAATATCAATTTTTTGGACACAATGGTAATTTTGTCCCCTGAAGGCCATATCAGTACAGACTTATACATCAAACCCACAGACAGAAATAACCTCCTGCATTACTCTAGCTGTGATCCCCCACATACTAAAAAATCACTGCCAATTTCACAGCACACACGAGTATCTAGGATTGTGTCAGACCCAAAACAACGTGATAAAAGAAAACACGATATGGGTAAAAAATTCATGGCCAGAGGATACCCGAGTAATATAGCTAATAACTGTATGACTCGCGACCCTGGGAGGGCTCGGGATGAGACCCCCAGGGTTACCTGTGTGAACACCTATCATCCTTTCTCACCCCTGATCAGAAATACTATTCTTAAACACTGGCCCTTACTTAAGATGGCCTACCCCTCTATTCAAGAATTTTCAAAACTCCCCATGTTCTGTAACAGATGGCCGAAAAACTTAAGGGATAACTTAGTACGTGCTGATATAGGTTCAGAGAAGATTCTCTCACGGCAAACTTTTCTAGCAACACCCAAAAAGGGTAACTTTCCGTGTCTCCGGTGTTTACAGTGCAACAATCTGACACGTGGTGATTCTTTCACTCATCCCCTCTCCGGGAAGGTTTTCCCTATTCACGATTTTTTTACGTGCGATTCAAGTTTTGTCGTATATCTAATCAAGTGTCCCTGCGGTCTCGGATATGTGGGAGAGACCACCCAGCATATCCGAGACCGCATTAGCAAGCACAAATCCACCATTCATTGTAAACAGACCTTATTGCCCATCCCATACCATTTCATCACTCATCATCATTCTATAGCACAGCTTCGATGTCAAGTCATAGAGCATGTATCCCCTTTAAGACGAGGTGGCAACAGGATACAAATTCTTAAACAAAGGGAAGCATACTGGATACACACCCTTCAGACTCTGGAACCCAAGGGTCTTAATAGGGAATATGAGACTTTCCATTAGATTTCCCGATTTTGGTACTCTGCATTATTACTGTTATCCTCATTTGATTTGTTCCTTTTCACAGATATTGACTTCATCATTTACAGATGCTTCTTTTGATCAGTAAATATTTAATCATCAGACTCACTTATACTATGCAAAGCTGTTATATTGCCAAATGCATATCATAGACATGTGTTCACCTAATTGTTACTTATGGTTTCTTTATTTTTTTTTCCCCTTTTAGGCCAATCTTCCCACATGAACTTGCATTCACCTCCTAGAAAATCACAAGCACCTGGGTATCCCGGTTCCGGATATTTCACTGGCACTATCTATTGTATGACTTAACTTGCACATGTCAACTGTTATGATCTATTGTATATTTCATCGGATGTTTCACTTTTACCCATACACCGCCAGTTATCTGGCGGTGCCTGTGTGAGACTGACGCCGTCCATTCACCACACTCTTTTCTTATATCGTACACGCCGGGAATGTGCTGCCTACTGCGCATGCGCTGCCCGGAGGTCCATCGCCATACCTCTATGTCTCTAACATTACGACATGTGGATTGCCTGCTGCGCGTGCGCGGCCCGATGGCCGGGCGGCGCACGCGCGTGATGCGTTCCACCTGGCGTCACCTCCCCTCACAGCAGTATGTGGCTCCGTGCTCTGGGCATGCGCCCTCCGGATACCCGGAGGGCACCTGCGCACTGTGCGTTCCACGCCTCGCTCCACACCAGCTCACACACAGGAAATGGACAGGCGGTCCTTTCCATGCCACAGCCCATATAAACCTTCCATGGCAGTTCACTTACCACCTCCAGGCACCTCCAGATACTACGGCCACACGGACCAGGTACAAGGTATGATCACAGACAGATCCGTATGATTTCACATATAACTTTGGAACTTAACCCCTTATTGTCCTTCTTGCACACAGGCTCCTTTGATCACACACAGGACCTTATCCTAACAGTTTCACCCCCTGGGTAAGCAATACATTTTTTAGCTAACGGTCATCTCCCTTTTTGTGACCAAGCCATGTCATCATACCTTACTTTTATCCTATTCAGGTGCCTCATAGTACCTGCCTTACTATACATACTATACCTACCATAGGCTTAACGCTTAAGAAATAGGCATCTCCGCTACAGGTGATTTCTTGGTATTTTTTCCCTTGCTAATTATATATAAATTACCACCATATTGATATGTAAATTGGTAATGTGACAGCTATTTACCTTGTATCTTTCTCACACACACGTGTTTTAGATCATAGATCATACGTGTTCGAACCTGTGGATCCACTAAATGCCAGGTGCTGATTTTGCTCACAATTTCATTTTTTATGAGATCTTGGAGACGCTATTTTCTCCTATCTCGAATTGTCAGATGACCATTAGCATATATGTACGTATATTGATGAATTTTTTTAACACATTCATTCTGCCATGTATGGCCCTTTGTATTGAAATATATCATATGTATAACATCTGTGTCATTGATCATGCAGTGTTTCAAACAAGTTAGATAAGAGGACGATTGTCAGCCTATCATTTCATGTGAGGGTATTAAGGTAATTATACCCATCCCCCCCTTTTTTGGATGATATTAACTCTTTTCGTCCTCATTGATTTACATGACTGCGTCTCCTTCTATACACCTATGTAAACCTTCCTAAACCATTTCTCTTTAAATCATAGGCTCTATAAGAGTGATGAACACTAATTATATGCGACTGACTATTCCACGTGGTACACGTTATACCACAAACCCTTGAGGTTCGTTGTCTCTATGATACTATGTGACTTCCTCGACATCAATTTCTTCTATCATAAATATGATGTACAGATATATTTTCTATAATGAAACAATGTATTCATTTTCTATGTATATTGTGGCTTCTTGTGGGAAAACTTATTGTAATCCCAGTTTTTCCTTTCACTATTGAATGAGTTATTTTTATGCATTTTTTCTATTTATATGCTAACAGTCTCTATTGTAACAGAACAATGTGTATTGTTTTTACTTTGTGTAACTTTTTCTTTTGTTTTATATTATTTTATATAACACAGTCCTTGAAAAAGACCAAAGGTGTTGGTCGAAACGTTGGACTTGTTTCGCATATTCTTTTGATATCCCCACAAAAATACAATAAATACATTTTCAGACGAAAAAATTATTTCTGGAATCATTTTTATTAGTGTGCCGGATTCACTAATGGAAGTCCAACTGCCACTTTTAGGATGCCACTAAATTTCCTCAGTGTTTGCTAGTATAATAGCTTAGTAAAAGTGAGCTTGAGTGTGCAATGCAGAGGTGCTGCAAATAGATTTGCACCAGTGGGACACTAATGGAAGTCCAACTGCCACTTTTAGGATGCCACTAACTTTCCTCAGTGTTTGCTAGTATAATAGCTTAGTAAAAGTGAGCTTGAGTGTGCAATGCAGAGGTGCTGCGAATAGATTTGCACCAGTGGGACACCAATGGAAGTCCAACTGCCAATTTTAGGATGCCACTAAATTTCCTCAGTGTTTGGTAGTATAATGGCTTAGTAACAATGAGCTTGAGTGTGCAATGCAGAGGTGCTGCAAATAGATTTGCACCAGTGGGACACTAATGGAAGTCCAACTGCCACTTTTAGGATGCCACTAACTTTCCTCAGTGTTTGCTAGTATAATAGCTTAGTAAAAGTGAGCTTGAGTGTGCAATGCAGAGGTGCTGCGAATAGATTTGCACCAGTGGGACACTAATGGAAGTCCAACTGTCACTTTTAGGATGCCACTAAATTTCCTCAGTGTTTGCTAGTATAATGGCTTTGTAACAATGAGCTTGAGTGTGCAATGCAGAGGTGCTGCAAATAGATTTGCACCAGTGGGACACTAATGGAAGTCCAAGTGCCACTTTTAGGGATGCCACTAACTTTCCTCAGTGTTTGCCAGTATAATGGCTTAGTAACAATGAGCTTGAGTGTGCAAAGGGCAGGAGGGTACAGTGGCCGGTAGTGGGTCAGTGGACAGGGAAGGAAGCCTCACTTTCTATCCCTCCTAATGGTGAAACACTTTCTATCCCTCCTAATGGTGAAATGCAGCAAGGAACTCCCTGACCTTAGCTACACAGACACTCTTATCTGTAGCTGTTAAAACCTCTTTCCACGGACTTGACTGTCACCTATGGCTCTGAGCCTGCTGGAATTAGCCCTTGCAAGGACTGATAGAAACTTCTATCCCTATTCTATATAGCGCTCTATGTAGAGCGTACACAGCAGTATTGGAGACAGGAGCTGCGCCTGCGGTGACTGACACCCAGACGCAGAAGGCAGATAATGGCGTCCAGACGGGAAAATGGCCGTTTTTATAATGCAATGGCATGTGACATGGACAGCCTATGACACATGCCCTTGCTTGTCTGGCAAAAGTCCACTTAGCTGTGTGTGTGTCTAGGATTGGCTGACATGCTGGCCCACCCCACTACACGCGCGCTTAGGGAGGGAAGGAAGATCAGAAAAAAAATATATATGGCGATCGCAGCAGCAGTGATCTGAATGCGCTGTTCCCGCACACTATACGCTGAAATTTCATAATAGTGTTAGTCACAGAGTGACTTTCACTATTACAGCGAAAAGCCAGCTAGTAATTAGCTTGACTTTTTGCTGCTAGAACCGTTCTCGAACGTAACTAGAACTATCGAGCTTTAGCAAAAAGCTCGAGTTCTAGTTCGATCTAGAACAGCCCCCAAAATCACTCGAACCGCGAACTGGTGAACCTCGAACCACGAACCGCGCTCAACTCTACTAGAGAATAAATAAGGATGTCATCTAGGTATATGATAACAAATTTCCTCAACGCAAATACATCATATACATAGTGTTGAAAAAACAAATGCCATTACCAGATTTTCAAAGTGACCCTCAGGCATATTAAATGTTGTTTACCACTCATCCCCCTGTTGGACTCGAATCAGATTATAGCCCCCTCTGGGGTTGAGTTTTCAAAACCATTTTGTAATGTTAAAGATGTCCGGAATCAGTGGCATAGGATACGGACCATGAACCGAAATCTGGTTAAACTCCTGGAAATGCAGACACAGATGTAGTTTACCATCACTCTTTTTTCAAAAAAAAAATCTCCCTGCTACAGGGAATGAAGACGGCCTAATGTGACGATTGGCCAAACTCTCAATTATGTATTCTTTGAGTGCTTGTCTCTCGTTACCGGACAAATTCGCTGAGCAAGATGGAAGAAGTCTCATTCCACTGAGCACTTCATTGCATATAAAGAGTCCCTCACCACTTTCAAGTCCACACTCACTGCTGCAAAACAAACCTACTTCTCATCTGTCATATCCTCTCTCTCTCTCACAACCCTAAACAGCTATTCAACACTTTCAATTCTCTCCTCCGTCCTCCAGCACCACCTCCCTCTCCTCTCATCTCAGCTGAAGACTTTGCCTCTTTCTTCAAGCAGAAGATTGACAACATCAGAGCAAGCATTGGCCCACAATCACCACAGCCCCTCATCATAGCTACTCAGCCCTCTTCCTCCAAATCCAGCTTCTCCACCGTGACAGAAAACAATTTTTCCACTCTACTCTCAAGATCATATCTAACTACCTGTGCACTGGACCCGATCCCATCGCACCTCATCCCCAGCATCACCGCAGTCCTCATCCCAGCCCTAACCCATCCCTTCAACCTATCACTAACAAGTGGTGTATTCCCCTCATGCTTTAAACATGCCTTCATTACACCCATCCTCAAAAAGCCCTCTCTTGACCCATCCTCTGTGTCAAACTATCGCCTCATATCCCTTCTCCCCTATGCCTCAAAACTACTGGAACAGTATGTCCATCTTGAACTGTCCTCACCTCTCCTCCTGCTCCCTCTTTGACCAGCTACAATCTGGCTTCCGACCACATCACTCTACTGAAACTGCCCAAACCAAAGTCACCAATGATCTACTACCCGCCAAAGCCAAGCAACACTACTCTATCCTCCTCCTCCTGGACCTGTCCTCTGCCTTTGACACAGTAGACCATTCCCTCCTACTACAGATTGGATCTCCTCATACCTAACCGACCGAACTTTCAGCGTCTCCCATTCTCATACCACTTCCTCATCTCGCCCCCTATCTGTTGGTGTCCCCCAAGGCTCAGTTCTTGGACCCCTGCTGTTCTCCATCTACACCTTCGGCCTGGGACAGCTCATAGAGTCCCACGGCTTTCAATATCATCTCTATGCCGATTACACACAGATCTACCTCTTTGGACCTGACATTACCTCTCTACTAACCAAAATTCCACAATGTCTGTCTACTATTTCATCCTTCTTCTCTGCACGATTCCTAAAACTTAACATGGACAAAACAGAGTTCATTGTCTTTCCTCCTCCTCACTCATCTCCTCCAACAAGCCTTTCCATCAAACTTAATGGTTGTTCACTCTCCTCAGTCTCACAAGCTCGTTGCCTTGGAGTAACCCTCGACTCTGCTCTATCTTTCAAGCCACACATCCAAGCCCTCTTCACCTCATGCAGACTACAACTCAAAAATATCTCCCGGATCCGTGCTTTCCTTAACCAAGAATCAGCAAAAACATTAGTGCATGCCCTCATCATCTCCCGCCTCTACTACTGCAACCTCCTGCTCTCTGGCCTCCCTTCCAACACTCTTGCACCCCTCCAATCTATCCTAAACTTTGCGGCCCTCTTAATCCACCTCTACCCTCGCTATTCCCGAGCCGCGCCACTCTGCCAATCCCTTCACTGGCTTCCCATCGCCCAACGACTCCAGTTCAAAACATTAACCATGACATACAAAGCCATCCACAACCTGTCTCCTCCCTACATCTGTGACCTAGTCTCCCTGTACCTACCTGCACGCAACCTCAGATCCTCACAAGATCTCCTTCTCTACTCCTCTCTTATCTCCTCCTCCTACAATCGCGTACAAGATTTCTCCCATCAAATACAGAAACCTCAACATTTAGAACCATAGGCAATAGTACTGAGAGACGGTCACAAGGGACCACCACCCCAGACTGCACTACTCAGAGATACATGTATACACAAGAGGACAAAAAGTATATGTGCAAAAAATGGACAATTTTATTAAATATGAAAAAACCAGAAGAGACAATAGACAATTAAAAACATGATAAGACATCACCAAAATGAATCATCTGGGGGACTATAAAGATTGTTACACGGACAGAATTGTTACACAGACAGGGATGGTCTCAGGAAAACCACCAAAATTACTCAGAATAAACCTGTAAATAAATCGGTCACAGTGTGATTGATTGCATTAAAATCTTAATCAGGTGAATCCTGAGACCCCCTGTCAGTGTTGAAGTGTCACAAACTGAGGGTATAATGACTAACCAGGACTATACATATGAATGGCAGAGAACAGTTATAAGGCCCAATATAGGAGTAATCCCATGTGGAGTGTATATAAGCAAACCAACCATTCAATATAATACCTAACACATAGAAAGTTAATTATCTGGAAGTCAGATGGATAAAGATTAAACCGTCAGTTTGAGAGACCCCCCAGTGAGGAACCTGGACTTCATCGATACGCATTTCGCATGGTACAAGAGCTTTTTCAAGATGGAGAGGCTCAGGGGGTCGGTGTGAGAATTCAAGAGTTATGTACCCTTATGTTTTCAGTACAACGAGGTGCAGCTGTGAGGTGAGGAGAGCAAACCTGGACATGGAGGAAACGCCCAGAAGTTATAAGCACGTGTGGAGTCAAGGATGTGTTGCCTGGGCAACCGAAACTAAACATAACATGCTCACCTAGCAAAGAAACGCCCACAAACTGTGCACACATACACTATCAAGGGTGTTGTAGCGCCTGGTCCCACCAGACCCCGTAGGGGGCGCACTCCCTCACATGTACCCAGTCCCAGCATGGCTCCCACTAGCACTCCCAGTCATAGCCCCAGGCAGCGACGGCCTTCTTCTTACCGGTCCCATGGCTCTGCAGGCGCTGCCCCTGCTCCGGATCCTGATGTACGTCCTGCTCCCAGGCATGCTGCAGCCTCTTCCTGTCTCCCTTTCTTACACAGAGCAGCAGTATGTGACTCTAGGCTGCGCGCGAGGCCACGCCCCCTTTCTTAAAGCGGTATGCCCCATTTTCTGGAAGTGACCTCAGAGGTCACCTGTTACCTAATGGGTATTTAGGTTCCCCTCCCCCAGCAGCAGGCGCCCAAGCAACGCTTCCATTAGAGCCTTGCCAGTGTCCAGACCCCCTTGTGCTGTTATCTGTGTATTTGTTACCTGGTTCTAATCCCTTGTCTCACCGTAGTGCCATCCGTATTATTCCGGCTGTGGACGTCACCGCTCATACCGAAAGTGGACGTCACCGTGCCCTACCTACCGTGGACATTATCTGTGCCGTACCTGCTGTGGACGTCACCGCTCATACCAACAGTGGACGTCACTGTGCCCTACCTGCCGTGGACATTATCTGTACCGTACCTGCTGTGGACGTCACCTGCTGTGAACATGTCTGGTGCCGTTTCCGTGTTCTGCCGGCTGTGGACGTCACAACCCTGCTACACCTGGCCCTACAGAGACTCCTACTACTGGTTCCTGGCTGCCGTGCATTTAGGCCTTCTGGGGAGGCGCCGCACAGTCCCTGTATAGGGGTTCGCTGCTGGTCGCCTTCTCGGGGGAGTCCGGTGCACGGTCCAGTGGGTCCACCTCCGGACGCTCGACGCTCCTCGGTGAGCGTAACAGGTGTGTTGCCTGAGTAGCCAAAGCAGAACATCACATCCGGTATGACGTGCATGGTAACCAGAACGCCCACAAATGCCTGATCCAGGAAGTCGCCGCGTCAGCAGAACGCACGCGCGGTCCCAAGGACGCGTCACCAAGGAAAACGCGCACACGCACCGCACACCGTGACTGCCCAGAACAAGCATAAAAAGAATAAGGACAGAAAACCTCCATGTCCGGGCATTGAAAAACGTTTAAAGGTAGAGGGGAGGACTAAAAAATCCACAGGAATAGTTGAAACATCCCAGAAAAATACCAGATCATATAAAAGGGGGCACGCATGTAGATGGCCACAAAGGCTCATCAAAGTGCAAGGGTGTCGTTCGCACGCATCCATGGTCACAATATGGGGTTACCAAAGGAACCATAGGCGCGTGCTTGGGGGCACCAGTGCAAATGGATGGATTAAAACGATAATAGATAGTATGGGACACAAACCCCATATATTGAGCACTGTGGATATGTCACCTCCCTACCACATCTGAAAGAGTTAAGGCACCTCAGAAAAAAGAGGAAGGATACAATAGAAAAGACAGTCCAGATCAAACATACAGTATAAATCTATAAAAGGTGTGTATAGCACTGGTATTTAAAATTTAACCTTTATTAATTTAGTATTAAAATTATTATAAAACCAAACAAGTGAAACCACAAGGTAATTGACACAACGTACAGTTTGGATGTCTACAAAGACTCAGCAGGAGTTATGCACAATTCCCTCACGGTCCTCCTGGTTCAAACGTATTCATCCAAATAGAATTAAAGTGACATTGTGCAAAACCGTTGTCCTCCCAAAAATTGCACCCTTGCCCTATGAGTAACACTCTTTTTGAAAGTGGCTGTGTGCAAAAATAGTGATTATCCACAGATCACAGATAACACTAGAATATAAGCAGGGAGGAGAATAAACGGTTTTAGTGAAATTAGTGCTCAAAAGTGCAAATAGTGCAATCAATGGTGGCAGTGGGACCTATGCTCACCGTCTATCCCACTGTTCACCAATGAAACCATATGTTACCTTACAATAAGCGGGGGGGGGGGGGGGCGACTCACTAGCGCACCACACAATACCCCTAAGGTAACATCAAATACTCAACATCCTCCTTCCCGACGCGTTTCCTCAAGAGCGATTCATCAGGGGATAGGGAGGCTGTATTGTCAGAGGCATGTTGAGCTGCAAAATGAAAAACCAAGTGATGGCTTGGAGGTGTGAGACTTATAAAGTGCAGTGTTCCACCCACTGCATTAGTCATGCCACACCTGTGAATCAGGTGAGCTTTAGGCTCAGTAACGTCTGTATTAGGCCTTAGTTGCACGGGGAGGAGCTGATGTTATGACGCTTGAATGATGCTTACGTCCACATGACATAGGGGTGGGAGCGTTCCACCCAGTCATGTGACCAAAACAAAATAGCACGTAAACAAACCCTTCGTCATAAATTACTCATAATCACGCAAGCAAATAGTGTCTGGCGGACGTATAGGTGGAGGGCGGCACCAGCGCTACGTCACTCAAACACTTACTCACTCGTATGACAAGCGGGTAGGGGCGTTTCGCGCAACCACGTGACCGGACAAAAAGCACGTCACCGCCGCGCCCCCCAGCATATCACTCATCACAAAGTGGCCAGTTAGCAGTCATTTCCGCATGACGTGCAAAGAGGGGTGTCCCCACCGGTCACCTGACCAACATGTATCAGCGCGTCACCGTTATGTGACTCCGTGCGCCAAACTGTACAAAATGGTGTGGTTTTTGGGGATATGGTATGCAAGGGGCGCTGCGTGCCGTCACCAACAAGTAGCAGCGCATCATTATCACATAACTAGAGGTACATTCGCCTCATAATAGGAAGTGCCGCTCACTACTCCTTACATTAACAGGATTAGTGAGTAATGGTGACAGCACATATCCAAACTAGCGGCATTCCTGCAAAAATTCATAACCTGAACCCCATATTCCACCGACCTATCTCGCGCTGGGAAACATGTTCCTTATAAATGATGATTAAAGGTATAAATGTTGTTTATGAATATAATTAGCAGATACATTAGTAAATCCTACATCCCAATCAAGGGGATTTATACAGTCTCAAACCCTGGTCAGGATTAATATTAGGACGGGAATTAACCATCTAATCAACTGTTCTTAACAAAAGAACAGGATTTTTTGGGTATTTTGTGGCAAGATCTGACACGGGTTGTTGCCAAAGGAGGGCATCTAAAACACCTGGGAACGTATCTCATGTAATTTCATACGTTAAATGGTCTATCGGGAAATGGAACACTGAGTCTGGGGATCTGGTAGTCGATAGGGAAGGGGGGGGGGAAGGGGGGAAGGGGGGGAGGTTGTTACTTAGGAATCGGTTCCCATCTATCCCTCCATCCACCCTAAAAGCTTGCCCTTCCTGACCGCGGAGGTTGGCACCCTACCGTCACGTCATGGCGCCCCCACTCATCGTTGTCTCTCCCTGTGAGACCCTAAATCACCCTATCAGAGGAAACACCCATATGTGAGTGTTTCATTCAGACCCATAGGGGCCTGGGTTTTCAGGGTAAATATCCAGTAGGCCTCCCTCTGCAAAAGACGCTTGTCCCAATTCCCGCCGCGGGCGGGAGGTGTGATGGATTCTATACCTATAAAGGTCAGGCCTTTTGTATTTCTCCCGTGTACGGAATTGACATGTCTTGAGGGGGGGTATCCTTTTTATTTACAATGTCGCGTAGATGTTCCCCCACTCTGCGTCTCAATTCACGTTTTGTTTTTCCCACATACTCAATAGAACAAGAGCATGTGGCCTTGTAGATCACTCCAATGGTGCGACAATTGATGAATGATCTAATGGTGAAGGTCTTCTTTAAGTTGGTACTTACAAAATTCTTTCCAGTCAGTATTACAGGGCAGGCCACACAACCGCTACATCTGAAAGACCCCATAATTTTTGAGGTAAGCCAGGTGGTAGTTTTTGGTGGATCAAAATGGCTGTGTACAAGTCTGTCTTGCAGAGACCTATTCCGACGATAAGTGCAGTGGGGAAAATCGCCAACCAGATCTCCAATGTCAGAGTCCATTTTAAGGATAGACCAATGTTTTTTTAGAATCTTAAAAAGAGTATGGGACCCATTGCTAAAGGTGGTGATGAAGCGGAACTGTGCTTCATCCGTTTTTTGGAGGGAAGGGATCAATAAGCTCATCCTGTCCCTTCTACTTGCCTCAAAGTAGGCCTTCCTCAAGATACTATCAGGGTACCCCCTCTCTCTGAAACGTCTCCGTAGATCTGCTGATTGTTCTCTAAAGTCTCTATCAGTAGAACAATTGCGTCTCAAGCTAAGGTACTGGCCTTTTGGGATGCCACGTTTCAGAGGGACAGGGTGGTTGCTCTCCCACCGTAGGAGCGAATTCGTGGCGGTTGGCTTTCTATAGGTCTTCGTTCTAATGCTGCCAATTTCATCCCTGGAGATAAGAACATCTAGAAACGGGAGTTGGTTAGGGTTACTCTCGCTCGTAAAGGACAAACCGATAGAGTTGTCATTAAGGCATGCGACGAAGTCCTCGAAACTCTGTGTGTCACCCTTCCATATCACAAAGACGTCGTCGATATAGCTCGACCAAAATGTGATATTGTCGCGAGCCGGTGGGCCATTCTCACTAAATACGCACGTCTCCTCCCACCAGCCCAGGAGCAAGTTTGCATACGTGGGGGCACAGGGGCTCCCCATCGCGGTGCCCCTGAGCTGGTGGTATACGTGTCCGTCAAAAAGAAAATAGTTTCGAGTGAGACAGAATTCGAGGGCCTGCATCAAAAGCTCATTATGTTGCCGAAATTGGCATCCACGTGTTCCCAAGAAATAGCCAACCGCCTGAAGTCCCAATGAGTGTAAGATGGAAGAGTACAAAGACTCTACATCTATACTACAGAGAATGGTATCAGGATCGAGGGTGATCCCCTCTAGTTTGCGCAATAGGTCCATGGTGTCTCGTGTGTAAGAGTTGAGGGAGCTCACAAAAGGGCTAAGGACCTTATCAAGATAGACACCCACATTTTGACAGAGACTGTTGGCCTCCATTTAAGGGGGTTCAGCCCCTTGTGAATCTTGGGTAGACAGTAAAAGGTGGCCGTGACAGGATGAGTGAGTAACAGAAAATCATATTCACTCTTACTGATAAGTTTATCAGCCAGACCATTTGAAAGAAGGGTTTTCAGCTGACCCAGAAACAGTTTAGTGGGATTCGAATTTAATTTGGAGTACCCTGTGCTGTCACTAAGTAAAGCATAACACATCTCCCTGTATTGTGTCCAATCCATGACCACGACATTGCCTCCCTTATCTGAGGGTTTTATGGCAATGTCGTGATCATGTTCCAGCTCAATCAAGGCCTCCATTTCCTCGCGAGAAATATTAAAGTCAGTGTGTTGTGACTTGGAGAGGCGTTGTTCTATCTCCTCTGAGACTAGCTGTGTAAAAACGTCTATTGCTGATATGTCATTTTGAATAGGGGGCAGTCGTGTGCTTTTAGATTTAAGTTCAGTAAACGGACCCTCACCTCTAGAGCCTGGGTCATCGTCCACCAATCCCATCAAAAACGAATGTCAGGGAGTAAATCCTTTGAGATGCCCAATTCTCGACACTGGAGTTTGTCATTGCGTATAAAATGTTTTCGCCACTTGAGTTTCCGGGTGAACAAATGTAGATCTTTCATGGTGTCAAAGATGTTAATCCCGGAAGTGGGCACAAAAGACAAACCCCTACTGAGTACACACATAGCTGCTGTACTCAGTACTTTAGAGGACAAATTTATGGTCTGGGTAGTTCCCCCAGATTCGTGTTGTGGACTTGCTGCCTGCTCCGTAAAAGTGAGGGTGGTCTAAAAAATGTGGTGTGTAGGGTCTGCCACCCCGACCTCTATTGAAATTCTTGTTCTTATTTTTCCCTTTTTTGGGGCATGTGTCGTTTTCTGAAAACTCAGTGTCTGTAGAGGATAAATCTGTCTCAGGTGGTGGGGCAGTAGATCTATTGGCAGGAAAAAGATAGGCTTTCTTATCTTTAAATTCTTGGAGATCTCTGACAAAATAGCGGTGTTTCCGTTCTTTTAGATGGTATTGAAACCTCTCTACTGTGTTTTGCAGAGTGGTTTCTTTAGACTTAAAGTCTGCCTCACCAGAGAATCTCTTTGTCACCTCAATCTGCTCTGTTAGTTTTTGGGAGAGACCTGCTAGCTTGGTCCTCTCTTCCTCAAGCAGGATCTGCATCAATCGCAACGAGCTTGAGGTTATCTCCTTCTCCCACTTATCTGACAGTGCCTGATTCCTATACCGTAAGCCTGGGGTGAGAGTAATGCGTAGATGTCGTGGCACAATAGAGGCTTTTATGTAACTCTCTAAGCTCTGCACCTCCCACCAAGAACAGATCTGATCCTTGTAGACTTTGGTCAATTCTTTAAAGACTGAGCTATAGGCCGGAGTATATCCTGGTTGGATGAACTCCCGGTCTGAAAATACGTCCCTTGCCTCAGATATCCAGCTATTGACATCCAAACCCGTTGTCAGAAAACCTGCCATACCAATAATTTAATAAATCTATAAAACCAAGAGTCCTCAATCAGTCTCTCATACAAGTACCTGCTTGGTCTTAAGCTGGATAGCAATTCCAATCCAATAAGGGCAGTCACATTCAACTAAATTGATCTCTGACACAAGAGAACATGGCAGAATTATATGAAAATAATCTACAGGACACATACAATGTCCCAGAATAATAGACACTGCCCAAGGCGTTTGGCATTACAAAAAGGAGAGCCCACAAAAAAGCACGTAGGCGCGTCAACCAAATTGGGGTTCGTCCAATCAACCAGGGTACCGGTATCAAACACGCGCGGACCTGAGGACGCATTACTCAGGACAACCACGCGTGCGAACCAAAGTATCCGCATTGAAAGGAATCAAAACTCACCAATATAGGGACAGGGGCCGTTAGCACAGATACCATGGAGACTGAGTTGGAGGAATTGGAGGGTAGCATAAAAAATAAATGTTTGGCTGAACTGGTTTCTAAAATGGAGGCTGAGATTGAGCGAGATTTGGCGAAACTGGACAAGGAGATTGGAGGTCAGAAATTGAAAAAATTCAATAGATATTTATCTGACTATGCCAATTCAACTGTGTATAGATGGCATTCTGGGGTTCGCACTGGCCCCTGATCTAGGAGCTTCTCCCCTGGTCACTCCCATTTTATTAATTCCCTTACATCGTATGATGGCTCATCATCTGAAGCTTCGGCTGGGTGAGTGAGATGGATTTGAATATGAGGGCTCGTGCTTGAGTAACACGGAACAAACAAGTCCATAAAACAACTAATAAAAGTACCAACAACAAGTTATAGGTGATTAACCTTTCCTCACACGTCCTCTCCGATGCCCAGATTGAGGTGCTGTCTAGAGGGCTAACCTTTTCCCCTACAACACATTTTGACTATTTTTCAGTTTTGAAAGAC
Source organism: Anomaloglossus baeobatrachus (assembly GCF_048569485.1). Classification (NCBI taxonomy): domain Eukaryota; kingdom Metazoa; phylum Chordata; class Amphibia; order Anura; family Aromobatidae; genus Anomaloglossus; species Anomaloglossus baeobatrachus. The sequence continues at coordinate 302,339,051 of NC_134354.1, forward strand.
ACACATCTATTTGTAAGAAAATTTATCTTGAAGAAGCTAGATCATAAAAAAGATAATATGGAGATGGATAGTCCAGCTGAACGGGAGGCCCTACAAGCTTTGGAGGATCTGCTCTCGGAACAGGCCAGTGTCTCCTCAGGTGTGTTCCCTAAGTTGCTACTGCCCAGATCGTCAAGGTTCCCCCCCTTGTCAGTATGTCCCTCTGTGGAGGTCTTTACCCATCTTGTGACGGAAGAATTTAAACAAATATCTACTGGAAGAAATGGCGACAACTTAACTCATCAGCAAAGAGTTGCTTTGCAAGAATTAAGTGACGTTGTTATTAAACCTGTTGACAAGGGGGGGAACATTGTCATCTGGGCCATGGACAAATATGAAAAAGAAGCATTGAGGCAGCTTCAGGATAAACATACCTATCTGAAACTTTCTTACAATCCTTTGCAGAAATTTTCGGTCAAGCTGCAGTGTATCTTGGAGGCGGCTCATGAGGTTGGACTGATTGATAAAAAGATGATGGAGGGACTCTCCACTAAATATCCTAAGGTCCCAACATTTTACTTGTTGCCTAAGATCCATAAAAATGTCCTTAATCCCCTGGGTCGTGTCCGGTATGGAGGGCTTGAGCAACCGTATATGCAAATTTATTGATTATCATCTGAAACCTTTGGTCGAAACTCTGCCCTCCTTTGTCCGGGACACGGCGGATGTTCTCAGGCGGATTGATGGCATCTTTATGGATCAGGACATGTTAATTGTGACAGCTGATGTGGAGAGTCTCTACACTTGCATTTCTCATTCAGATGGACTGGAGGCAACCCGCCTCTTCCTCGAGATGGATGGTCGGGATGGTGATCTTAATAGGCTGATTCTTGAGCTGCTCCACTTTGCCCTTACACATAATTTTTTTCTTTTTAAGGACCAATATTATTTGCAGCAATGCGGCACTGCCATGGGTGTGGCCTGCACTCCCGCATATGCCAACCTCTTCCTCGGTATGTGGGAGTGGTTGGTATTTGGTGACGGGGGGACGGGGGCCGTCTCCCATGTGCAGTGCTGGCTCAGATATATTGATGATGTTTTATTTTTTTGTCAGGGCACGGTGGAGCAGCTCGACTTATTTATGGCTGAGTTAAACAACAACAACCTTAATATTAAATTGACTTATAAGCATAGCAGCAGGTGCATTGACTTTTTGGATATTAACATCGAGGTGAACACTTTATCCACTATCCAAACTACGGTATATCGGAAGTCCACCTCTGTCAATGCCCTGCTGCGTGCCTCTTCAGCCCATACACCAGCCACAATACGCGCCATCCCGATGGGCCAATTCTTGAGGATGAGGCGGATTTGCTCTTCTGACCAGTCCTTTTGAAAATCAGTCCATTGACCTCATGAGCCGTTTCCGTGATAGAGGTTACAGTAACCGGAGGATCAAAAAAGGCTACTTACGTGCCAAAAAGACCTCACGCAACCAACTTCTTAATTAGATTCCAAAACAACAGACCGATGATTTCCCTATTTGTTTCATAGGTACCCATAATAGTCATTGGCAGACCATGTGAAGCATTCTGTGCAAACACTGGCTTGTTTTGAAATCCGATCCTTATCTGACTCAATTACTTCCATCTCGTCCTCTCATGACTGCCCGCTGCTCTAAGAACCTCTGAGATATATTGGTAAGAAGCCACTATATACTTCCTCCCTCCAACCCATTCTCCACTCATGGCCATCTACAAGGGTACTTCCCATGCGGACGTTGTGTTGCATGTCCCAATGTGATGCGGACGAATACATTTTCTTCTTCTGACGGCACTCATATCATGAATATTAGAAGTTATATTAATTGTACTACAACTTTTGTTATCTATTATGCCGTGTGCCCATGCTCCCTGGTGTATATTGGCCTCACCTCGCGTGAGTTGCGGGTACGCTTCAGGGAGCATGTTCGTGACATTAGTGCCGCCATGAATGTCATCGAGCTCTCTGTATTAAAGACTCTTCCCCGTCATTTTAAGAGATACCATGGGAGTGACCCCTCTGGCCTTAGGGTGCGGGGAATTGATGTCGTCCGCGGTGGAGCCAGGGGTGGTGATCTGAAGAACCAGCTGGCCCAAGTCGAGGCCCATTGGATCATCACCCTTGACACCCTTACTTCAAGAGGATTGAACGAGAATATCAGTTTTGTGCCATTCTTGTAGGTATGCGCGGTTCCATTGTCCTTAACGATATCTCTGTTTTATTGCTTTTAATATATGTTTGAATTTTTTTTTATTTATGTTTTGTTTTTCCCTCACCAAGTGATTTTTTACTTGGGTTGAGGCTCTGGGTCTATCTGAGCACTAGGGTTGCTATCTATTGTTCTGATGACATATTCTCTTAATGACTCCCCTTTTAGATCATCATGCTGGATGCTATATTTTCTATACAGACGTTTGTCTGTTAGGATGCGGTGAAATGAGTTGGAAATTGAAGAATCCGAATTGGATATACACTACTTTGATAACTGAACATCCCCCACGATCTCTTTTGAGTCCTTTTTGGACAAAAAAACAGATGATCTGATGATGTTTTAGAATAGAACCAAATTTGTGCAATTTGATGTTACCTTGAATATGTTCCCCCTTTTTGATAAGCTTTATACATCGTGAGTCTTGATATGTTTACTAAAATCTTCCTCCTTTTTCTAATGGTGTTTATAACCCCCTGAATTTCGGGTCTTATGTACGCTTTGGAGGCCTTTTGTATATATATAAAAATCCTTATCTGTGCTAACGGCCCCTGTCCCTATATTGGTGAGTTTTGATTCCTTTCAATGCGGATACTTTGGTTCGCACACGTGGTTGTCCTGAATAACGCGTCCTCAGGTCTGCGTGTGTTTGATACCGGTACCCTGGTTGATTGGACGAACCCCAATTTGGTTGACACGGCTATGTGCTTTTTTGTGGACTCTCCTTTTTGTAATGCCAAACGCCATGGGCAGTATCTATTATTCTGGGACATTGTATGTGTCCTGTAGATTATTTTCATATAATTCTGCCCTGTTCTTTTGTGTCAGAGATAAATTTAGTTGAATGTGCCTGTCCTTATTGGATTGGAATTGCTATCCAGCTTAAGACCGGACAGGTACTTGTGTGAGAGACGGATTGAGGACTCTTGGTTTTATAGATTTATACTGTATGTTTGATATGGACTCTCTTTTCTATTGTATCCTTCCTCTTTTTCTGAGGTGCCTTAACTCTTTCAGATGTGGTAGGGAGGTGACTTATATCCACAGTGCTCAATATATGGGGTTTGTGTCCCATACTATCTATTATCGTTTTAATCCAACCATTTGCACTGGTGCCCCCAAGCGCACGCCTATGGTTCCTTTGGTGACCCCATATTGTGACCATGGACGCGTGCGGACGACACCCTTGCACTTTGATGAGCATTTGTGGCCATCTACATGCGTGCCCCCTTTTATATGATCTGGTATTTTTCTGGGACGTTTAAACTTTTCCTGTGGATTTTTTAGTCCTCCCCTCTACCTTTAAATGTTTTTCAATGCCCGGACATGGAGTTTTTCTGTCCTTATTCTTTTTATGCTTGTTCTGAGCGGTCGGGGTGTGCGGTGCGCCTGCGCAGTTTCCTTGCTGACACGTCCTTGGGACCGCGCGTGCATTCTGCTGACGCGGCGGCTTCCTGGATTAGGCATTTGTGGGCGTTTTGGTTACCATGCACGTCATACCGGATGTGACGTTCCGTTTTGACTACCCAGGCAACGCACCCTTGATAGTGTATGTGTGCACAGCTTGTGGGCGTTTCTTTGCTTGATGAGCACGTTATGTTTAGCTTCGGTTGCCCAGGCCACGCATCTTTGACTCCACACGTGCTTAGAACTTCTGGGCGTTTCCTCCATGTCCGGGTTTGCTCCCCTCCCCTCACAGCTGCACCTCGTTGTACTGGGAACATAAGGGTACATAACCCTTGAATTCTCACATAGACCCTGTGCCTCTCCATCTTGAAAAAGCTCTTGTACCATGCGAAATGCGCATCGATGAAGTCCAGGTTCCTCACTGAGGGGTCTCTCAAACTGAAGGTTTAATCTTTATCCATCTGACTTCCAGGTAATTAACTTTCTATGTGTTAGGTATTATATTGAATGGTTGATTTGCTTATATACACTCCACATGGGATTACTCCTATATTGGGCCTTATAACTGTTCTCTGCCATTCATATGTATAGTCCTGGTTAGTCATTATACCCTCAGTTTGTGACACTTCAACACTGACAGGGGGTCTCAGGATTCACCTGATTAAGATTTTAATGCAATCAATCACACTGTGGCTGATTTATTTACAGGATTTATGTTTATCCTGAGTATTTTTGGTGGTTTTCCTGAGACCATCCCTGTCTGTGTAACAATATCTGTCCGTGTAACAATCTTTATATTCCCCCAGATGATTCATTTTGGTGATGTCTTATTATGTTTTTAATTGTCTATTGTGGTTTTTCATATTTAATAAAATTGTCCATTTTTTGCACATATACTCTTTGTCCTCTTGTGTACACAAGATTTCTCCCATGCCTCCCCCATACTCTGGAAGGCTCTACCTCAGCATATCAGACTCTCCCCTACCGTGGAAAGCTTCAAGAGGAACCTCAAGACCCACCTCTTCCAACAAGCCTACAACCTACAATAGCCCTCAGTCCAGTACACCACTGCGCAACCAGCTCTGTCCTCACCTATTGTATCCTCACCCATCCCCTGTAGACTGTAAGCCCTCGCGGGCAGGGTCCTCTCTCCTCCTATGCCAGTCTGTTTTGTACTGTTAATGATTGTTGTACGTATACCCTTTTTCACTTGTAAAGCTCCATGGAATAAATGGCGCTATAATAATAATAAATAATAATAATAATAATTATACATCCTGCACTTGGGCAACTTGGCCCCTGGCTTCAATGATATGGTGCAGTCATAAGGCCTTTGTGGTGGCAGCTCCTGACAACCTGTTTAAAAGAACACATCACTAAACTCTGACAAAGGCTCAGGGATAATATAGGTTGTGGTCAAGACACAGGTCCCCAGACAGTGTTTCTTACAGTTAGAGCTCCACTGAACAATATCCTGGGTCTTCCAGTCAACTACTGGGTTGTGTAATGTGAACCAAGGGAATCATAACACAATTTGTGCACATAGGTCCTTGAGTAACTGGCAGGTAATATGCTCAAAATGGAGTACCCCAATGCAGAATTCCAATTACTGTACACATTCCTTGGAGATCGCCTGGGAGAGAGGTGACAAGTCAATGGCAAAAATCCATATAGGACTGTATAACTCGTCAACAGTTAATCCAGAGGAGCGAGAAAACTGTTACTTGATTAAGTTAGCCCCAGAACCACTATCAAGAAATGCCTTATTTGAGACCCCTTGGTCCCCTATCTTTACCTTGGCAGGTAAAAGACACCGAGATACCATGGTGGAGGAGATATGAAGACCCAGGTTGGAATCCCCCAATCCCCGAGTCTAACAGTTTTCCAACAGCCGACCTCTAAAGGCTGCTTTACACCAGACAATCTATCGTGCGATAGATCATCGGGGTCACGGTTTTTGTGACGCACATCCGGCATCGTTGGCGATGCCGGCCTGTGTGACACCTCCTAGCGACGCAGTATCGCTGACAAATCGTGAGTCATGTACTGCTCGCTAGGTTCCATAATATCGTTTAATTTAGTTGTTCATCGTTTCCGGGGTAGCACACGCCGCTCCGCACCTGCGTCACGCGGCCGCCGCCGGCTATGTGAAGGAAGGAGGTGGGCGGGATGTGTACGCCCCGCTCATCTCCGCCCCTCCGCTTCCATTGGCCGGCGGCCGTGTGACGTCGCTGTGACACCGAACGTCCCTCCCACTCCAGGAAGTGGACGTTTGCTGCCCACAGCGTGGTCGCACGAGAGGTAAGTACGTGTGATGGGGGTTACTGACTTTGTGCGCCACGGGCAGCGATTTGCCCGTGACGCACAAACGACGGGGGCGGGTACGATCGATTGTGAAACTGCACAATCGGTTGTACCGTGTAAAGCCCCCTTTAGGGTCTTAGGCGGCAAGTGCTGATAAAATGTCCGTTTTTACTGCAGAAGAAGCATACACTTCCCCTTTTAGCAGTAGGGGACTTTTTCCTCACCTGAGACATCCCGTCAAGCTGCATGGCCTCAGACGAAGTCTCTAGAGATGAAGCATCTGCTTCTGCCAACTCCCAGATAGACATGGTATTATGAGACCTCTGACAAAACCAGTGATTTATGCGGGTAACCAGAGCTGTGGCACAATCCAGAGAGGGTGCAGTCTCATACATAACCAAGGCATCCTTTACCCTTTGAGCAGTGCCCTGAAAAAACTGGTTTTCGAGAGCAGGGCCATAACAGTTTGTTCACTGACCAACACCGACAATTCAGTGCGGCAATCCTCAGCCGGCTGATTCCCCTGTTGAAGTGAATAGATCTTAGACTCGGCCAACGACACCTTATCAGGATCATGGTAAATGAGATCGAACACAGAAAAAAAAATGTCCACAGACCCAAACAGATGGGAAGCAGAAGTCAAATAAAATGCCAAAGATTGTGAGTCACTAGTCAGAAGTGAGACCACAATACCCCAGCGCTGTGCCTCACTCCCAGAAAAAAGAGGACGCAGATGAAAATACAATTTACATGCCTCTCGGAAGGAGACAAGGCGGTTGCGATCACCAGCAAACTGCTCCAGAATAGACAGTTTAGGTTCAGGTGATCCAGCAATCAACCAGGGCTGCGTCGAGCTAGAAGACTTAAAGGGAACCTGTCAGCAGAAATTTCGCCCAAAACCTAAAAGATTCCCCCTCTGCAGCTCCTGGGCTGCATTCTAGAAAGGTCCCTGTTATTATTGTGCCCCATGTGAGACCAAAATAAAGACTTTATAAAGTGGTACCTTTTTGTATTCAGATACTGTAAATGTGACATGGGGGCGGGCTCTCTGGCGTCCGTTATTCTGCCTCCTGGTCCTGTATGCCGCCCCCATCGCTCCTTTCCATAGCTGATGCACCGCCCACTGCTCCAGCCATCCCCGCGCATGCCCAGTGCCAGTCTCACGGGACTGAGCAGTGTGACCGCTGGTGATGTGTGCGCAGGCAAGTGATTATGGGCGGGGCTGTGACTCGCCCACCCCAGGGCTATGGGACACCCGGTGCCGGGCCGGACTAGTCCGGGGGTCGTCAGTGGTGGTGGGGCCCGACTCCGTGGCCCTGGTGGGTGTCAATTAAATAGGGCCGGTGAATAAAGTTTATGGTTGCCATGACGCCACCTGTGGTTTGCGGCTATTAAGCCGCCGCTGCTGTATGGAGTCTCCGGGGCTAATGAAATGGCAGCTTGGATGGTCCTGCTCCCCACAGGTGGAGCGGTACCCCGGGGCAACAGTTGGTGCTCGTGAGAGTCTATGGTGTGATGTTGTGTGAATAATACGGTGCAGGGCCGACAGGCAGTAAAAGAAACAGGCACAAACAGTAGTCTCTTTACCTTCTCCTCTTTTACTTGGCAACAGTGTAGTCCAGGGAGACCGTCACAGGTGGTAAAGATGATCCGGCCGGCCTGGAAGTGCCTGGGGGTGATCTCCTTGGCCAGTTGAGTATGAGGCCTACTCCCTGTTCTTTCTTTTCTTCTACAGGACCCTGCACTCTGAATTTAGCAATGGCCCTCTTGCTGCTGGGACCGGTGGTTCGTCCCTTTTTCTGTGTGGTAGGCTGCGCAGGCCCTCTCGGGTGCTTCTCCGCTGGAGTCCACACCGGGCCCATGGAATGCAGCTGTACCTCCAGATTGCTGATGGGCCAGGGGGCTTGCAGCTCTCCTGCCCTCCGGATTCGGCCACCAGGGAAGGATTTTATACCCTGGCAACCACAGACTCCGATGTCTGAGTCTCTTCTGTGCCTCTCTGCAAATCTTGCTTCACGGGGCCAAGCTATTCCAGCTCTAGGCCCCAGTTCCAGAAGACAGCACACTCTGCGTCTGCGTTCTCTGCTCTCTCTCTACCGACTGAACTCTAACTCCTCCCTCAGGTCAGACTTAAGGAATGCTCCCTGGAATTCCAGGTTCAGAGCTCTCCCTGCTGGTCTGAGGGAGAAACTACGTTGGATGTTAAACTTACTGGCGAATGATTCCCCCAATTACCTCCAGGCTCAGCATTAACCCTTTGGAGGGGAAATGTTGTTGTGGCGACCAGGTCCTGGGGTGCCACACTCCCCCTTAGTTAAACTCAGTACTCCCGGACTGAAGAAAACAAAAAACATAACATGTCAGAACATTTCATCCCATTATGGGAGGCACATTACTTAAACGTTACAACTTAAACAATACTATAAGAGTCCAGTGTGGCTCCCTGCCAGGTGTCCATTGCACTGCTCCATGAGGGACCCGCCACGATAAAACCCCCAACGTAGGCTCTGGGCGTGCGTCAGAGCATTGATGACCCCACTCTATGCACGCCGGACGGGTTTTTCTTCAGGGGTGCTGACACACTGGTGCTAACTATGTACAGTTAGAGTGTTGGCCACCCATAGTCCAGTGGCCCATTTGTCCATTTACTCAATCATTTAAATAAAAAAAAAACATTTTATACACAATATTACAGACATTTTAAATAACTATTTACATTCTAATAGGTACTCTGTCTTTTTACTCTCTATACCTTGGAGGGGGCCGTCCCCGAGAGCTACGTTGGGACCTGCGTAGCTCTGGGGTTTGTCCCTGACTATTTGGAGCGTCTGCTACCTCAGCACTACGGGTAGGCCTAACCCTGATAGGTATGTGTGATGATTGCCTACGTGGTCTGAGAGTCACCAAGGGTACGACAGGTTCACCACTGACAGGGAGTTGATTATCCTGTTCCACTGCTGGCGTGTCATCTTGTGTTGGGGCGAACAGTTCCTTAGGTGGATCTGGAACCTCTTCTGTCTCTGGCTCGACCAACTGCGGGAACGTCAAGACTGGTACCACTATGGCATTATTTATTCGGGTCCAAGTTTTGGGGAATTTTCCAAGGATTGTTTGTATCATCTCTTCCTCTTTTTCTTGAATTTGGGGACATGCTTGTACTTCTTCCACTTCTTTTTGGATTTTGCACCACTCAGGGTACGCTTTCAGGCGGTCTCTAGAAACTGTTTGATAGGTCTTGCCCTCATCTTTGCTTATGAGCCATACCTTACTATTGTCAAAGTTGGAGGAAATAATGGTGTAGGGTTCATTCTCCCACTGATCATCTAATTTATGCGCCCTCCGCTTTTTCTTGAGGACCTGTTCTCCAGGTGCTAAGGGAGTTGCTGGGGCTGTTTGATTGTAGTTCTGCTCTTGTCTCGTTCTTGCTTGGGACAGGCTCTTTTCTACGCATTCCTGGACTTTGCGGTACTGCTGTTGTCGCTCTGTATCCCAATCTTCTATCTCTTGAACCACTTCAGGTGACACAGTTCCCATCTCAAAGTCTACAGGTAACTTGCCAGGTCTTGCTCGCATCAAGTAAGCAGGGCTGCAGTTGGTCGAGTTTACTGGGATATGGTTATACAGGTCTACCAGATCTGGTAACTTCTCTGGCCATTGGTTTCTTTCTTCCAGAGGTAGAGTCTTGAGCATATCAATAACCACATGGTTCATCTTCTTGCACAATCCATTGGTTTGGGGGTGGTATGGAGTTGTTCTGATTTTCTTACAGCCGTACATGTTACAGAACTCTTGGAACACTTCTGCCTAGAATGCAGGACCTTGATCAGTCAGTACCCTTTCCGGATAACTGTGAGGTCGACAAAAGTATGCCTGAAATGCTCTAGCTGCTGTTCTGACTGTCTGGTCTTTCACAGGCACTACTGCCAGGAAACGAGAGTAATGGTCCACAATGGTGAGGGCGTACACATAGCCTGACCGGCTTGGTGTTAACTTCACGTGGTCCAGGGCCACCAACTCCAGGGGCTGCTTCGTGACAATTGGCTGTAGGGGAGACCTCTGGCTGGCATCATCCTTCTGCCTCAGGTTACACGGACCACAGTCTCGGCACCACTTCTCGACTGTCTTTCTCATGTGCACCCAGTAGAACCGATCGCGGAGTAGGGTCTCCAACTTCTTCCACCCGAAGTGTCCTGCTTTATCATGGTAAGCTGCTAGGACCATTGGAGCATCCCTCTGTGGGACCACTATCTGCCAGACGAGTTCATTTGTTCGCCAGTTGACATATCTCTTGCAGAGCTTGCCTTGGTAGGTGAACAGTCGTCCCCTCTCCTTCCACAGCTGCTGGGCTTCTTGTGGAGCGTCTGGACCGAGATGGGTCTCAGCTTGTGCTAGCTTTTCTTTGACCAATCGCACGGCCGGGTCACCGTTCTGTGTCTCTTCCCAATTATGGTGGAGTAATGGGTTGACCGAGACCTCGTGCTGGCTCGAGCGCTTCTCTCCTACAGCATGCTCACACTGGGAAACACCTTGGTGATGGAAAGCCAGTAACTCTATCTCTTCGAGTTCATCCAGGTCTTCTCCAGACTTGGGTAAGTGAGGCATTCTGGACAGCGCATCAGCATTGTTATTCTTCTTGCCAGCCCGGTACTTGATGGTAAAGTCAAAGTTAGACAGCCGGGCCATCCATCGCTGCTCCAACGCACCTAGCTTGGCTGTTGCCAGATGTGTCAACGGGTTGTTGTCCATGAAGATGGTGAACTTGGCCGACGCCAGATAGTGCTTGAAGTGTTCAGTCACTGCCCAAACAATAGCGAGGAACTCCAGCTTGAAGGAACTGTAGTTTTCTGGATTCCTTTCTGTGGGACGAAGCTTCCTACTGGCGTAAGCTATCACCTTCTCTCTGCCTCCCTGCACCTGGGATAGAACTGCTCCCAGTCCCATGTTGCTGGCGTCTGTGTACAGTACAAACGGCTGGCTGTTGTCAGGGTAGGCCAGAATTTCTTCTCCCGTGAGAGCCCCTTTCAGCCGGACAAAGGATGTTTCTATTTGGCTGTTCCATTCAAATGGAGGGCTTTGCTTCTTAGCCTTCTTTGGCTGGCCCACCAGGAGATCTTGAAGAGGCGCTGCTATCTTGGTGAAACCATCAATGAACCTTCGGTAGTAGCCCACCAGCCCAAGGTACTGCCACACCTCCTTTACCGTGGTGGGTCTTGGCCAGTCCTTGATTACGGTGACTTTCTCCGGATCAGGTGCCACACCTTCTGCGCTGATCACATAACCCAGGTACAGTACCTTTGGCTTCAAGAGGTGACATTTGGACGGCTTTATCTTCAGGCCATACTCCGACAAGGACTCAAACACTTCTGCTAAGTGCCTCAGGTGGTCTTCGTAGGTCTTGAAGTAGACTATGACGTCATCCAGGTACAATAGCACGGTTTCAAAGTTGTGATAGCCCAAGCAGCACTCCATCAATCTCTGAAATGTCCCTGGGCGTTGCAGAGCCCGAACGGCATACAATTGTACTCGCAGAGACCCATTGGTGTCGTGAATGCAGTCTTCTCCTTGTCCGCCTCTGCCACAGGAAGCTGCCAATACCCACTGGTGAGATCCAGGGTGGAGAAATAAATAGCTGATTTTAAGGCTGTTAGTGACTCTTCTATTCTGGATAGTGGATAAGCATCTTTATATGTAATGCGGTTAATTTGTCTGTAATCTACGCACATTCTCATCTTTTTTCTTTACGAGCACTAGTGGAGCTGCCCAGGGGCTACAACTATCTCTGATAACCACAGCCTCCTTCATTTCCCGTAACATTTCTTTGGCACGCTGATACTGTGCTGGGGGTACAGGGCGGTATCTCTCTTTAATGGGATGATGATCACCCGTGGGGATTTGATGTTTAACTCCTTTTACCTGCCCAAAATATAGGGGGTGTTTGCTGAAGACCCACTCGTACTCCTGTACCACCTGGTAAACCCCATGCTTTTGGTGTGAGGGGGTGGAGTCGGTGCCCACATGTAGTTTTTGGCACCAGTCTTCCAGCTGTCCCTTAGAGCCATTGTCTTCCGCCTGGTCGGACGGGATCAAGGGTTCCACTGCTTTGATGGTATTGTTACTGACAGTGTATAGTTTTGCTACAGTGGCGTACCGGGGCAATTTGGCTTCCTCCTCCCCACAATTCAGGACGTGGACGGGCACTCTTCCCTTGCGGACATCTGCTACCCCTCTGGCTATCAGGACTCCAGGCCTACTTTCTGAATACACAGGTTCCACCAGGGCCTGGTAATCTTGACCCTTGAGGCCTATTGCTGCCCGACACCATATCAACATTTCACTTTTTGGGGGGATTGTAATGGGGAGAGGGTCACTTACCCTTACACTGCCAATTTCTCCAGCTCTACCTGCTGCCTCCTCATCAGGGCTCTGATCTCCCTCTGTAGGGTACGCTGCTGCCCAGAGCTGGCACCTTCAGACGCCTGCTGCAACAAAATTATCACTTCGGCAAGACAATTTTCAATCACATTTGTACCAATGGTTAGCAGTGGGTTAGATTCTTTGCGATCAATATCTACAATTATCATCCCCTGGCATGGCAATTCTACCCACCCCACTTTAATGGTTACTTCCTTATACCCAATTTGAGGCAAGGGCTGACCATTACTGGCCACAATTGTTAAATCATCATCTGGGCCATGGTCAATGTCTGAATCAGCCCAATATCTTTTGTACAATTTATAAGGGATGGTTGTTACCTGGGACCCCGTATCCAGGAGGGCATTCAAAGGGATCCCATCCAGCACAATAGGAAGGACCGGTCGTCCTTCCACATACTTGCTGCGGCTGGGGGTTGAGCCGGGCTTCCTTACACCTGGGGGTTGGCTCCTGGCCCCAGGCTCGGCCCATTTAAAGGACAGTGTCTTGCAATGTGGCCCGCCTGGCTGCAACGGCGGCAGATCGGTTGTCCAGTTGAATCATACCGGTCTGTGTCTTTTCCTCGGGTCGGCGGAATCCTCCTCTGTCGCATCCATGGGATGTCATCTGGGCTGGAGGCCAACTCGATTCTTGCAGGCGATGGGGTCACTTGTAGAGACTGCACGGTCTTGGCAAGGGCAGCTACAGTCTTGGTCAGCTCCTGGACCTGCTGTCTGAGCTCTGCAGCGGGATCCTTATCCAGGGACTGCGCCTCAGCCCCTGCAGCAGCTCGTGTTGCAGGCACCACCCCTGGGTACGTGATAGCAAGAGGCCGGAGGGGTACTAGGTCATTCGGTGTAGATTCTCTCAGTACCCAGATGGCCTGGTCCTTAAACTTTGCAAAGTCCAGAGCAGGGTTCTGCAGGACCATGATACGCAGCTGTGTCCTGTGGGCATCTGACAGGAGCCCTTCTATGAACTGCTCAGTTAAAAGTTTGTCTTCTTCACGTACACTCTCTGGGTCTACCTGTTTAATTGCTCTCAGGGCCTCTTGCAGGTTTAAGGCATAGTCCCGTATGCTGTCTGTGGCCCGTTGTTTGCACCCGAAGAATCTCATTTTTATTTCTGCTGCGGTGCGGGTGTCAAAAGTACTCTTTAACTTGGCCAGTGTCTGGGTTGCTGTCCCTTTATCTGTATCAGGCCAGGACTTCACTTCACGCTGGGCCGCGCCGGCTAGCTGCCCCATTAATATGCCTACCTTCTGGCTCTCAGTCAGAGGATACACTCTAAACAAGCTGTGCAGCCTTTCTCTGAAGTCGCTCAGGGTATGTGACTCCCAGAGTACTGCGGCAGCCATTCTGCTCCCGGGATGTACGGCGTTGTGATCGGCATTACCGGCGCTACAGCGGGGGCTGGGGCGACGGCGACTGGGATTGCTTCGGCTGGTGCTGCGGCGTCTCGGGCTATGGCAGCCACCTGCTCTCCCTCTGAGTCGGACATCTTCCTCCCCCTTAGTGAACCTTACCAGGCTCCGTTCACTTTTCAAATTCCCTTCTGGGTCGCGCGGGGTTAACGGCGCTCTGCTCTGATGGCGAGCTCCCTTCGCGCTCTTTTTCGGGCACGCCCCCCTTCTTCCTGCACTCAGCGAGGCTAATGGCGGCGGCAGTTTTCAAACAGTAACACAATCTTTTAAGCACAGTTTCTGCAGGCGCACAGTACCCAGTGGGACCGGGCACGAAATCCTGTTCGTGACGCCAAATTTGACTCGCCCACCCCAGGGCTATGGGACACCCGGTGCCGGGCCGGACTAGTCCGGGGGTCGTCAGTGGTGGCAGGGCCCGACTCCGTGGCCCTGGTGGGTGTCAATTAAATAGGGCCGGTGAATAAAGTTTATGGTTGCTGTGACGCCACCTGTGGTTTGCGGCTATTAAGCCACCGCTGCTGTATGGGGCCTCCGGGGCTGATGAAATGGCAGCTTTGATGGTCCTGCTCCCCACAGGTGGAGCGGTACCCCGGGGCAACAGTTGGTGCTCGTGAGAGTCTATGGTGTGATGTTGTGTGAATAATACGGTGCAGGGCCGACAGGCAGTGAAAGAAACAGGCACAAACAGTAGTCTCTTTACCTTCTCCTCTTTTACTTGGCAACAGTGTAGTCCAGGGAGACCGTCACAGGTGGTAAAGATGATCCGGCCGGCCTGGAAGTGCCTGGGGGTGATCTCCTTGGCCAGTTGAGTATGAGGCCTACTCCCTGTTCTTTCTTTTCTTCTACAGGACCCTGCACTCTGAATTTAGCAATGGCCCTCTTGCTGCTGGGACCGGTGGTTCATCCCTTTTTCTGTGTGGTAGGCTGCGCAGGCCCTCTCGGGTGCTTCTCTGCTGGAGTCCACACCGGGCCCATGGAATGCAGCTGTACCTCCAGATTGCTGATGGGCCAGGGGGCTTGCAGCTCTCCTGCCCTCCGGATTCGGCCACCAGGGAAGGATTTTATACCCTGGCAACCACAGACTCCGATGTGTGAGTCTCTTCTGTGCCTCTCTGCAAATCTTGCTTCACGGGGCCAAGCTATTCCAGCTCTAGGCCCCAGTTCCACAAGACAGCACACTCTGCGTCTGCGTTCTCTGCTCTCTCTCTACCGACTGATCTCTAACTCCTCCCTCAGGTCAGACTTAAGGAATGCTCCCTGGAACTCCAGGTTCAGAGCTCTCCCTGCTGGCCTGAGGGAGAAACTACGTTGGATGTTAAACTTACTGGCCAATGATTCCCCCAATTACCTCCAGACTCAGCATTAACCCTTTGGAGGGGCAATGCTGTTGTGGCGACCAGGTCCTGGGGCGCCACAGCTGTGATTGTTATCAGCAAGTACCCGCCCATGATCTCGTGAGCGCTCAAACCTCACCAGCGGTCACACTGTGCTCAGGGTAGTGCTAGACTGTATGGGCTGCTTCCAGGGATGACGTCCCTTTTGTCACGTGATAGTATTTTGAACACGCCCCTATCACGTGACAAAAGGACGTCATCCCTGGAAGCAGCCCATACAGTCTAGCACTACCCTGAGCACAGTGTGACCGCTGGTGAGGTTTACGTGCTCACGAGATTATGGGCGGGTACTTGCTGATAACGATCACAGCCCCGCCCATAATCACTTGCCTGCGCACACGTCACCAGCGGTCACACTGCTCAGTCCCGTGAGACTTGCACTGGGCATGCGCGGGGATGGCTGGAGCAGTGGGCGGTGCATCAGCTATGGAAAGGAGCGATGGGGGCGGCATACAGGACCAGGAGGCAGAATAACGGACGCCAGAGAGCCCGCCCCCATGTCACATTTACAGTATCTGAATACAAAAAGGTAGCACTTTATAAAGTCTTTATTTTGGTCTCACATGGGGCACAATAATAACAAGGACCTTTCTAGAATGCAGCCCAGGAGCTGCAAAGGGGGAATCTTTTAGGTTTTGGGCGAAATTTCTGCTGACAGGTTCCCTTTAAGGCTACTTTCACACATCCGGCTTGAGCCCTGCGGCTCAATCCGGCTGTGCAAGCTATGCAACGGATGCGGTGAAAACACCGCATCCTTTGCATAAGTTTTTCCCATGCGGCCCGCCCGGTTTTTGCCGCTTGCGGCATGCTACTGAGCATGCGCAGTGGCAAAAACCGCATGCGGCGGCCGAATGCGGTATTTGCCGCATCGCGCCGCATCCGGCAGCCATAGGCATGCATTGAGAGATGCGCCGCATCGGCCGAATGCGGCGCGATGCGGTTTTTTTTGCCGCACGAAAAAACGTGCCAGGCAACGTTCCATCCGGCCGCCGCATCGGCTAAATCTGCCGCATGCGGCAAAAACCAGATGGAACGCAAGGCCATGCGGCACAATGCGGCACTAATTAAAGTCTATGCAGGAAAATCGCAACCGGCAGCAAAAAAAAAACGGTTGCGATTTTCCTGCAAAGTGCCGGATTGTGCCACAGAAGAAAAACCGGAGGTGAGAAAGTACCCTAACCTGTTGCTGCACCTCCGATTTTAATTCCACCACCTGGAGTGACAATGCCTGCAACTGCCTCACAATTGAAGCTATCGGGTCCATTGAGAAATTTGAATAGGTTGATTATAATATCACAGGTTGTGACAAAGTAACTGGGGCTCCTACACTGCCCCTAGGGCTAGGCGGGACCTAGGTTTCCCTGTTCCAAAAGATACGTTTAATGGTGACAATGTTTGGGCCATCTTCCTAACCTCTGAATAGCCCTTCTCTATACACCCTCTTCCTCACCCCCGAGGAGGGCCGGAACAAAAGTGGTTTTATCCCACACAAATAGACAGGCAGGGAAAAAACAAACTCGAACTTACTGCACACAAACACACACAGAGGAAAGACAGTAAGTGCGCAGGAGGAAATAAAGAATCAGGAAGGAAATAACAAACATGGAGTATATTTCCACAACACATCAAATAACGTACAGGAGAACTAGATCACCACAGCACAAGGACCGGTGTTCACAAAATAAGCTATAATTCACATGGAGTAACAGGCTCCACCATCTTTTAAAGGGAGGAGGCAGCTGTTAATAGGTCTCCAGTGACCTCTGACCCTAGCAGCAAACAACAGGCCAGCTGAAATTAACTCTTGCTAGACTGATCACTAGAAAGCACACAACTGGTCAATGTCCGATTCTGATTGAGCAACTCAAAAGCAGCAGGTGGCATGTTAGACTCTGCAGTGTGAACATTGTTAGAAGTTGTCATGAAACCTGATGAGTTTTGAGCTGAACACCTGTGGCGCCCATGCAGCTTCGGCGCCACAGGGTACTGCACCTCACCAGAGGGGCAGCATTCATCTCGGATATGGAGGAGGTTGCACTCAGAAGGAGATAAGCAGAGACATGGACAGTTTGAGACTCGTGGTCTGGACCTGGAGGCTCGACCCGGGTTCTTAGGAAGAAGGGGGATCTCAGGGTTCGCGGGCAGTGCAGAAGGCACCCGTGACCCGTTCCACGGCCCAGGAACTGGGGGTGGAGGGATACCGATGAAAGGAGACACACAGAAGTATTCGGGATCGGCTTAAGCCCATCACAGCGTAGCTCAGTGCTGAAATGGCGGTATGCTTCCAGTGAGTAAAGATCTTGAACTGCAGCCTCTGTGTCATCCCGTTACTGCCGGCGATTCCAACATCGCGCCCCATCACCATAGATGACTACTACCACCATCATCCTCCCTGGGGCCAAGCTCTGCCTGTGGTTATGAATTCTCTTCCTGAGGAAGGAGACGGAGATGTCTCTGAAATGCGTAGAATTGTGAAATAAAGGAAATCTTTTCATCTACAGCATCAGTGGTTTTTAACGCGGCATTTAAACCGGTTTTCATTCTACCTGACCTATATATTATATACTGCTTTCCGGGGCCGCTGCTAAACCGCAAAAAGGCACTCACATGCGATCATAAGGAGTTGTGACTTGCACAACCCTATCAGGTGAGTGTACCTCTTTCTCTCTCTCTACCCTCATACTGGGTAAGACCCTATTGCGCTTTTTCCCCCTACAGCTTTACAAGTTCTGTGGAGAGCTGTGACAACCGAGCTGTCTTACCATCCAACCCAGAAGAGAGAAGTCCCGCAGCGGCGGCTAATAGTTGGCCGCACACCACAGGTGCGTCACGAACAACTACCCCCATCGTCCCCATCCTCAACTTTTTTGACACCACCGGGGTCACGGAACCGGGCAAGGCCACGGCGGCGACTCAGGAGAAGAACTGCGGCCCAGTGACGGGCAAACCACAAGACCCCATGGGCGCATCACACCATGTGACACAAATAGATGCAGCTAAACTAAAAATGCTGAAAGGCTGACTGGATAGGCCCCAAGTTCTCAACCGAAGTGAATGACATTAGTGGAATATAAAGTCAATTCAAATGTTCTTTTTATTCTAATGTCTTCTCATGCACCCCTTCATATTTCACAGGCCTTATTCATAATTTTACTTGCCACAGACTTGAGTGAAATCAGAGTCTCACAGGCTGCATTCACAGCTACCGCTTCAGTTTATTCCATGGGTTTTTAGTGCTTAGTGCTTCTGGGGGCATAATAACTGAAAGCCAGTCAATACAAAATGTTGACAGGCTGACTATTCTCACAATTAACAAGGCATGTATTGGCTTAGACTTCTCAACCCCAGTGGAGGACATTAGCAGAGCATAAATGACACGACGACCAGGGCCGTGGGGCACTCGGAACCAGGCCGGGGTTCTGTTCTCGGAGGTCACGGTAGCAGGACCCGACTCTGTGATCCTGGTGGTGTCATTTTAAATGATGATATGGGGGATATTTACAGGGATAAGTCGTGACACCACCTGTGGTATGCTGCAAGATATGGGCCACCGCTTAACCCCAGGGCAGGTGATTGTGAATTATGGAGGAATTGACGTTGGGGTTAGTGGCGCAGGACCGAAGATGCAGGCAATAACTCCAGGGCACAGCGGATATGCAGTCATTAGGTCTTTACTCACAGTTGTAAGTTCCAGATTATCACGTCCGGACAGTCAAATTCTGCCCTTGGAGTGCTGAGTCCTGCGGTGACAGGATCCAGCCAATTCCCAGGTAGTTCGGAGCAGAAGACCGGTGTCCCTTTCTGTAAATGCCTTTCCTGGTCATCTTCCTGCGCTGGCCTCTCCCGCCTGCCCCATGCCTCACACACAGTGCCCTGAGCCAGTGCCTGCAGACTCTTTCCTGGGCAGCTTCTTTTTCTGTCCCCTGGTTCTATCTGGTCACCTTCCAGTGGATTCGAGGGTAGCGGCTTTGGAACATAAAGATACCTCAGCCTCCGGTTTGCTAGCTGAGCCTGGTTGTTCTCCACTAGAATAGGTACAGGTTCCCCCTTGCGGCCTAGTCCCTCCACACTGGTGTGTCAGATGTGGATGCAAGCCCACGGGTGGATCTCTCACTTCCCGTGGCTCTAGAACTCTTTCTTCCTTTTCTTTCTGATCTTTCACCTGGTCCTAGGATGAGCTCCTCTGGCTCCAGTCCCCAGGACCTATCCCATCTGTGTCCTACTTCGTTCTGTTTTGCACTGTTCTCAGGGTCCTCCCACTAACTAACTCCACCTCCAGACTGGCCCCGGGACTGTGCTCATGACGCACTGGCTTAGCCAAGTAGTCACAGAAGAGTGCATCCTCCTTGGTAATTCCACACCCCCACCCCCCCCACATAGTGCATATGAGCAGCCACCCCTCCCTACCAGGGTAGTAAGTAAAGAGAGCAGGAGGGGAGGAGTTGAGTGAGTTGTAGGAAAGAGGCAGAGCAGCGAGGAGTGTGTCTCCTGGGCTGCTGGAGAGAAAGAAAAAGAGCAAGCTGCGTGCTGGAGGAGTCTGCAGAGAAAGGAGCAGAGCGGTCAGGGGTTGGAGCCCCTGGACTGCGGGAACAAGTCAAGCATTAGGAGGGGACCCAAAGTGGACCAGGGCAGGGTAGTGGCCCGCCGGCATCGTGAATGGGAACCCGGACTAGTGCAGGGGAGTGGACTCCCCGTTCCAACCAGAGGAGCTAAGCAGACTATGAAGTGTAGTGCAACAACAAGGGCCCCTGCTCATTGCACCGTGTGTGGAACCCGGACACTTTTCACCCATGGCTCCCGGATACCGACAGTTTGGTTTAAAAAAGGACTCTGTGTTTACTGTCCCTCCATATCAGTACAGCCTCATCCAACACCACGACTACCAACTGTAAGTTTTCTACTTCCTGCCTCATAAAGACTGCTCCCTGCAACCCCTGCACTGGGTCCCGGGGCAACCATCCCTACCCATGGAGGGGTTAACAACCAGCTGCAATCCCATCGTCCCCCGGGTGCCCTACAGCAGCAGCGGTGGTGCTACACTTCACCACACATCGTGGGTGGCGTCACAGACTGACTACGGCAAATCCCATACAAATACGTCCCCCTTTTATTTAGAGTGTCCATGCGACCCCCTGTCTGGAGGATCCCTCGAGCCACACTGCGGATCCGGATCCGAGAAGACCGGCGGCTGCTGGCGTGGGGGCGGCACCCCCCCCACCTAAGGAACAATCTCGCCCTAACCACGACCTGATGGAGTGCAGCTACACCAAGAGTGTGTGTGTGTGTGTATGTGTGAAGCCCCACAGGTGTTGTGTCGGTGCATTACCTTCAGGGACTCCACTCAGCTGGATCTTGGTCACAGGTAGGAGATCTTCTTCTTGTCGTGACGCCACTCTCAGAATTGCGGTCAGTGGGGACCGCCACTGCAGGTTGAGGGATGCCTGGGGCTGATGGTGAGTGCAGTTAGTTGGAATAGCCTCCTGAGAGTGAGGCAAGCCCCAGGGCTCTGTGTAGGTGCGTAGTACCACAAGGCGCAGAATAACTCCACACACGCAGAATGTCTTTCAGGGGTTTTACTCACTTCAGATGGCAGGGTGAGTAACCCGGGCGTAGCTGGGATGAACCAGGCGGGAACCAGGTATCCTTCAGGCTGACTTCTGATGGTGACTACCAACTCGCCTTCCTTAGCCCTTGGTGGTTTGGGGTAACCCCGACTTTTAGTCCCTATGGGGGTCACCCAGGGAAGTTGCTGAAGCCTCACTCCCCTTCGTTTGCCGTGTGCTTGTTGCCTGGGCCAGATCACTCCAGCTTCTTGCCTCCTGTGAACTGTGGGCCCTAACTGCGGCTACGTGGCTGCGGCTTTTAGTTGTTGTGGTGTGGGCTTTGAGGGCCCCACACCGGCAGGTTTAGCAGGGAAAGGTGGATCTATCCCCGCTCCGGGATCTGCCGCCCGTTTGGGCCTGGTACTCCCTAGCAGTCTCCTTACTTCCCACTCCGTGCTCTCTCTCTAGCTGAGATGGGTTTCGGGTAGCACTCCTAGTTGACCGTTCTCCCCCGTCGGTAGCCACTGCGCGGACGCTGTCAGACTACAGCAGCCCAGGGGAAGGGGTCAGCTCTCCTCGGAGCTCCCTGGACTCTGCTCTGAACCGGCTCACATCTGGGACCTTCACTGCTGCTCCTGTCAGAGCTTCACTTTCCTGCTCCTCACTCCTCCACACTCTGCTGCAGACTGTTTACTCCTCCTTCTCTTTTCCCTTTTGTGCCTGCCTACGCCACCTAGCAACCAGATTCTCTTACCACACCCCTTGAGAGGAGATGGAGGCTCTTGGCCCCCTCCACTATTCCAGTGGAGGTGAAGGCTTTTCCCCCTCCTGGGATCCCCAGGGGTCCTCCCAAAGGTACATGTGTGAGACCTGATCACTATGCGCCTGTGTAGTCACACCTCGGTCAGCCTTCTGGATTACCTGTATTGTACTGTCCCCAGCATGGGTGCAGTACTCAGTGGTGCCTGACCAGGTCAGGGGCGCCACATTCCCCCTTAGTTATCACCAGCACGTCCTCGGGCTGCAAGACAACATTTTAAAATGCATAAAACATTAAAACATGTAAAACATTTTTAAAAGCACCAGGTACCATACATCACCACCCTCCACCCACAAGTCCGTTAACCCACCCAAAACCCTCTCACGTTGGCCGCGCCTTCAGCCACTTCTGGCAGGATGTAGAGGCGGCTTTCATGGTCTGGTGGTCTTCAGGGTATACCTGGCCTGGTGGATCCGCGCCTTCAGCCTCTTCTGGCAGGATGTAGAGGCGGCCTCCACAGTTGGTGCTGACCAGTACCCTCTTTGTGGTGGAGAGCCAGGCCCCATAAACAGGCATGCTCTCTGGTTGCAGGTAAGCCAAGGCCCTATATACGGACGTGCTCCTCCTGGTTGCAGACGAGCCAAGCCCCTAAACAGGCTGACTCTGGTGGTGGTGGTGCCCTCTGGTGTAACTATTTACACTGCGAGAGTTTGTGGCTATAGCCAGTTCATAGCCTTAAGGTTTATGGGTTTCTCACATTAGTTCATGTGGGCACATTTCTTAAACATTAACGTTGCAAAACTTTTCCAAACTTGTCAAACTGGTAACTTCTGTACTTCTTTCTTTACTTTATGCAGATTCCTCCTTACCAGGGCTTGGGCCTGTAGGGCTGCGGCACCTGTTGGTTTCTTGACCTTTTTCCTCATCTGTAGTCGTCTCATCATTAGGTCTTTGGTCTTTTCTTTCTTTATTACTGTCTTTCCTTTCTTCTTTGGGACATGGTACTACATCTAGCGCGTACCAGCCTCTTTCGCCTCGATGCAGGGTAAACTGTACGGAGTCTCCCATTTTTAAGTTTCTGCCAGGGTGTCCTCTGGGCAGATGAGCTCTCACATCTCTTCTATTGACGAAGATACCTTCTTTGATACCAGGTGCAACAATGAACCCGTATCCTGACTTCAGGCTAAAGTCTTCCACAATTCCTCTACAAAGGGGTCCTCTGACCTGTGCTTTGGCTCTTCTCAGGAACCGTTTTTCTTGTAGGTCTCTGGCCGTGACTTCTCTCTGCTCTGGGGATGGCGGTGCAGGGAAAGACTGGGTTCTACTGCGGCGCTGTGTCTTGCGGGTTGGATTCTGCGAGGTGCAGCTTACAAGCTCCCAGGTGAGGCTTTGGGGCAGATCTTCCTCAGCAGAAGGTGTCAGGTCTTCCTCATCCCAGCGGGAATATGGCAACATCTCCGGCTCTGGGCATGGATCCACTGCTGGTGGCTCCTGAGTCAGCTCCTCAGCTTCCTGGCCTCCCCTCCCCCTTAGTTCTTCTTGGCACCCCTGTGGTGGCGGTGCTGGGGATGAACTTCCTTCAACAGGCCCAGGCGGGGGACTCTTTGACGTGGTTGCTGCAGGGGTTGTCGGAATCCTCTTGGGGGTATGCGAAGGGAGCATGTACTGGTCCACCAACCATTGTGGAAACTTGGCCTCCATGTCAGCCTTCAGCTGCCAGTATGCGGGGTCCTCCCCCAGCGTGGGTTTTCCAGCAGGGACCTCTTTGGACTGGGGAGCGGTGTCTGCTCTGGCCTTGCAGGCCGGGGAAAATGGTGATGCAATCTCTTGGCGGGCCGCGCCTGGCATGGTAGCGGCCTGGTCTTGGCGGGCCGCGCCCTGTATGGCGGCGGCCTGGTCTTGGCGGGCCGCGCCCTGTATGGCGGCGGCCTGGTCTTGGCGGGCCGCGCCCTGTATGGCGGCGGCCTGGTCTTGGCGGGCCGCGCCCTGTATGGCGGCGGCCTGGATCGGCGTCGCAGCTGCGATGGGATCTGTGCAGGCTGGGCTGGGCGTCGCTGCAGGGACCGGGTCTTGGTGGGCCGAGCAGGGCATCGCTGCGGCGGCCGGGGCTTGGCGGGCCGAGCAGGGCATCGCTGCGGCGGCCGGGGCTTGGCGGGCCGAGCAGGGCATCGCTGCGGCGGCCGGGGCTTGGCGGGCCGAGCAGGGCATCGCTGCGGCGGCCGGGGCTTGGCGGGCCGCACCTGGCGTGGCTGCGGCCTGGCTCAGCGTCGCCGCGCCTGGCGCCTCTTCAGGGACTGCGGGCGTGGCAGCAGGGGTCGGGGCATCCGGGCCGGCAGGGATAATACTGGACTCACCCATCGGTGGCAGCATCGGGGTCTGAGTCGTCGCCGTCCGGTCTGGCACTCGTCGTGCGGTTCCCCCTTCATAGGCCTGAACCGCGGCAGCCATCTCCAGAAGTTCCATGCGTTCTTCTCTGATCTGCTCCACGACCCGAGTCTCCAGTCGGTCGCAGAACTGGGCCAGCTCCCGATACCACCAGGCAGCGGAGCCCGGTTCTGGGTTTCTGCGGTCAGACGCCATTTCTTCTGCGCCGTCTTCTGCACGATTTCCCAGCAGTGGACTCGTCGTTGCCTCTAGTAGCAAGCTGTTCAGTTTCCGCTCTGCCTCTTTCAGCAGCTCCTCTCCCAGCAGCAGGCTTCTGGCTCCCTTTCTGTCCCGACGTCTCTGAACGCCTCCGCTCTCTTCACAAGCGAGGTCAGAACTCTGCAGGGGATCTCTGGGTAGCCACACCTCTTCGTGGGCGGTAACTTCTCCCAGCGCGGGCTGCTGTTGTTTTTCAGCGCGCTTTTCATGGTGGCAATATGGCGGCGCTTCCAATTTTTCAAGCGGACCGCCCAGGCACATGGTCACCTGTCTGAACAGGTCTAGTCCTTATCCTGTTCGTGACGCCAGATGTGAAGCCCCACAGGTGTTGTGTCGGTGCATTACCTTCAGGGACTCCACTCAGCTGGATCTTGGTCACAGGTAGGAGATCTTCTTCTTGTCGTGACGCCACTCTCAGAATTGCGGTCAGTGGGGACCGCCACTGCAGGTTGAGGGATGCCTGGGGCTGATGGTGAGTGCAGTTAGTTGGAATAGCCTCCTGAGAGTGAGGCAAGCCCCAGGGCCCTGTGTAGGTGCGTAGTACCACAAGGCGCAGAATAACTCCACACACGCAGAATGTCTTTCAGGGGTTTTACTCACTTCAGATGGCAGGGTGAGTAACCCGGGCGTAGCTGGGATGAACCAGGCGGGAACCAGGTATCCTTCAGGCTGACTTCTGATGGTGACTACCAACTCGCCTTCCTTAGCCCTTGGTGGTTTGGGGTAACCCCGACTTTTAGTCCCTATGGGGGTCACCCAGGGAAGTTGCTGAAGCCTCACTCCCCTTCGTTTGCCGTGTGCTTGTTGCCTGGGCCAGATCACTCCAGCTTCTTGCCTCCTGTGAACTGTGGGCCCTAACTGCGGCTACGTGGCTGCGGCTTTTAGTTGTTGTGGTGTGGGCTTTGAGGGCCCCACACCGGCAGGTTTAGCAGGGAAAGGTGGATCTATCCCCGCTCCGGGATCTGCCGCCCGTTTGGGCCTGGTACTCCCTAGCAGTCTCCTTACTTCCCACTCCGTGCTCTCTCTCTAGCTGAGATGGGTTTCGGGTAGCACTCCTAGTTGACCGTTCTCCCCCGTCGGTAGCCACTGCGCGGACGCTGTCAGACTACAGCAGCCCAGGGGAAGGGGTCAGCTCTCCTCGGAGCTCCCTGGACTCTGCTCTGAACCGGCTCACATCTGGGACCTTCACTGCTGCTCCTGTCAGAGCTTCACTTTCCTGCTCCTCACTCCTCCACACTCTGCTGCAGACTGTTTACTCCTCCTTCTCTTTTCCCTTTTGTGCCTGCCTACGCCACCTAGCAACCAGATTCTCTTACCACACCCCTTGAGAGGAGATGGAGGCTCTTGGCCCCCTCCACTATTCCAGTGGAGGTGAAGGCTTTTCCCCCTCCTGGGATCCCCAGGGGTCCTCCCAAAGGTACATGTGTGAGACCTGATCACTATGCGCCTGTGTAGTCACACCTCGGTCAGCCTTCTGGATTACCTGTATTGTACTGTCCCCAGCATGGGTGCAGTACTCAGTGGTGCCTGACCAGGTCAGGGGCGCCACATATGTGCTGTGATCTGTGTGCTCTTCCTTACCAGGGAACGGGATATCACACCTCTGACTGAGGTGCAGTACCTCTGTGGCTACTGGACCCTCAGGGGTGCCACATAAAGCCAATTGAAATGTTCTTTTTTTTCCTGGTCTATTCCCATGCACTCCTTTAAACCCCAAAAAGGTATATGGTTGATGGTTTATTATTTTTCTTATCCTACTCATTTCCACCATATCCACAGAGTCATCACGTGGCACTCGCTCATAATTTCTTGAGGCAGCCCTCAGTCTATTTTAAGAGGGCCCTCAGGCAGCCCTCAATCAATTTTTACAGGGCGATAAGGCGACTCTCACTCATATTTTTTAGAGGGCCATCTGGTGCTCTCACTCAATTTTTAGAGGTCCAGCTGCTGACCCTCCCTAATAATATTTGGAAAGCCAGCAGGTGGCCATCACTCATCATTTTTAGTGGACCGGCAGGCGTCCCTCATTCAATTTTTCAAGGGCCAGCAGTGTAAGTCGTGGATTACACCAGACTTGCCGGTACCTTTGGTTCAGTAGACAACTAGACCAACCACAAACAGACATTGGTATAAACTATTTGCTGTGCCCAGTGTTTTGGAGATGATAAAAATACAGTAACCCTTCAAATATCACATTGAAAACCAAATAAATAAATGATTTACTGCCTACTCCTCCTTCTCCTCCGCTGCCTCTTCCTCAGACACCGCCACGTCCACCTGAGCCTACTTCACTTAACTCCACTTGAGATATTCACACAGTAAGGCATGCTGTATAAACTCGATTAATCTAATAGATTACATTGCCTATATGATGCTTGTCAGGGAAAGGTTGAAGAAAGAGGAAGGGACATCCCCCCTTTCTACCAGACAGAGCACGTGATTCGCTCTCTAGCGCCCCTCTTATAGTCAGGCCAATTATTGAATTACCCAACGATAAGCAAGGAGGCCGCTATTCTACAATGCCGATTACTGAAGGGTTCCTTGTGAGAATAAGGTATATATTCCCCCGACTCCTGCGAGCAGAATATATCTAATCTTAACCCTGATCTCACTGGTCACCCCACAATGATCCTTGGCATAAACTCGCTGCCACCAATCAATTACGATAACTATTACGCCGAGCTCACAGACGTGGATTCAGGATCGAGATAACAGAATAGCCCAAGATTAAATTATATATATTTAATCGCCTTAAGGGCACACTAGATGCTACAATATATACAAGGTGTAATTAACAAAATATATATATATGTCAGAATACATTTACAGGTAAGTTATGGATCAAAAGCAGGCATACAGATGTATCAATTACCTTAAGGTTGAGGGTTTGGCCCATGCAGGGGATACTGTGTGGGGCCAGGGATGTTTCAGCTATCCTCCAATACCTGAATGAAGCACGTGACCCCCAGAAGAAATACCAAATGCAGACCCCTGCACCTAACTTTTATCTTTTCCGTCTTGGGCTCATACGGTCACCCCTTGTGACATCATCATGGCTGGGAATTCCCTCCCCCTGCTGCTAGCTGAGAATAATCTAACGTTTTATTTCCCAGCATAACTCTGCCCCTGAGCTTCTCACACAGAAGATATGACCCTCATTTTTGTTGTTGTGAAGTGATCTCAATTTTGATAGGAAATATGAGAGTCCTGCAGGCTTCATGTGGCCAGTTATTAATTATTGAGGGCTACGCACATCATACAATTTTGCCGAAATATGTGTTACGTACATCTGGCCATAAGGAATATGAAAATGTGCCTATCTAACTTGTTTGGGCGACACACTCCCCAATAATGAAACTTTTCTAATGGCTCCGAAAGGCTGCGTGATTCTGATTGAAGCAAGATTATAAAATGTGTAAGCAGAGGATTTGCCCGCCCCTATATCCTGCTGAATGCTCCACTCTGCAGGGGGCTTCCTTTTACTTCAGGGACTGTTCTATTTGGATTTTGACACCTTCCCAGCTGTTGATCTCTGGCAGAGCAGGATGTGTGTTCTTCTGGCTTCGCTGCAAGGGGGGGGTAAGTTGGGGATATGTACAGTGAAAGATAACTGACCTCTGTCATAACTCTCATAATATATTTCAGCATAATCCTCACACTGCTGGTTTTGACCGCTACGCAAATCTGCATGGCGGTGTGACCCATTATTTGGCCTTTATACAGGCCGAGTCATGAGGTACACTGGCCCGTCACACCCATGTGAATAATTTGCATGGCTGCGATGGCTCCTGAAGTGCCCACAACCTAAAAGCTTTCTGAATAGCTGCTCTATAAGCTTTCAATAAGCTGTTTTCAGGTGACAGAAAACAACAGGAATCTGATGTACAGTAAAAAGTCTGTGTTCTGTGTTTTGCATCAAATACAATGTGTCCGGTACAGACCCCGAACTTTACAGTTTGGGTTCTCCCATCCCTAGCCCAGAGCAATTAGTATGCATGGAAAAGCGGATATATCAGGTATCTACATGAATATGTTGGAGAGCTCAGTCACTTGAAATTTTACTTCTAGAATATATTTGCACCTTTCATAATATGGCATGTGACAAGTCATTCACTCATGGTCATTAAAGGGGTTTTCCCATGAATAAAATGCATTTTAATCAATAGATTTTGGAATAATAATAAGTTCCACAAGTGGATGTGTTTAAACAAAATGTTCC
Organism: Anomaloglossus baeobatrachus; assembly: GCF_048569485.1. Lineage (NCBI taxonomy): Eukaryota > Metazoa > Chordata > Amphibia > Anura > Aromobatidae > Anomaloglossus > Anomaloglossus baeobatrachus. Next base: position 302,367,385 of record NC_134354.1, read on the forward strand.
TATGCTGAGTTAATCTTATAACTATGCTCTTGCTATGTACTGTGTAATGGCTGTTTCTCACCCTACAGGAACATGGTCTGATTATACCTAGTGATAGGTGAATCCGAACTGTAAACGTTGGGGTCTGTAACGGACACCTACTGTCCGTGCACGGATCCCGAACACGAGCCTCTCAGGGAAATCCGTTTTACTGTTCGCGTTCGGCTTTCCAAGATAAAGGGCTAGGGGGCTGTAAAATGAAGCAAAACAGGGATTAAAACAGGACAATTATTCTTATCGAGTTTCCATGCAGCTGTCACCCTGCTCCCAGATCTGCTCATTAAACCTTATGAATATTCACTGCATCCCCTACCTATCCTCTTTGATAGTGTGACTGTAGCCATTTACAGATGCTATCTGTTGGGGTCCTCAAAATGGAGTGTGAAAATAAATAAATATTTGGAAAAACATTACATGCATGTGGTTCCTTGTATTTTGATACCCAGAGCGGATAAAGCAGACAGCTGGAGGCTGCAGTTGCCAGCTGTGTGCTTCATCTTGGCGGTGGTTTAAACCCACACTGTTTTTTTTTTCATTTTTTAATTTTTCAGTAAATTAAAAAAAAAGGTTTGGGGCCCCTCCTAAGTTTAATACAAGATAAGGTAGACAGCTAGGGGCTGAAATTCTCAGGATGGGGAGGCCCTTGGTTATTGAATCCTCCCAGGACTAAAAATAGCAGCCCGCAGTCACCCCAGAATTAGCTCATCCATTAGATGCGGCAATTCTGGCGCTTACCTGGCTCATCAAGATTGCCTAGTTCCTGTGGCAATCGGAGTAATATAAAGGGTTAATGACAGCTGTGATTTGTTAAAAAAAAATCACAGCTGCCATGAAGCCCTGGATTAACAATCATTAGTCTAAAAGTTGTGCCTCATCATCCCCAATTGAGACACCTAGCTAACCAAATTCCTCCTGTGGACATGAATGCTAATACTGTAATCCTACTTGGGAGGAACATTCTGAGGGTCCACAAGATGCCCTAGCAATATAATTTCCCAGGCAATGCTCCATATACTGAAAGACTTGATCTAGGCTGGGTTATCGTGGGCAATGTATGTTTGGATAAGAGTCACAAACCATTGGAATTTAACTCCTTCACAGCCTCTGTGCTCCTAAATGTTTGTTCAACTTACTTCAAGCCATGCCCTCATCTCTACAAAGTGAAAGAAAAGTTGTCCATCGTTATCGAGGAGCCTACCATTATTCCTCCTCCCTATGATGATGACTTTGAGAGAAAAGTATTTTGCACTACGTGACATGACAACAAAATAGACTACCAAGCGTACCCGCCCCCGTCGCTTGTGCGTCACGGGCAAATCATTGCCCGTGGCGCACTATATTGTTAGGAGCCATCACACGGACTTACCTGCCTAGCAACGTCGCTGTGGCCGGAGAACCGCCTCATTTCTAAGGTGGTTGTTCGTGCGGTGTCACAGCGGCGTCACTAAGCGGCCACCCAATAGAAGCAGAGGGGCGGAGATGAGCGGCCATAACATCTCGCCCACCTCCTTCCTTCCTCATTGCCGACGGCCACAGGTAAGCTGTAGTTTGTCGTTCCCGAGGTGTCACACATAGCGATGTGTGCTGCCTCGGAACGACGAACAACCTCCGTCCTCAACAATCAATGATTTTTTGAAAAGGAACGACGTGTCAACGATGGACGATTTGGTGAGTATTTTCCATCGTTAACGGTCGCTCGTTGGTGTCACACGCAACGACGTCGCTAACGATGCCGGATGTGCGTCACGGAATCTGTGACCCCGGCGAAATATCGTTACTGCGTGTAAATACGTCGCTGCGTGTGACGGGCCTTTATCCATAGAAGAGAAGGTGTTTGCTAATATAATGGACTGTGGATTCTTCAAAGATGAATCCAACTACTGGATTTCACCATTATCCTTCAAAGCTGCAAGACCCAAAGTTCCAAACGAGAACAGTGTATCTTGTTTAGTGGTAGGTGAATTTGAGCCTTCCTTATATTGGCTATGTCTATGAGCAGTGAACACTTTGTACTTCTGAGCACTCCAGGGGGGATTCCAGCTCTGGAATATGATAATACTGGAGTACAATGGTTTCTTGGTCGCTTCATGACCCTGTTGATTATTTGCAAAAAAAACTTTTGATAGTTCTGTGATTATGTCTACTAATCTTTCAAAAGTGCTGCATCCCTCAGTAAAGAATATGCATCAAACCAATAAGTATTCACCTTTATATAGCTTGGAGTTGAAAAATATGCATAAAAATGTTGACATTGGCAAAATGCCTAATAATTGTGCACACAGTGTGCATCACAGAGGCAAGAATCCTCACTGACACATTCTGAACCACGACTTTACCTCCTGGTTATTTGCGCCCAATACAGCTACATTATTGGTGTTATAGTGCTTGATTTCCTCCATCGTCAGGCAGGGTCATGTTAGAAATAGAGAACCCCCTGTTAGATCTTGCATGTGGGGGAGCAAAATGGGTCTGTGTTTTTAAAATGCCAAGGTGGACTTTTAGTCCCAGTCTAGCCTTGGGTCGATATATCATATTTACTTAGCAGTTATAGATTATAAAATCAATATACTGTTCTTGCAGGACTAGTTAACCCTATGTCATTTGTGACAGGTTCCCAAAAATAAGAACTGTAACTAGATTTGTGCAATATTTCAGACTATTTGTTTCACATATTAGTTATCTTTAATTGATTATGACATGGTCTATGCCACACTTGCCTATATCTTCCTTTTTGTCCATTGCAGATTTATGACCTTTCATCTCTAATTTTGGACTTTATTGATTTTGAGAAAACCTACAATATTGACCAGTACTCAGAAACTAAACTAGGTACCCATAGAACAATCAGGTAGTTGCTTAGTAGAAAATTAATGCCTATAAAACTACCCAGAAATAAATCAAATCAAATTTAAATCTAAATTCATCTTTATTACAAGAAAAAACATAATAAAATTACACAGCCGTATAAAATGTAGAAATGAGTACGTGGCACATGAAAAAAATCTAATAACAAAATGTACATCTGTCAATATACTGTATATTAGACCACATGGAATGCTAATATTTAGCATTAAAAATTGACAGTGTACAATAATAAATATGTTCCTAATCACAAAAGTGATAATGAAAAATATATATAATAGTTATTTATCAGATACTCAATGTGTCGCAAACTAATATAAAGTAGAAGCTACATTCATGGTAAGATGATAAAGGCATAAAATAGTAGCAATGTGGTATAAATTGCAAGAGTTGGATAACAAGATCTGCCAAAACCCTCTCCAAGTTAGATGACTCAAGAAAAAAATCTCACCGCTGTCAAGCCATAGGGTAGTTTTATAGGCATTACTTTATTGATTTTGTAGACTGGCCCTTTTATAGTTACTTAAAGTGGCTGTTTTGGAAACTGACAGTTTGAGTTGAACTAAAAAATAAATAATAATATGGGCTGGAAACCAATCATGTCTGTTTTTATTTTTCTTAGGTAAGAACATTTTCATGATTTTCAATTTTTTTACTTACCTCTTCTAAAGGAATTATGTTGGGCTCAGCTCATTGATCACTTATTGTGCTTTGTGTTGACAATAAACAAGTATTTTATGGATCAGTATGAGATGTAATCACACCTCTGTTATTGTACTGTAAGAATGGCCAGTATCAAAGTATCAAGGGAAAACCATATGCACTGTCTGCAGTACCTTCATATGTACACCACTTATAAATTATGCAATGCTCAGTTTTTTATTAAAAGTGTAAATGCCGTTTCAAATAAGCTTGCAGGAAAAGCTGTCTTTGGTGTGTATGTAGCGCCCCTGAAGCCATCAGGAGCTACAGTGAACTGCATCCTATCCAGGATGCAGGGCCTCCCCGCAGGGACCCAGAAGACCAGTGCCGGTAACACGAAAACATTAATTTCAATCCCTGTTTTTCCCGTTCCCAAACACTGGTGACAGGCTAGGTTTGGACCCAATGGATGGCCACCTAGGGGTGGAACCGATCCAGTCCACTAGACGACAACAAGGGGGAAGGGGTCAGACAGTCAATAAGTGGAAGTGAGAGGAGACGGACGTAATCGTACTAACAGGAGAGAGGGCCCAGGCTGTGGTTGCCGGTGGAGTACGGCAGAGTACTCCCAGAACCATAGCACTAATGGGGTACAGAGCCCTAGGTCAGGAAAATGCGCCAGGCAGACCTGATAAAAATCTGCACGGTGAGGGGACCATCCAGGACCTTACTGACCGTAAAGTTTGGAACATGGTAGCAACGGTAGAACCGGGGAACTGGACCAGAGAAGCCAACCCCACAGGGTTCAAGCTACCTGTCATACGGACTAAGACTGAAAGACGAACAGGAGGGGACCCCCAGACGCTCCAAGCCAAGGGGACCCACCAACCAGACACAGGTGATGGAGAAGACAGCCACCAGGTCACCACACTGGCACGGGAGCTAAGAGAACCAGTGGTGAGGACCAGCCTCCATCGGGTTGCCAGCCATAACAACGCTGTGATTAAAGAAACCAGTTGCACTGCAATCCCTTGTGTGGCCTACCTTCTTTCTGCACCCAACAACATAATTTATCCCCTGGGGCCTGGCCCTACTTGCAGAGGGTCCAACATCCAGGCTGCCACTAACACCAGCCCCAGTAGTGAGAAATTGTGCAGCGGCGGTTCCATCTAAATAGCCACAATCCGCAAGTGGCGTCACGACAAAACGTTATTATCAAACCCCTGTAAATAACCCCCTTCAAGCGATCCCCAGGGTCACGGAACTGGGCAACGGCCACCCAGTGAACTGTCCAAGTAAATACACTGCCCGAGACCGAGCACCGTATAGCCCTGGGGCGAGTCATGTATATATGGGAAATAATACAATTTCTGACTATTATGAAATCAATGCTGCAGCTCACTGCACTAAATGAACATGTATTCTATTGTTGCTATACACGTTAAAAACAAAAGTGAACATTTTTTTTATCGAAAAATGCAAAAGCCATCCAAAAATATTAGTGGTAGAGCCCATCCATATAAAAAGTACACCCTAACGTGATTGGATGACTTTTGGACATGTTGATCAAAAAATGTAACTAAAGATTTTTAGTTATCATTTTTTGATCAACATGTCCAAAAGTCATTTTTAATGTGCATCAATAGTGAAATTCATGTTTTCATTTACTGTAGTGCACTAATGTATAGGGCATATATTGTGTAATCAATCTGTTTATGCTGGCAAGAAAATAGTCATTATTTGAAGCAAATCACCCCTATAATAGGACAGCAAATCTCCTTGCTTCTGACAACAAGCTGTATGGGGACAGAATGATCACATTGACAATCGTTCTGTTTCTTGCAGTTTTCAGCGGCCACTGTAAATAGGTCAGTAAATGGTTACCAATTGATCTATATGTCTAAATGTATTATAAATCTCCCCAATGACATCTGCAATTTGTGCAAGAGTCATTGTGCAAGGAGGAGGTGACACTATTATCTCTAATACTAATCCTGTCTGTGATAATAATGAGATAAATACAGAAAAATGATCTATACAAAGCATAAATTAGGAGCCTAAAATTAGTCTTAATGACTAGTGTTCAAATGGCAAGATTTCAGGATATTTCTCTAACACAGAAAATGTTGTTCCATGCCTTGCATGTTCCTCTATGGTTTGTTATATTGTGACGTACAAATCTAGTGAGTGACAGATAGATGATTTGGTTTTAATTCACACCTCCATGTGTAATATAGTTTTATGCTCTATGTGTTTACAAGTTTCAGCTCCCTGATGAGAGAGTGCACTAAAGCCGACATCCACTTTTGTTGAGATTTGATGCAATCTTTATAAAAATGTAACCAGGTGAAAATTACCAACAGACTGTTACTTTGACAACATGTACTGTAGCTGGAAAAGTGACAGCTCAAAGATATGCCTGGATTTTAAAAAGTACCTATCACTAATCTGGGGTTGTGCTTTTTATTTAATAAAATAGTTGCCAATCTGAGACTGGGGATTTTTCTAAATGAAGAGTGAGATTTTGCCATGACGTTCAAGATCTTGCACTTTCACTGTGGGATGAACCATGAAGGGTTGTGGGATCCTGCTTTGAACAGTGTGATCCCTAAACTCAGATATTCCAGCCTGACTTTTGCTAGAAAGGCAGCCTCTTTTGATGGGTTTTAGAGAGTGGTATGCACTGGGGCTTCGCACTCTTTTAATAAATAAAATGGGCAGCCCCAGATTGGTACTACGTACTGTTTAAACTCTTCTGGACCAGAAGATTTTTCATTTGTGCACTTTTGCATACCTCCCAACTTTTGAAGAAAGAAAAGAGGGCCAAACTCTGCAGCGCGCCATTGCAAATTTTGGCCACACCCCTAGCCACACCCATTTGGCAGTAATAGTCATTCAGCACATGGCCTGGACTGTTCATTCATAGTCATAGCAGCCAGAATTTTCTTATATTTATATGTGTTATTATATGACATGTTGCGTATTTGTGCCTATAAGGCTGTGTTCACATGATGCATAATTCCTGTGTTTTTTGTTTCTGCACCAAACTACACAATAACAATCTTCTCTGGTTATTCCATTTTTTTCTGCATTTTTTTTATGCCTTTTCTCCATTATTTAATATGTTTTTGGCTCAGATGTGAATCTGCGTTATTAAGTGTTTTTATAGTACAGAAAAGTTTTTTCTTGCATTTTATTAAGCTCTGACATAGAAACCTCTAAAGAAAAAAAGCACCAAAACCGCAAAGTTGACTGACGTCTTCTCATGGAATCACATCTACTTTGGTTGGACAATTAAACACAGCAAAATATATGTTAAAAAAAAGCAGCAGAAAAAAATGCAGCATTTACGCTACATGTGAACATGGACAAAATGTCCAAAAAGAGTGGATGAGACCTCATAAAATCTCCACTCTCGGTGAGTCTAAAGACACTGCTGAACTGTACGGTTTTGGGTTTTTTTCTTTATAAGCTTCAGGATTCACATCTGCAACAAACGTGTAACAAATAAGGGGACAATGGGTAAAAAATACCACAAACACGCAATCATCAGAGAAGATTGTTATTGCACTCGTGGTGCAGACACCTGCAGAAAAAATGCAGCATTTATGCTACGAGTGAACACGGCCTCAGTGATACATGTTTATTACATTTTTTATGGGTTTTAATGAAGATAAATAATAAATTGCATCTTTTTTTTACACCATTTACCGATCACCATAAATAATCTGATCACTGTGTTGTTCGGGTCGCTATGATTACAGCGACACCAAATATGTCCATGTTATTTGCTGAGTTTTGATGTTTATTATTTTATAAAAAAAAAGCGCAATCAAAATTATATTGTTCTATTTTTTTTTATTATTTTTAGTAATTTTATTAGAAGAAAAAAAATCTCTTTTCCTCTCCTTCTAGAATACAGGACACAGAGATGCTGCTCTGTGCAATGGAGCTTTGTGTCCTGTGGAATCTGCTGTGTAATCAGAGGCTGCATTGTAGGTTCATCTATATAAAATCTTCCCTCTGACAGCATCATTCCTTGTGGCTCAACAGCTAAAGGCTGCAGGGCACGTGTTTGAAAGTTACTGGTTTGAATCCAAGAGGGGAAAAATAAAGAAATATTTTTTAGATATATATTTGTATTTTTTTTCTCATTTCTTTATAGTAGTTTTATGGGAACAAATGAATCTGACGCTTTCCTTCACCTACAAAAAGATGCACTATCTATCTATCTATCTATCTATCTATCTCTATCTCTCTATCTATCAAATCAAATAAGCTTTATTGGCAGGACCAAATACAAATTAGTTTTGCCAAAGCAAGTGTACAATAGGGACTGGGACTGTGGGGATGATGGGTGGGGCACATTAAGGGTGGGGACTGTAGGAAGGATGGATGGGAGCACATCTAGGGTGGGGGCTATGAAGTCCATGGCTTATCATAGTTCTCTTTCTCGAAGTCTATGACATTCGCTCAGATACCACGCTGCTATCTCCACTGTGTTCTCTTCTTCCTCCAGTAGGACATATGTTTTCTCTTCCTCCTTCATGGAGCTGAAATCTGTGAAGAGATTGGAGAGTCTCTTGAAGTGGGTGTCCCTCACTGCTGAGTACTTGGTGCAGTGTAGCAGGAAGTGGGTTTCATCCTCCAGTGCCTCCAAGTCACAGTGTTGGCACAGTCTGTCCTCCATGGGCTTGTAGCTCTGCTTGTGTCAGCCGGATTCGATGGCTAGACTGTGGACACTGAGTCTATATCGGCTCAGAGTTCTGCAGCCTCTGGGGTCTGGCAGTTTTTCCAGATATGAGGGCCAGGCTGAAGTCTCTCTGTAAACTCTGGTATGTGGTCAGTTTCTGTGAGGTGTTAATGTCGGTCCTCCAGTCCCTGACATACCTCTCCTGGCCCTTGTCTACCATCTTCTTGATTCTGGCTTTTGTCAGGCTGCTATGATTGGTCATTTTGTCCAGTTGGGTTTGGGAGAGCTGTGCCAGGGGTCCTGGTTCATCTGGACAACTTATATATATTAGAGCTTTGTGATGATCGGAGCTTAGATTGCTACTCTGTAGGTGAGCCCGAAATGATAGTGCCTTCTTCAGAGTTGCTAGGCGTAGAGGGAATCTGCCCAGCTCGGCCCAACAGGCACTGTTGGAAGTGCTTCGATGGACCTGGAAAAGGTGCTTACAAAATTCCAGGTGGAATATTTCTATTGGGCTGGAATCCCACCTTGACCAATCTGGGTAAATGTGAGGGCCCCAGACTTCGCTGTCGTACAGGAGGATTGGGGCGATGATGGAATCGAAGATTTTTAGCCAGACTCTCACTGGTGGTTTCAGATGACAGAGTTTCCTTCGGATGGCATAAAAGGTTTTGCAGGCCTTGTTTTTCAGGGTCTCTATGGCTTGTTTGAAGCTCTCTGACTGGTGAATTTCCAGGCCCAAGTAGGTGTACATGTCTGTTCCTGTTAGAGTGCAGCTGTTTAGGATAAATAAAGGATGCTCCATATAGCCCAACGTAAATTTTTATGGTGATAAAAGGACATAAAACCCCACAGTTGGCACAAACTCAAAAGCATAATATATAAAGGCGAGAACAAGGAGTTATTGCGTGCAAAAAATAGACAATTTTATTAGATACAGTAGGTGAACATCCGTATTAAAAACACATAAAATCAACAAAGTGACAGGACCATGGACTGGATTCCATATTGCCTCAGGATAAATAACAATCAATGTATATCTATATATATATATATATATATATATATATATATATATATATATATATATATATATATATATATATATATATATATATATATATATATATATATATATATAGCTATACATCCAGGCAGATACATATGTTAAATACATTCTATCTTAATACCAGCAGTGTAGAGAACCCTTCAGTTATTTACCCTGGGGCAATATGGAATCCAGTCCATGGTCCTGTCACTTTGTTGATTTTATGTGTTTTTAATACGGATGTTCACCTACTGTATCTAATAAAATTGTCTATTTTTTGCACACAATAACTCCTTGTTCTCGCCTTTATATGGAACACCATGATGTTGGTTTTCTGTAGGTTGATCGGTAGTGCCCATGTGGAGCTCAATTTCTCCAAGATTTGTAGGTTGTCTTGGAGGCCTTTCTCTTTAGAATTTCACCTGGGCATCATGGAGTGTGAGACCTGGAGCAGTTGAAGATTCCAGAGCAGTAGCCAGTTCATTCATGTAGATCAGGGTTTCCCAAACTCCAGTCATCATGGCCCCCAACAAGTCATGTTTTCAGGATTTCCTTACTATCGAACAGGTAATGGAATCATTATCAAGGCATCACCTGTGCTATATTAAGGAAATATTGAAAACATGACCTGTTGGGGGTCGTGAGGACTGGAGTTTGGGAACCACTGATGTAGATATTGGACTTAGGCTGCAGCCCTGTCTGATTCCTCGGCTCTGCTGGAAATTATCCATTCTTCTACTGTTCACACTCACACTGCAGAGGTTTTGGTGTAGGAGCTTTTGATGACATCGTAGGTCTTACCTCCTATGTTTTGACAAGAAAATGTAACCCCGCGCTTTACAGTTACTCTCCCAAAAACCTGCCTCCATTAAACTGAATGGAGCTGCGAGCTACAGGCTATTAATAGGAGCTATGATTGGTTACTATAGGAACAAAGGACATTTATAGTATAAGAAGCTTATGTGTGAGGTAATATGATGTCGGTGGAGAGACAGACATAGACAGACAGACTGAGAGACAGATAGAGATAGACAGACAGACAGGCACAGACAGATAAAGAGGCACACAGGGAAAGAGACAGAGACAAACACAGACAGATAGAGAGAGATAGGAAAAAAAAGCCAGACAGACAGAAAGAGACAGACAGAAAGACACACGGGGAAAGAGACAGACAGATGCAGACAGGGAAAGAGACAGAGAGAGACAGACAAGGAAAGAGACAGAGAGACAGGCAAAGATAGATGGGGAAAGAGACAGACGGGGAAAGAGACAGACGTGGAAAGTGTCAGACGTGGAAAGAGACAGACAGGGAAAGAGACAGACTGAGAAGGAGACAGATGGAGAAAGAGACAGATGGGGAAAGAGATAGACGGAGAAAGAGACACACCTGGAAAGAGACACACCTGGAAAGAGACAGACCTGGAAAGAGACAAACCTGGAAAGAGACAGACCTGGAAAGAGACAGACCTGGAAAGAGACAGACCTGGAAAGAGACAGACAGGGAAAGAGACAGACGAGGAAAGAGACAGATGGGAAAAGAGAGATGGAGACAGACCGGAGAAAGAGACAGACGGGGAAAGAGACAGACAAAAAAAGAGACAGAGACAGATGGGGAAAGAGACAGAGACAGATGGGGAAAGAGACAGACCGCTGAAAGAGCCAGACGTGGAAAGAGACAGACGTGGAAAGAGACAGACGTGGAAAGAGTCAGACGTGGAAAGAGTAAGACGGGGAAAGAGTCAGACGGGGAAAGAGGAGTCAGATGTGGAAAGAGTCAGATGGGGAAAGAGTCAGACGGGGAAAGAGTCAGACGGGGAAAGAGTCAGATGGGGGAAGAGTCAGACGGGGAAAGAGTCAGACAGACAGACAGAGAGAGAGACACAGACACAGAGATAGAGACAGACACAGAGATAGAAAGAGACAGACACAGAGATAGAGACAGACAGAGAGATTGAGACAGAGAGATAGACACAGAAAGACACACAGAGACAGACAGGTAAAGAGACAGACAGAGAGACAGACAGACACATACTGGGAGAGAGACAGAGAGACAGTTACTATCCCAGGCAATGCCCGAGTACTACATCTAGTCTAATATATAAAGCTGAGTGTATGTGTGTATGTGTGTGTATGTGTGTATGTATGTATGTGTGTATGTATGTATGTATGTCCGCTAAAGAAATCCGCACCGTCGCATTTACAATTACCAAATTTTGCACAGACACCCCATGTGACTCAGGGAACGTCATAGACTATGTTTTGACAAGAAAATGTAACCCCGTACTTTACAGTTACTCTCCAAAAAACCTGCCTCCATTAAAGTGAATGGAGCTGGAAACTATAGGTTATTAATAGCAGCTGTGATTGGTTGCTATAGGAACAAAGGACAGTCACAGTATAAGAAGCTTATGTGTGAGGTAATATGATGTCGGGGGGAGACAGACATAGACATACATGGACTGAGAGACAGACAGACAGGCACAGACAGAGAAAGAGGCAGACAGGGAAACAGACAGAGACAAACAGAGACAGAAACAGATAGGAAAAAAAGCCAGACAGAAAGTGACAGACAGAAAGACACATGGTCAAAGAGACAGACAGAGGCAGACAGGGAAAGAGACAGACAGACAAAGGTACACAGGGTAAGAGACTGACAGACAGAGGCAGACAGACAGATAGAAGCATACAGGCAGGCAGAGGCAGACAGGGAAAGAGACAAACAGACAGAGAAAGACAGAAAGACAAATGGACAGGGAAAGTGACAGACAGAAAGCCAGGGAAAAAACAGATAGAGAGACAGGGAAAAAGACAGACAGAGAGACAGGGAAAAAGACAGATAGGGAAAGAGACCAACGGAAAGAGACCGATTGAAAGAGAAAGACAGAGGACAGACAGGGAAAGAGACAGAAAGAGAAAGACAGGGAAAGAGACAGAGACAAACAAACAGGGAAAGATGCAGACAGAGGCAGACAGGGAGAAAGACAGACAGGGAAAGAGACAGAGAGAGACAAAGAGACAAACAGAGAGATAGCGAAATAGACAGACAGGGAAAGAGAGACAGACACACATAGCAATAGAGAGAGACAGACAGAGATAGAGAGACACAGACAGAGAAATGGATACAGAGACAAACAAACAGTTAGACAGACAGAGACAGACACTAATAGAGACAAAGACAGACACATAGACAGACAGAGACAGACACAGACAGACACACAGATAGACAGACAGACAGAGATAGACAAATAGACAGACAGAGAGACACAGACAGATAGACAGACAGAGACAGACAGTGACAGAAGCAGATAGGGAAAGAGACAGAGAGATAGAGAGACAGACAGATAGAGACTGGGAGAGAGACATAGAGACGGTTACTATCCCGGGCAATGCCCAGGTACTACAGCTAGTTCTTCAATAATGCTAGTAAGTCTAATTGCCAAAATTTTGGCTGGCAATTTCACATTTACCAGTAAAAGCGAAATAGGTCTGTAGAGATCAGGGGGGTTAGGATCTTTGCACCGCTTGAGGAAAAGAAAAATAACGGCCTCTATCATAGATGGAGGGAGTTGGCCTTTTTTATGTGCCTCTCCAAACACTTTTAGTAATTGAGGCAGTAACAACTCACTAAAGCTTTTATAGAATTCACCAGGGATCCCATCAAATCTTGGAGCCTTCTCATTAGCTAGTAACTGCACTGCACTTACCAATTCATCTAAGCTAAGGTGTTTCTCAAGTACTTCAACTGCCATCCTTGACAACCTAGTCAGCTTTATTTTTTATAAATAATGTCCTATTTCAGATTCAGAGAGGTATAACACAGAGTAATGCCTGTGAAGAACCTTCAATATATCCCTATTCTCTGTGACAGACATCCCATTTTTATCTGTTAACCTTAGAAAATAAGGAGAACCTTTCTGAGTAGAGATGGGCAAACCCGCAGATATTTGGGCTTAGCTGGTACGGACAGATTTAAAAAAAAAGTCCGGTTCGGGACTGGACTTGGCCCCAAACTTGACCTCGGGGTCAATAAATCTATGGAGACCAAAATTTCAGTGTTACCATATGGTGTTAAGAAATAGGGATGAGCGAATGTATTCACCACTATTTGGTATCCGGCGAAAAATGGGGTATTCGAGGTATTCGCCATCCGATGGCTAATATGGTATTCGCTTCGATACTTTCATTTTCATTTCTGCCTTCCTGGTGCTTTTTTCCAGCCAATGAACACATCTGATGTTGCTTGCCCTCACAGTAACGCCGCAGTCATCTTTGTTTTGGTGATACTGTGATTGGCTTTGCCGCACAGCATCATAGGGGCTATATAAGGCTGCCGCCATTTTGTGCACGCATTCATTCCTGAGCAGGTGGTGTAGATACACTGTACTGTGTGTGGGAGAGTGTTTCTACAGCCAACTAATATTAGTCCTTCTAAGGGCTGAATATATTTAGCATTAGCTGCTAATGTGATGCCCTGGATTAGCCAGGTAGTCACAGGTAGACCCCCTGCACAAACACCAGCCCCTAAAAAGGTGTAACCAGCCAACCTAAAAACCCTGAGTCACCCCTCTCAGGTCTTGACGTTCACACCCGGGGGCAGAGCTAGGTGGGTGGCCACGCCCTCCAAGGAGTTCGGAGAGCTTGAGGTGGGAGAAACACAGTAGTTGAGGAGAGAGGAGGGGGAGATGAGTTGTGGAGGTGAAGGAGAGCAGTAGTAGTGTGTCAACGTCTGTCAGGGATCTGGGTAGGAGCCCAGATACCCTGTGACTAGGAGGCAGATGGTGGTTGCCGCCAGCAGGAGCCAGGAAGACGGCTGGTGGAACCGTAAGGGACTGGGAAATGGTAGTGGCCCGCCGGTACCGAACCGGGGAACCAACTGGAAACCGGAGCACCAGGAGGGGTACTCAGACCCAGAACGAGGTCCAGAAGCCACTGGACAATATCGAATTCACTGATTGAGGTCTGGACCTTAGGTCCTTTTCCGTTCCAAGACCCGAAAGATGGCAACACCCCACCGAGGGAGATAGAAATCCACCGCACAGGCAGAAAGATCCCACGAGCCAGCGCCTGCGGGCAAACGGGTTCGCCGAAACAAATAAAGCCGGGGAGCGGACTACCGTTGCTGAAGCATAGGCAGTCAAGTTCTACCACAGAGGTGCAGGAGAAAGGCGGGAACCACCAACCTGAGAAAGGGACAAAGCGCAGCCGGCTGCGGGTACCGACCACCATCCTTTTTGGTTTACCAGAGACTCCGATGTATCTGTCATAGTGAGTACAACAGTGCCCTCGGGCCGCGCACCGCACAGCACCACACCATCCCGCCCACACCTCACAAACACTGGGCCTCGGGACCATCACCACCTGCCCATGCAGGGGTCAAAACCAGGCTGCATAACACCATCCCCGGGAGCCTAGTTAACGGCAGCGGTGGTGTCCACATTCACCACAACCCATGCGTGGCATCACAAACTTACATCCCTAAACGCCACGGCCTTGGCCGTGGACCTTCCCCACCGAAATCCCTACACGTAGTGCCAGCTTCTCTTCACGTGACCCCCGGGTCTGGGAGGAGCTCGAGCCACCCACCGACGAGCACGGATCCGAGCGGCTCGGCGGCCGGCCGACCCTCTGGGCGGTACACTAGCGACTGTGTAAATCGTAGAACCAAGTATAGGGACAGTGCAGTGCATTGTTTGATATAGCGTTCCTGTGGCAAAATCCAAAATAGTCCTTTTAAGGACTGAAGATAGTGTGCATTAGCTTCTAGCAGCTGTGTAAATCATAGAAATAGCTATAGGGTCAGTGTTAGTTCATTGCTTAGTTAGGTGAGAACCGTTCCTGTTTTAAACCAAAAAATCCACTGAAATGTTAACCTATTAATGTTAACCTTTTTTCTTTATAACAATTTGGGTTTTTGCAACAGCTATTTCAGTTTCATATATCTAAAAACTGATGGACTGAGTAATATTTCTGGATTGAAATGAGGTTTATTGTACTAACAGAAAATGTGCAATCCGCATTTAAACAAAATTTGACCGGTGCAAAAGGATGGGCACCTCAACATAAAAGTGACATTAATATTTTGTAGATCCTCCTTTTGCAAAAATAACAGCCTCTAGTCGCTTCCTGTAGCTTTTAATGAGTTCCTGGATCCTGGATGAAGGTATATTTGACCATTCCTGTTTACAAAACAATTCCAGTTCAGTTAAGTTTGATGGTCGCCGAGCATGGACAACACGCTTCAAATCATCCCACAGATTTTCAATGATATTCAGGTCTGGGGACTGGGATGGCCATTCCAGAACATTGTAATTGTTCCTCTACATGAATGCTTCAGTAGATTTGGAACGGTGTTTTGGATAATTGTCTTGCTGAAATATCCATCCCCTGCGTAACTTCAACTTCGTCACTGATTCTTGCACATTATTGTCAAGAATCTGCTGATACTGAGTTGAATCCATGCGACCCTGAACTTCAACAAGATTCCTGGTGTCGGCATTGGCCACACAGCCCCAAGCACCTAGACCAAATTTTACTGTGGGTAGCAAGTGCTTTTCTTGGAATGCTGTGTTTTTTTGCCTCCATGCATAACACCTTTTTGTATGACCAAACAACTCAATCTTTGTTTCATCAGTCCACAGGACTTTCTTCCAAAATGTAACTGGCTTGTCCAAATGTGCTTTTGCATACCTCAGGCGACTCTGTTTGTGGCGTGCTTGCAGAAACGGCTTCTTTCACATCACTCTTCCATACAGCTTCTCCTTGTGCAACGTGCGCTGTATTGTTGACCGATGCACATTGACACCATCTGCAGCAAGATGATGCTACAGGTCTTTGGAGGTGGTCTGTGGATTGTCCTTGACTGTTCTCACCATTCTTCTTCTCTGCCTTTCTGATATTTTTCTTGGCCTGCCACTTGTGGGCTTAACAAGAACTGTACCTGTGTTCTTCCATTTCCTTACTCACAGTGGAAACTGACAGTTTAAATCTCTGAGACAATTTTTTGTATCCTTCCCCTGAACAACTATGTTGAATAATCTTTGTTTTCAGATCATTTGAGAGTTGTTTTGAGGAGCCCATGATGCCACTCTTCATAGGAGATTCAAATAGGAGAACAACTTGCAAGTGGCCACCTTAAATATCTTTTCTCATGATTGGATACGCCTGCCTATGAAGTTCAAAGCTCAATGAGGTTACAAAACCAATTTAGTGCTTTAGTAAGTCAGTAAAAAGTAGTGATGAGTGTTCAAATCAAGAAATTGATAAGGGTGCCCATACTTTTGCACCGGTCAAATTTTGTTTAAATGCGGATTGCACATTTTCTGTTAGTACAATAAACCTCATTTCAATCCAGAAATATTACTCAGTCCATCAGTTATTAGATATAGGATACTGAAATAGCTGTTGCAAAAACCCAAATTGTTATAAAGAAAAAAGGTTAACAATAATAGGGGTGCCCAAACTTTTTCATATGACTGTATTAGTGCTGTGAGTCGACCATCAGGGTTTTCGATAGGGGGGTACTCTGGTGCCGGGACTACGGATACTTTACTCTCGATGGGGTTATCACAGGTGGTCGGTCCCAGCTTCATGCCCTGGGCGCTCACTCTGCGGCTGTGGAATGGGGTACAGGGATGATTTTGGGGATATACGTGACACCACCTGTGGTGTCTGGTAAGCGGGATACACCAGCGCTGCCCACGGCCGACCTCTGAGGCGATGGTGATGGCAGCTTAAGATCTCTCAGCTCCCCAGAGGTGGAGCTATTTTACCTCAGGGCGGCAGGTCGCTGACCAGGAGGGAAGCGACCGAGCGGTTATGGCTGCCTTCTTCTCTGACGTCGCAGGGTCCTGTTGAATGGCGGAGAGATGACACACCGAGTCCACATCAGCTTAAACAAGTCCTTTTTACTGGCATCTGGTTTGTTTTGCACAGTACACAGCAGAAACAGTTCGGTTACCAGAAGGCCAATGGTCACAAATTTTGGAGGAGATTTAATGACAGAGTCTCTCTGTGAGGTAACCTTTCTATGTCTCTTTCTTGGTCCCTGCTCTGAGGGCTCTGTGACTCCCTCTTTAACCCACTCGTTAGTCTCGTCACTGGTTTTCCCAGGGGTCTGATGCTGCACGATTTCTTTATCTATCCCGCAACAGCGTCAAGAACTCGACTTGGGGTTAGTAGTCAGACTCTTGATGGGTACCGGGACTCCTCTAATTTAGGATCCCAGGTTAACAGTCAATGGTTTGGGGCTAAACCTGACAAACCTCCTCGGTTCCATTATACCGGTGTCGACCTGAACTCTTCAGCCGGCTCTCGCCAGACCTAAAGTGTCCCCTTTCCATCTGGGTTACCCCTTTTCCTGTGTCTTTCTTTTCTTTTAGGGTACCCTCACTCTGGACGTCGGAACTATGTTATTTCTAACTCTTCTTTCAGTCATCAATTTACTCTTGTCTCTTCTTGTCACTCCTTACTAACTGACTGTTAACTGACTGTCACTCAGTCGTCCTGTCAATCACGTCGCATCTCACGCTCAGCTAGGCTCCACCCCCTTATGGACCTACTATATAAACAGTCCCAGGAATATGAAGGTAGGGGCTGCTGAGTCAATGTTACTCAATCTAATATAAGACTCTGCATTTCTTCTCTCTTTCACCTGTAACTAAAGAGCACTGCACCTTGCTGTTAAGGTGCTGTATTCCCCTGTAGTGCCTAACCACAGGGGCGCCACATACCCCCTTAGTTAATCACACTCGTCCCCGAGTGTGGCAACAAGGTTTGGGTTAAGCTAAACATTTTCTTATAATTTAACCATAACACGTTGGTAATATTTACTCTATTTTTTTTTTAACACAGAGTCTTAAAAATAAAAACTACAAAAAGTGAATAAGATATGTAGCCAGCTCATACAGCATTAGTCCATTGGGCGTAAGCTGTTAAAGAAACTTTTGCCACACCCAGTCTTGTGGCTCAGTCTTCGCTTAAAGTGCATCAACAAAAAAAAAAATAAATCAACAGTTACGAGTGCTTTAGTTTAACAGTTCTAAGTGTGGTGAGGTTCCATATCATTCATAATCACTGTAGGCCTCTTGGCCCTGGAGTCACCTTCCTGGCCCCTATACACTATTATGCCAGGTTCCTTCACCCCTTTTTTACATTAATACTATCTACCTATTCAACTATTTACATATTCCACTTTCTACATTATATTCTCTGTATCTAAGTGGTGGACAGCCAAAGTTAATACGTGTTGACCTGCGTAAAATTGGTATACTTGAGGGTCTACTTACTCTCCTAGTGGAAATGGCAGATACACCAACTGCAGGAATCTCTGATTCCATTACAACGGGTGGTTCTTCTGTTCTGGGCGTTTCACTAGGTTGTGGAAAAGTCACCATCGGTATCAAGTATACGCCATCTATTTGCGGCCAATCTGCAGGAAGTTCTCCTAAAATTGTCTTGACTATTCTTTCTTTCTCTTCTTTTCTCTGAATAGGAACTCTCTCTACTGGTTGCAGCTGTTGAGGGTATTTCTTTAAATGATCCCTGGACACCATTGTCGTTATTTCACCTTTGTCTTTACTAATCAAACAGCCTTTCTGATCGTTCAAGTTTGATGGTTGTACAGTGTAGGGTTCTGCCTCCCATTGATCATCTAACTTATGCAGTCGTCTTTTTCTCTTTAAGACTAATTCACCTGGTAGTAAGGGTGTTCCTTGAGCACTTTTGTTAAAGTTTGCTTCTTGTTTTTCCTTTGATTTTTCCAGGCTTCTCTCGACACATTCCTGTATTTTCTGAGATTGTTCCTTTCTTTTTCTTCCCAATCTGCATCTGAGGTATTTTCTTCAGGAACTATTATGTCCATCTCCAAATTTCTGGTCTTCCTCTCATAAGGTATGCAGGGGTGCAATTTGTTGAGCTTACTGGAATGTTGTTATACCTGTCAACTAGATCTGGTAACTTCTCTGGCCATCTGTTCCGCTTCTCCAAGGGCAGAGTTTTTAGCAGCTCTATCACAATGTGATTAATTTTCTCACACATGCCATTAGTCTGAGGATGATAAGGCGTAGTGCGAATTTTCTTGCATCCGTATATTTTACAGAATTCTTGAAATAGTTCAGACTCAAAAGTCGGGCTTTGATCTGTTAATACCCGTTCTGGATATCCATGTGGTCTGCAGAAATAGGCTTGGAATGTTTTTGCCGCTGTTCGAGCCGTTAAGTCCTTCACTGGAGCTACTATGAGGAACCTGGAATATTGGTCCATTATAGTAAGAGCATGAGTATAACCAGATCTGCTGGATATGAGCTTGACGTGATCAAGGACTACCAGCTCTAATGGCTGTTTGGTAATGATGGACTGTAGTGGTGCCTTCTGACTGTTACGGTCTTTTCTTCTTAATGAGCATGGTCCACAATCTCTACACCATTTCTCTATAGTAGATCTCATGCCAATCCAGTAAAATCTTTCACGTAACAGGATCTCCAACTTCTTCCATCCAAAATGTCCTGATTGATTATGATACATATCTAACACCATTTGGGTGTCTCTTTTTGGAACCACAATTTGCCAAACCATCTCATGTGTACTAGGATTAATATAACTTCTGCACAGTTTATCTTGATGGATAAATAACCTACTTCTTTCTTTCCACAATTGCTTGGCCTCTAGTGGGGAATCTTTGTCAAGTTTGCAGCTTGGTTCGGTTACTAGCTTTTTCACTAGACTCACTGCCCGATCACTATCTTGGGTTTCTGAGGCAACGGGTTCAATGCTATATTCTGCTGGTTTTGATAGATAACAGCCTCTGTCACTTCCCATTTTCTGTTCTTATGGAAAGCTGGGAGTTCTGCTTCCTCCAAGTCATCCTCCTCTACTTCTGATCCTGGTAGATATGCCTGAGGATTCCTAGACAGGGCATCAGCATTGGCATTTTTACGGCCTGTCCTGTACTTGATGATAAAATCAAAATTTGACAATCTGGCCATCCAGCGTTGCTCCAATGCACCGAGTTTTGCGGTGTCCAGATGCGTCAATGGGTTGTTATTTGTATAGGCGACGAATTTTTAAGCAGCCAGATAATGTTTAAACCTTTCCGTTATGGCCCAGACCAAGGCCAAAAACTCCAACTTAAAAGAAATATAATTTTCAGGGTTTCTTTCGGTGGGTCGAAGTTTCCTGCTGGTGTGGTGCCCTGGACAAGCCAGGTCATCACAGAACTACACCAACACACCCCACACCCCAGTTAGGCACATCTAGGTCAAACACAAAATCCTTGTTGCCTTCCTCCAGGGGCTGATGTCCACACCAGGGGGTGGGCCAGGCGGTTGGTCCCGCCCACCGAGGAGTTCACAGTCCTGGAGGCGGGAAAAGGAGAGCAGATTGAGGGAGAGTTTGAAGTTGGAGAGGAGTGAAGTGTGGTAGTGCTGGAACAGTCTGACGGCGTCCGGGTGTGTGGCCCGGACGGTACAGCAAGGTTGGCAGACGGTGGTGACCGTCTGCAGGAGAGGCTGATTGGAGCAAACCGTATGTACCGTGGACGGGCGGTGGCCCGGCGGTACCGGATCGGAGAGTAAAGAGAAGCCAGCACCATCCGGCAGGGCTTACGGACCCCGACCAGGCTAGGAGTCACCGTTAAACTGGTCAAATCCGTTAGCAAAGGGAACCTCCGGGGTTTCCCAGCAGTCAAGACCCGATTAAAGGCAACAGCTCACACCGTAGAGGGAAACACAGTCACCGCCAAGGCTAAAGTTCCTAGGGCCAGAGCCTGCAGGCAAAAAGGGGCTCCTTCAGCATCCATCCAAGCTGGGGAGCGGGTTACTGGTGGGAAGCCATTGGAACCGTAACACAACACAGGTGCAGGGAAAGGCAGTCACCATCAACCTACCGGGAGCAGAAACAACTGCAGCCGCCTGTGGGACCCGTACATCCAGCCATTTGTTTGACCAGAGACTCTGTGTGAATTACTGGCTGAGTGAGTACCACTGTGCCGTGCGGCACAGCGCTGCCCCCACGACCCTGCACCTCACCAGGCCCCGTAACCCGCCTGCCATCCATCCCTACCCCTCACTGGGCCACGGGACTACCAACCCCCCTACCCACGGAGGGGAGAACCAACATCTAAGCTGCTCCCTGTCATCGCTCCCGGGATCCCCGTCCAGAGCAGCGGTGGCGTCACAACCTCACCACAACCGTGGGTGGCGTCACGGACAATATCCCTAAACCCAAACCACCCCCTTTTCACTCACGGGCGAGGAACGCCGCTCGAGTCCCCGGGATCCGGCCCACCGCTCGAGCCACCGACCGAGCAGCAGCAGCCGGACCCGAGCAGTGGGTGAGCGCAGCGTCTCATCCTCCGCCCGTGACAACTTGGCGTCACGAACAGGATCTTACCGCTCTGCCGTCTGGTAGAGGTGTGCCTTGTGACCGCCGGAGGTGTCCGTCGCGACCAGTCCACCCAAACCCCAGAACCAGCCCTGATTGCATGGGAGCCGGGGGCCAGCACCGCAGCCGGAGGTCCAGAGAGAATGCCGCTGATGGAGGAGGGGGTTCCAACCACGCTGCCCCCGCCATCGTTCTTAACGGCCGTCAGTGGTTCTGGACTGAACTGCCTGTGGAAGGAGAACCCGATGTACCGACCGGTCACCGAGTGGGCCGACCCCCTGCGGTGGTAGCCGCTTCAAAGTCAGCGGAACCCCGCTGCAAGTTGTCCCCGTTGGGACCACCTGTAACAGTTAGAAGTTCTGAATGATAAGAATGATCAACCGAAGGAAAGTTTACTTGATTTACAACCGTGATTAAACCGGCCATTGCCGGCAACTGTTGTCCCCGTGGGGACTGTTTGCAAACACGCGTAGAAACTGCTAGGGACAAGCCCGAGAACTTGCAGGGCAACCACAAACTCAGTGGCATGTAAATAGAAATGTTTGGCTTAAACCGTTACCGCCTCCGGAGAGGCAGATTTGGGAGGATGGACCTGGAGGAAAGTGATGGCCCAGGCCCGCCACTACCGTAACCGGTGGCGATCCTCCAGGGGTTCAGGGGTTCCCCATGGACGTGGGTCCCCTGAAAGAGACAGAACCCGCTCGGGCAACTTGGTGATGGACTGGGGCAAGGGGTGCTGCCCATTTGCTTAGGGGCATCATCAGGGCCAGGTTGCTTGGGTGGAAAAAGAGCAGAAGCCGTACCATTGAAAATGTCTGTGATGTTTTTACGTGTTTTACCGTTTATATCTTTTTCAGTTTGTGAATATAAAACCGGTGATGGACGGGCAGCCCGTGGACGGTCTGCGTTTTACTAAGGGGGAATATGGCGCCCTGGACAAGCCAGGTCGTCACAGAACTACACCAACACACCCCACACCCCAGTTAGGCACATCTAGGTCAAACACAAAATCCTTTTTGCCTTCCTCCAGGGGCTGATGTCCACACCAGGGTGTGGGCCAGGCGGTTGGTTCCGCCCACCGAGGAGTTAACAGTCCTGGAGGCGGGAAAAGGAGAGCAGATTGAGGGAGAGTTTGAAGTTGGAGAGGAGTGAAGTGTGGTAGTGGAGGAACAGTCTGACGGCGTCCGGGTGTGCGGCCCGGACGGTACAGCAAGGTTGGCAGACGGTGGTGACCGTCTGCAGGAGAAGCTGATTGGAGCAAACCATATGGACTGTGGACGGGCGGTGGCCCGGCGGTACCGGATCAGAGAGTAAAGAGAAGCCAGCACCATCCGGCAGGGCTTACGGGCTGTCTTCATCTGTTGGAAGGAATCTTCTTGCTCTTTTCTCCATACCAATGATGGTTCTGACCTTCTTCGTTTAGTTTGGCCTACCAGTAGGTCTTGTAAAGGTGCTGCCAATTTCGTATAGCCCCTTATAAATCTCCGGTAATATCCTACCAAACCCAGGAACTGGCGTACTTCTCTGATGGTGGTTGGTCTCTGCCAATCTTGTAAAGCAGTTATCTTCTCTGGATCTGGTGCTATTCCATCTGCGCTAACTACATTTCCAAGATATTGGACTTTTGGTTTCAGCAGGTGACATTTTGATGGTTTAAGCTTCATTCCATATTTTGCTAGAGATGCAAATACCTCAGCCAAGTGTTCCAGGTGATCTTCATAGGTCTTGGAGTATACGATTACATCGTCTAGGTACAAGAGTTCGGTCTCAAAGTTCTTGTGTCCCAGGCAACATTCCATAAGCCTTTGAAATGTTCCTGGTGCATTACATAATCCGAACAGCATCCTATTAAATTCACATAGGCCCATTGGTGTTGTAAATGCCGTCTTCTCTCGGTCTTCCTCTACCATGGAGACCTGCCAATATCCACTAGTGAGATCTAATGTAGAAAAATAATTAGCAGTCCTCAATGCAGCAAGAGACTCCTCTATACGGGGTAACGGGTAAGCATCTTTGTGAGTGATCTTATTTATTTCCCAGTAATCCACACACATCCTCATAGTGCCATCTTTTTTTCTAACTAGGACTAAGGGTGCTGCCCAGGGGCTACGAGTATCTCTTATAACCCCTGCCTCTCTCATGTCCTGCAGCATCTCTTTTGCACACTGGTAGTGTTTTGGTGGCACGGGTCTAAAGGCCCTGTCACACACAGAGATAAATCTGCGGCAGATCTGTGGTTGCAGTGAAATTGTGGACAATCAGTGCCAGGTTTGTGGCTGTGTACAAATGGAACAATATGTCCATGATTTCACTGCAACCACAGATCTGCCAAAGATTTATCTCTGTGTGTGATGGAGCCTTTAGTCTCAGTCTAATTGGGGGATGATTCCCTGTGGATATGTGATGACGTACCCCTTCGACCTTCCCAAAGTCTAACGGATGCTTCCTAAACACCTGTTCGAATTCTCGTGCTACCCGATAGATTCCATGTTTTTGATAGGAAGGGGTGGTATCAGTCCCTACATGCAACTGCTGACACCATTCCTCCAGCTGTCCCTTGGAGTTGTTGTCCTCCGCTTGATTTGACTGGGGCAAAGGCTTTATCGCCTGTATACGGCTGTCACAGATAGTGTACAGCTTTGCTACTGTAGCGTACCTGGGTAATTTTACTTCCTCTTCCCCACAGTTTATGATACGAATTGGTACTCTTCCTTTGCGTACATCCACCACCCCTCTGGCTGTCAGCAGCATAGGTCTGTGCTCTGAGTATACTGGTTCTACAACTGCCTGGTATTCCTTTCCTCTAAGACCAATAGCTGCTCGACACCAGATCATCATTTCACTTTTAGGTGGTAACATAATAGGAAATTGGTCTGTAACCCGTACACTGCCAATTTCCCCTCCAAACAGATTTACCTGTTGTCTGTGTGTCAGGACTCGAATCTCACGATGTAGCACTCTCTTCTGTCCATGATCAGCAGTCACAGCAATATGTCGGAGCAAAAACAATACTTCCCCAAGGCAGTTTTCAATTACATTTGTTCCAAGTACCATGGAGGGGCATTTGTTGTTAGGGTCATCTTCTACCACACATAACCCTTGGTCTTTTAACTCTACTCTCCCCAGTTTTAATGTGACTTCCCTAAACCCAACCTGGTTTAGTGGTAGTCCATTGGCTGCTAGTAAACTAAACTAGAATCTGGGGGTCTAAGATCGTCATCAGACCAATAGTGTTTGTACAATGTATGTGGGATGGTGGTTACTTGTGACCCAGTGTCCAAAAGAACTGACATGGGGATTCCTTCTAGTGTAATATTAAGGTACGGGCGGCCTCCCACGTACCCACTATGCCAGTCTTTCGGGGCCGACTGTCTTATTCCTGGGGCTCGGCCCTGGGCCCCAGGAATCGCCGGTTTAAAAGACATCCTCTTGCAAAATGGCCTGGCTTGTTACAACGAAGGCAGACGGGTTGTCCTGAAGAATCCGTGTGGTCCATGGCTCTGCGTTGGAATGGTGCGTTGGTCTCCTGAACGGGCGACTTGTTGGTCCCCTCCACGGGCGACATGTTGGTCCCCTCCACGGGCGACATGCACCTTTTCTTCATCCATGGAACATCCTCAGGAGAATCAGCTAACTGTATTTTACTGGATAGTTGTGACCCTGGCTGGTTCTGCAAGAGTGTTAACACAAAGTCCATCTTTTTAGTCAGCTGCTGTACTTGGTTGTGCAATTCATCCTCTCTGCTTGATGTCTCAGCCACCTTTACAACCTTTACCAAATCTTTGGAAGCATTTGTTATGCCGGCGAGAGAAGTATCAACCTGCCAGGATGGGTCCACTGACTTGGCCGGCAACTTGTACTGTAATACTGTTATTGCTCTATCTTTTATAGCATCAAAGTCAACATCAGGGTGATCTAAGACCCACATATGCACCTGCTGACAACTAACTTCTGACCTCAAGCCAGCTATGAACTGTTCGGCAAGCATTTTATCCTCGTCGTCCACACTTGCTGGATCTACTTGGTTTAAGGACAGGAGTGCTACCTGTAAACGTAAGGCATAATCTCTGATGGTTTCCTTTGGCCCTTGTTCACATTGGTAGAATATCATCCTCAACTCAGCCCGGGTGCGTTTCTCAAAATCAGCTTTTAACTTGGCAAATACATTTTCTACGGAGTCTCTGTCAGTATCTTTCCATGACTCCACCTCCAGCTCTGCTGCACCGATTAATTTTCCCAGCACCATAGCGGCTCGCTGTTTCCCGGTCATAGCATCATATCCAGCACCGCACATATTTTCCTCTTAAAAGCTGCCAGAGTGCCTGGTTTCCCTTCATAGATTGGCAACCATTTTGCTCCTGGCACATATGGCAAGGTTATTGGCATTATTGAGGCTACTGGCGTGGCTCCTCCTTCTGCAGGGACCCAGGAAACATTGTCCTCACTCATGGCGGTGCCCCCTTAGTTAATTGTGGCTAGTTGCAAAGCCTTTAGATACAGTGAAAGTTCAGCACTCACTAGGCTTTTTCTTAGGCCTAAAACACACTTCCGCAAAAAAACCGTCCGTGTGACACGGTCCGTTTTTCGGGTCCGTGTTCCGTTTTTTTTGGGCGTTTCTCCGGTATGTATGGCATCCGTGTGATGGCGTATGCGAGCCGTGTGTACGTGTAAAATGTCCGTGTTTGTGTGTAAAATGCCCGTGTATGTGTACGTGGAATGTCCGTGTGGAATGTCCGTTTGTGTGTTGCACAATGTCGTTGATACATGTCAGCTGACAGCAGACAGAGTTGCGCGATGAGAATGAACTCGGGTGAACTTCACCCGACTTCATTGTCATGCCGCGGCTCTGTCTGTGTGCCGCGTACTGATTAGCGGTCACCTGTGAAGGATTCACCAGTGACCGCTAATCCCCCGAGTGACTGAAGTGAGCAGCCCTCTCTCATACTCACCGCTCCCCGATCACCAGCGCGGCGAGGAACAGCTGTGGAGAGAATACGCGGCAACAATTACTTTGAATATGCCGGCCGCTCATTAATCAATCTCGTATTCCCTGCTTTCCCCACCCACAGACGCCTGTGATTGGTTGCAGCCAGACACGCCCCCCACGCTGAGTGACAGGTGTCTCACTGCACCCAATCACAGCAGCCGGTGGGCGTGTCTATACTGTACAGTAAAATAAATAAATAAATAATTAAGAAAACCGGCGTGCGGTCCCCCGCAATTTTAATACCAGCCAGATAAATCCATACGGCTGAAGGCTGGTATTCTCAGGATGGGGAGCCCCACGTTATGGGGAGCCCCCCAGCCTAACAATATCAGTCAGCAGCCGCCCAGAATTGCCGCATACATTATATGCGACAGTTCTGGGACTGTACCCGGCTCTTCCCGATTTGCCCTGGTGCGTTGGTAAATCGGGGTAATAAGGAGTTTTTGGCAGCCCATAGCTGCCAATAAGTCCAAGATTAATCATGTCAGGCGTCTCCCCGAGATACCTTCCATGATTAATCTGTAAATTACAGTAAATAAACACACACACCCGAACAATCCTTTATTAGAAAAAAAAAAACACTAACAAATTGCCTAGTTCACCAATTTAATAAGCCCGAAAAAGCCCTCCATGTCCGGCGTAATCCAGGATGGTCCAGCGTCGCTTCCAGCTCTGCTGCATGGAGGTGACCGGAGCTGCAGAAGACACCGCCGCTCCAGTCAGCTCCACGCAGCTAATGAAGGGTATTCCGCGCGATCAGCTTTATTCAGCGTTGGCCGCGAGTAACCTCAGTGACAGCTCAGCTGATCGCGCTATTCCCTTCATTAGCTGCGTGGAGCTGACTGGAGCAGCGGTGTCTTCTGCAGCTCCGGTCACCTTCATGCAGCAGAGCTGGATGCGACGCTGGACCATCCTGGAGTACGCCGGACATGGAGGGCTTTTTCGGGCTTATTAAATTGGTGAACAAGGCAATTTGTTAGTGTTTTTTTTTTTCTAATAAAGGATTGTTCGTGTGTGTGTGTTTATTTACTGTAATTTACAGATTACTCATGGAAGGTATCTCAGGGAGACGCCTGTTATGATTAATCTAGGACTTATTGGCAGCTATGGGCTGCCAAAAACTCCTTATTACCCCGATTTGCCAACGCACCAGGGCAAATTGGGAAGAGCCGGGTACAGTCCCAGAACTGTCGCATATAATGTATGCGGCAATCCTGGGTGGCTGCTGACTGATATTGTTAGGCTGGGGGGCTCCCCATAACGTGGGGCTCCTCATCCTGAAAATACCAGCCTTCAGCCGTATGGCTTTATCAGGCTGGTATTAAAATTGCGGGGGACCGCACGGTGGTTTTTTTTAATTATTTATTTTACTGCACAGTATAGACACGCCCACCGGCTGCTTTGATTGGGTGCAGTGAGACAGCTGTCACTCAGCGTGGGGGGCGTGTCTGACTGCAACCAATCACAGGCGTCTGTGGGTGGGGAAAGCAGGGAATACGAGATTGATTAATGAGCGGCCGGCATATTCAAAGTAATTGTTGCCGCGTATTCTCTGCACAGCTGTTCCTCTCCGCGCTGGTGATCGGGGAGCGGTATGAGCCGGGGGAAGAAAAAAAACGAGCGCCAATGTAAGTATGACTGAGAACAGCAGAAACAAAGGTAAGTATACTAAATTTAATTTAAAAAAAACAAAAAATAAGATCGCTAGTGTAAAAACGCACACGCACGAAACGTGCTGAACACGGACATACTCCGTGTGCGGTACGTGCAGGCACGGACCCATAGACTAAAGCGAGTCCGTGCCTGCGTGCTGCCGGCCAAAAACGGACATGTTGTCCGTGTAGAAAAGCGCACACACGTACTTACCACACGGACACACGTTCCGTGTGATTTTACGTGTGTGTGCCATCTACCATAGAATAACATGGGTCTCCGTGTGTACGTGTCTCCGGTATGTGCAAATACGTACCGCACATGTACAAATTAAACGGATGTGTGTCGCGGGTCATAGACAGACCCGCCTTTTGTCAGTTCTCGGGTCTTTTCGGAACCAGCCACTGCACTTCGGGTAGTCTGAGCAGAGCGCTGAGCAGGACTTATCCTCACTCTCCTTTTTACCTGTTGTGTGGCGCAGCTTCAATTTCTGTGGTAGCTCCCACCTATTTAAAACCAATGAGCAATGACATTTAATTACAATGACTATGGTGGTTCTGTGCGCACTTTACATAGCCAATAAAGTCTTTTTAGGCACACATTCTTGGTTTTAAGTACAATCCTGTTCGTGACGCCAATTGAGTCGACCATCAGGGTTTTCGATAGGGGGGTACTGTGGTGCCGGGACTACGGATACTTTACTCTCGATGGGGTTATCACAGGTGATCGGTCCCGGCTTCATGCCCTGGGCACTCACTCTGTGGCTGTGGAATGGGGTACAGGGATGATTTTGGTGATATACGTGACGCCACCTGTGGTGTCTGGTAAGCGGGATACACCAGCGCTAGTCAGACTCTTGATGGGTACCGGGACTCCTCTAATTTAGGATCCCAGGTTAACAGTCAATGGTTTGGGGATAAACCTGACAAACCTCCTCGGTTCCGTTATACCGGTGTCGACCAGAACTCTTCAGCCGGCTCTCGCCAGACCTAAAGTATCCCCTTTCCGTCTGGGTTACCCCTTTTCCTGTGTCTTTCTTTTCTTTTAGGGTACCTTCGCTCAGGACGTCGGGCCTATGTTATTTCTAGCCCTTCTTTCAGTCATCAATTTACTCTTGTCTCTTCTTGTCACTCCTTACTGACTGACTATTAACTGACTAACTGTCACTCAGTCGTCCTGTCAATTACGTCGCGTCTCACGCTCAGCTAGGCTCCACCCCCTTATGGACCTACTATATAAACAGTCCCAGGAATATGAAGGTAGGGGCTGCTAAGTCAATGTTACTCAATCTAATATAAGACTCTGCATTTCTTCTCTCTTTCACCTGTGACCAAAGAGCACTGCACCTTGCTGTTAAGGTGCTGTATTCCCCTGTAGTGCCTAACCACAGGGGCACTACAGCTGCATACGGTCTGTTACTGCAGTGTGTGATATAGGGAGAGCTTATTCACAGGCAGGGAGAGATTTAAAGCTGTCCTGATATCTGCTACTAATAACCAACAATCTCAGCACTGCTACATCCCTTGTGTCTGTTCAACTAAGAATAGGTATTACAACTTGCAAAAAAAGGTCCCAAAATTGTCAAAACAACGAGTTTAGGTGTTGTGTAGTGCCTGTCAGCCACCATCTCAATTCAAAGCTGCTCAGTTGTGTCCTTGTGTTGGCTTCATAGCATACATAAACTCCATAGTACCCTACGGCTAAAAAAAAAAAAGTGTAAGTTTAAAAAAATAAATAAATAAAATAAAATTGCTGTCACAGTCTCTAGTTCTCCCTGAAGCCCAATACCATAATATATAGCATCCTGGTGGTGGCTTCATATCTTACAGAACTTAGATAGTGGCCTGCTGCAACTAACACACAGTGTCAGTGTTCCAAAATTTTAATTTATACTCTGTGTCAGTAGCACTACTTCTGCCTCAAGGCCAGTACCTTCCTAGCAGCAACCTAGCATACTTTTGGGGGCTTCACATCTTACAGAACTTAGATAGTGGCTTGCTCTTATTAAAACACAGTCTCAGTGTTCCAAAGTTTGAATTAATACTCGGTGTCAGTGGCACTACTTCTGCCTCAAAGTCAGTACCTTCCTAACAACCTAGCATACTTTTGGGGGCTTCATATCTTGCAGAACTTATATAGTGGCTGGCTCTTATTAAAACACAGGCTCAGTGTTACCAAATTTTTACTAATACTCGGTGTCAGTGGCACTATTTCTGTCTCAAGGCCAGTACCTTCCTAGCAGCAACCTAGCATCCTTTTGGGGCTTCATATCTTACAGAACTTAGATAGTCGCTTGCTCTTTTCAAAACCCAGTCTCAGTGTTCCAAAATTTTAATTAATACTCGGTGTCAGGAGCACTACTTCTGCCTCAAAGCCAGTACCTTCCTACCAACAATGTAGCATACTTTTGGGAGCTTCATATCTTACAGAAGTTAGATAGTGGCTTGCTCTTATTAAAACACAGTGTCAGTGTTACCAAATTTTTATTAATTCTCAGTGTCAGTGGCACTACTTCTGCCTCAAGGCCTGTACCTTCCTAGCAGCAACCTAGCATACTTTTGGGGGCTTCATATCTTACAAAACTTAGATAGTGGCTTGCTCTTATCAAAACACAGTCTCAGTGTTCCAAAATTTTAATTAATACTCGGTGTCAGTGGCACTACTTCTTCCTGAAAGCAAGTACCTTCCTAACAGCAACCCAGCATACTTTTATGGGCTTCATATCTTACAGAAGTTAGATAGTGGCTTTCTCTTATTAAAACAGTCTCAGTGTTACCAATTTTTTAATTAATACTCGGTGTCAGTGGCTCTACTACTGCTTGAAGTAAAATACCTTCATAGCACCAAACTAGCATGCTGGTGGTGGCGTCTTCCTATCCTACAGAACCTACATCGTGTCCTGCTCTTACTGAAACACAGTGTCAGCGTTACCAAATTTGAATTAATTCTCAGCATTAGTGGCTGTACTTCTGCCTGAAGGCCAATACCTTCATAACACCAAATTAGCATCCTGGTGGTGGCGTCTTCAAATCTTACAGAACCTACATAGTGTCCAGCTCTTACTAAAACACAATCTGAGTGTCAAAAACCAATACTGAAATAAAAGTGTTGTCAAACCCTGTTTTCTTTTAGGGCTGAAAGACATTCACAACATCTTTGTCGACTCCTCCAAGTGGTACTTTGGCCAATAAAGGTACCTTGCGGTTTTTAGACTTACAGAAACAGCTATCATGGGGAGCTATTAACACAAGATTAACAACCCGGCATCAGTGTTGTTCCACTGCCTGTACAAAAGGTCACGTTACACTATTCACCTTCAAATAATCAAACTAAAAAATGGGGAAAAAAGGTGGTAAGGGCATGGACGAGGTGGTATTGACAGTGATGGTCGCCCAAGCAGTGTGACTGAGCCAAAGAAAAAGGTTCCTGCTTTATCTACCTCTTCCTTCCTATCCCAATTTTCTTGTCCACGTGGGAAAGCACTCTTGTGCCCTGAACAGTGCGAACAGGTAACGAGTTGGCTAGCAGAAAATACCTCCAGTAACTTGTCGAGTAGCAAATCCCAAAGGTCCACACAGACATACTTGAGTAGCCCAGAGGCTGGCCCATCAAATCCTCAGCCTGGTCCTTCTTCCTCACAACATCAGTATTCTAAGGAAACATATGACCCCAAAGCAGGTTACTCTGAGGAACTGTTTATGGGACCCTTTGACCTTTCTTGCCTCTCACCACGCAACACCACCAAGGCAGGTGAGGCCGTGGTGTGCAGTGATGCACAGATCTTTGAGCACCCAAGGCCAGAAGAAAGCCATGTTGTTGGCCCTGACATGCTGGGCAATCAGGTGGAAGTATTGGAGGATGATGATATACAGTTGCCCTCAGGTCTGCCTGAAACCTCCATTACCGAAGATGTTGACCTTCAGGAATTTGAAGGTGACCTGGTCGATGATGAGGTGACTGATCCAATATGGACGGGTGGCATGGATTGTGAGAGCAGCAGTGCAGAGGAGCAAGTGTCCATAGTTGTTACGTTCAGTCCAGGAGTGGACCCACTGGACCGTGCACCGGACTCCCCCAGGGCGGCCACCAGGAGCAAACCCCTGTACAGGGACTGTCTGGCGACCACCCCAGAGGGCCTAGATGCACAGTGGCTGGAACACAGGCGGGATACCGGGAGCGTCCTCGGAAAGTCCAGAGGAAATACAGAGGCCAGTCCCGTCATGATTTCGGACCGGAGGGATCGGAACGGATGCCGGAGCCCGGTGAAGACAGCAGGCGGAGTCCAGGACCAGTGACGAGTGCAGGCTGGAGACTTCAGATATAACCCGGAGCCGGTGGCGAAGTGAAGCAGAGGGACGATGGAGACGTCCACTGCAAATAGACACCGGAGAATCTCCAGGGAGCCGGACCAGCTGTGGCACACACCGGGCATCAGGTTCTGAGGACAGAGACAGAGTTAATCCAGGAACTGAACACAGAGGGCTTGAACACTATCACAAGATGCTAGCTGTGAGAACTTGTTGAACAAGCACCGCCCGTATGTAACTAGAAGTCTTTTATACTCTGCACCTGCAATCAGCCATCACCTGTTCCAGGGATGCTGGTCCTTTAAGAAAAGGTGAATGAGCGTGCCCACACCCTAATGCGCATGCACGAAGCCCGGGAGCCAGAGGTAAGCACAGGAGCCCGGGGACAGGATGCAGAGGAGCCGGAGGCAGAGTCCTGAGTCGCAGCAAGCTGGGGGGACCGCCGAGCAGGAAGCACGGGGGACGCAGGAGCCGCAGCCGTGGTCGGTGAGCATGGAGACCGGATCAGTGGGTAAGGAGCGGCGCTGGAACACCGGGACCGGATCAGTGGGTAGGGAGCTGTGCCGGGACACCGGCAGCGTGACAATAGTCGGCAAAAAGGCTGTAAGTGATAGGGTTTCGACCACTGACAAAGGTCAATCAACTGTGCACAAGACACCACCACCTGTGGCATCTCAGAGTCCAAGGGTCTGTGTACCACCTGTGCCATCTCAGAGTCGAAGGGTCCATGCACCACCTTTGCCATCTCAGAGTCCAAGGGTCCGTGCACCACCTGTGCCATCTCAGAGTCCAAAGGTTCGTGGTGCGATTGTATGGGATTTTTTTTCCAAAAGACCTTCGGACCAAACGGTTGCCATTTGTCAAATCTGTCAGGCCAAGCTTAGCAGAGGCAGAAATACTTCCAGCTTGGACATCTCCACCATGAGAAACCATATCTTAGCCAAGCACACCACTAGGTGGTTGACAGCTCTAGGTAAAAAACACGATTTTCAGACTCAAAACTCTCACACTTCCCTTGGGTTGCCTGCTTCCCAAACTGGTGTGCAAGAAGGTGGCACTGATGCCTCCTGCTCCCAACCTGATGTTGGCCAAACTCAATCATCAATGACCACATCCGCTTCGGTGTCTCAGCGTTCCGTTCAGTTATCCACACCACAGACCTTCGAAAAGAAGCGAAAATACCCCGTTACGCACCCAAGGGCAGAAACCTTAACTGCACACATTGCAGATTGATAGCCCTTGAGATGTTGCCATATTGGCTTCTGGGAACAGAGGCTTTCCGCGAACTTTTGGCAGTGTTAGAACATCGGTACTCTGTGCCTAGCCGCCACTATTTGTCACGTTGTACTGTCCCCGCGCTCCACACTCACATGTCCGTAAACATCAAACAGGCTCTCACCAACACCATAACAGGGAAGGTCCACTTAACCACAAACACGTGGACAAGTGGAAGTGGACAAGGACGCTACATCTCACTGACGGCACACTGGGTGAACCTGGTGGCGGCTTGTACAGAGTCTGAGCCGGCAACATCCATTATAATTCCCACACCCAGAATAGTGGGCCCCACTTCAATCACAGTTTCAGTAGCCTCACACACAGCAACAACTTCCTCCTCCTCCTACTCTTCATCCAGTTCCTGTGCATCCTCCTCAACATCCACCGGTGTCCAACCGTCGACATCATTCCCCAGCTGGGATCTCTGCAGCCCTGCCTCGGCTAAGCGGCAACACGCTCTACTGACGCTCTTCCATATCATTAACAAATAACATACGGCACCTGAGCTTTTGAAAGCAATAACTGAGCATACAGAGGAATGGCTTGCGCCATTGGACCTCCATCCAGGGATAGTAGTGTGCGATAATGGTCGCAATCTGGTGGCGGCTTTAAAGCTTGCAAAGCTTGTACACGTTCCTTGTATGGCCCACGTTGTAAATTTAGTAGTTCAGCACTTTCTCAACAAATACCCTGGGATACCAGACCTACTTACCAAGGTACGACATATTAGCGCCCATTTCCGCAAGTCATCTCCCTCTTTTGCTGGCCTGGCAGTGCTGCAGCAGAGCTTACACTTACCTCGTCACAGACTAATATGTCTGACTAATACCTACGAGAGGTAAATTAAACCTATCATATGTTGGCCAGGATCCTCAAGCAGCAGAGGGTAGTATCCCAATTCCAGTTGGAACATGCCCATCAGACGCAGCTGCCAGACATAAGTACTGCAGAGTGGGTGTGGATTGCAGACATTTGTCAGGTCCTAGAGAATTTTGATTACTGTACCAAGATTGTGAGCAGTGAGGATGCTGTTATCAGCATTACCATTCCACTGATTAGTTTATTGAAATGCTCTCTGGATGGTCTGACTGACCATAGTGTTAATGCACCTAAGTTGTCTGTGGATCCAGACTTCACAATGGTTGCTACTAATCCACACAACCTCAGCCAACAGGCTCAGGCCACTTTTGGTCAGCATCATGAGGATGAGGAGGATGATGAAGAACAGAAATGCTTTGAAGTTGTTAACCAAGGGATTGACAACCCAAACTTCAGGGCTGTCCACCAAAACTTGTCCATTTTCCACAAACCGTCAACTGCGAATCAGATCCCGTTTGGGGGAACTATGACAAGGAGGGAACACTTAAGTAAGATGGTGAGGGACTATGTAGGTGACCGTATCAGCGTGCTTTCAGAGACTACTGTTCCCTTTAACTATTGGATTTCGAAGCTCAACACTTGGACAGTCCTCGCCTTATACACTTTGGAAGTGCTAGCTTGCTCTGCTTTGAGTGTTTTGTCTGAGCATGTTTTAAGCTCAGCGGGGTCAATAATAACAGATACTCGCACACGACTATCCATGGAAAGTGCAGACAGTTTGGCGTTGATCAAAATGAACCATAGATGGATTGGCCCAGAGTATCTCAGCCCGCCTGTTAACAAGACCCAATAATAAGTGTAGCCCCAAAAGTTGTATTTGTTAAGTTCAAATAAGTTCCGTTGTTTCTCATTCAAGACTATTTTGTCTTCTATCATCTAATGACACTGCATGACTAATCTAACTTGTTATGGTTCTGGATGTAATTGTTTGGCCCAATCACCCAGGGCAATATTTTTCAAGCCTTTGTACATTATGCACTGGCACAAACCACTGTCGAGGCTACACTGTCTAGAACAATTGGTCAGGCAGTCTCTATTTGTGTTCTTTATTGATGCTGTGCTACACGGTGTGTTACACATGGCCCCTTTCGGCATCAGAATTTTTTTAGCTCTTTGGCATGTTATGTCCTTTTGCAAATCTTACCAATTTAAAAAAAAGCTGTTGGGAGCTGTTGGGAGTACCTTGTGATGCTGTGCTACATGGTGTTTGAACCATTCCCCCCTGGGGAAAATGATTTTTTTTAAATCCTCGGTGTTAGCTAGTGGAATAAAGCCTGAGTTCTAGAGTGAAACAACTGCCACTTCCATGGTGCTGCATGCTTCACAAACTGTCTAGGAAGCAGACTATGATGCCTCCTGCTCCCAACCTGCTTTTTGTCAGATGCAGACATCATCAACGACTTCAACTTCGATGTTCCAGCATGGCGTTCGTTTGTCCATAAAGCATACATTACTGAATCATTTGAATATAATTTGAATAGAGGGCCAGTGGAGCCGGTGGTGTTGGTGGAGGAGGAGGAAGAGGAAGAGGAGGAGGGCAAGGCCCACACCCAAATGGCCACATTGGCAATAGCACTGTAAAATGTTGTGGAGTATTTCAACTTTCACACCAATGATATAGGGGATGCAGAAAACTACAAATGACTGCCATCCCTCCCCAATGTATGTTACAGGGCCCACCTGAGAGCCCTAAGAAGTCTGAGATTTGAGGACAGCCAGTGGCTCTTCCTACATTTGAGTAGAGGGCCACTGGAGCCGGTGGTGCCGGTGGAGGAGGAGGAGGGCAAGGTCAACATTCCAACGGGCACATTGTAGCTAAACTTTTAAAGTGCTGTGAAATATGTCCCAAAAAAGTTACAGCCCTTTCTAATCAAAAAAGAAGGAAAAATGTAGAAAATGAAACGTGTGAACTTATGCTAAAGTGGGGTTTTTTTTGGAGGTCAGGGCTTAATTTGACTTATTATTACAGTAATTAGGCACTAGAAACTGTTTCTTCTCAATTTCCCTCCCCTCTTTTACTTTGGTGTGAGAGCTGTTCTGGCGACTACGTAAATGCCGCGTACTGCTCTAAGCACGTTATTCAAAGACACCAGAAATGCAGTCAGGCACCTTCTACAGGTTGTGCCCATACTGTTTCAGCCTTTTCCCATCCATTTCAGCCTTTTCCTCAGTCACCACAGGTCACCGATAGATCCAACATGAAATTATTCTGGTTTCCCATAGAGTTACATTGGGGGTCGAATATTCGCGAACACTGGAATAGCGGCGAGGTATTCGCCGGATATTCGGCGAAGCGAATAATAGCGTATTCGATCATCCCTATTAAGAAAGGCTAGGAGTCTGCAAAAGGAAGCATTTGTGATAGGCTGTAGTCAGACTACTGGCGTGCCAGTGCCTGTGATTGGTTGCTCTGCCACTAGCTGTCTGGATCCGCAGAGTGAAGGATAAAAAAAAATACTATAAATAATTGGACTAAATGGCAAAGAGACACCCAGCTGTGTGCATTATCTTGGCTGTTTATTAACCTCTTCACGACACATGATGTACTGGGTACGTCATGGATTGTGTGAGGTTAATCCCCGCGAGCTGCCGTGGGCAGCCCTCAGTGATCTGCGCACATCTCAGCTGATTTCAACAGCTGAGATGTGTGCCTGCCAGGCGCAAGTGGAATTGCGTTTCACCCGTGTCTATTAACCCCAAAATCTGACAGCGAGATGTATCAACGAGCTTCCATTAGCATAACTTACCCACCTCCATCGGAAGTCATGTGACATGTGGTTGCCATGGTAGCACAGAGTCATGTGATGACTCTTTTAGCTTTCATTAGTCGCTTTCTCTCACTGACTGCAGAGGGCAGTGTATGAGAGTAAAGCAGGTTTTAGAAGCAGCTATGGAAGAACGATCAGACTGCTGATCATTATAGTCCCCTAGGGGACCTAATAAAATAAAAAAAAAGTAAAAAAAAGTTATAAAAAAAATAAAAAAACCTAAAAGTTCAAATCAGCCCCCATTCGGCCTATTGACAATTAAAGGGTTACAATGCATATTGGGGGCCTTTTAGGCCCCAGTGCTTATTTTTTGCTATTTTCTGCAAAATTACTTAAGTTAGAATTTTGAAACTTTAGGCATTCCTCAAGTGTGTTGTTGTTGGTAATATCCAGTTGTTCATATAATGTTTTTGATAGGCATTTTGGTGTAACAATGCTTTGTTGGGGAAAGCCATATCTGTATGGAACGGGGCCTTTTAGGCCCCTGCTAGTTTTTTATCATGTACTCAGCAGTGTTTGTGTCTCAAGTTACTTTTTTTGTAGTCAGGGTTGCTGGTGGAAGGTCCGGGGGGTGAATCATGCCATGTGAGGTTGTCATATGATTTTGGGAGGGAGTGATAAGGCAATGTTCTTCTGAACATAGTAATGAGCTGTGTAGAGAGTACTGAGGACAGTATAAACTGTGATCTAATTACTGAAGGACCTGTGATGATATGATGTTGGGACGAAGTCTGACTGATTTTCAGTCTCTAAAGCCTGCTTTACACGGTACGACCGATTGTGCGATTTCACAATCGATCGTACCCGCCCCCGTCCTTTTTGCGTCACGGGCAAATCGCTGCCCATGTCGCACAAAGGTAGTAACCCCCGTCACACATACTTACCTCTCGTGCGACCTCGCTGTGGGCGGCGAACGTCCACTTCCTGGAGTGGGAGGGACGTACGGCGTCACAGCGACGTCACACGGCCGCCGGCCAATAGAAGCGGAGGGGCGGAGATGAGCAGGATGTAAACATCCCGCCCACCTCCTTCCTTCCACATAGAGACGTCGGCGGCCGCGGGAGGCAGGTGAGCTGTTCATCGTTCCCGTGGTGTCACACGGAGCGACGTGTGCTACCACGGAAACGATGGTCAACTAAAGTAACCGATATTATGGAACCTAACGAGCAGTACCCGACTCACGATTTGTGAGCGATACTGCGTCGCTAGGAGGTGTCACACAGGCCGGCATCGCCAGCGATGCCGGATGTGCGTCACAAAAACCGTGACCCCGACGATCTATCGCACGATAGATTGCCTGGTGTAAAGCAGCCTTTAGTTTCTAAAAGAAGCTTGCAAAGGGTAGAGCTTGTGAGCAAAAATCCAGAGAATTGTACACCACCTAAAAGAAAGTATAAAAGGTAAGAGCTACCGAGGGTGAGAGGAGAAAGAGGGCCCTTTACCCTTACAGTGTGTCCCACACAAGCAATTAGTGGACAACCCTGATTGTGCTCGTTGGTTTTTTTTCTTTTAGTTTGCTAACATCTACTCAGAAATGGCAGTCTTCTTCCAAGCATCTGACTGACCAAGTTATTGAAGCAATTATGTTTCAAAGTGATGATGAAAGTGAACTTTGTCCGATGAAGAGTACCTGCCACCAGCTAATCAAACATCCTCATCCAGTTATTCTTCTGATGATGAAGTAGTGGATCCAGTGGATCCTGAAGAAGTGATATGTAGAACATCCAAATGGATGAAATGGTGGGAGAATATTGATGCAAGAGACAAACAAGATGTTGGCCTGTAGTAATTTTTTCAAATATGCTTGATGTAGCAGCCCATTCATTCATTATTTATACAGAAACTCGTCCAGAATTCCATGCAAGGAGGAAGGACAGGAGACGCCTATTCGTGAAGGACCTTTGCCGTGAACTTGTAATGCCTCACATGATGGAGTGAAACAACATGAAATGCTTATCAAAGCAAACTAAAGAAGCAATTAGAGATGAGCGAACCGGTCCCGGTTCGGCTCGAGGTCGGTTCGCCGAATGGAGGTCCCATTCGAGTTCGGCTCGTCGAACGTTCGACGAACCGAACTCGAACTGCATAGGAAACAATGGCAGGCAATCACAAACACAGAAAAACACCTAGAAAACACCATCAAAGGTGTCCAAAAGGTGACAAACAACTCACAACACAACACAAACACATGGGAAAGTGACAAGGACATATACTCATGCGAAAACAAAACAGCTGGACAAGGAAAAAGAGGAGGACACACAGATATATGAGTATATGCAAGGAAATATCGATTCCATTATTGTGCAACTTGAGCCCTGCTCATTTTAGGCTTCCAATCTTGATAAATTGCCTGAGCTCGCCACGTACGCCTTGGGGATCTTGTCGTGTCCTGCAGCCAGCGTTCTCTCAGAACCTGTCTTCAGTGCTGCTGGGGGTCTGCTGGCAGATAAGCACACGTGTCTGTCCACTGACAATGTGGACATGGCTCTCAGAGGACTTTTCTTCCCCTGGGTCAGCCAGGGGACGGGAAAGGCACGCGTATTTTTGAGAGTGCTTCATGCAAAGCATCTTTTTCTTTTTCAAAAGGGGGCTCAACCGATGCCAGTCAAGTGGGGTGTGTGTGGCCCAGTTAGTGGAAACGAGGGAGACTGTGGTTGGAGTCCCCTCGCTGTGTTTCTAAAAGAACCAAGATGAACAAGTCATGGCTCTCAGAGGACTTTTCCTCCCCTGGGTCAGCCAGGGGACAGGAAAGGCACGCGTATTTTTGAGAGTGCTTCATGCAAAGCATCTTTTTCTTTTTCAAAAGGGGGCTCAACCGATGCCAGTCAAGTGGGGTGTGTGTGGCCCAGTTAGTGGAAATGAGGGAGACTGTGGTTGGAGTCCCCTTACTGTGTTTCTAAAAGAACCAAGATGAACAAGTCATGGCTTTCAGAGGACTTTTCTTCCCCTGGGTCAGCCAGGGGATGGGAAAGGCACGCGTATTTTTGAGAGTGCTTCATGCAAAGCATCTTTTTCTTTTTCAAAAGGGGGCTCAACCGATGCCAGTCAAGTGGGGTGTGTGTGGCCCAGTTAGTGGAAACGAGGGAGACTGTGGTTGGAGTCCCCTCGCTGTGTTTCTAAAAGAACCAAGATGAACAAGTCATGGCTCTCAGAGGACTTTTCTTCCCCTGGGTCAGCCAGGGGACGGGAAAGGCACGCGTATTTTTGAGAGTGCTTCATGCAAAGCATCTTTTTCTTTTTCAAAAGGGGGCTCAACCGATGCCAGTCAAGTGGGGTGTGTGTGGCCCAGTTAGTGGAAACGAGGGAGACTGTGGTTGGAGTCCCCTTACTGTGTTTTACATGCTTTTAGAAGGGCATGACATGGCTTAGAGGTTGACTTTCAGCATCTGGAAACTGTTGGCTACCAAAATGCTGCCTTTCGAACCTTTTTAACCGAGGATTTTCGAGACCTTATGCCCATCGCAGTGCCCCAAGAGCCGATGCCCAGGCTCCACTCCTTCTCCAACAAAGGCGTGCACGCGCTACACCAGCATGTCGCACTAAACATCACTGATTCCTTGAGAAACTCTGTGTGACAGGGTGCATTTCACCACAGATAATTGGCCCAGTAAGCATGGACAGGGGCGTTACATGTCGCTGACTGGGCAATGGGTTACTGTGGGGAGAGATGGAGAAGGGTCTGCTGTACAAGTCTTGCCGTCCCCACGAGTTGTTTCAATCCTTCTTCTGTATGTAGAAGTTAATACACTGCTTCTGCCTCTTCAACCTCGTGTGGGTCCTCCACCTTGGCGCAAACCCTGTGTGGTCAGGCCACCCTTACTTGTAACTGCGCACAAGGACTACCACACACCTCCTTACTATGCTGGCAGCAGAGCTCAATGCCATCAGGCGGTCAAAGGTTTACTTTGAAATGTATGGGAAATGTGAGTCACACAGCTGAGAAGTTGTGGACGGTTAGCTCTGGAGACCGAGTTTCATCAATGGTTGTCTCCACTCAACCAGCAGCCAGGAAAGGCCGGGTGCGACAATGATGCAAACATGGGTGCGGCCCTTCGCTGTGACAATGTGACACACGTGCCTTGTGTGGTTCACGTGTTGAACCTGGTTGTCCAGCAATTTTTAAAGCACTATCCTGGCCCACATGGCCTTCTGCAGAGAGCACGGTGTAACGCCTTCCTTGATCCACACACTCAGATGGGCTGTAAATGATAGGCTAGAGGGAAGCCACTCACCAAGCAGGACCCCTAGAACCCTGAAACCCTTTAACCCCTATACAGGGATTAGGAATTACACAGGGCCCAAGGTGATTAATACCTGTGGAAGGCTGCAGTTCCAGAGAATAGTAGTCAGGCAGGGTCAAAACATTAATTGAGGAACAGGAACAGAATGGGACGGCCAGGACTTAATCATAAAAACAAGCATAGGTGAAATGCGGATCGGCCAACAAGGTACATAAACAGCAAGCAGGAAAAGTAGTCAGGTAACAAGCACACAAAATCATAAAACTGAACTGGGGGTAAAAGCAGAGCTATGTCTGGCAGTGGTCTGCAGACAGGATGGGCATAAAAAAGGGTGTGGTGTCTTCTAGTGATGAGCGAGTACTAAAAAGCTCGGGTGCTCGAAGCTCGGGCCGAGCCTCCCAAGATACTCGTGTACTCGGGCCGAGCAATGAGCCCAATGTTATCCTATGGGAGACCCGAGTATTTTTGTGAAATGACCCCCCGGCAGCATGGAGAAACCCTAAAAATGTCACAAAAGTCTCAGAAGAGTGCTCAAATGACATGGCAACAGCATGGGGAAGACCCCTTGAAGCATTTATCACTCAAAAGTCACAGCTGTGAACAATTTTGTCCGCGTTTCACGCCATTTTTACGGACTCACCAGAAAACCTTCCAAAATGACCCCAAAATTATTTTTCATGGCAGAAATGTTAAGGGCACATACCCAATAGTGAGATAGAGCTGGTGTATGTTACTTTTTGAGATTAATACATGAAAGATTTTACGTGAAAACATTGTGTGGCACTCCGATGTCCCTGAGAAGAGACGTACATGAAGGCCTCTTGAGTCTAATGTGCCCATTTTGAGGAACTGAGTCTTTGTAGTATTTTCCTTTGCCATCGCAGTCCAAAATTGTGAGGTTCACCAATGCCCCTGCATACAGACGTGCATGAGGGCCTGTAAACCTGAAGTGCCCATTGTAAGGAAGTGGGTCTATTTCAGTATAGCCCTTTGCCAGGGCAGCCAAAAATTGGGAGGCTCCACATTGTCCCTGGATAGAGACGTGCATGATGGCCTGTAAACCTGAAGTGCCCATTGTAAGGAAGTGGGTCTATTTCAGTATAGCACTTTGCCAGGGCAGCCAAAAATTGGGAGGCTCCACATTGTCCCTGGATAGAGACGTGCATGATGGCCTGTAAACCTGAAGTGCCCATTGTAAGGAAGTGGGTCTATTTTAGTATAGCCCTTTGCCAGGGCAGCCAAAAATTGGGAGGCTCCACATTGTCCCTGGATAGAGACGTGCATGATGGCCTGTAAACCTGAAGTGCCCATTGTAAGGAAGTGGGTCTATTTTAGTATAGCCCTTTGCCAGGGCAGCCAAAAATTGGGAGGCTCCACATTGTCCCTGGATAGAGACGTGCATGATGGCCTGTAAACCTGAAGTGCCCATTGTAAGGAAGTGGGT
Source organism: Anomaloglossus baeobatrachus (assembly GCF_048569485.1). NCBI lineage: Eukaryota > Metazoa > Chordata > Amphibia > Anura > Aromobatidae > Anomaloglossus > Anomaloglossus baeobatrachus. Next base: position 302,410,604 of record NC_134354.1, read on the forward strand.
CTATTTCAGTATAGCACTTTGCCAGGGCAGCCAAAAATTGGGAGGCTCCACATTGTCCCTGGATAGAGACGTGCATGATGGCCTGTAAACCTGAAGTGCCCATTGTAAGGAAGTGGGTCTATTTTAGTATAGCCCTTTGCCAGGGCAGCCAAAAATTGGGAGGCTCCACATTGTCCCTGGATAGAGACGTGCATGATGGCCTGTAAACCTGAAGTGCCCATTGTAAGGAAGTGGGTCTATTTCAGTATAGCCCTTTGCCAGGGCAGCCAAAAATTGGGAGGCTCCACATTGTCCCTGGATAGAGACGTGCATGATGGCATGTAAACCTGAAGTGCCCATTGTAAGGAAGTGGGTCTATTTTAGTATAGCCCTTTGCCAGGGCAGCCAAAAATTGGGAGGCTCCACATTGTCCCTGGATAGAGACGTGCATGATGGCCTGTAAACCTGAAGTGCCCATTGTAAGGAAGTGGGTCTATTTCAGTATAGCCCTTTGCCAGGGCAGCCAAAAATTGGGAGGCTCCACATTGTCCCTGGATAGAGACGTGCATAATGGCCTGTAAACCTGAAGTGCCCATTGTAAGGAAGTGGGTCTATTTTAGTATAGCCCTTTGCCAGGGCAGCCAAAAATTGGGAGGCTCCACATTGTCCCTGGATAGAGACGTGCATGATGGCCTGTAAACCTGAAGTGCCCATTGTAAGGAAGTGGGTCTATTTTAGTATAGCCCTTTGCCAGGGCAGCCAAAAATTGGGAGGCTCCACATTGTCCCTGGATAGAGACGTGCATGATGGCCTGTAAACCTGAAGTGCCCATTGTAAGGAAGTGGGTCTATTTTAGTATAGCCCTTTGCCAGGGCAGCCAAAAATTGGGAGGCTCCACATTGTCCCTGGATAGAGACGTGCATGATGGCCTGTAAACCTGAAGTGTCCATTGTAAGGAAGTGGGTCTATTTCAGTATAGCCCTTTGCCAGGGCAGCCAAAAATTGGGAGGCTCCACATTGTCCCTGGATAGAGACGTGCATGATGGCCTGTAAACCTGAAGTGCCCATTGTAAGGAAGTGGGTCTATTTTAGTATAGCCCTTTGCCAGGGCAGCCAAAAATTGGGAGGCTCCACATTGTCCCTGGATAGAGACGTGCATGATGGCCTGTAAACCTGAAGTGCCCATTGTAAGGAAGTGGGTCTATTTTAGTATAGCCCTTTGCCAGGGCAGCCAAAAATTGGGAGGCTCCACGTTGTCCCTGGATAGAGACGTGCATGAGGGCCTCAAAACATTAAGTGTCCATTTTAAGGAAGTGGGTGTATTATAGTATAGCCCTTAGGCAGGGCAGCCAAAAATTGGGAGGCTCCACGTTGTCCCTGGGTAGAGACGTGCATGAGGGCCTCAAAACATTAAGTGTCCATTTTAAGGAAGTGGGTGTATTATAGTATAGCCCTTAGGCAGGGCAGCCAAAAATTGGGAGGCTCCACGTTGTCCCTGGGTAGAGACGTGCATGAGGGCCTCAAAACATTAAGTGTCCATTTTAAGGAAGTGGGTGTATTATAGTATAGCCCTTAGGCAGGGCAGCCAAAAATTGGGAGGCTCCACGTTGTCCCTGGGTAGAGACGTGCATGAGGGCCTCAAAACATTAAGTGTCCATTTTAAGGAAGTGGGTGTATTATAGTATAGCCCTTAGGCAGGGCAGCCGAAAATTGGGAGGCTCCATGTTGTCCCTGGGTAGAGACGTGCATGAGGGCCTCAAAACATTGTTCCCATTGCAAAGGAGCGGGTCTCCTGTCGTTGTAATGTCCATTCTGCAAAGAATGGGCGAAAAAATTTACCACTGGGGGTATACCTGAAACAAAGGCCTAAGTATTGCAATTTGTAACGGTCATCATCATGGTGGCGCATGAGGAGAAGGAGGAGCAGTCCAGCGATTATCCAAAGTCCAGAAGTGTGTACCCATGGGTGAGTGGAGGTACATGGCAAACTTTAAATTCCGCTCTCATTTGCTGGTGGTGTGGTGAAGTCTGGCCCAATCCAACCCTTGTTCATCTTGATCAGAGTCAGCCTGTCAGCATTTTCAGTTGACAGGCGGGTGCGTTTATCTGTAATGATTCCACCTGCGGCACTAAAAACACGCTCTGACAAAACGCTAGCAGCAGGGCAGGCCAGGACTTCCAAGGCGTAGAGAGCCAATTCATGCCACGTGTCCAGCTTGGATACCCAATAATTGTAAGGCACAGAGGAATGTCGGAGTACTGTTGTTCGATCTGCAAGGTACTCCTTCAGCATCTGGGCAAACTTAGGATTTCTTGTGGCACTACCCCGCACCTCAGGGGCTGTGGTACGTGAGGGGCTGAGAAAACTGTCCCACATCTTAAAGACTGTTCCCCTACCTCTGGCGGATTGGACTTGTGCCTCTCTCGGCTGTACGCCTCGGTTGTCCACTGATTCCTGACCTATGCCGCTAGCGTTTTGTGAGGGGAATGCTTTGCCTACTTCCGTGAGTATGGCCTTCCGGAACTGCTGCATTTTGGTTGACCTCTCCTCCACGGGAATAAGAGACAAAAAGTTCTCCTTGTAGCGTGGGTCTAACAGTGTTACCAACCAGTAATGATTGTCGGCCAAGATGTTCTTAACGCGAGGGTCACGAGACAGGCAGCTTACCATAAAGTCAGCCATGTGCGCCAGACTCTTAACAGCCAGGACTTCAGTAGCCTGACCAACAAGATGACTGAACATGCTGTCCTCCTCCTCTTCCTCCTCCTCCTCCTCATCTACCCTGTCCTCTGGCCAGCCACGCTGAACCGAGGATATGACTGGTGTGCATGTCATATCCTCAATTTGGCCGGAGAGTTGCTCCATGTCTTCATCCTCCTCCTCGTCATAGTCCTCCACTGCACGTTGTGATGAGACGAGGCTGGGCTGTGTGTTATCACCCACACCCACTACTGTTTCTTGCTGCAACTCATCGCGCTCCGCCTGCAATGCATCATGTTTGTTTTTCAGCAGAGACCATTTTAGAAGGCAGAGTAGCGGTATGGTGACGCTAATAATGGCGTCATCACCACTCACCATCTTGGTGGAGTCCTCAAAGTTTTGGAGGATGGTACATAGGTCTGACATCCATCTCCACTCCTCAGGTGTTATGTGTGGAGTTTGACCCATTTCCCGACGGCTTAGGTGATGCAGGTACTCAACAACTGCCCTCTTCTGCTCACATATCCTGACCAACATGTGCAGAGTTGAATTCCAACGCGTGGGGACATCACACACCAGTCTGTGAGCCGGATGATGCAAACAGCGCTGAAAGCCGGCAAGGCCGGCTGAAGCAGTAGGTGACTTTCGAAAATGTGCAGACAGGCGGCGAACTTTTACCAGCAGATCAGACAGCTCTGGGTATGACTTTATAAACCGCCGAACCACGAGGTTGAGCACATGGGCCACGCATGGAACATGTGTCAGCTGGCCTCGCCTCAAAGCCGCCACCAGGTTCCGGCCATTGTCACACACGACCTTTCCTGGCTTTAGGTTCAGAGGTGTGAGCCAGTGATCTGCCTGCTGTTTCAGAGCTGTCCACAGCTCTTCTGCATTGTGGGGTTTGTCACCTATGCAGATTAGCTTCAGCACAGCCTGTTGCCGCTTCGCCGAGGCAGTGCTGCAGTGCTTCCAGCTTGTGACTGGTGTGGAGGGCACAGTGGATGAGGATGCGCAGGAGGAGGAGGAGGCTGAAGAGCATGACATTCCGGAGCTGTAGAGTGTGGGTGAAACACTGACTGAGGTAGGGCCTGCAAACCTTGGTGTGGGAAGGACGTGTTCCGTCCCTCGCTCAGACTGGGTCCCAGCTTCCACAATATTAACCCAGTGTGCCGTCAACGAGATGTAGCGGCCTTGCCCACAAGCACTTGTCCACGTGTCTGTGGTTAGGTGGACCTTGGGTGAAACAGCGTTGTTCAGGGCACGTGTGATGTTTTGTGACACGTGGTTATGCAACGCGGGGACGGCACACCGGGAGAAATAGTGGCGGCTGGGGACCGAGTAACGTGGGACAGCTGCCGCCATCAGGTCACGGAATGCTTCTGTCTCCACCAGCCTAAAAGGCAACATTTCCAGCGCAAGCAGTCGCGAAATGTTATCATTTAGAACTGTAGCATGTGGGGTGTTGGCAGTGTATTTGCGCCTGCGTTCAAAGGTTTGCTGAATGGATAACTGAACGCTGCGCTGGGACAAGGACGTGCTTGATGATGGTGTTCTTTCTGCGTAGGCAACTGCAGGTGCAGGAGTGGAGGAGGCTTGTTCGCAGGCAGCATGGACAGAGGATTGGCTCGCATGCACAACCAGCGAAGACGTAGCAGTGACATCAGCAAGCACTGCTCCTCGACTCTGTTGTACTTCCCACAAAGTCGGGTGCTTGGCTGACATGTGCCTGATCATGCTGGTGGTGGTCAGGCTGCTAGTTTTGGTACCCCTGCTGATGCTGGCACGGCAGGTGTTGCAAATGGCCTTTTTTGAATCATCTGGATCCAACTTAAAAAACTGCCAGACTCGGGAAGACCTAACATTTGTACAGGCACCTTGTGTCGTCGTGTTGTTCCGGGGAACGGTTGCCTGACTTCTGCCTGGGGCCACCACCCTGCTTCTTACTGCCTGTTGTGATGCCACGCCTCCCTCCCCCTGTGCACTGCTGTCCTCGCTCTGCATATCCTCCTGCCAGGTTGGGTCAGTTACTGGATCATCCACCACGTCGTCTTCCTCTTCCGCACCCTGCTCCTCCTCCTGACTTCCTGACAATTGTGTCTCATCATCGTCCACCACTTGTTGAGACACGTTGCCAACTTCGTGAGAACGTGGCTGCTCAAATATTTGGCCATCTGTACAGACGATCTCCTCATGACCCACTTCAATATGAGCTGGCGAGAGGCCAGAATGTGTGAATGGAAACGTGAACAGCTCTTCCGAGTGTCCAAGTGTGGGATCATTAATGTCCGAGGAGGACGTGTACTCAGCCTGGTGGTAGGAAGGAGGATCAGGTTCAGAAATGTGCGGTGCAGTATCACGGCTACTGACACTTGACCGTGTGGAAGACAGAGTGTTTGTGGTGGTGCCAATCTGACTGGAAGCATTATCTGCTATCCAACTAACAACCTGTTGACACTGGCCTTGGTTCAAGAGCGGTGTACTGCTGCGGTCCCCAAGAATTTGGGACAGGACGTGCGAGCGACTAGATGTGGCCCTTTGTTGTGGCGAAATTAGAGCTTGCCCACGACCTCGGCCTCTGCCTGCACCACCATCACGTCCACTTCCTTGTTCCTTGCCAATGCCCTTGCGCATTTTGCAATGCTGTGCACTGCTGACGTGTATATTCACTACTTGTGCGTTAGATCAAAGTTTCTGGAAATTGCACACAAGTGCACCTGTACGCTGCCACCAACAGGCACACCCGTGCGGTTTTAAAAACCAAGCACGGACGCAATAAGAACCTAACAGTTTTTTTTGGGGAGCGACAATTACAGACAAGTCAGACACTATCTGGACTGTTTTACACTGTGTACACCAGCCCCAGATATGATGAAGGCTGGTATACGGTCACCACTACCCTGCCTGCCTGCCTGCCTGTATACTGGTACAATAGTCCTGACAAGGACTCTTTTGGTCACTAGCCTGTATTCAGACCTGGCTATACCCTGCCTGTATATAGCAACAATAGTCCTGAGAAGGACTCTGCTACTGTACTCCGACCTGGCTATACCCTGCCTGCCTGTATACAACTAGAATAGTCCTGAGAAGGACTTTTGGTCACACTGTTTGCAGCCCTGCAACTGAAAAAGCTATAAAGGGCCGCAAAGCTTTCCCTGAATCAGCGACACTCTCCCTGCACTGACAGTCTGGATAGCTGTGAGCAGAGCACAGCGCGCCGGCCGATATAAAGGCTCGGTCACGCTGTGCAGGCCGGCCAATCACTGCAATTCCACAACTAACAGGGCTGTGGCATTGCAGTGGTCTGCCAGCCAATCCCTGCATGAGGGCTGGCTCTCAAAAGAGCGCCAACATGCAGAAATGAAGACCACGAGTACAGCACGAGTATCGCGAGATTACTCGGTCCCCGCCGAGCAGCCCGAGTACAGCGATACTCGTGCGAGTACCGAGTAGTTACAAGCATGCTCGCTCATCACTAGTGTCTTCCCATTGGTTGTAGCTGAATGATGGTATTTCATCTGTGAGATACCCACCAGCTACATTCAGCCAGAGATTCTGCATCTGTCAAGGTAATGCAGCCCAGTGGGTGAGCATAACCTGCGTCCACCTGCGCCGCTGGCATCGACTCCTCTCCCATCATCAGCACTATGCATGAAAGGAACACGTTGTCACCTGGCGACCGGAGTACAAATTGACGGAGCGGACTCCGTTGGTGACTTAACAGCCGTGTGCGGCAATGATGCAAACCTGGCTGCGGGCCATCGTCAGGGCAATGTGACACACGTGCCTTGTATGGCTCACGGGTTGAACCTAATTCTCCAGCAATTTTTAAAACACCATCACGGCCTACATGGCCTTGTGCAGCGGGCACGCTCGCTATGTGCTCACTTCCATCGTGCGCACACAGCAGCTCAACAACTTTCGTCACTACAGAAGTTTTTAGGTCTGGTGGTTAAACGCCTGAAATGCGATGTGCCCACACGCAGGAATTTGAATCTGCACATGTTGCAGCGTTTGTGGCAGCACCGCCGAACCCTGCTGCAATACGTTATGACATATAGCCTGGGATAACTTGATCCAGAGGTGGTGCAGATCACGCTGCTGGAGTGGTATCAGATCAAGGACCTATGCACCCTGCTACACAGTTTACAAATGTCGACGAAGATGTTTAGCACTGGCAATGTCATTCTCAGCGTGACAATTCTGGTCATCTACATGATGGAGCACACTGTAATTATTATTCGGAGTCAGGTGTTGGGACAAGAGGAAGGGGAGGAAGTACAGGAGGAGTCATATGCGGAAGGGATAACAAGATCTACGAGGTCCAGATGGTCAGCGGCACCTATGCGGTAGTCATGGTGAGGGAGAGGGATTAACAAGGGCGCATAGTATCAGCAAAAAGTGTTGAGGAAGGTGCAGGAGCCCATGAAGAAATGGAGGACGAACTGGCGATGGGCATGGAAGACTCAGCAGATGAGTGAGAGCTTGATCACATTTCGGTTGTGCGAGGTTGTGGGGAGAGGGCAGAGGAAGGAGGCACGATTCTCACCTCTCTGCCACCAACACACCAAGGACTTGGTCCTCCTGGATGCACAAGACACATGAGCGCCTTCTTGCTGCACTACCTACAACATGACCCTCGGATTGTACGAATTCAAAGTAATCCAGAATACTGGGTTGCCACACTGTTAGATCCCCGGTACAAGACAAAATTTGGCGAAATAATTCCTGCCATAGAAATGGACGCACGTATACAGGAGTATCTGCAGAATGTGGTACGCAATCTTAGATCTGCTTTTCCACTAAACACCAGTGCTGCACAGAGTGAATCTCAACGCTTTGTCATGGATAGGAGGAAATGGTCTTTTACTTGTCCACATCTGAGGGACCGAGGGCTGGCTGCTGTGCTGAGATGGTGTTGAGTACGGTGTCCCTGCAGAGTTGCACTTTTGGTCATATACCAAAATGAGTTGAAAAAGGACAGATGCTGGTGGAAAGGGGAACAGGTGTGTTGGAAAGGGGAAAAAAGTTTTGGTCCGTGGATTTGGTGGTTAAGCAACAGTAACATTTGCTGAAGAAACACCATCTGTTACAGTGGGACTGGCAGATTTGGATAAAGTGGTATATACTATGTTACCGCTATATAACGAAAATTAATAAGAAAAGAAAGAGAAAGGTATATATCCCCATCAGCAGTCAGTGTGCACCGTGCTCCCAGTTGGAAAAGGAGAGGTTGGCAACTGGAAGGTTTGGTGGAGGATACAGAGCTGTGTGGCTATGAAACTAATAGTAGCCTGAACCGAGTTAGACGCCATTCGGATCTGGAGACTGGGAGCCCTGTTAGCGTCACAGGGTCCACATGCTCACCCAGCCCAGGAACTCCCTGTTAACAACACAGGGGCCATTGAGTACGCTGACCGTGTGCGTAGGGGCACACCTGTGGACAGCAGGCGCATCAGCAGCAGCAGGCCTGTTAATGCCACTGGGCTGCACAAGCAGGACTGGTAGGACAGGAGCTGGTCTTAACCGTTCTGCGTTACCAACTGTGGTGGTGGCCTGCATCGACACCCTATCCCTGCCTACCTCTGGCCTAAAGCCGCAATGGGTTCAACACATGGAGGTGTGCTCTTTCGGAGCATAATAGAAGACTGCGCACCTCCTTGTTGGCTTCAGCCCCTTTTATAACCTGGGTCCGCCCCAAACCAGGGTGAACCACAATGCACCTCCTGGAGACAAAAGTAGAGTGACACGTCATGAGTGGCATAACTAGCGTCCTATTTGGAACCGCAACTTCAATGATGACCTCATGGCTGCCATGACCCAAACACCTCACCAGTCATCGTCTGACCATCAATAATGCGGTGACAAGTCATAGGGGTGGGCCTCTGCAAGCCATTTGGGAGGACACCTGATGCCCTGTGGTCTATATGGGACCCCCACATCAGGGGCAGGGCCAAAGAGTTCATTACCGGACCTAGTCTCTGATGCAGTAAGTGCCTGAGCATGCTCAGTAGCATGAAATACAGTCTCTGAAAAAAGACTATCAGCTTTAGCATGGTGTCTAGGCACAAAACAGGACTTAGATCCGGCACGGAATGCAAGCACCTGTGCAAAGAGGCTTTTCACACTTAGTGTGGGAGCATGCGCTGTATCCCGAAATGAAGACTTAGCGTCAGGAATGGCACAGTCAGGCTGAGCATACTCACTAGGCGAAACACTGTAATTAGGCTACAGCTGGGGTAAATCGGCACACGCATGCGCACTAGCTGCCTCTCCACACTTAGACGTGGAGGAGAAATTGCTCTTGGAGATGCTGTCTATGAACAGAAGGAAAAGCTAAAGGAAGCCTGACTTTCTATCCCTCCGAATTATCAAATGCAGCAATGAATTCCCTGAGTTTGCTATAACATTAGCGTAGCAAAATGTGCATGAGGGTGTCATGTAGAGGTGCTATAAATAGCTTGGCACCAGTGGGGCACTAATGGAATACAACAGCCAGTTCTATGATGCCACTAAATGGCAGTATTTTTTGCTATCATTATAGCTTATTAAAAACAGAGCAGGAGGGTGTCATGCAAAGGTGATAGAAATAGCTTGGCACCAGTGGGGCACTAATGGAATACAACAGCCAGTTCTATGATGCCACTAAATGGCAGTATTTTTTGCTATCATTATAGCTCATTAAAAACAGAGCAGCAGGGTGTCATGCAGAGGTGCTGCACATAGATTTGCACCAGTGGGGCACTAATGGAGTACAACAGCCAATTCTTGTATGCCACTAGGTACACTGAGTGTTTGCTAGTATAATGGCTTAATAACAATGAGTTTGAGTGTGCAATGCAGGCAGAGGTGCTGCAAATATCTTTGCACTAGTTTGACTACACAAAAGTACAATAGCCACGTTTAGGATGCCACTAGGTACACTGAGAGTTTGCTAGTATAATGGCTTAGTTAAAAAGAGTTGGAGTGTGCAATGCAGGCAGACATGCTGCAAATATCTTTCCACTAGTTTGACTACACAAAAGTCCAATAGCCACGTTTAGGATGCAACTAGGTACACTGACTGTTTGCTAGTCCAATGGCTTAGTTAAAAAGAGTTGGAGTGTGCAATGCAGGCAGACATGCTGCAAATATCTTTCCACTAGTTTGACTACACAAAAGTCCAATAGCCACGTTTAGGATGCCACTAGGTACACTGACTGTTTGCTAGTATAATGGCTTAGTTAAAAAAAGTTTGAGTGTGCAATGCAGGCAGACGTGCTGCAAATATCTTTGCACTAGTTTGACTACACAAAAGTACAATAGCCACGTTTAGGATGCCACTAGGTACACTGAGTGTTTGCTAGTATAATGGCTTAGTTAAAAAGAGTTTGAGTGTGCAATGCAGGCAGAGGTGCTGCAAATATCTTTGCAATAGTTTGACTACACAAAAGTACAATAGCCACGTTTAGGATGCCACTAGGTACACTGAGTGTTTGCTAGTATAATGGCTTAGTTAAAAAGAGTTTGAGTGTGCAATGCAGGCAGAGGTGCTGCAAATATCTTTGCAATAGTTTGACTACACAAAAGTACAATAGCCACGTTTAGGATGCCACTAGGTACACTGAGTGTTTGCTAGTATAAAGGCTTAGTTAAAAAGAGTTTGAGTGTGCAATGCAGGCAGAGGTGCTGCAAATATCTTTGCAATAGTGTGACTACACAAAAGTCCAATAGCCACGTTTAGGATGCCACTAGGTACACTGACTGTTTGCTAGTAAAATGACTTAGTTAAAAAGAGTTGGAGTGTGCAATGCAGGCAGACATGCTGCAAATATCTTTCCACTAGTTTGACTACACAAAAGTCCAATAGCCACGTTTAGGATGCCACTAGGTACACTGACTGTTTGCTAATATAATGGCTTAGTTAAAAAGAGTTTGAGTGTGCAATGCAGGCAGAGGTGCTGCAAATATCTTTGCAATAGTGTGACTAGACAAAAGTACAATAGCCACGTTTAGGATGCCACTAGGTACACTGACTGTTTGCTAGTATAATGGCTTAGTTAAAAAGAGTTGGAGTGTGCAATGCAGGCAGACATGCTGCAAATATCTTTCCACTAGTTTGACTACACAAAAGTCCAATAGCCACGTTTAGGATGCCACTAGGTACACTGACTGTTTGCTAGTATAATGGCTTAGTTAAAAAAAGTTTGAGTGTGCAATGCAGGCAGACGTGCTGCAAATATCTTTGCACTAGTTTGACTACACAAAAGTACAATAGCCACGTTTAGGATGCCACTAGGTACACTGAGTATTTGCTAGTATAATGGCTTAGTTAAAAAGAGTTTGAGTGTGCAATGCAGGCAGAGGTGCTGCAAATATCTTTGCAATAGTGTGACTAGACAAAAGTACAATAGCCACGTTTAGGATGCCACTAGGTACACTGACTGTTTGCTAGTATAATGGCTTAGTTAAAAAAAGTTGGAGTGTGCAATGCAGGCAGACATGCTGCAAATATCTTTCCACTAGTTTGACTACACAAAAGTCCAATAGCCACGTTTAGGATGCCACTAGGTACACTGACTGTTTGCTAGTATAATGGCTTAGTTAAAAAAAGTTTGAGTGTGCAATGCAGGCAGACGTGCTGCAAATATCTTTGCACTAGTTTGACTACACAAAAGTCCAATAGCCACGTTTAGGATGCCACTAGGTACACTGACTGTTTGCTAGTATAATGGCTTAGTTGAAAAAAGTTTGAGTGTGCAATGCAGGCAGACGTGCTGCAAATATCTTTGCACTAGTTTGACTACACAAAAGTACAATAGCCACGTTTAGGATGCCACTAGGTACACTGACTGTTTGCTAGTAAAATGGCTTAGTTAAAAAGAGTTTGAGTGTGCAATGCAGGCAGACGTGCTGCAAATATCTTTGCAATAGTGTGACTAGACAAAAGTACAATAGCCACGTTTAGGATGCCACTAGGTACACTGACTGTTTGCTAGTAAAATGGCTTAGTTAAAAAGAGTTTGAGTGTGCAATGCAGGCAGACGTGCTGCAAATATCTTTGCACTACTGTGACTACACAAAAGTCCAATAACCACGTTTAGGATGCCACTAGGTACACTGACTGTTTGCTAGCATAATGGCTTAGTTAAAAAGAGTTGGAGTGTGCAGAAGACAGGAGGGTAGAGTGCCAGGATTGTGGGGCTCTGGGTAGAGGAATGGAAGCCTGCCTTTCTATTCCCTCCTAATGGTGAAATGCAGCGACGAAATCCCTGACCTGGGCTACACAGACGCTGACGCTGTTTTCAGGACCTGTCACCTATGGCTCTGACCCTACCGGTTTGAGCCCTTAAATGGACTGCTAGAAAGTGCTCTCCCTAAGCTGTCCAGCGCTGTGTATGGAGCGCATACAGCTGTATCAGCGATAGGACAAAGGACGGAGCTGCGACAGCGATGTCTGACACCAAAGACGCAGACGAGATAATGGCGTCCTGGAGGAAAATGTCCGGTTTTATAATGCAGGGCATGTGACATGGACATCCTATCACACATGCCGTTGCTTCTCTGGCTAAAAGTCCACTTAGCTGTGTGTGTGTCTGGGATTGGCTGACATGCTGGCCCGCCCCACAAGACGTGCGCGCTTAGGGAAGGAAGACAAGGAAAAAAAAAACAGCAGTGATCTGAAGGCGCTGTTCCCGCACACTATACACTGAAATGTCATAATAGTGTGAGTCACAGAGTGACTTACACTATTACAGCGGAAACCCAGCTAGGAATTAGCTGTTTTTTTTGCTGCTAGAACCGTTCTCGAACGTTTCTAGAATTTCTTTGCAAAAAGCTCGAGTTCTAGTTCGATCTAGAACAGGCCCCAAAATCACTCGAGCCTAGAACTGGAGAACCTCGAACCGCGAACCGCGCTCAACTCTAGAAGCAATGAAAAAATGTGTCATACAGTTTCAGGATATTCCAGGGCCAGGAGAAAGAAAACAAAAGTGTTATTTCATTTGTCCAAGAAACTTAAAGAGGAAAACTGAGCGACATTGTACCACTTGTGGAGAAAATGTCTGTAAAGAACCATCTTCAGAAGAGATAACATGTTAAAACTGTTTGGAAGACCAATAAAATTGAAAAGAAAAAGTTAGAAAACAAATGTAGCTGCAGCTAGTTTACTCTAGATTTATATACTTTTGTGTTTTTTATATCTTTGTTTGAAATTTTGAAAATTAAATGATTTTTGGTGTTTTCTGTAAAAAATTATAACTAAAATGTTGTGCATTATTCATATCTTATTTTACAATTTTGAAATAAACTTGTAAAAGTTATTTATGCGAGTTTTCATTCATCTTATTTGCACGGGGACTTAAAAGGCCCCCGTTACGTAAAAGTGTAGATTTGTGATGTCACGCATGCTAGGGTTAAGAAGCCTTCGGTTCAAGTCCTCTTCCTTTCTGAAGAGGTTATTTGTATAACAGCGCAATTGTTTAATTTCTTTTGGGTATTGTGTGTTTGTTTGCCTGTGATACTGTTAAAGAGAAAAAAATATATAATTTAATTGTTAGTAGTAGCCACACCTCTTTCTAGATTGTTCCAGAACTACTTATCACAGCCAGCAAGCGAGACTTTCTGAGCTTGCGAGGGTGCAGTAAAGTCTGAGGGGTTAAGTAAGTCCATAGTTTAAACACAATATCATAGTTTGCACAAGAGCATAGTTTAGAGTTATCCTTACAAGTTTTCTATTGTTTTTCTACTTTTATTTGTACTGTTTATCCCCATTTAAGAGGTGCTCCATGGACATTGCTACTAGAGTTGAGCGCGGTTCGCGGTTCTCCAGTTCGCGGTTCGAGTGATTTTGGGGGGTGTTCTAGATCGAACTAGAACTCGAGCTTTTTGCTAAAAGCTCGACAGTTCAAGTTACGTTCGAGAACAGTTCTATCAGCAAAAGCAGGACTTTGTACAGCCACAGTGTGCAGGGAGCCATCACTGTCAGCCTGCGGTAAGCTGGTAACCAAGATAAACATCAGGTATCCAAGCAAAGTGCTTTGGTTAGTAACCCGATATTTATCCTAGTTATATGTGCAGGGAGCCGACACTTCCCCGCTCAGCTCACTCCTCCCCCTCCTGCACGTGGCATGTACACACACACACACTCACACTCACCTGTCCCCAGCCATGCAGTCCACGACACTGACGTCCTCAGCGCCACATGGCCCCGCTAGGCTCCACCCACTTCGCACTCCACCGCCAGCACACATGGCCCTGCTAGGCTCTGCCCACCTGGCACTCTGCACACATGACCCCGCTAGGCTCCGCCCACCTGGCACTCTGCACACATGGCTCCGCTATGCTCAGCCCACCTGGCACTCTGCACACATAGCCCCGCTAGGCTCTGCCCACCTGACACTCTGCACACATAGCCCCACTAGGCTCCGCCCACCTGGAACTCTGCACACATAGACCTGTTAGGCTCCGCCCACCTGGCAGTCTTCACACATAACCCCGCTAGGCTCCGCCCACCTGGCACTCTGCACACATAGCCCCGCTAGGCTCCGCCCACCTGGTACTCTGCACATATGGTCCCGCTAGGCTCCGCCCACCTGACACTCTGCACACAATAGTCCCGCTAGGCTCTTCCCACCTGGCACTCTGCACACATTACCCCGCTAGGCTCCACCCACCTGGAACTCTGCACACATGGTCCGTTAGGCACCGCCCACCTGGCACTCTGCACACATGGTCCCGCTAGGCTCCGCCCACCTGGCACTCTGCACACATGGTCCTGCTAGGCTCTGCCCACCTGGCACTCTGCACACATGGCCTCGCCCACCTGGCACTCTGCACACATGGTCCCGCTAGGCTCCGCCCACCTGGCACTCTGCACACATGGTCCCGCTAGGCTCCGCCCACCTGGCACTCTGCACACATGGTCCCACTAGCCTCCGCCCACTTGGCACTCTGCACACATGGTCCCGCTAGGCTCCGCCCACCTGACACTCTGCACACATTACCCCGCTAGGCTCCGCCCACCTGACACTCTGCACACATGGTCCCGCTAGGTTCCTCCCACCTGGCACTCTGCACACATTAACCCGCTAGGCTACGCCCACCTGGCACTCTGCACACATGGTCCCGCTAGGCTCCGCCCACCTGGCACTCTGCACACATTACCCCGCTAGGCTCCACCCACCTGGCACTCTGCACACATGGTCCCGCTAGGCTCCTCCCACCTGGCACTCTGCACACATTAACCCGCTAGGCTCCGCCCACCTGGCACTCTGCACACATTACCCAGCAAGGCGCCGCCCACCTGACACTCTGCACACATTACCCCGCTAGGCTCCGCCCACCTGGAACTCTGCACACATGGTCCCGCTAGGCTCCGCCCACCTGGCACTCTGCACACATTACCCCGCTAGGCTCCGCCCACCTGGCACTCTGCACGCATTACCCTGATAGGCTCCGCCCACCTCGCACTCGGCACACATGGCCCCACTCGGCTTACCTGCGGTGATGAAGTCCCGCCCTCCCGACCTAAGCGCTGTCACTGTCCTCCATGGCCGCCGCTTGTCACATCACCTTCTCTCACTTCCGACCCAAGACTGTGACTAGCGGTGACGTCACGGGCCGCTCGCGATACTTGGCTGTGAAGGTCATTGAAGTCAGTGACAGGTGCCGTCAGCAGTGCAGGAGATCAGCGCAGGTAATGTACCTCGCTGACAGCAGCACTTGTCATCCCCTGCAGTGACCTGGACTGATCTATTGATGTTAGCTCTCACTGCATTGCTCTCCCAGCCAATGGGGAACATCCTGCTCTTCATTGACTGGGACAGTGTGGATCGTCATGGGAACCCCTTGGACTACAGCAGACCAGGATTTGTTTTTCTTTCTAATAAATTGGTGAAAGAGGGAATGTGTTGGGGAGTGTTTTTTCAAATAAAAATGTGTTTGTCGTCTATTTTTTTTTTATTACTGACTGGGTTCGTGATGTCGGGTATATGATAGACGCGTGAGATCACTAACCCCAGGACTTGATGCCAGGTGACATTACACATCTGGTATTAACCCCATATATTACCCTGTTTGCCACTGCACCAGGGCCGGGATGAGCTGGGGCGAAGCACCAGGATTGGCGCAGCTAATGGATGCGCCATTTCTGGGGTGGCTGCGGCCTGCTATTTTTAGGCTGGGGAGAGTCCAATAACCATGGACCTCCCTAGTCTGAGAATATCAGACCCCAGCTGTCTGCTTTACCTTGGCTGGTGGTCCAATTTTGGGGGGACCCCTACATGTTTTTTTTTTTTAAATTATTTATTTAATTTAAAATAACAGCGTGGGGTGCCCTCAGTTTTGGATTACCAGCCAAGGTGAAGTTGCCAGCTGTGGTCTGCAGGCTGCAGCCGTCTGCTTTTCCCCAGCTGGCTACAAAAATAGGGGGAACCCCACGTCGTTTTTTTTCATTTTTTTGGCTAAATACAAGGCTAAGCACCCCTTAGTGCCACATTAAAGGCACCAAAGGGTGCAAAATTACAAAATGCAGGAGAGTGGGACATTATGTGTCTTTCTGCCATTATAATGACAGAAAAGACTGATATGAAATGTACAAGCACTAGAAAATCACCAGAGCGCTCTACGCTGTGAAAAGCAGTAGAAAATGGCACTGGAGTGAACATGTGACCGTCTCATGTAGGTTGAAGCTATGGATCTGTACCGCCCTGGGGGCTCGGCTGCTCTCCGCCGAGCCGCTCGGATCCGGGCTCGGGTTGTCGGTGGCTCGAGCGCCTCCAGACCGGGGGCCACGTCGCTCTGGAAAGGAGGGGGGTTTGGTTGTTTGGTTTGGGGTGGACCGGTTTCACGGCCGGAGCCGCGGTGACCGGTAACAGTTCGTGACGCCACCCACTGGTCGTGGTGAGGTGATGGGCACCACCGCTGTGGTGAGGATGCGGGGGCTCGTCCGGGATGGGTGGTGGGTCGCAGCTAGGTGTTGACCCCTCCGTGGGTAGGGGGTTTGTTGGTCCCGGGGCCAGGTGGCAGGAGCGGGGGGTTGCAGGATGCAGGGGCTCGCTTGCAGCGCGGGCCTGATGGCACTGGTGTACTCACGATTAAACCACACAGAGTCAATGGTAAACCAAGTTCGGTTTAGATCGGTGCCCGCAGCCGGCTGCGTGTGTCCCCAGTGAGGTTGGTGATGTCGCCTTTCTCCTGCACCTTTAAATTTGCTATAGTGACTCCTATGCTTCGGCAACGGTAGTCCGCTCCCCGGCTTTTGGGTACCGGAGAAGCCCTTTTGCCCGCAGGTGCTGGCCCTTTGGATCTCTGGCTCTTGGCGGTGGCTCTTATCCGGAATCAGTGGGCTGTTGCCGTCTATCGGGATTTTGGGTGGGAATGAACCCCTGAGTTCCAGACCACAATCAGTAGATTTGTCTGAGGCCGGTTGCTTCTGGGCTAGAACGGGGTCTGAGTACCCTGCCTGGTGCTCCGCTTGACTTGTTAGCTCCCCGTTTCGGGTCCGAAGGGTCACCACCCTCTTCTCGATCCCTACGGTTCCGCAGTTCAGTCCCTGACCGGACTCCTGCAGACGGCCACCACCGTCTGCCTGCCTGACCGTTCCAAGGGGTCCTAGGCTCCGTCCTAGGCCCCTGACTCTCAGCTCGCCACTTTTACTCCTCTTACTACTCCTCTCCCCACTCAACTCACTTGTCCTTTCCCTGCCTCAGGCCAGCAGACTCCTTGGAGGGCGTGCCTATCCGCCTGGCTCCGCCCACCTGGTGTGTCTTGCTAGACCTGAGGGAGGCGGTCAGGACTTGTTGGCTGCTGGTGCCTCACTGGGGTGGGGGTGTGTGTGGTGTTGTGTGTTGTTACCTGTGACCCCTGGGGGTCCAGGGCATCACAGATCCTGGGTAAATTTATTTTACGCAAACAAACGGAAGGCACACGGATGACATACGGACCATATATGGAACAGAAACGGATGCCACACGGATGCACCCGTAAAAAAAACCAACCTTTTTTTGCGGACCGCAAAAACGGATCGGTCGTGTGAATGTAGCCTTATTCTGATCTGCCGTTTATAAACAGCAGGCAGAAATAAGTGAATAGCGCCCCCCAGCGTCTGAAAATCTCCGGGGTTTAAGGGGGTAGCTGAGACCCTGGAGATCATGATTTAGGCCGGTTTTTCAGGTCCCGTATACCGATGCTCACGTTACAGTAAATGACAGCGTCAGTAAAAAATTATTTATCTCCCATCTGGCATGAACAAACATGATACATCTCCTCCCCGGTCCCCTCCGGTCCCCCGGTGTCGCCAAAGTGCTCCCCCTGACACCCTCCCGGAAATCCAAGATTGTCACTCGCACAGCAACGCCGGCCGCATTCACCCTGCTCCTCTGATTTCTGTCACATGTGCCATGAGACATGCGACAGAAAACTCCTCCCCAGGCCCTGCCAGGTCACTCCCTATAACCCCAATGGTGTTCCCCGGTGTTCCACGGTACCTGTGCAGCGTTGATCCCCCGCGGCACTCTCCTTCACAATAGACTCTGCCGCATGCACAGAGTGGCTGTCAGCTCAGCTTCCTGTATTCAGACACAGTGAGTGGTGGTTATGCATCTGTAAGCTAAATGGGCGGCACAATGGCTCAGTGGTTAGCACTGCAATCTTGCAGCACTGAGGTCCTGGGTTCAATTCCCACCCAGGACACCATCTGCAAGGAGTTTGTATATTTTTCTCGTGTTTGCGTGGGTTTCCTCCGGGTACTCTGGTTTCCACCCACACTCCTAAGACATACAGATAGGGAATTTAGATTGTGAGCCTCAATGGGGACAGTGTTCCCAATGTATGTAAAGCACTATGGAATTAATAGCTCTATATAAATGAATAAATTCTTATTATTACTGCAATGCCCTGCTCATGAGGTAAGGAACATAGTTGATCAGGAGAGCTATATACTACATTTCCAAATGGAGGTCTTTGATTTCATAGTTGCCCTGCTGAATGACTATCAAACATGAGAGTCCGTTATACGCCACAAGAAAACACATCAAAATAACAAGCTCTGTTGTTTAGTTTTCATTCAGCTGGATAACTGGACTTAAAGGGGTATTCCATCTCCAAGATCCTATCCCCAATATATAGTAGGTGGAATAGCAATAATATCAGCAAATACCAATATTTGGAAATGTAGAATAGTTCTCCTGATTAGGCATGCCCTTACCTCATGAGCATGGCATTGCAGCTTTGGTAGCAACCGTTACGACATGGACTCTGCTGCTGTGGACCCGGGGAGAGTGGGTGCAGATTCATTGCACCCACACTCCTCACATGGAGGGTCTGCACTCTTAGAATATGGGGGATACATTCCCGGAGTGTCTCCCCCCATATTCTAGATGGTACAGAGTCGTCGTGGGACCCCCTTATTTTTTTTCTTACAATAAATTAGTGAAAGAGGGAATGTTTTGGGGAGTGTTTTTTCAAAAAAAATTTTTTTGTCGATTTTTTTTGCTAGTACTGACAGTTTATGATGTTGGGTATCTGATAGACGCCATGACATCACAAACTGCTGAGCTTGATGTCAGGTTACTTTACAGCTAGTATCAACCCCATTTATTACCCCGTTTGCCACTGAACCAGGGCACGGGATGAGCTGGGGTGAAGCGCCAGGATTGGCGCATCTAGTGGATGTGCCACGTCTGGGGTGCCTGCGGCCTGCTATTTTTAGGCTGTGAAGGCCCAATAACTATAGACCTTCCCACCCTGAGAATACCAGACCACAGCTGTCCGCTTTACCTTGGCTGGTGATCCAATTTGGGGGGGACCCTACTTTTTTTTTTGTAATTATTAATATTTATAAAATAATTATAACAAAAGAGCCTGGGGTGACCTCCACATTGGATCCCCAACCACGGTAAAGCTGCCAGCTGTGGATTTCAGGCTACAGCCGTCTGCTTTACCCTAGCTGGCTATCAAAAATGGGGGGACCCAACGTCATTTTTTTTAACTATTTTTTAAATAGAAAAAATTATGAGCTTCCCTGTATTTTGATTACCAGCCAAGGTAACGCCAGGCAGATGGGGGTGGCAACCCGTAGCTGTCTGCTTTATCTGCAATAAGAATCAAAAATACTGTGGAGCGCTACGTCATTTTTTTTAAAGATTTATTTTTACAGCACTGTCATGTCAGACAATCAAAATACAGGGAAGCCCTTTTTGTTTTTAGTTATTTAAATAAATAATTAAAAAAAATATATATATGGGTTCCCGCTGCATTTTTTGTATTGCTAGCTAAGGGTAATCCATTGCTTGGTGTTACCTTCACTGGCAATGGAAAATCCAGGGAAGCTTTTTTTATTTTTTTTTGTCAAAAAACTACAAAAAAAAGACGTGCGCTTCGCCATATTTTTGTATGCTAGCCAGGTACAGCAGGCAGGTACGGCTGTCCCCAACCCCCAGCTGCCTATTTGTACCCGGCTGGAAACTACAAATATAGGGAAGCCCTTTTTTACTTAATTCATGAATTTTATGAAATAATTAAAAAAAAAAAAAAAACCAATGTAGGCTTCGCCCCATTTTTGTGTCCAGCCGGGTACAACTAGGCAGCTGGGGATTGGAATCCACAGCACAGGTTAGCCCGAGGTTTCTGTGCCTCTCTGCTGCGAATTGCAGTCCGCAGTCGCCCCAGAAAATGGCGCTTTCATAGAAGCGCCATCATCTGGCGCTGTATCCAACTCTTCCAACAGCCCTGAAGCCGGGTGGCTTGTTGTGTAATCATGAGTTAATACTGGCTTTGTTTTACTAGCTAGTATTAAGTCAGAGATTCTTAATGTCAGGCACGTTTGACCCGGCCATTAAAAATCTCCAATAAAGGATTAAAAAAAAACACCACACAGAAAAAAAATACTTTAATAGAAATAAATACACAGACACACTTAGAGACTCCATCTTTATTATCCCCTCTCAGCCTTCCACGATCCTTGGTCTTCTGTCTTCTTTCCCCTTCAACACATGCAGCTCTGTCTGCTCCATCAGACAGCACAGCTGCATGGGGGAAGACGCTGTGCTCCATGCAGAAATCACTCTGTGAGAGTGACCACAGGCTCCCGACTGTAAGTGGTGGCACGGGTCGCCATAGCAACGCTGCTCCGATTACGTGATTCCGGTGCCGCTGCGTGCTGGTAGCGGGACGTCCCCGTCACCGCTACCAAGCGCGTTGCTATGGTAACGGTGATTTCCGTTATTGACCGGCTGTGTCAGCCGATCAGGAGCCGGCTTCTGCGGACGCTGGTAACTACTGTAAACATCGGGTAACCAAGAAGCCCTTTCCTTGGTTAGCTGATGTTGACCTTCGTTACCAGCGTCCGCCGCTCTCCCGCTTTCAGTGCCGGCTCCCTGCTCCCTGCACACATAGCCACACTACACATCGGGTTAAATTAACCCGATGTGTACTCTGGCTAGGAGTGCAGGGAGCCAGCGCTAAGCTGGTAACCAAGGTAAATATCGGGTTGGTTACCCGATATGTACCTTAGTTACCAGGCGCAGCATCGCTTCCACGCGTGCTGCTGGCTGGGGGCTGGTCACTGGTTGCTGGTGAGGCTAGGCTCCGCCCACCTGGCACTCTGCACACATGGTCCCGCTAGGCTCCGCCCACCTGGCACTCTGCACACATTACCCCGCTAGGCTCCGCCCACCTGGCACTCTGCACACATGGTCCCCCTAGGCTCCTCCCACCTGGCACTCTGCACACATTAACCCGCTAGGCTCCGCCCACCTGGCACTCTGCACACATTACCCAGCAAGGCGCCGCCCACCTGACACTCTGCACACATTACCCCGCTAGGCTCCGCCCACCTGACACTCTGCACACATTACCCCGCTAGGCTCCGCCCACCTGGAACTCTGCACACATGGTCCCGCTAGGCTCCGCCCACCTGGCACTCTGCACGCATTACCCTGATAGGCTCCGCCCACCTCGCACTCGGCACACATGGCCCCACTCGGCTTACCTGCGGTGATGAAGTCCCGCCCTCCCGACCTAAGCGCTGTCACTGTCCTCCATGGCCGCCGCTTGTCACATCACCTTCTCTCACTTCCGACCCAAGACTGTTACTAGCGGTGACGTCACGGGCCGCTCGCGATACTTGGCTGTGAAGGTCATTGAAGTCAGTGACAGGTGCTGTCAGCAGTGCAGGAGATCAGCGCAGGTAATGTACCTCGCTGACAGCAGCACTTGTCATCCCCTGCAGTGACCTGGACTGATCTATTGATAAACCCCACGTCGTTTTTTTTCATTTTTTTGGCTAAATACAAGGCTAAGCACCCCTTAGTGCCACATGAAAGGCACCAAAGGGTGCAAAATTACAAAATGCATGAGAGTGGGACATTATGTGTCTTTCTGCCATTATAATGACAGAAAAGACTGATATGAAATGTACAAGCACTAGAAAATCACACAGAAAAAAAATACTTTAATAGAAATAAATACACAGACACACTTAGAGACTCCATCTTTATTATCCCCTCTCAGCCCTCCACGATCCATGGTCTTCTGTCTTCTTTCCCCTTCAACACATGCAGCTCTGTCTGCTCCATCAGACAGCACAGCTGCATGGGGGAAGACGCTGTGCTCCATGCAGAAATCACTCTGTGAGAGTGACCACAGGCTCCCGACTGTAAGTGGTGGCACGGGTTGCCATAGCAACGCTGCTCCGATTACGTGATTCCGGTGCCGCTGCGTGCTGGTAGCGGGACGTCCCCGTCACCGCTACCAAGCGCGTTGCTATGGTAACGGTGATTTCCGTTATTGACCGGCTGTGTCAGCCGATTCGGTTCGGCGGTTCGAACCGAGCTCGAGCCGAACCACGACCGGTACACTCATCTCTAATTGCTACCAAGTGTGTATCTTGTGAAATGAATACATGCGTTGAACAGCTGTTATAAGTTGAATATGTCTGCACTTGATGCCAGCATGTTGCATATTTGGAAGCCCAGGTAACTTGTCTAAATATGCAGCTTGCAAGACTCAAGAGCATTGCAAACCTGGAGAGGCATTTAGTGCTCACTGAGCATGTTCTGGCTACGGCCAGTGCTATGGAGGAGGGTCAAGGTGGGGAAGATCAGGACCCAGAGGTAGGTAGCTGGGTAACACTTTAGAAGAAGAAATAGGGGGGAAGTGTCAGGGAGCCTAGTCCTGATCTAGCATAACCTAGTAAATATGTTTGGCTGATATTAGGAATGCAAGCGCAGAACTAGGATCACTACAGCAGGACATTGTTCCTAGCAACCAGGAAAACGACTGGTGTAGGAAGGAGGAAAATAGAAGTGCAGCAAAGGCCAGACAGATGTTGGTGGTAGGGGACTCTATAATTAGGCGTATAGACAGGGTAATCTGTCTCCGAGACCGTGAATGCCAAACAGTTTGTTGTTGCCAGGTGCTCAGGTTTGGCATATTGCAGATCAGATAGACAGATTGCTGGGAGGGGCTGGGGAAAACCCAGCAGTTATGGTGCAAATTGGTACTAATGACAAAGTTAGAGGCACGTGGAAGGTCCTTAAAAATGATTACAGGGAATTAGGAGAGAAGCTGAAGTCCCTCCAAGGTAGTGTTTTCAGAAATACTACCGGTGCCACGAGTGTCACTAGAAAGACAGCTTAGGGATATAAATACGTGGCTTAGAAATTGGTTCACGAAGGAAGGGTTTGGATTTGTGGAGAACTGGGCCGACTTCTCAGTCGGCTACAGGCTCTACGGTAGGGATGGGCTGCATCTCAATGGGGAGGGTGCAGCTGTGCTGGGGAGAAAATAGTAAGACGGATGAGGAGCTCTTAAATTAGAATCTGGGGGCGGGATTGTAGTGGAGCAAATAAGGGGATAGTTAGAGATAGTGAGACAGTAGGGTTCAAGGCAGGTTTAGGGGGAATGGGACATTCCAGGAAAGTAGGGAGGCTAGAAGTAAGGAATGCGTTAATAGAATTAAATGTCTACTGGCAAATGCAAGAAGTCTTGCAAACAAAATTAATGAATTGGAGACTCTTATGTCAACCATGGATTATGATGTGGTAGGCATTATGGAAAACTGGCTGGATGAGAGTCATGACAGGGTGACAAAAGTAGGGGGTTATACTACATTCAGGAAGGACAGAAAAGACAAAAAAGGTGGAGTGGTGTGTATATTTAGCAAATCTAAGGTAAGACCTATGTTCAATGATGACATTGGGGGAAGCTGCAACAATGTAGTCAGTTTGGGTAAATGTACATGGGGAGAGGAATTAAGGAAAGCTGCTAATTGGAGTTTTGTATAAGCCTCTTAACATACCTGAACAGGTAGAGAGTGAAATTCTGCAACAAATTGAAAAGGCAGCTAATAATAATAATCGGGTCCTTATTATGGGGGATTTCAACTTAAGGGTACTTTACATGCTGCGACATCGCTAGCGATCTCGTCAGCGATGTGAAATTCTAGGTGAGATCTTTCAAGATCGCACATGCGTAAAATGACCTATGTGTGATCTCTAAAGATTGCACTTGCGATCTAGAATTTCACATCGCTAACAAGATCGCTAGCGATGTCGCAGCGTGTAAAGTACCCTTAACCAGAAATTCAGTGGGACATAGAATCTTCTGGTTATGCTAAAAGCTGTAAGTTCTTATCTACAATTCAAGACAATTACCTCTCTCATATGGTAGATGAACCGACCAGGGGAGATAATTTGCTAGATCTGGTCCTGTCAAATACACCAGATATAATTTCAGATGTACAGGTCTGGTAGCACTTTGGCACCAGTGATTATAATATGGTAAGCTTCAAACTAATATTAAATAGAACATTTGAAAGGCGAAATGCTAAAACCTGGAATTTTAGGAAAGCTGATTTCAACAAATTAAGGTAAAAGCTTAATTGTGTAGATTGGGACAATGTCATGGTACTGTAACTGGGGATAACGCACATAAATGGGGTAAGTTTAAGAATATACTACTAAAGTATGATAAAACAAAAACAAAGGACGTTTAACCCCTTCACGACCGTGGGCAGTAAAGTCACGTACTATTTTTACGTGACTTAATGACCAGGGATGTAACTTTACTGCCTACAATTCATTTGATTGCCGTGGCCATAGCAACAGCTTTTAAATGATGCTCCCTGCTGTTTCTTACAACAGGGAACTTTTTGCTTGACCTCCTCAAGGGGGGCAGCATTACCGCCCCCAGCCACGATTGCTGTGATTGGCTGTTCAAATCTGAACCACCAATCACATCGATCACACTCTTTTATGGCTAAAAACATGCCCCAAACAGTGCGATCTGGTGACATCCAGCTATGAATTGCTGAAGCAGCACCATATCATAGGCTGGAAATCAGCAAAGACAGTGCACCCACCTCCTGCAGCACTGAGTAGAGCAATCGTGCTATGACGTGCAATCGCTCTAATCAGCATGCAGGGGGACGGTCTGACCTGACGTTGTCCACCCTCCCCAGGCTTGTTTTGGCCTGGGGAGGTCTTTCCTAGCATGTCCGCACCGTGCACCCGCTAGTACTTGTACTATCATGCCGCCGCTGCCGTCTGATCCTGTTCCTACTGTAAACATTGCGTACTGACCCTGTGCACTCCCATGATGCCATTGCATGCTGCCGATCTGCCTCCCTACCTCCTGCCGATGTGCCCCACAATCTCCCCCTACTGTGAACTTTCTATCTGCGCCACACCCCGCAATTTTCTCTATTCTGCCCCTTGGCATCTGCTGTCCTTCTCCGACATTCCCTACCTACTGCCGCTGGGTCATCTGAGGTCTTCATTAGTCCTATCACATCTGCCTCCATCACTGGGTCCTTCCTGGGTCCTTGCACATGAGCCGTGCAACTTGCTGCCTGCTGCTCCTGTAATAAGCTGCTCATCTTGCTGCCTTCTATTCATCCTTCAGTTCCTCTGTTCAGTGATCCTCCTGCTAATCCTCTGGCCCTGTGAGTATATACATTTTTTTTGTCTGTATCCCCTGTCCCTTTTTACACCTTATCCGTCCGTGCATCCAGCTGAGTGCTGATCAGTGATGCACATAACAGATTGGCATCCGTGCTCAATTTTCGGTGTGACTTTTTCTCTTTGGTCCGCATTCCCTGTCACTTTTTGCATCCCAACCGTGCATGCATCCTGCACCGGCTGAGCGCTGATAAGTGATGCACATAACAGATCGGCATCCATGCTCAATTTTGGGCAAGACATTTTTTTTTTTCTGCATTCCCCGTTGCTTTTTGCACCGTATCCATGTGTGAGTCCTGCAGCGGCCAATCAGTGATGCAAATAACTGCTCGACGTCCGTGCGTTTGAAAAGTCAAATGGCATTCCTTGCCTTCTGAGCCCTGCCGTGTGTCCAAACAATTGATTTTCACCACATATAAGGTATCTGCATACTCAGGAGAAATTGCACAATAAATTTTATGGTGTATTTATTACTGATACCCTTGTAAAAAAAAAGAGCTACCTCGTTGAAGCAATAATTTTGTGGTAAAATAAAAAATATATTTTCATGGCTCAACATGATCAACTTCTGTTTTGCCCCCGGGTGTTCAAGGGGCTCACTAAACATCTAGATAAACTCCTTGAGGGGTCTAGTTTCCAAAATTGAGTCATTTATGGGGGAGCTCAACTGGTTAGGCACCTCTGGAGGTCTCCAAATCGACATGGCATCTGATAATGATTTCAGCCAATTTTGAAGTCAAATAGCGCTCCTTCTCTTCCGAGCCCTGCTGTGCTCCCAAACAATTGATTTCTGCGACATATGAGGTTTTTGCATACTCACATTTTATGGTGCATTTCTTCCTGACACCCTTGTAAAAAAAAAAAAGCTACCTGGTTGAAGCAACAAATTTGTGTTAAAGTAAAAAAAAATAATTTTCACGGCTCAACATTATCAACTTCTGTGCAGCCCGTTGGGGTTCAAGGTGCTCACTAAACATCTAAATAAATTCCTTGAAGGGTCTACTTTCTAAAATGGGTTTCTTGTGGGGGAGTTCCACTGGTTAGGCAACTTCAGGAGGTCTCCAAATCTGACATGATGTCCACTATTGAGTTCAGCTAATTTTGCTTTCAAAAATTCAAATGGCGCTCCTTCCATTCCGAACCCTGCTGTGCGCCCAAACAATTGGTTTCCACTACATGTGAGGTATCTGCATACTCAGGAGAGATTGCACAATAAGATTTATGGTGCTTTTTTTCCTGATACCCTTGTGAAAAAAAATCTACCTGGTTGAATTAACAATTTTGTGGTAAATTTTTTTTTTCATTTTCACGGCTCAACGTTATCTTCTGTGAAGTCCCCAGGGGTTCAAGGTGCTCACCAAACATCTATATGAATTCCTTGAGGGCTTTAGTTCTTTTAATGGGGTCACTTGTGGCAGAGCTCCATTGTTTAGGCACCTCAGGGGTCTCCAAATGCGACATGGTTTCTGCTAATGAGTCCAGCTAAGTTTGCTTTCAAAATTTCAAATGGCGCTCTGTCATGTAAAACTCTTGAAGGGTCCTCACCCCCCCACCTCTTCTCTGAAATCAGCCATAGATCGTCATGGCGATTATCAGATCGGCCTGAAAGTTTAGGTATTTATGACTTTGGGTGATGGTACAGCTACAGCCAAGTGATGCAGAGTAAGACAATCCTTTGTTCTATTGGAGGGAAAACTTCCAAAACAGTTTTTAAGCGCTACGTTAATGCTAGAAAAATAAAAATCATATTGCCAGAATCCCTGTGGAGTACTGAACCCAGCGCACCATTTCGCTTGACGGGGAGATTGCCGGTATCACGACAAATTAGTATTTTTATTGTGTTTTTTTCTTTTGTTGTGAGGATGTCACAAAAAATAAATGTATTTTTTCAGTCCAACGTTTCGGCCACACCTTGGCCTATTTCAAGGACTATAAAGTACAAAAACAGCATAAAGAAAAGGTTACAATCAGTAAACAATGTGTATTATACAGTCAGTATTATACAATCATAATGGTAATACAGTACCACTAATAGTGGAGAAAAAACAGGGATTACACAAAGTTTTTTTAAAAAAAGAAAATAAACACGATATTAGTGGAAATTGTGTAGAAACAATGGGAAGATGTATACAACATGTTTTACAGAAATTAGAGCTATGTATTTATGACCATCAGGGTGGAGTCATTAATATAGCAAAGAATAAAAAATAAAATATGTGAAACTCAAACCTCAATGAGTTTGTAGAAAAGCACATATCACATGAAACCGGTTTGTTGCGTTAAATTAACATTCACCACTCCTAAGGAGCCTGGGGTCAAAGGATGATAGAAAATGATAAGTAACATACATGGAGTAAAAACTCAGGTGAATAGTAATTTCATGACTACTGGCTGAGTGGAATAGTAACTGGCTGAGTGGAATAGTAATAGTAAGCTTGATCAACTGTCAGGTATAGATACCTTAACATCCTCGTATGTCTATATAGGATTTGAATGATCCTCTTATCCACTCTATTCCAGAACTGTATGACAAATGACATGTAATGTCATATTAAAGAACTAAGAAAGAACATAAGTCGGTGATATTATATAGTGTAATACCTAAATGATAGTATTTACCAATCGGTCCTGAGAAAATGAGATTTATGAAACCACCTGGGTCTTTTTTTCTTCCTGGATAGGACTGAGGCTATAATTATGCCCTAGGTAATAAATGACCTGTTACCTCCAATCTGTACAGTTTACAGCCTATAATATACAATATAACAATATACACAATTAGGATATTAGACTGATCAAGTGCCATATTACCAACTGATAAATGAATACCGGCTTGTATTTATCACCTATTTCAAGGCAGGGGATTACTTGTCTGGTTTATGGAAAAGCAGTCCCAGAAAGGTATGTAAAATCAACACCTAATTATAGGAATAGAGAAACACGATAGTGGAAAGTGTCCGTTATGTAGTAACAAAGGCATTCAACTTTATAAATACAAGTGGGAGAATGTGAAATGTTGCTTACCCCTTGGGAGCAAACCGCAGGGGATACCCTCTATAGTACTCTCTGTGACCTAAGTTGTGGAATTAAATAGAAGGTCAGGAGTCTAGCGATATTCAATAACGTTATGTGATCCATGTGAAAAACATACCTTAGTGGGTGGTCGTCTTGGTGTGGGGATCTGGAGGTGCCTGGGAGTGACATCTGTAGTGAGCCATGTCTCATATAAATAGTATGTGGGTGTCGTGCCCAAAAATCTGCTTCCTGACTGTGAGACGCATAGATCCAATCAGAGACGTGGAACGCATCACACGCATGCTCCACCGGGGACCCAGGCGGCGCATGCGCAGAAGGCCACAACCACGTCCTGAAGTGTCCGAGTGATGCCGCTGAGTGGGGCGCATCTCGCGCATGCGCCGCCCGGCCCCCAGGCAGCGCATGCGCAGCAGGCAGCCCACACTCAACCCATGGTGAGGCTTGGAATGCATTCCGCGCATGCGCCGCCGGGTATCCCAGCGGCACATGCGCAGAAGGAAAACCCCGCACGCAATAGAAACATTATCTGTGGCAGGTAATCTAGTTGTAGATAAGGCGGTGCGCCGTGCTGGAGGTGCCAAGGATGATCCATAGTGAGTGCATGGCTATAGGTTCGTTGATCCTTTTAGATGCCAGCAATAGATGTGCAGGGTCAGGTGGGAAGCGAAGCCTAAAGAAAAGAAGAAGATAAAAATAGGAGATATAAGAGAAATGTAATTTTATTTATGACTATACATTTGGTAATATAGCAGCTGTACATATATGGTTGTATGGGAATTCAACAATAAAGAAAAAGTACAACACCTGTCATCGACTATGTCCTATATCTGTGGAAAAATGGATCAGAGAACAAGTTGACTAATAGATTTAATTCAGGAATTTTAATAAAGCATTTTTAATGAAAACCTCATATTCCCTGTTAAGACCCCTTGGTTCAAGGGTCTTCAGGGTATGGATCCAATATGCCTCCCTTTCTTTAAGTCTCTGGATTCTATTACCACCTCGCCTCATGGGGGGGTACATGTTCTATAATCTGGTACCTTAGTTGGGCTATGGTGTGATTCTGAGAGTTAAAATGATGTGGAATAGGGAGTAATGTTTGCTTGCAGCGAATGGTGGATTTGTGTTTACTGATGCGGTCTCGGATATGTTGGGTTGTCTCTCCAACATACCCGAGACCGCAGGGACATTTGATTAAATAGACAACATATGTTGAATCACATGTGAAAAATTCGCGTATGGGGAAGGTTTTCCCAAAGAGGGGATGAGTGAAAGTATCACTACGGGTGAGATTGTTACACTGTAAGCACCTCAAGCAAGGGAAATTGCACTTTCTGGGGGTGCTAAGAAATGTTTGACGTGGCAGAATTTTGTCCGAACCTACGTCTGCTCGGACCAAGTTGTCTCTCAAGTTCTTGGGTCGTTTATTGCAAAACAATGGGGGTTCCAGAAATTCTTTTATAGAGGGATAAGCCGTTCTTAAGAGGGGCCAGTGTTAAAGGACTATATTTCTAATGAGGGGCGAGAAGGGATGGTATGTGCTAATGCAAGCTACCCGTGACGTCCCATTCCGTATAGTGCCTGAATGGCGGAACCTAGAATTACTGGCTATATCTGTAGGATACCCTCTGGAAACAAACTTCTGGCTCATTTCCTGAGTTCTTACCTCCCGTTGTCCTAAATAAGAGACGATCCTTTGCACCCTCAGATGTTGAGAAATTGGTAATGATTTTTTAATATGTGACGGATGACAACTTGAATAGTGCAAGAGATTATTCCTATCTGTTGGTTTTATATAAAGATCTGTACTTATATTACCTTCAGAAGATATTTGGACTAGTGTATCTAGAAAGTTGATATTCATCGTGTCTGAGTGCATAGTAAATGTTAGCCCTGGTCTGACGACATTCAACTCATGAAAAAACCGGTTAAGGGATTCAAGGTCTCCCCGCCAAAATATGAAGACATCATCGATGTATCTTTTCTAAGTGATGGCGTGTTGGAGCCAAAGTGGGTGACAAAATACCTGGGTTTCTTCAAAATGCGCCATATATATATTAGCATAGGGTGGTGCTAAATTGGACCCCATAGCTGTGCCCCTCTTTTGTAGAAAAAACTGATCCTGGAACAGGAAGAAATTATTCTCCAAGACTATCTGAAGAAGGTCAGTGCAGAGAGTTTTTTGTGATGAGGTATAAGTACTAAACTTATCCAGGAACCAATCTACTGCCAACAATCCGTCTTGATGTTCTATACTGGTGTATAGGGAGTTAACGTCAAAGGTTGCTAGTAAGCTACCTGGAGGGACTGAATTAAGTTCTCATAAATGGGTCAAAAAATCGGATGTGTCCTTGATATACGCTGGAATTTGAGGGACAAGTGGGGTCATGATTTTTTCTATAGTGATGGCTAGGGGTGATAGAATGGACTCTGTTGATGCGACAATGGGGTGACCAGGGGGTGTCTGTAAGTTCTTGTGGATTTTTGGTAGAAAGTAGAATACTGGAATAATAGCGTGAGACTTAATCAAATATTCTGCTAGTTTATTATCAATTGTCTGTTGATGTAAATGAAAGTCAACCTTTCCTTAATCAACGCCTGGATACGTGAGGTGGGATCTCTGGGTATGGGTTGATATGTGGATGTGTCTCCTAATTGTCTGTGGATTTCTGACAGATAATAACTCTTATCCATCACAACTACTGCCCCACCTTTGTCCGCAGGCTTAATGATGATCGAAGGATTGTCTTTCAGATTTTGTATGGCCCTGTTCTCTTCAATGGTCATATTATGTTTAATTTTAAAATCACCCTGTTCGATAGATCTTATGGTCTTATCTACATCATCAGAAACTAGGGAGATGTACGTTTCAATAGGATGGTAGAATTTTGGTGGATTGAAAGAACTTGACATTGTCAGGTTCAATGTCTGCAAGGAAAAAATATCCCTTGGTGTGACAAATGTTTGTGAGGATGACCCACCCTCTTTGGTCAGAAAATGTGCTTTGAGCCTGAGTGTCCTAAAGAACCGTTTCAATTCCTGATCTAGAAGAAACGTATTAAACCTAGGTGTAGGGCAAAAAGACAATCCTTTTTGTAATACATTGACTTCCAAAGGTGACAAATTATATGAAGATATATTGTAAACAAGATTCATCATACCTGGGAGCGTGTCTGAACTTGATATGATGTTGTCGCCCCTGTATTGCCTCCTCTTGCTCCGCCTCGTTTTCCTTTTGGGCCCTGTCTGGGTCCTAAAAAATGAGTAGGGCGTGTGGAGTATTGTTCTGTGTCTGAGCCTGAAGAAATTGAGTAACGGTTTGACCGTGTGCGATATCTGGATGAGTCCTCTGTAGAGCACCATCTGTATACACGGTTGTTGGCGTAGTCGTCCTGGTCCCTAATGAACTTAACTCTTTTCCTTGTTTGTAGGATCCTCTGGAATTCATCAATTGCCTCCTTTGTCTTAGATCTGATCTTTTCCCACTCTGTGTTGGGAAGAGTGTTTATGAGTTGGTCCTCTATGGAGCTGATTTTTGAGTTGGTATCTTCTATTTCCTTATGTAAATATTCTATGGTCAGAATGACAATATCTATGGAACATTTGTTAAGTATGCTTTCATATTTTGAACAGTTTATAGTCCTTGAAATAGGCCAAGGTGTGGCTGAAACGATGGACTGAAAAAATACATTTATTTTTTGTGACATCCTCACAACAAAAGAAAAAAACACAATAAAAATCCTCAAAAAAATACATTAGTGTTATCTATCTTATTAGTGTGCCGGATTCATTCTATTTTCTGGACTCTATTTTCCGAGCACCTTACATTTTTCTCTTATAGTGAGCCAGACTTTACTATTTTTCTGGACAAATTAGTATTGGCCAGTAAAATCGTACTAGATGCATGTTGTTTGGTATCTATGTAAATGTAAAATCGAGATATAAAATATGACGCTAATATCTTTCACCGGATATGTGAAAAGCTAGAATTAAGGAACCTATGGGACAATCTCGGCACAGCCCACAAGAGACTGCAAAATGAGGTCACAGAGAAGGGGGGTTACCTAAGGCATAAGAGAGACTAGCTCCTTTCTGGGGGGTCAGTCAGTCAGTACTGGAGGGCATCAGTAAGGGTGATGCTGGCCGATTATACCATCTTCTTCTCTTGGAGTCCCTCCACTCCCTAAGTTTGGACGTCACTTCTATGGCACGAGTTTAGTAAGTTGCACGTTTATACCTTTTATTTTTAATGTAACTGTCTATACTGTAATTGTATTGTTCCCTTTTGTAAATTCTTGTATATTTTTTAAACACTGCTTATTTTCGGATTAAATATATAAAATGTAATAGTTTCTTTCCTCATGCTTTATATACGAATCCAAAAAACCGAAGGGCCTTATGCTATCTGTAACGGGTACCCGGACTGCCTGTGAAATGTCCGGTGGTGGCAGCGCAATTATTATTGCATAGAATTATTGTAGTGCTATCATTAAGGATACCGAGGTATATATATAGATTCCATGAGCGGGAACCGGTGATATATACATTTACCCTTGCTGTGAGACCTCCAAAATTTGGCATTATCAGCTCAGCAGCCTCATCTTATGCATTGTCCTGCAGTACCAAAAGTGGCCTGCAGACAAGGGGGCGCTAGAGAGTAGTCGTGTTTGTGACAAATCAGCGAACAGCTGTTGGATATCTGAGTGACTCCCCTTGCTGTTCATGACAAATTGGTGGCAGCGGTGGGATATAGAGCATTAGTGATCTGGTTTGAGCAATCATCCCTTTCACTAAAAACTTGCAAAAGTTTTGAGGATCGAACTCAGTGTTTAAATATACCTGGACGAATACTGTACGTGTAGCAGTTACCCCCTCCCTTCTCTTTTGTTTTTCTATCCTATCTTTTATTTGGCAATTATGGCTACATTGACTGAAGCCTGGTACAGCCAGCTGATGAAGGAGACTCTGATTGCCATCTGCACGACCAGAGAGATTGATGTCAATGACAAAAACAAGCCAGACCTCATTAAAGAACTGTTACTATGGGATGCAAAGCAAGTCCGTTCCCTTAGTGCTGATGACGGGGAGACAAGCCAAGCCCTGGATGATACTGCGACCAGGGCCTCTTCTGCAGCTTCAAGCCAGAACAGCGACCAGGGCAGCATGGACTCCTACCTGCAGACGGCCCTACAGCAACTCTCTGCAGATGACCGGGAGGGACGGCTGAAGCTCATTCAGCAATTTCAGGAGAGAGCCGAGCGCCAGGCCCAGCGAGAGGCTGAGAGAGCAGAGCGAGAGGCTGAGAGAGCCGAGCGTCAAGCCCAGAGAGACCATGAGTTGAAGGTCCTCTGAGCCCAGCAGCAGACATCTTCCTCACTGAACGGTGAGTCCAATAATGCCAGCAGCTTTAAGCCCCGACCAAAGCACTTTCCTGTGATGGAAAAGGACGGGGATTTGGACACCTTTCTGAGGGGATTTGAAAAGATTTGCTTGCAGTACCAGTTGCCCCCAGCACAATGGGCATGATACTTAACCCCAGCACTGTGAGGCAAGGCCCTGGACGCGTTTGCCAGTCTCCTTCAAGAGCAGAGTGGAGACTATGAGGCCATAAAGCAGGCCCTAATACGGAAGTATCAGCTGACTCCAGAGGTGTACCGAAAAAAATTCCGGACTTTCCAGAGCGGACCTCATGACAGCTACAGTGATTTGGTGGGTGGGCTCCAAACCACCTTTGACCAGTGGATCCAAGGACTGTCCGTTACAACCTTTGAGGAGCTAAGGGACCTAATGGTGATGGACCAACTCCTACATCTTTGTCCTGTGGAGGTTCGACAGTTTGTTATGGACCGAGAGCCAAAGGAGGCCTCAAAAGCAGCCAGATTGCCGACACCTATGAGGCCAACCGTGCATCGGGGGTGCGGAAGCCGTCCACCGCCAGCTGGAAAGGGGGTAAGATCACAACTACGACCACCCCTGCCCCTATCAGCCGACCTCCCATAGGTCCTGTGTCATCCACCAGTGCACGTCCCACCTCTGACACTTGCAGGTGTTTTTTATGCAACCATCCTGGACACCTCAGCTCCACTTGCCCAGAGAGGCAGAAGAGGAACCCCACATCCTAGGCCCAAAGGCCTAGTGCAGCTATTTTTTTGGTGGGGGAGGCGGGTGGTAGGACCTGCGAAAACCTACACTCCGTCACCATGGGCGGAACCCCCACTGTGGGGCTCAAGGACACTGGAGCCGACCGAACACTGATCCGCCCCAAACTGGTGCCTCCTGAAAACTTTATCCCAGGAAAACTCCTCACTGTCACTGGGCATGGGGGTGTTCTCCAATCTTTCGCAATGGCCCGGGTTTCCCTCGACTGGGGTGCTGGGAGAGGGTGGAGGGAAGTGGGGGTGTCCAAACATCTACCAACCAATGTTTTATTGGGGACTGATCTGGGGCGACTGGTTGCACAATTTCTCCCTGATGATCCTCTCCAATCCAATAAGTCATGGGATACAAATGTTGTTGATAAGTTGTGATACAAATGTTGTTGATAGTCATGTGATGCAAGTGCTGTTAAGTCATGTGATCCAAATGTGGATATCTAGAACGTGATTACAAATGTTGTGCATGGTAATAAAGTGGATGTTTGCACAGGGGAACTCAGCCATGCCGAGCTGCAGGGTGACGTGGCTGAGGACGACCTCAAGGTAGTAAGTGTCTGTGCTGACAGAGATGGAGGCAGACATGAGAACCACGAGGAAAGTGGTCAAATGCAGCTGACCAGTGTCACAGCGGACAGTGACACAGCTGGTGGTAGCTGCCCCAGGATTGGCACTTCTCCTAGGGTACTAGAGGATGAGGAGCAAGTAGCACCCAGAGCCGGTCAGGCTGATGGGGAAGAGTTATCCCCCGGGGAGACAGCCTTCATTGGTGCTGTCACCCGCAGTCAGAGTGCCCAGAATGCAAATGCCTTAAGACACCTCTTCACTCAGAGGTATAACGGAACTAGTTACGGACCCAGAGCAGGTCCCAGAGGGTCCCGGTGAGGTTGGAACCTTAACGTCACTTTTGGCTGCCACTAGCCAAGAGTTCAGGTGGCTCCATGAACTGATGCTAGTCTAGAGATGTTAAGGGACCTCGCAGAGAAGCCCTCCTCCGAGACCGATAAGGAGAGGGTATTCTGGGACCAGGGGCGGTTGTACCGGGAGACTGTTCCCTGTAACCCCCAACAGGAGTGGCTGAAGGAAAGACAGCTGGTGGTGCCTCACCGCTTTAGGATTGAGTTGCTGCGGATTGCCCATGAGATCCCACTCGCCGGACACTTGGGGGTCAGCAAAACCAAGGCTCGGCTGACTCACCACTTCTATTGGCCCAAAATGAGGACGGATGATGCCAATTACTTCTGCTCCTGTATCACATGTCGAAGAATGGGAAAGTCAGGGCCTGCTCCCAAAGCTCCACTGATCTCTTTGCCAGTGATAGAGGAGCCTTTCCAGAGGGTTGCTGTGGACATCGTTGGGTCTCTGGCCGTCCCCAGCAGCTCTGGAAAACGTTTCATCTTTACTGTGGTAGACTTTGCTACCCGGTATCCGGAGGCAGTGGCTCTGTCCTCAGTTATGTGATTGTCGGACTATTGTACAGCACTTTTTGCACATTTTTCACTACAAAATAAAAAGAAAAGGATTTTGACATCAACTTCACGTCTTCCTATTTACTGTGTCTCTAAGGGTGATAGTGAGTGTGCCGGAGTTCTTATACTGTTTGACTTATTTTTCTCCTGAGCACCCACAAGAGGTGATGCGAGGTTTTCTCTGTATCTGTCCTCAGTTAGGGCCCATAAGGTAGCAGATGCCCTCCTGGCCATATTCTCTCGAGTAGGATTTCCCAGGGAGATGCTTACCAACCAGGGGACTCAGTTCATGTCTCCTCTAATGGAGGCTCTCTGTAAGAAAATGCAGGTGCAGCATCTGGTATCAAGCGCCTATCACCCACAGACCAATGGTTTGTGTGAGTGATTTAATGGTACCCTTAAGCAGATGCTTAAGATGCTGGTTGAGTCACATGGAAGCGACTGGGAGAGGTATCTCTCACACTTGCTGTTTGCCTACAGAGAGGTACCACAGGCCTCAATGGGGTTTTCCCACTTCGAGCTCCTGTATGGCAGACGAGTCTGGGGGCCTCTTGGTCTGGTAAGGAAATCCTGGGAAAAGGAACTGAACTCCCCAGAAGTGTCCATTGTGGAGTATGTCATTCGGCTCCGTGACAAAATGCAGTCAATGACAAGGCTGGTGCACGAGAATATGGTGCAAGCCCAGGCCAGCCAGAAGTGATGGTATGACCAACACGCTCGAGAGCGGGTGTACAAAGTGGGTCAGAAGGTGTGGGTCCTAGTCCCAATGACCCAAAACAAGCTTCAAGTGGCCTGGGAGGGTCCATACCTTGTACATCAGCGCCTCAATGACGTAAACTACGTGGTTACCATCGACCATGCCCGGAAAAGGCAAAAGGTCTTCTATGTCAACATGATGAAAGCTCATCATGACAGGGAAGCCTTCGCCCTTCCTGTGTGTAGCCTTCCCGAGGAAGGCGAAAGCGAAGTCTTGGTGGACTTGCTCGCCTCAGCCGGGATGGAGGGTCTATCGAGGAGGCGGCATTCAACCCACAGCTATCCATGGACCATAAGTCCCAGCTGCGGGAGGTATTCCGGCCCTACCTGAAGACCTTCACGAATGTCCCAGGGAAGACATCCCTAGCCACTCACCAGGTGGACACAGGGAGTCATTCCCCAGTCCGTCAACCCCCATACCGTGTCTCCCTAGAGGTACAAAAGGACATAAAAAGGGAGATTGATGAAATGCTAGCCCTGGGGGTGATCCAGAGGTCCAAAAGTGTATGGGCCTCGCCTGTAGTTTTGCTTCCAAAAAAGGACCGGACAACCAGGTTTTGTGTGGACTACAGGAGGCTAAATGCAATCACAGCACCCAATGCGTACCCAATGCCATGCATCGATGAGCTACTGGATTGCTTAGTCGGGTTCCGGTACCTGACAATCATGGACCTGAGTCGAAGGTACTTGCAGATTCCTATGTCCAAGGAAGCACAATAAAGGTCCGCCTTCATCACCCCATTCGGGCTGTATGAATCCCTCGTTATGACCTTTGGCATGAGAAATGCTCCTGCCACTTTCCAGCGATTGGTTGACCAGCTGCTTGAGGGACTAGGAGGGTTTGCAGTCGCTTACCTGGATGACATTGCCATCTTTAGTCCCACTTGGGAGGAACACCTGGTGCACCTGGAGCAGGTGCTCAGGCGGATCCAAAGCGCTGGTATGACTATAAAGCCAGGGAAGTGTCAGATCGGCATGATGGAGGTACAGTACCTCGGACACCGAGTGGGTGGCGGGACCCTGAAACCAGAGCCAGTTAAGGTTGATGCCATCACCTCCTGGCCTACCCCCAAGTCAAAGAAGCAGGTGATGTCCTTCCTGGGTACGGCAGGGTACTATAGGAAGTTCGTCCCTAACTATAGTGCTCTTGCTAAGCCGTTGACAGACCTCACGAAAAAGAAGCTGCCGCAAGTAGTCACAAGGACAGATAACTGTGAACGGTCGTTCAGAGCACTGAAAGCTGCCCTCGCCAGTTCCCCAATCCTACAAGCCCCAGACTTCACTCGACGGTTCATAGTTCAGACAGATGCCAGTGCATTCGGCCTGGGTGCAGTACTCAGCCAGGTAAATGGGGAGGGAGAAGAGCATTCAGTGGTGTTTCTCAGCCGCAAGCTCTTATCCCGGGAAGGAGTGCCTCGCTATAGTGTGGGCCCTGCAGAAACTGCAGCCCTACCTATATGGACGCAACTTCACCATAGCAACAGACCACAACCCTCTCAGCTGGCTACACCGGGTTGACGGCGACAATGGTAAGCTACTGCTGTGGAGCTTGGCACTACAGCAGTATGATTTTACCATTCAACACAAGAAGGACTGTCCCGGCAGGGGATGCCAGCGAGGAAGGCTTAGGAGACGATCGCCAAATCAATCTCCCATGCTACCTCGAAAAGGGGGAGGTGTCATGTAAAACTCTTAAAGGGTCCTCAACCGCCCCTTCTCTGCCATCAGCCACAGTACGTCATGACGATTATCTGATTGGCCTGAAAGTTTAGGTATTTATGACTTTGGGTGATGGTACAGCTACAGCCAAGGGATCCAGAGTAAGACAATCCTTTGTTCTATTGGAGGGAAAACTTCCAAAACAGTTTTTAAGCGCTACGTTAATGGTAGAAAAATGAAAAACATATTGCCAGAATCCCTGTGGAGTGCTGAACCCAGCGCACCGTTTTGCTTGACGGGGAGATCGCTGGTATCACGACAAATTAGTATTGGCCACTAAAATCGTACTAGATGCATGTTGTTTGGTATCTATGTAAATGTAAAATTGAGATATAAAATATGACGCTAATATCTTTCACCTGAGTGGCCC
This sequence comes from Anomaloglossus baeobatrachus, assembly GCF_048569485.1. Lineage (NCBI taxonomy): Eukaryota > Metazoa > Chordata > Amphibia > Anura > Aromobatidae > Anomaloglossus > Anomaloglossus baeobatrachus. Next base: position 302,449,723 of record NC_134354.1, read on the forward strand.
AGGGGCAAAGATATGTGAAAAGCTAGAATTAAGGAACCTTTGGGACAATCTCGGCACAGCCCACAAGAGACTGCAAAATGAGGTCACAAAGAAGGGGGGTTACCTAAGGCATAAGAGAGACTAGCTCCTTTCTGGGGGGTCAGTCAGTCAGTACAGGAGGGCATCAGTAAGGGTGATGCTGGCCGATTATACCATCTTCTTCTCTTGGAGTCCCTCCACTCCCTAAGTTTGGACGTCACTTCTATGGCACGAGTTTAGTAAGTTGCACGTTTATACCTTTTATTTTTAATGTAACTGTCTATACTATAATTGTATTGTTCCCTTTTGTAAATTCTTGTATATATTTTAAACACTGCCTATTTTCGGATTAAAAATATAAAATGTAATAGTTTCTTTCCTCATGCTTTATATACGAATCCAAAAACTCGAAGGACCTTATGCTATCTGTAACGGGTACCCGGGACTGCCTGTGAAACGTCCGGTGGTGGCAACGCAATTATTATTGCAAAGAATTATTAGAGTGCTATCATTAAAGGTACCAAGGTATATATATATTCCATTAGCGGGAACCGGTGATATATACATTTACCCTTGCTGTGAGACCTCCAAAATTTGGCATTATCAGTTCAGCAGCCTCATCTTATGCATTGTCCTGCAGTACCAAAAGTGGCCTGCAGACAACGGGGGCACTAGACAGTAGTCGTGTTTGTGACAAATCAGCGAACAGCTGCGGGATATCTGAGTGACTCCCCCGGCTGTTCATGACACGCTCCTTCGCTTCCAAACCCTGCCGTGTGCTAAAACAATTGATTTCCACCACATGTAAGGTAGCTGCGTACTCAGGAGAAATTGCACAATACATTTTATAGTGCATTTTTTCCTGATACCCTTGTGAAAATGCTAAATTTTATGACTCAATTAACATTTTTGTGTAGAAAGTAAAATTTTCATTTTTTCCGCCCACATTGCTTTGGTTCCTGTGAAGCACCTAAAGGGTTAATAAAATTCTTGGATGTAGTTTTGAACAGTTTGAGTGGTGCAGTTTTTAGAATAGTGTCACTTTTGGGTATTTTCCGTCACCTAGGCCTCTCAAAGTCACTTCATATGTGATATGGTCCCTGAAAAAAATGGTTTTGTAAATTTTGTCGGACAAATTAGAAATTGCTGATGAACTTTGAACTCTTCTAACTTCCTAACAAAGCTGGTGTAAAGTAGACATGTGAGAAATGTTATTTAGTAAGTATTTTGTGTGACATATCTCACGCATTTATGGGCATACAATCTCAAAGTTTGAAAATTACAAAATTTTCAAAACGTTTGCCACATTTCCAAAATTTTTACAAATAAATGCAAAAAATATCGGCTTAAACTTTTATTATTACTATTATGAAGTACAATCTGTCACGAAAAAACAATGTTAGAATCACTGGGATCCGTTGAAGCGTTACAGAGTGATGACCTGTCAAAATTTCACTGGTCAGAATTGCAAAAAATGGCCAGGTCTGAAGGGTGTTTTAGTGGCCGGAGGTGAAGGGGTTAAAATCTTTAAGGCTGAGAAAACAGAAATAGCATTTCAGGAGTATAAAGATATCAATTGGAAATGTAAAAAAGAAATCAAGTTAGGAAAATTAGCTACTGAAACAAAAATCGCCAAGGACATTAAAATAAATCCCAATTTTTTTTATAAATACATTAATGCTAAAAGGGAAAAAAAGGATGGCATCGGCCCCTTAAAATATAATAACAAATTAATTATAGAACAACAAATTTCCAGCGGATCCAGGATGGGTAAAATATAAAACTTACTTTTATTAAATCATTTAAAATGCTGGTTCCGCGGAATACAGTCATCCTACGCGTTTCAACATAAAAGTCGTATGGTCTTATTCATGTTAATTATAGAGGATAAAGAAAAGTCTGAGATATTAAACATAATATATAGATTAGACGTGGCTCACTGCTAAATGGTGGTGCTGAAGGGTAAAACAGGGGTACAAGTAGT